>NW_024100458.1:0-600000 GCF_016545835.1 Crotalus tigris
CATGACGAATCAGGTTTGCCTGTAAGAAAGCTTGGAATTCGGAGGAGGTGAATTGAGGGCCGTTGTCGGACACGATGACATCTGGCAGCCCGTGTGCAGCAAAAATCCCCCTCAGTACCTGAATAGTCTTTGCAGTTGTGGTGGATGAGACAGGCACAACCTCAAGCCATTTTGAATGGCTGTCAACAAGGACCAAGAAGAACTGGCCCTGAAAGGGCCCAGCGTAGTCAATGTGCACCCTAGACCATGGGGACTGTGTTTCCTCCCATTTATGCACAGGAGCTGGGGGCATCTCTGGGCGAGATATCTTTATCTAAAGCAGGCCACCACAAGTGGCTGCGTGCAAGAGCCTTCATGCGAACAATGCCCGGATGACCCTCGTGGAGGGATTCTAAGACCCTAGTCCTCATTGAGGTGGGAATGACAACTCTGTTTCCCCAAAGCAAACAACCCTGAGAAAGGGACAATTCGTTCCTTTTGGACCAGAAAATCTGAAACTCAGGACTAGGGCAGTGCTCAGGCCACCCGGACAGGACCCAGGAGCGGACACGTGAAAGTGTGTGATCTGTACCTGTTTCAGTGGTAACATCCCTGGCACTAAGAGGGAGCTCGGGCAAGGCTTGGATTGATAGAATGTTGACAGCTGGCGCGGGGTCAGCTTCTACTACTGGCAGAGGCAACCTACCTGAGGCCATCAGATGGCCCATTTCTTCCCAGGCTTGTGGAGTAAGAAAAATCATATGCAGACAAAAAAAATAGACCACCTAAGCATTCTAGGGGAAATGATTTGGGGAGTCTGCTTACGTGTGGTAAACAGTCCCAGCAGAGGCTTATGGTCAGTGAAGACCGTGAAATGCCTGCCATATAGAAAATCGTGGAATTTTTTAATTCCAGCAACAACAGCCAGAGCCTCCCTGTCTATCTGAGCGTAGTTGCGCTCGGCAGAAGACAATGTTCTGGAGTAGTATGCAATAGGAACCTGAGTTCCATCAGACCTGAGGTGACTCAGGACAGCTCCAACCCCGTAGGGGGATGCATCACAAGCGATGCACACAGGAAGAGACTCGTTGAAATGTGCAAGAACACTGTTAGAAGTGAGCAAGGCCTTGACTTCTTTAAAGCAAGCCTCATGTGCTTGTGACCACAGCCACACAGCTTGTTTGTCTAGTAGCCTGTGAAGAGCTCAGCTACACTAGCTTTATGTGGAAGAAAAGAATTGTAGAAATTCAGGAGGTAGGAAGGCCTGAAGTTCGGCCTTAGACTTTGGCCTGGGTGCTTCTAAAATAGCAGTTAGTTTGGATTCAGCAGGATGAATCCCAGCAGCATCAATTTTGAATCCCAGAAATTCAGTAGAAGGCACCCCAATCTTGCATTTGTCTTTTCTGAGCTTAAGGCCTGATTTCCTGAATCTTAACAGGACAGCCCTAAGCCTTTCAGCTAGAATGTGTGTGGAGTCTCCTGCAATCAAGACATCGTCAAAGTAGGGGCAGACCCCTGGTATACCTCGTAGTGTGTTTTCCATAACGCTTTGGAAAATCCCAGGAGCGACATTCACTCCAAACTGCAGCCTTTTTACCTTAAAGGCTCCCCTGTGGGTCACAATAGTCTGAGCTATGGCAGCATCATCATCAACAGGCAGCTGTTGATATGCTTGAGCTAGGTCAAGCTTTGCAAAAACACGCCCCCCCTTGAGAGAGGCCAGGATGTGACTGACCACAGGAACAGGATAGGCATGTTGCTGCAATGCCTTATTGAGTGTGCATTTGTAATCAGCACAAATGCGAATGTCCCCATTTGCCTTTAGAGGCGTGACAATGGGGGTCTCCCATGGGCTGGAATCAACAGGTTCTAGGATTCCTTGTTGGATTAGTTTGTCTAATTCAGTGTCAATCTTACTTTTTAAAGCAAAAGGGACCCTTCTTGCTTTAATCCTAATGGGAGTGACAGTGGGGTCTAGCTTTAAGGACACAGGTGGTCCTTTGAATGTGCCCAGCTGGGGGCTGAAAACATCTGCAAATTCCTTGCAGACTTCCTGTAGGTCGAGTGTTTGTAAGCTGTTGAGTCCTGTGACGTGTATCCCCAGGGCCTCAAACCAATCGAGTCCTATGAGACTCGTTCTTTCACCCCCTACTACTAACAAGTCTAGTGGACCTTCAAAACTCTTGTATTGCACGTTAAGGGTGGCCTCCCCCTTAACACACACTCTTGAGTTCTGAAAATCAGTTAATACAATATCAGAAGGCCTTAACTTGGCCTTAGTCCCACTACTGGAACAAATCTTCCTAAATGTATGCAATGAAATGATGGAAAGGGCAGACCCTGTGTCTAGTTCCATAGATAATGGAACCCCTTGTAGCTTCACGTTGAGTGACAGCTTTTTCTTCATGGGCTTGTGTGTGCCTGTCCTACAGATGTTTCTACGCGAAGCGCAAAAACCTACCCTATTCTGGCTGGGGACTCTGGTACCCTTCAGGCGTTCTTCTTGAGGTTGTGCCTTTCGTCGGCCCAGACACACAGCTGCAATGTGCCCTTGTTTGCCGCATGCCCGGCAGGTAGCGGAGCGGAACTTGCAGTCGGTTCTCCTGTGGCGACCTCCACAGCCGATGCACTTGAGCGGAGCTGAAGAGCTTTCCTTCTGATTTTCTCCCTTCGCGGGGTGTAGACGGTCGACTTCTTCGTCCGGATCCTCCTCGGAGTTTCGTCGGACGTCTTCTTGGTGCACGGACGCACCCTCTGCACTACTTCTGATCGGCCGCATGTTCTTGACGGCGCCGCCTGCTGCTTCTTCCGCGGTGGCTTCCCTTAAAGCGTCTTGGAAGGATAATTCTTCCTTAGCGAAAAGTCTCTGTTGTAGCTCTCGATGCCTCAACCCGCACACGAATCGGTCCCTCAGTCGTTCCTCGAGGTCCTTGAACTCGCAGGGCTTGGCGGCCTTCCGTAACGCGGCGATGTATTCCTTGACTGACTCACCGGACCGTTGATCCCTCTGCTCGAAGGTGTGGCGCCATGAGATAACGGACACCTTGGGGTGAAAGTGGTCCTTCAGCAGCTTCTTCAGGTCTGCGTAGCTTACAGACTCTACTGGAACAGGTGCTGCAAGGTTTTCTGCGATTTCGAAGGCGTCTTGGCCGCAAGCGCAAAGCAGGGTGGCAGCCTTCAAGCTATCTTCCCTCACTTGGTTTGCCTTGAAGTAGTTCTCCATTCTGGATACGTAGGACTCCCACCGCTCTGGATGTGAGACGTCGAATTCCGCAAGCCTTCCGATTTTCGCCATCTTCGGATCTTCAGGAGACGGGTCTATCAGCCAGCCTACCCCCGAATGCGCACCGGATTGGCGGGCAGCTGCTGAGTCACGCCGTTCCTCTTCCGCCGCTCAGGACTCCTTGGGTAAGCTTACACTTTTTCCTTTCCAGGTAGTGCAAGGCATCCCACCTCGTCGCCAGTGTTGCGTCCTTGGCGGGAAAACAGACACGAGAAGCAGCTGGAGTTCTCAGGTTCTTTTATTCAGCGTTCAGCTTACAGGAAGATGGCTTCAGCCTCGCCCAAACGCCTCGCAGCCTCTTATATAGGCAACTCCCGGGTAAATGGGTTACTTTTCCCGCGCCAGCACCCGCGCATGCGCACGGCGCTGGCGACAGCCTGTCTGGTCCCGGGCAGCTTTGCACCTGCCCGGGACTGCCTGCAAACGCCCGAGCCGTTTGCAAAGGCTCGGGACATAACAAATTCCATGAAAAGAATAGAGCTAAGAGGACTTTTGGTGGAAGAAACAACATAGGCAGTTATGGTCTGATGTAGCTTTTGCACTATATGAAATATATGTGGCAGGCATCAGTCTCCAATCCATTAATGTCAGTTTTGTACTTTAAGCTTTTGTTAACATTCTCAAAAGCAATTCAGCCAGTCAGAGTTGTGAGGATACAAATTCTAGAATACATAGCTAACCTTAAAGGCTGATTTAAATTCAAAATATAAATTTAAATTAAATGTTGAATGTGATTTGAATGCAAATCTAGTAATGATCTCTTCTATACTTAAGCATTTTGTTTGTTTAAGTTTCCAATTTTAAAAAGTGTTATATTTCCAAGGCAAATGAAAGAGTTGGTATTTTTATATTTGCTTCTCCCTTTATGTAATCCACATGCACTTAATAGTTACCACTCAAAGGGAAATAATCTGGGCTTCCTGGAAAATCTACCCTTCTTTAACTCAAAAGGTCTATGATTGATGTCGGCCCTTCAAGGTAGCCTAGACAAGACACCAAAATCATGAGTATTAATACTACCGTTGTGTAAGGTTACAGTAACAGAATCTTATATGCCCGAAATATCTTTATGCTTATAAATTGATTACTTTCAGGTTCACTTCTACCCAATAGTATCTAACCGTCCAATCCCAGTCAGGGAGGACAGGCAATGCTTCAGGTTCCATTGGTCAAAGAATGCCACTCAGTGGAACCTAGGAGATGCGCTTTTTCTGCCATAACGCCCACCTTGTGGAATAGTCTCCCTTCAGTGATCCTAACCCTGTGTGCCGGGACCCGCTTCTTGCTTGTACAAGTGATTTGGGTTTATTGTTTCTCAGCTATTTTGTATTTTAAATTTTGTAATGCTTTTTATTTTATTTTAATTCTAGGCACTACCCAGAGTCATTTGTTGAGACAGGTGGCCATATAAATTGAATAAATAAATCAAGTTACATTTTTTGCTAGCTGAACCGAGTTTCATATATATGCTTGCTCTGGTCTGGGTATGAGGATTTACTAGGAGTGTGCTGAGTGAAAACTAATTTGGAAATTACACAGTAATTTCCCAACCTTTGCAATGTAATGATACATGTTCCCAAATAGATACATTTGGCATTAAAATCAAATCTATACATTTCCTTCATCTGAGAGTAGATAAACTGCTGACTAATCTTCCTTTGCAGATGGTTTACTTTATGTAAAAACCAGGATCAGAACAGGGGTGTCAAACTGCCGGCCCACGGGCCGAATGCGTCATGGCGAAACCACGCCACCCCATTGCCAGCAATGGAAAAAAAGTCATGATATGTCACGACACGTCACGTGACGTTGCGAGTTTGATCTAGAAGCTAGTGAGATGGGGAAAAGTATCAGACCCTTATAATTCCAATAGAAGAGAGTTTTATTTTATTTCTAGAGTTGTAGTCGTAGGTATATAAATGAGTTCAAAATGCAAAACTGCAGTTCTTTGAATTATTCATTTATTTTTTAAAAAAACAGAACTGGCAAACATTTTTATATCTCTGAAGTGTTTGGAGAAGCAGCTGGAGGCAGCTACCTCATAGAGGTAGCTGTAAAACCTGGACGTGCTGCAAAAAGCTGCAAGAAAAAGCAAGATTCATGACCAGCTAAAGAGACAAGGTAATGCAACTATGTCCAGGACCTAAAATTATCCAGGTGTCCAGGTTATGATCAACAAAGTATTAAATAAGATGATCGTTCAGGTGAATCCATTCCAGAATTTTGTTTTGCTATTCTTAAGATTTAACACTTTCCCAGCTCCCGATATATGCGTAGCAAATAGTGCATCCTTCACATGTGGGCTAATTCACAACTGCAGAGAAGGAAGTCACTGCAAACCACAGTCTCTGACTTTCTGCTAGAAAGCAGTAGTAAGCAAGCAAAATGTGATGCAAACTTGACAGCTCTTTTTTCGTGCAATCTTTCTTTGAGAAATAATTGAACAGCTTTTCTATGCATTATTGCAAGTCCAGCATAGAATTATCTGATCATCACATCTCAAACATGTATCTTTTTCTTTGTTATATCTGTGGATCTCTTTAGATCAGATTTTGAAACCATATCTTCATTTTAGGTAACATTTTGCTTCTTTTTTCAAAAACTATTTTTAAATATAGATTACAAACAAATTCAACAAGAACTTGTGAGAACAGAAAACAAATTATAACCTTATTAACAGGAAAAAAATCCACATAATAACTACTTAAGTCTAGTATTAAATCCAGACCATAGAGAAGCATATTGCACCAACTTTTTAGTTTTTTTAGTTAAAAAATAAACAATAAACTTGTACCTGGGATCCATTCATTAAAATCAGAACAGTAAGTTTATTTCAAGTCATGTAAAATTAACTTCTTTGCTGGCCCTAGATCTGATACAGCAAAGTTCTTCATGAGATGAGAAATCCCATCTTTTAAGATCATGGTTTAAGATCCTAAATGGCAATATTTGTTGATGTATGTAGTGATATGAAACAAAAATAGGGCTACAGCTAGAGAAGAGAAGATCACATAGTTAAAAAGTTGTTGCTTTCCAGTTAAGTGCTACATCTCTCAGGGATCCTAAAATTGCAGGCACCTGAGTGGGTGCTAGAGGATTTGGATCATGCTGTTTAATGCATATTTTAATTGCTACGAAAATAATACAGGTAAATCATTTTTAATATGCAATCTCTCTCAACATCTTTGAAAAAGACATTAGTAATCAACTGTTTTAAAATGTTGACCCCTTGTTTAGCCCAAGAATCCCAGTAAAACTTCTTCCTTGCTATTTTTACGTGTGGGTTAATTCCACAATGTCAAAGCCTCATGCAATTTTGGATCATAACCTAACCGTTTGTGCTGAAAGTGAAGATCTCTGTTACATATACCAGGGCCCTGCCAAGAGGTATTATATACTTGTTATCCAAATAGGCTCTAGAGAGAAGAATAATCATAAAAACTCTTGTTCCAACACATGCAGAAGTTAAAAAAAAAAAATCCCAGTGATATAGCTGAAAATCTGGTGTGTTAAAGCTGCCATCATCATAAAGTAATCTCAGTTTGGTAAAGGCTACTCAAGGGGCTTTAGCTTCCCATAAATATTTTCTCATCAACTTATTTATTTGTGTAAAATATCTAATATGAATTAATATTGGAATCCCCTTAGGCCTAGACTATGCATTAATCTCTCTGTAATATCCATTTTATAACATTAATCTTGCCCCAAAAACTTAATGGGAATTTTAAATGTTAACTTATTTATTAAAATTGTATCTATACATTTGGACATATCTGAGGCAATGGCAAACCACTTCTGAAAAACCTTACCAAGAAAACTGCAGGGATTTGTTTAGAGAATCTCCAAGAATTGGACATGATTCAATGAAACAAAAAAAGCCATATTTGATATACTTTGAGAAACATATAGAGGTAGCCGCCAGTTTATGACCATTTGTTTAATGACTGTCAATGTTATGACAGTCTCTGGAAAATGATTTATGACCTGTTTTTGAAGATATGATCATCACAAATTCCAATTGTGTTATATGTCGAGGGCTAATGTAAACCTAAGTATTTTATAGAGTCGAGGGCTAATGTAAACCTAAGTATTTTATAGAGTCAGTGTATGTTATATATAAATCTTATAGTAAATTCCAAAAGCAACAAATTAAATGTGTTCCAGTCATTAGTGTAACAGGAATATAAACCATAATGCTATAATCTTTGTTGACAACACTGCATGATTATCAAGAACATCTATAATATAATCATCATAATATAAAAACCATTTATATTCAGTATCAAGTGCCACTACACTTTTATTTTCTGTAGACAAATAGGAAGAGCCAATGGTTCAAAAACCAGGTTAAAGACTAAGAAAGATAGACGATATCCTTGCTAGGTGCCACATTGTAACTTCATAGGCTGAAAGATAAATGCATTTGTAAAACTCTTGCCACTGGGTGTAAATACGAAATTATAATCCAATAAACAAAAGATGGTGGAAGTTCATATCTTCCTAGAACACATCTTACAAATTCAGCGTGAACCATGTCAAAGATCTTTCCAATACCCAATAAAATTAGAACAGCTGATTCTAATGTATCTGTCATGATATCTATAAATCACCAAGCAGATGCTTATCTGTTTTTTTATAAATCCAGAATAAGATGGCTAAATTACAAATGGTATTAGGTTCTGAAACCTGTCTAGTGCTTAGTGTCCACATTAAACAAAGATATTAGTTCATTCCTTGTACATCCTGTGGGGTCTTTCTCGGGCTTTAATATTATTGTAATATAAGCTTCATAAAATTATATAGGGAATTTAGAAGGATTAAATGATTGACTATATGTCTCCACCAATATCGGTTCCAATAAGACTGTAGAAATTCTGGACCATGCAACTGAAACACCATCTGTTTCAGAGTTCTCCTCAGTTTCATAGATTACAACATTTCTGAGATTTCTTGTAATGTCAAGAAATATTTATTTTTCCTCTCCAAAATTTTTTTCGCATTTCAATATGTCCCAGGAAATTGTTATTTCCTTGCAGTTCATTTAAGGGTTGCTTACCTGATGTACATGAATATAAATATAATGTAATAAAGAATATAATAACACTGATTATTGATGGATCCTGGCTCACAAAATAACTGTTCATCATTGGTCTGAATTCCAGATATAAAATTTGTTGTATCAAATGATAATGCCAAAAGTTTACAGCTTCTCCAGATTACCAATATTTCTGACTGAAACATTTCAGAGTAGTCAAAGTGTTCTGAGCATAGAATTCCCCCCCCCACTTCAAATTCGTTGTTTTAAATATTTGATGTGAATTGTATGTGTTGTTTCTAGCATATAACACAAATGAATTTTTAATCTTATTTTCTAATTGTTCAGAATTAATGTCTCTGATACTCCTTTTGGCTCAGATGAAAGCAACAATGGGAATCCTGATAGATGTCTTATGTTTACTCCAGCGACTTAACGTCTTGGTAGAACTCCATTTTTTTTAAATTATTCTGCAAAATGTTAATCTCTTAAGAGACAAATATTAAAATGCCATCTAAAATTAGCTGAACTGTAATTGCTAAAATTCACAGTCAGAGTCCCTAGAGTATGGTCTGCAATTGTAACAAGGTCTACTGATCCACCAAAAAAAGAACTAAAAATAATCTATTCTAAAACAATTTTAATATGCTTATTAAAAAGGTTTTCTACATTTTAGATTTTAACAATGCCAAATATTTCTAATATATATGCTTTATAATGCCTTCCAGTTTTAAGAAGTATACTGCTCAAAAAAATAAAGGGAACACAAACGTATAGGATCCTATACATTTGTGTTCCCTTTATTTTTGTGAGCAGTATATTTTTTTCTATCTGAGGATCCTAAATTAAAGTCTCCAGCACAGATTATACAGTATGCTGATAATTTTCAGATCATGGTTTAGAGAACAGCTATGATATATGTTAGGATGTGAATTGTTTCTGAAAACATTTATATGGTGTATACCGTGGCTTCTGGCGGTCAGAACCTACCTTATTTTGAAATGTCCAATACAGATAAAATCCCTTTGGATCCACCCGTAGAATGACAGGAAAAGCATTTGCAGATTCCTGGGAGGAAAAAGATGCATAGTTCAAAAATCTTAATTTATTCATTTTTTCATTTATTTAAATAAGAAACAAGGAAGATGAATACAGATAGTCCTCAACTGACAACCATTCGTTTAGTGACCATTCAAAGTTACAACTGTATTGAAAAAGTGACTTATGACCATTTTTATCACTGTTGCATTTTCCCCACAGTCATGTGATCAAAATTCAGAAAGCTTAAAATGTGGCTGGCCCCGACTGTCAGAACTCTCAATCCAGGTCATATGTAGCCCCCCAGGTGCATCCATTGTGACTTTAAATAGGCACTAAACAACCAGTTATAAGTTGAGGATTTCCAGTACAGTTGAGGTCAATTCCCGACTTGTTCCATGTTAACAACTTTATTGTGCATTATCTGAAACTCTGAAATTGTCTTAATTCAGACTATACCTTTAATATTCTAACACAGGGGTCCCCAACCCCTGGTCCGTGGACCAGTACCGGGCCGCAGCATGCCAGGAACTGGTCTGTAAAAGCAAGGAAAGCCCCATCGGTGGGATGCAGGCAGCACACAAAACCACGCCTCCTCCGGTCCACAGAAAAACTTCTTTCCGTGTAACCGGTCCCTGGTGCCCAAAAGATTGGGGACCTCTGTTCTAATATACATATTGTCATTGTACCATATAGTATAAATGCCATGAGAAGATTTGCACTGATCTGCTTCAATATGAAAGGCTGAGATGGCATTTCATCTGAAGAAAACTTTACAGCTGACATTTACAAAAGATAAAGTCATCCCAACAGCCTATGTCCAAGTGACAACTTGTTCCAACTTGAACCTAAGCAATCAAACTCAAACTGGCGGTTGGTGGATTAACAGAGACGATGCTACCACCATATCCATTTGCTTGTTTTTATTTAATGTTTTACAATAATAATAATAATAATAATAATAATAATAATAAAGTTGGAAGGGACCTTGGAGGTCATCTGGTCCAACCCCCTGCTCAGGCAGGAAACCCTATACCATTTCAGATAAATGGCCGTCCAGTCTCTTCTTAAAAACTTCCAGTGTTGGAGCATTCACCACCTCTGGAGGCAGGTTGTTCCATTGGTTAATTGTTCTAACTGTCAGGAAGTTTCTCCTTAGTTCTAGGTTGCTTCCCTCCTTGATTAGTTTCCATCCATTGCTTCTTGTCCTGCCTTCAGGTGCCTTGGAAAATAGTTTGATTCCCTCTTCTTTGTGGCAGCCCCTGAGATACTGGAACACTGCTATCATGTCCCCCCTCATCCTTCTGTTCATTAAACTAGACATACCCAATTCCAGCAGCTGTTCCTCATATGCTTTAGCCTCCAGTCCCCTATTCATCTTTGTTGCTCTTCTCTGTACTCTTTCTAGAGTCTCAACTGGAATACTGCATCCAGTTTTGGTCACCACGATGTAAAAAATACCAAGGCATCGTAAAGTGGTATTAGTACTTCATGTGATCTTGATTCTATCCCTCTATTAATGCAGCCTAGTACTGTGTTGGCCTTTTTGGCAGCTGCATCACACTGCTGGCTCATATTTAAGTGATTGTCCACTAGGACTCCGAGGTCCCTCTCACAGTTACTACTATTGAGCAAGGTACCCCCTATACTATACCTGTACATTTGGTTTTTCTTGCCTAAATGTAGACCCTTACTTTTTTCACCATTGAATTTCATTTTGTTAGATAGCGCCCAGTGTTGAAGTCTGTCCAGATCCTCCTGTATCTTAAGCCTGTCTTCTGGGGTGTTGGCTATTCCTGCCAGCTTGGTGTCATCTGCAAATCTGATGATTTCCCCATCTATCCCTTTGTCCAAATCATTGATGAAGAGGTTGAAGAGCACTGGGCCCAGAACAGAGCCCTGGGGCACCCCACTACACACTTCCCTCCATGTAGATGTGGTTCCATTGAGGACCACACGCTAAGTGCGGCCAGTCAGCCAGCTATGGATCCATCTGGTGGTGATGCTGTCTAACCCACATTTTTCTATCTTATCAAGTAGTAGGTTGTGATCTACTTTATCAAATGCCTTACTGTAGTCCAAGTAAATTATATCCACAACATTCCTCTGATCCATAATTTTGTCACTTGGTCAAAGAATGCAATAAGATTTGTCTGGCATGATCTGTTTTTGACAAACCCATGTTGGCTTTTAGTAATGACTTTGTTTGCCTCTAGGTGTTCGCTGATTCATTGTTTGATTATCTTTTCCAAATCTTCCCAGGTATTGAGGTCAGGCTGATAGGTCTGTAATTTCCTGGGTCCATTTTTTTTCCCTTTTTTGAAGATGGGAACTACATCAGCTCTTTTCCAGTCCTCCAGTAGTTCCCCAGTGCTCCAGGATCTTTGAAGAATATAGTTCAGTGGTTCTGAGATCACATCTGCCAGTTCCTTGAGAACCCTGGGGTGTAATCCATCTGGTCCTGGTGATTTGATCTCGCCTAGGCTGGACAGGTGCTCACTTACCATTTTCTTGCCTATCTTAACTTGTGTTCCTATACTGTTTTTTATGGCACTATTTTTGATAGGTTGGTCTGTTTTTTTCCTTTTGTGTAAATATAATATAAACAATATATTTGTATTAGTATATTTTTTATATTTATGAGTTTAATTGTAAGCTCACCCAGAGTGACTTGCAGAGTGATATGAGTGGCATATAAATTTAAATAAATAAATAAATAAAAGGTTTGCAAAGCCGGTCCATGAACAGGAAACAAACAACCAAGCTATTCTTGATGCACTTGTTCCCAATTTGGATACTGCTACTGGTAGCAATTTTAATACATATCTCAAACAGATATAAATAGAGAAAGAGACAGAGATAGCGAGATAGAGATATACTGATTCAGCTTCCTCATTATTGAGCAATGATAATTCTCAAGAAGTCTGAAGAAAATGTAGATACTATATTTAGTTACACTCTTGTACACTGGGTGCATCTTCTTGATTATCAAGTGTATCCATTTAATCATTTTAGAATAGAGTGTTTTTTGTTTAAAAGAGGACAGCCCTCTGCTTTTAAGAATGTATTCCTGATTTCAAGGGCTGTTCAGTCTGAGTCAAGTTTATTGATAGAAATCATTAAGGCGGAAGAGCAAACATTGAGAAGTTGCCATCCACAGTCATAACACATTGTAACATCCAGCACTTGAACACACTCTTTTCCACTATGATAAGATGTGCTGCATTTCTGTACAAATTATAATCATTATTTCTAAAATTGAATCTTTACACTCCATCAGCAGATGTAGCCTTTGTGCACATCTGTCCTCTTCTGTCCTCTTTCATGAGAATTTTCTCTTTAGCAGAAAGTACACTAAGTACAACCATGCTAGCATTTAGCAATGTTATGCAAAGCACAGAAAAAAAAGCAAGCAGTAAGTAAGGGAAATAAAAGGCAGAAGATAAGAGAAAAGGAAGCATAGCTAAATCTTGTTTACACAAAAACATTCATTATAGCTTCCCAAAGTTTTTTATCCTTGTAAGCTAGCCTTTAGCATTTTATCATATCTAAACACCAACATTTTTTTTTTTGTAATTTACATTTCTCATCTCTCTTTTTGGATTCCATCCAACCATAACATTCTTGGTCCTCCCCTTCCTACCAACTCACACTTCTTTCTTGTATTTCTTTTGCATTTAGTCCTCATCCATGCTATCAACATTATCAAACATTTATTATTTGCCACAGACCATTTATCACTCACGATCATTCTACAAATTTTACATGTCTTAAAACTTCTCCAGCCATTTTTCCATCTTTAGACAGCATTCTACTAATGTATACAGTTTCATCAACTAGCTAATTCTTTGTTACAGGTGTATAACTTAAAAACATTCAGCATCACTATTCCCTAAGTAATATGCATTGCAAAGCATTTGAGTTCTCAGCCAGCAAAATGACGTAGTCTTCATAAAAAGGCACACACACTTTCACATTTGTAACAAACATACATCTAATGTCCACACAGGCACTCCTTATATATTTGTTCATAAATACATTAAACAACCAAGATTCCCCTTTTCTATTCCTTGTACAGTGTTGAATAATTCACTAAGCATTCTATTTATTATATACATGCTTTATTTACATCATATACTGCTTTGTGTCATTCCACAGCTAACCTTCCATACTATCCCTATGGAGATCGTGTAACTGGTAGAAAACATCGATAATTTACTACCCTTTGGGGAATTGTACTAAAGTACACTAGTAGATTCAAGGAAATATGTTTAAATGTCAAAGATGTGAATGTAATATTGAATTATATACCAAAATACTGGAATTTGATTGTTTATCAAATCTGGAGAGTGAAGAGACAAAGAGAACTATATTACGAAATTGGAAATTTTACTGTATATTATTCCAGATGCCAAAGAATGGTGTTCTAAAACATGTGTGTTCTACTTGTTTTGCAAAAGGCAATATTTTTTTTTATTAATTAAAGGATGTGGCAATATACTTTTTACTGCTGATATTTTCTGCAAAATGAACATTCTGCAACCTTGGAATCTGCAGAAATACGAA
The DNA here is from genome assembly GCF_016545835.1 of Crotalus tigris. Lineage (NCBI taxonomy): Eukaryota > Metazoa > Chordata > Lepidosauria > Squamata > Viperidae > Crotalus > Crotalus tigris. The sequence continues at coordinate 13,902 of NW_024100458.1, forward strand.
GAGCCACAATGGAGTCCTTGTGGACTAACAGACTTTAGTTATGACCATTTAAACACAGAGCTTTTTCCATTTCATCTAAAGCATGATTCACATCAATGCGATCCTTTTGTGCTTTCTGCCAAATTTTGTCAAGCATTTGAAAATTGCAGTTCATCTTAATTTTACAAATTGTATTAATAAGGAACTAGTAAATTGGAATGCTGAATAATAGCAGGCATGTAACATCACATGACCACAGATTGATATGACCACATCTCAATAAGTGTTACATCTAAAAAAATGTACTTATTAACAGGCTTCCACCAAAAAGCTCTTAATCTCTCTGTCAGGGTGATACGAAAGGAAGCAATTCATCAATCCAGGGATAAATTTGACAGTATGCTACTGTATATCATCTCAGTCCCTTTCTAGGGGCTACTAAAGGCTCTGCTGCTCTGCCTTCCTGAAACAGGCAGAATTGGAACCAGAGATTGTCCTCAATTTGCTAAGACACTAAAGCCACCTTAACCCACAACCATGGATGTTCATTGCACCATGTATGCATTACACCATGCATGTGATCCAGAGACTCTAAATGGGTCTGGTTTCACTCCCATGTCCATATCAAACCAAGAATTGTCATGGTACTTACATCATCCCACTTGATAAAGCGTTCACCTTCAATCATGTACTTCTTCACCTTAGGAGGGGTCAGGATAGGAGTAAGCACGGACATTTTGGCATTCCCCCCACTCCAAGGTTGGACGAGGAGGGTGTCTCTCTTCACTTCCTCTGCCTCCTTGCTGCCTTGTGGAGCTTCTCCTCACATGGTGCTCACTGTTATTTCAGGAACCAATATGCTTTATAGGCAGGGAAAACTCTGCAGTGGCTTCCAGAGACAAACACTGAGCTCCTGATCTGCATAGGCAAACGATGGGCTTTCTAAAGCACACAGGTAAACGCTGAAAAATCCAGAAATAGCGGGCTAGGTAGACAGACGTGATCAACAGGAATCATAAAATTGCAGAAAAGAAACCAACTAGCGAGGGTTTCCTGTTCTCAACTTCCTCATCTGCTTCTCTCCTCAGCAATTCAGAAATTATTTCAACATTCCTTTCTGAGACTTATTCATTTCTCAAAATTAAACATTGTGGCAGGAAATTCAGACAGTTCTTCTCAATACTCAGGGAATTAGAGGATTTGTAGGTCCGATGTATCCAGAGAGTATGACACTGGAAAAAGCCAAGATACTTGGTTAACTGGCTGCTCTGTTTTTCTTTGAGAAACTAAGTCATCATTGTTCCCTTCCGCTATTAACTATGGCCTCTTCACAGAGTGTGGCTACTGCTTGCCTATTCAGTGTTTCTCAAACTTGGTAACTTTAAGATGTGTGGACCTCAGCTCCCAGAATTCCCCAGCCAGCATGGTTGACTGAAGAATTCTGGGAGCTGAAAGTCAATACATTTCAAAGTTGCTAAGTCTGAGAAACATTATAGCAATAGCACTTACACTTGTATATTGTTCCATAGTGCTTTATAGTACCCTCTGAGTAGTTTACAGAGTCAACATATTGCCCCCAACAATCTGGTTCCTCGTATACTGACCAAGGATGGAAGGCTGAGTCAAACCTGAGCCTCTCAGGATCGAACTCCATGTTGTGGGCAGAGTGAGCCTGCAATACTGCATTCTAACCACTGTGCCACCATAGTTTCTCTTTATATTAGATGAAGAGAACTTCTCAAATCCCTATACTCCATATCTCTAACACAATTTCCCTATAAAATATACTATTCTTGTTATTTCTTTAGAGGCTATTTCTACTTGTCATGAATCATTCAAGAACAGAAGTGATGGGGTGAGCTATTTTAAAATATTAGCTTACACTTCATAACAGGGCCTTGAGCCTTCATGAATTTAATTTAACAGAATAACAGAGTTGGAAGGGACCTTGGAGGTCTTTTAGTCCAACCACCTGCTCAGGCAAGAAACCCTATACCATTTCAGACAAATGGTTGTCCAATCTCTTCTTAAATATTTTCAGTGTTGGAGCATTCACAGCTTCTGGAGGCAGGTTGCTCCACTGATTAATTGTTCTAACTGTCAGGAAATTTCTCCTAAGTTCTAGGTTGCTTCTATCCTTGATTAGTTTCCATCGATTGCTTCTTGTCCTGCCTTCAGGTGCTTTGGAGAATAGCTTGACTCCCTTTTCTTTGTGGCAAACCCTGAGATATTGGAACACTTCTATCATGTCCCCCTCGTCCTTCTCTTCATTAAACTAGATATACCCAATTCCAGCAACCATTCTTTATATGTTTTAGCCTCCAGTCTCCTGGTCATCTTTGTTGCTCTTCTCTGCACTCTTTCTAGAGTCTCAACATCTTTTTACATCATGGTGACCAAAACTGGATGCAGTATTCTTAGTGTGGTCTTAGGAAGGCATTATAAAGCGGTACTAACACTTCATGTGATCTTGATTCTATCCCTCTGTTAATGCAACCTAGGACTGTGCTGGCTTTATTTATATAGAACTGCAAAACTCCAGATGACTATAAAGTGACAGGAACGAATTTCTGAATCTCTTTGCTACATCGAATGATTTATTAATTGCAAAAAAATGCACCAAAAACTTCTATCTGGTAGTCCTAATATGTTTTTGGAGATTTATTTTGTTTTCCCTGAGATTTTTCTTGCTTTCCATTCATCATAAACATTTTTCCCTCTCCATGAAGCCATTTCTATTTTAAAAGAAAGGATTCCAAGCAATGGTGGAATTCAAATATGTGAACAATCGGTTCTCTGCGTGGACACTCCTTCTGGAAGTCCGTTCTGGGCCTGGGCCTCTGAGGCCCAGAAGGGACTTCCGGAAATGGCATCCATGCACTTCCGGTGGACCATTCTGAGTCTTGCAAAAAAGAGCTAGGGCTTCAGTGGGCACCATCCACTAGTGGGATTCAGCTGGTTTGCCGAACTCAGTTGGTGCGAACCGGCTGAATCCCACCACTGATTCCAAGTATCACATAGTTAACACATTTTAAAAATATATTCGCTTCACATTATGTTTTGCACTTTACCTTTGATAGATATCTACATACCACTTTCACTTTTAACATCAGAGAGTTCAAAGCAGCCTCAAAGGTTACCTAGTTTGACTTCCATCAATATAAGACAGAGATCAATGTGTGGCCTCTGCTTAAAACAAAACAAAAGCAAATTAGTTCCGATGACAGCACAAGGTTTACTTTTACAAAAAAGAAGGTGACAGAAGACAAACATGATTTTTAAAAAGGTCTGCTTTGCAGAGTTATAAAAATAGGAACCTTCATTATAATTTGCACTGAAACTGGAGGGGAATAATGTGACCAGATGATCTATGTGTCTCCTCCAACTGCTATTCACATCTACGATGGAGCAACTGTTTACCTCAGTTATGATTGCTTATCTGCTCACCTCATATTTTGGCTGACTTCACTTGCTAATTTGTACTAATGCAGGATTCTTCAGAATTCTAAATCAGATTACATCCTAGCTCATCTTAAGGTACCGAGCTTTTTTGTTTTAGAAAAAGCAGCCTGCATCCATGTTGATGGATAAATTTCTACATGAATGCTTCCTTGCTGTGAAATACAATAAAATACAATCACAAGCCAGCAAATCCTCTGTTGCAGTGGAAAGGCTGTTGAAGACAGCCAGTCCCCATTTCATGTTGCTGCCAGAGCTGGGACTGCTTGCCAATGGAAGACGTAGACAGGGTTAGCCGTGCAAACAGATCCCCAGCATAGTTAGTAAACATGAGTTTATGTTTTAGTACATTTTGTGAAGTGGACCAGATATGGCCTATCAGCATATCATGCTCAAGTAAATAATGATTTAAGATACTTTACAAGCTATGCTTTGAAGTTTTTTGCTCTGCAATTCCCTGCATTATTCTGCAATGGCTGTCTGAAATCTGCACATAGCTCGAATTAACTCTAGTGAGTGTTTCCTGCAGCAAAAGAAAAAAAAAAATACTTCTCATTTAGAAGATGATTCAGTAATGGAAAATCTCTCTCTCATTTACATTAAAGGTTTTAAAGTAGAAATTGGATAGAAGTGGCACGAAGTAGAGATGGTGTGAGTATTCCTTCAAAATCTATGAATTTAACATTTTTAGCAATGAAAACAAGAAATTTCAGCAAGAGAAAGAGATAATATTCACAAGAAAGTTTCAAACTAAACTGGAATGAGCTTGTAAAAATGGCAGTCACTGAACCCATTTTGAATAAATCAAACAGAAGGCTTGCTCTAGGAGCCAACTTACTGTCAAAATATTTCCATGTACCTAAGCTGAGATTTAAGAATCATTTCCTCCTATGGAAAACAGTTGTTATTTGGCTACCTGTGGCTGTGATCTACATACTATGCAAATCATCAGACATATCAGAAGCTTTGAGGAGGAAGGGAGGAAATGGAGAGTGCTTACCCTTGAGAGCAAACATTTCACTAACTTCCTCCCATTTTGTGGGATCAGGCCTGGAGCTGCCAGTTCTGAACTGCAAAAATTCAGAACTCACAGAGGACAGCAAAGATATATAGTGGCCACTTAGTCCTGGCACCAGTAAATCCTTGCCCTTATACAGTAGGTTTTGACTTGTGGTTTGTCAGACTTGAATGATTAAAAAAAAAAAGTATGAAAGCTTAGTACATCTGTCTCTGTTCATAAATAGGCTTATTTTCACTTTTCTATCCCTGACCAGAAATTCCTACGTACTGACAAAGTGATACATACAGTATTATGTCTATGAATTTAATTGTAACCTAGAAAAAAACCTTCACTATTTATCATTCGGGTAAATGACATTATCTCTGTCTGTCTGTCTGTCTGTCTGTCTGTCTGTCTGTCTGTCTATACATACATACATACATACATACATACATACATACATACATACATACATACACATGGAGAGTGAGAGAGAGAAACTTGGTGTTTTAATTAGCCTAAATATTATATCTTAGCAAAATATGCAGCAATTACACTGAATGGGCAAGTGTCTTTAAAATTTTGATTCAGTTCTGTGCCTATTTATGCACAGAGGCAAGTGGTGCATAAATGTACTAAGCCAGTGGTGGCGAACCTATGGCACGGGTGCCAGAGATGGCACTTGGAGCCCTCTCTGTGGGCACACGTACCATCTCCCCAGCCCCGCCTCCTCCCACGGCCCCCTTCTCACCAGCAGCCCCCCTGGAGGAGAGTTGCCCCTGGGCACAGCCCACATGAAACAGCAGAGCCAAGGACATGGTAGCTGGGCAGCGGGGACAAAACTCCACCCTTGCGCCCCGTTGCGTGCAGATAATGCTGTGGGGCAGGGGCGGAGGGCATGGCCGCCATGGCACTGCTGGGCTGCCTGGTGATCTGTGGTGGGCCGTGGAGGTGGTGGGTGATGCAGTGGGCAGGGCGGAGCGGGAACAGGGTGGGGGGAAGTTTTTGGGCACTCGGTCTCTAAAAGGTTCGCCATCACTGTACTAAGCTTTCATACTTCCTCTTTTTTTTTAATCATTCAAGTCTGACAAACCACAAGTTAAAACCTACAGTATAAGGGCAAGGATTTACTGGTGCCAAGACTAAGTGGCCATTATATTAAGGTGACCAACCATCCTCCTTTAGGGAGGACAGTCCTCCTTTTGTAAGTTCTGTCCTCTCTTGAAATGTGTCCTCCTACATGTCCACCTTTTTGATATTTGAAGACTAATCTGCAGGGCTTTTTTTTTCTCATAGAACGCTCAGAACGGCGTTCTGGCACCTTTTTTGATGGTTTTTTTTAAAACTTTTGCATGAGCTGTGCTACTCCTGCTATTGGCTTTCGAAAGCCAATAGGAATTGCTGCTGAGCGCACCAAAACACCCAGCTGGCAAACTTTGCTCATGCAAGTTGTCTGTATTATTGTTGCAATGAATAAAATGTTTCTTTTATTTACGATATTTTTTTCTTCAATTTATTTGTGTCCTCCTTTTCACTGTAAAAAAGTTGGTCACCTTAACTATATATCTTTGCTGCCCTCTGTGAGTTCTGAATTTTTGCAGTTCAGAACTGAGATGACACCATTTGTAACCTTATTATGATCTTCTACTCTTTCGTAAATGATGTTCCTATTGTTATGCAAATGTCCTCATTATTCACAGTTCCACTATTAGTGTTTAGGGGTGTTTGTGATAGATAAAACAAATCAGGCTTTGTTATCAATGGTAAAAAGTTTAATATACATATGATTTGGGGGTTTATGTTTAAAGATTTTTTTTCTTTTTTCTTTTATTTTATTTTTAGAGTGTGGCTTGGGGAGGTTATTTTATGCACATGCAAATTGCAGATAGTTTTTTGCACATATAAAAAGTAGTTGTTTTCAAGGTCTAGTTATCCATGCTTTCATTATCTGAGGTTCTTAGGCTGGAAGAAAACTCACACAAATAAAAATGTGGGATTAATTGCACAAATATACCCATAGACATGCTCCCACAAAGTCCTTGAGATAACAAACGGACTGCTCCAGACACAGAATACATTCATCAACCATTTGGACAGAGTCTGATAAGAACACCTGCATAGCCTTGCATCTGGAGAGTGTCTGTTATTTGATACATTGTAACCACCCCTATATACATCTTTTGATTACGCTGTGTGATGTAAAAACTATAGTAACAATAAAATAAGGTGTTGGAGTCAGCTCTGAGCTCCCATCCCGAGATACCTGCGTGCGTGTCTCATTCTCCATGGGAGACCACCACATAAAAAGGTATATGTTTGGTGAATTGTATTTGTCATCCTGAGAGCTATATTGTATCCTCTTGTATGCACAGATATACGAGGAAGTTATACATACACAAAACATAGGTGGAATGTCATTTGCTATCGTAGTTGTGGCTTATCACAAAAAAACCCCAATGCTTGGACAGCTTGGGAGGCAGCTCAGCTAGGAGGATCCTGAATTAAATTTCTCCCAGAAGATGTTATGAAAAGAATCCGCCTGTATCCTGAAATGCTATTTTATTATTATCAGAGCTATTTCGTAAAAGAATTGTTCACTACCTCATTTACAAGGAACTTCTCAAAGTTTTAGCTGTAACCTCCAGAGCTGTTGTACAATGGTGAACAACTTGTTAATGGGATTGAAGGATTGCATGCCATCTACATTTTGGACTGCAGCCACAATTTTCCATTAAGGACAGCCTCTGCCCTAGCGATGGGATTCAGCTAGTTCACACCACTTCAGCAGAACCGGTAGCTAATTTTTTTGTTGCCCGGGCCCAGAATGGACTTCCGGAAGTGGCATCCACACAGAGAACCGGTTGTTCACATATTTGAATCCCACTACTGCTCTGCCCTCAACATTATTGCGCATCCCTGCATTATCACTAGGCATGATATTCTCTAAGCTTTTCTGACATTAATAATTCTGGTTTTCTCTGTAGCTTTGGCCATTATTAAATGGCACGATGACAAAACATGTATAGTTTTAAGGCAACTCTGGTGATTTTGTTTTTCCTGAATACTAATAATTGGGTAGATTTACTATAAGTGGCAAGAGTCTTATGATGAAATGAAGTTGCTGATTTCAACAGATATCCACATTTCCCTGAACTGCATAGTTAGAGGGGACGATAACCAAGTTAAAGAGGAAGAATTGCTCTGTCTTAAGGGTAGAGGAAGGGTATTTAGGGGACAAAAGTTTGTGGTCTCATTATATTTTAAGTTAAATGTGATCAGGAAATGGGCTGGTCACATAGCAAGAAGTACTGACGGCAAGGCAGTCATAGAATGGATCCCACTTGATAAAAAGAGACCTTCATCCTGCAGTGGATAGACAATGGCTAAAACAATTATATGTAAGGAAAATGTCTCTTACATTTCTGGATCTGAATTATACTTTCTACTGCTGTTGAATGAGGTCCATAGCTCCTTGCCCATCGTATTGTTTATCTTTTTCTTAATGGCATTGTCCTCCCCTCCGCCTTAACCTATGAATGACACTATGTGAAATTATCATTAGCTATTCCGTACTGAAGAACTGTTTCCCCCATTATTCAAATGCTAACCAATGATGGCCTCAAGGTGTATAAAACCAATTATATTTCATCTCCCAATACCTAGGAAGCAAATCAGATGACCAATAGTGAACTGATCAGAGAGTACATATTGAGTAGGATGGGAAAATATAGCCCCTTCTCTTTAATATTTGGCTGTCGTGCTTCTATTCTAGGAGTGAGTATAATGGTGTATAAAATGTTAGGAAAATGATTTGGTATGCATTGCTGAAAAAGAGGACTCTATGGATAGGTCTGTGTGGTCACTAAAATTAAAACTCAATTTACTATATCCATCTGGAGAACACACTGGAGTCAGGGCTGCCCTGTATTGGTAGGTCATAGTTTTCTGCAAGAGTAACAGAAAACGACACTTCATTCTTCTCTGGCCACACTTAGTACATGAAATTTCAGAATTATGAAAATAACTGATATTGATTACTGTTTCCAGGAAAGCTATAGGGATATGTCCCTGTAATCACCAGGATTCAAACTTGACTTGAAGAATGTAAACAAAAATTCAGAGCAGAAATCATCCCTGATGATCAGTTGAGCTGATTAATGCAGTAGCTCTACACCACTCTGGGATGTTTATGGTTTTCTCAGTTTTATGCAAGATTAAAATCACACCACAGTGAAATATAGGCAAAAGCAAGAACTCAATAAAAGTGCTCCTTCCGAAGAACTGCTGTTGGTGACTCATCTTCCTTCCTTTTTTTTTAAACAAGTGTTTGGCGGAATGGAGTGTAGGAGGAAGGGCAGTGAAAGCAATGTAGGGAAGAGAAACAGAGATCTGAAGGTAGACCCACCCTGGGGCACCATGACTTATAAATGTTTCCCCCTCCAAATAGTAATATGCTGAAGAGGGAACGCAACAGAATCCACAGAAAGCCAATCATTTGCCTATCTTGCTCAGCACGTGCAAAAATCAGGACACAATCATTTGTCAAAGTGCAGTATCCCTTGTCTCAGTTGCAACTTCCAGACCTCAGGATTTCACAGTCTACAGTGAAAACTGAGGCAAGATGTGTCGGGCAGAAGAGATGAATTCAAGATACCTTGCATGTATTTGGAATAAAGGGAGTTTAATGAGTCTGAGAAGAAGCCAAGGCATCCACAGGAGGGAATGGGAAAAAAAATGAAGATAGTGATTGTGACTGCATGACCGAAGAGAAACCAGAGTGTATATCCTCTGTGTTTATTCCCAGATGAAACCTGGAGAGAGCTTGAGCAGATAATTTCAGATCTTTATTTACTAGAGAGGGAACAATACTTCTCATCTCTGCTACAATGAGCTCATATTCTTTGCTTTTCCCATTCTCCAATACCTGCATCATTTGCTAGTCCCATTTCACAGGGGGGGGCCCTTCACACTGGCACTTTGGATGCCTTCCCCTCAGTGATACTATTGAATAGATATAATGCTATTCTTTACCAAGAGCATTGCTCTTATTTTGACACTGAGGCAGTAACGCGGGTGCTTCTGAAGTCTCATAACTACCACTTTTGGGAGGCAGAAGGAATCTCCCCTGTAACTACAGGTAGTCTTCGACATACAACAGTTCATTTAGGGACCGTTTAAAGTTACGTCACTGAAAAAAGTGACATGACTGCTTTTCACTCTTACAGTCATTGTGGCATCCCTATGGTCACAAGATCAAAATCCAGGTGCTTGGCAACTGACCGCTGCAGTGTCCCGGAGCCATGTGATCACCTTTTGCGACCTTCTGACAAACAAAATCAATGGGGAAGCCAGATTCACTTAACAACCGTGATACTAACTTAACAACTGCAGTGATTTGGTGGCAGGAAAGGTTGTAAAATAGAGTAAAATTCACTTAACAAATGTCTCACTTAGCAATTGGACTCAATTGTGGTCGTAAGTCAAGGACTACCTGTATAAACTATTTGGACTGCTCTCATAGAGTAAATGTATACAAGTAATCCTCACTTTTCAACTGCCTTGCACAGCCCCTGTTCGCAGTTATGGCGATGATGTAAAAGTATCTTTGTGACCAATTCCTGCATTTATGACCTTAACAGGCCTGTAAGGCAAAGGAAAGCTGAAGTAAAAGCATAAGCACAGTTGTAGTCACATTTTTCACTTAAAGACCACTTTGCTAAACAACCAGATTGCTGGTTCCAATTATGGTCACAAAACGAGGATTACTGGTAATACTTACCAAACAACCGGGATCAGGAAGTCTCTAGAATTTGTAGCATCACTTATGACAATTAGAATATTTTTCAATTTGTTTCCTTCGCATAGTGTATTTAGTGCAGTTTTTATTGAACGCTATGCAATGTACAGAACTTTAAATTTCTGTTTGGTTTATGACCATCTATCTTAATAAAATAAATCACGTGATTGTAATTCTCCCCCTTTATGGGCAGAATTTATGTTTAATGAAGTCTTGGATATCATCTTGATTTTTTAGGAACTCCTCCCTTTCCTCTTTTACAGCAGTCTTATTGCTGATTTTTTTTATAGCAGTGTTTCTCAACCTTAGCAACTTTAAGATGTGTGGACTTCAACTCCCAGAATTCCATAGCCATTCATGAGGAATCCTGGGAGCTGAAGTTCACACATCTTAAAGTTGACAAAGTTGGGAAACGCTGATTTATATATTGATTTTGATTCTAAAATGAATAATGGAACATTTTTGCCCTGTGTCTGTTATACTATGTATAACACTATAAAAGAAATAGACCAGGGGTATCAAACTCCCGGCCCATGGGCCGGTTGCATCATGTGGAGATCGCACCCACCCAGTTCTGGCAATGCAAAAAAAAGTTGCAATATGTCACGACACGTCACATGATGCAGAGAGTTTGACACCCGTGTTCTAGACAATTTCCTATTATAGAAATAATGGCACTTTATACCACACTTGTGAGACCACACTTGGAACGCTGCGTCCAATTCTCGTCACCGCAGTGCAGAAAAGACATTGAGACCCTAGAAAGTGGGCAGAGAAGAACAACAAAGATGATAAAGGATTTGGAGACCACATTATATGATGAATGCTTGAGGGAGCTAGGTATGTCTTGCCTGCTGAAGAGAAAGATTAGGGAAGGACATGATAACTGTCCTCCAATACCTGAGGGGCTGTCACAGAGAACAGGGAGTTGAAGCATTCTCCAAAGCACCAGAGGGCAGGGCAGAAAGTATCGGGTATAGGATCATTAAAGAGAGATCCAATCTAGAAGAAAGGAGAAATTTTCTGACAGTGAGAACAATCAGTGGAATAGCTTGCCTCCCGGAGTTGTGGGTGCTCCATCACTGGAGGTTTTCGAGAGATTGGACAGCCATTTGATCAGGATGGTACAATGTCTCCTGTTCTGAGCAGGCAACTGGACTAGAAGACCCATGAGATCCCTTACGGCCCTCTGATTCTATATTCTACCAAAAATCCAGTCATTTTTATGAAGCTTGATTTCTAAAAGTACAATCCAGGAAAAAAAAATATTCAGGAATCATTATCAAAAATATTTGTTTCAGCTGCAATACACACTCACACAATGTACTGGGGAATATTATCCATCTGCCTGTTGGGCACACAGTGACCAAATAAATCCAATTATGTGTTTTTCTCAGCTGTTGAAAAAGGAAGGACTGAGCCTGCAATTACCTCTCTCAAGCCAATGCTTGTGCTTTGAGTCATATTGGCCAGTCTGTACTTTGTTTAAATCTCCCGGTGTCTGAAGGTGATGGGAAGTCAGACATAGTTCCTTCTTACATAAACCAACTCTGTTTCTTGTTCCCTTTCTGTATTTCTGCCAAGAAAGAAAGAGAAAGTGAACAGTGTGGATATTTTGAAGTCAATGTGTTCCTTTTTTAATAGATCAGAGCAGAGTGAAGCATTACCCACTTGGCATACCCTTGTGCCTCCATTCCCCTAAATCAGCCCTAGGTATTTGGAAACCATTGGGCTTCAGTATGGCAAGAGATAAGACAGCCATAGTTGTTCCTTCTGTCTGTCTTCAGCCTACAGTACAGCTCAATAGTATCCCACTGTCAACGCTGTGACAAACTGAACTGAAGCCATTTTCACTTTGTCTTCGTTGCCACATAATTAGATTAGAAGAAGGGAGGGGGGTATAGTTCTCAGTTAACCAAAACAATTCAAATGTATGGGAACCAAGGTCATTGCTGATAACATTTTGGTGGGTTGGAGAGCTGGGAGGAGTACCCTCGTTTTCTAACAATTGGTGAATGTGATTTATGACATCTAATTGGGATGGGAATTGCAACTTGCAACTTTGTAACCAAGGGGAGGGGAATTTAGTCCTGGGTTCACCTTTGTATGTGCCGCTATTTTGTAGCCAAATAAAAATGTTCTTTTGAGGAATAATTCCTTGCCTTAAAGTTCTTTTGATTGGTCTCATCTATCGGAACCACGACACCTGCATGCTATTGTAAATCTGGGAGCATGGAACACCGAAGGGCATGGAAGATGGAAAAAGTGAGTTGTAATCTCACTTCCTATCTCATATCATAGCTTCACTCCCTGTCGGCTTTTTCAGCCATATCAGCATCCAGTAGTAATCAGTGAGGGTGAAAACAAGGTGCTGACTCACATCATCTTGCTAAAACTGAACCCTTTCACGTGTTTTTTCTTTCAATTTGAGGGTAGCTGGTGGAACGTGGCCATAAATTCACCCCAACGCCCCCTCTACATTTTGATTTAGGCAATTTAAATTTGTATAAAATATTGACCTCTGGTGGCTATCCTGTGAAATTGCACAAGCAGCTGCAAATGGGTAACAGGCATTCGTTCCACTCTAGCAACACCAATGACCTAAGTCCTTTCTGAACTCTGCCAATATATTTGTTGATTTGGAAAACTTATATCAACTCCACATTAGATTCTCACTTGCCTTTGATGATTCCAGAAATTGTGTTGAATGTTTTGCAGTGTTTTCCTGTGCCAAATAGCTTTAGGATGAAAAAATGTAGACACTGAACTGAAGTGATTTTTCTCACACATTTTCCACATAAACACAGTTTTCCCCAACCTAAACATTGTAAGCATTAAATGCACAGATATAATAAAAAAATGGAGCCCTTGCTATGCTATGTAGCATTGCTCTAAATAGGTGTTTTCAAACTTGGCAATTTTTTTAGCATATGGCGGTAACTTTTAACATGGGTAGATTTCAACTCCCAGAATTCCACAGCCAACAATATGTCTCAGTCAGCACATCTTAAAGTTGTCAAACTGCTCTAAACTGCATCACCATCACCATCACCACCATTAGTCTTCTATCACAGAAAAGAAAAGATTAAAGTCCTTCCTCCTACTACATTTAAGATACTCTCCCCTGTTCTTCAGCTGGCAGGAAAAATACCCCCGTATGAAAGCTGCTGCCTTTATTCATCATTTGCCCATCTCCACTGCAACTGTCTCAACACTGCAGAATGAGATCGTCTGAATGACGTGTGGAGAATGTGTTGGGCAAAATGACTGGCTGAATCATCTGGCTTTGCTTCCTAGCCTCTTCGTCATGTCATCTACCAGTCAGGGAGCTGCAAGGAGGGTCTGACACTAATACTCGTATATTTTTAGGCAGCTTTGTGTGATTCCACTTCCCATACTGTCAGAACATAAGCTTAATCATGCATTTATGAAGAACAACAACACAAACAGGAATCACAAAGAGAGTTGAGTCACTTGCAGCATTTCTTGAGAGGGTTCAATAATTTCGCAGTTACATTATTACAACCTTTCACAAAAGTGAAAGAGGCAATAAATAAAAATACTCACAGTAATGATGGTGTAGTCTAGCACTCTTACCCAAATCCAGCCACTGGTCCAACACTTTTCCCACACATATTTCAAAAGTAACAAGAAGTAACCTATAGGTCAGTGATGGCAAACCTTTTAGAGACCGAGTGCCCAAACTGCAACCCAAAACCCACTTACGCATCGTCGGGTGCTGGGTGGGTGTGGCCCACTGGGTGGGTGTGGCCCATTGGGTGGGCACGGCTGCAATGGTAATGGCAGACTGGGTGGGACTAAAAAGTTCAATCAATCAATTCCAACTTTGCAAGATCTTTTTTTCCCACGAGAAGTTGAAATTGATTGATTGAACCTTTTTTTTTTTTGCACATGGCAGCGGAGGCCTAAAGCGAAAAGGTTTTATAAAACCCAGCTGAAGGCCTAGGACTGGGGTGATGGTGTGCATGCCCACAGAGAGGGCTTTGCGTGCCGCCTCTGGCATCCTTGCCATAGGTTCACCACCACTGCTATAGGTTGAATTCAAACACCGGTGAGAGTAAACCTCTGCAGAGTTTTCTTTGCAACCAATCAAAGCAAGACAGTAATTAAAGCTCTGTAGGGAACAAAAAGAATGGCAAGAGGAGAGGCTGACTGGGGACATGAGGGAAATACTGTGGCTGTCCCCTCATCAGCCTGAAACCCTTAAAAGGCACCTCTTAGATCCTTCACACTGTTCATCCCCCAACTTTGCTTCCAGGGTCAGCAGTGGTGGAATGTGGCACCCTTCAAACATATTGAGGCTCCCAATGGACGATATCAGAATAGTTGGGAAAGTGTTGGTACAGTTAATAATTAAACCTGGTCTCACTCAAGAATTAAAGAACAGATGAAGGCAAGGTCATGTGCCTATGGGGAAATCACTGTTCACAAGAAAGTACTATGCCATAATTAAATGAAAGTGGGGCCTAACCTTAGTAGGTTGATTTTAATTGTCTTCCACTCTGTTCGTTTTAGTAATTATCATCTCTCTGTTAACTCCAGACCAGACTTAGGAAGAAGATATGGAAAACTGCAAACAGAGGTCCATTTCTGTTATACAAGTAGTCCTTGACTTACAATAGTTCGTTTAGTGACCAAGGTTAAAATAGCACTGAAAAAACCTGACTTATGACTGTATTTCAACTTACGATTGTTGCAGATCCCCATGGTCACATGATCAAAATTCAGATGCTTGGCGGTATGTATTTATGATGGTTGCAGTGTCCCAGGATCATGTGATCAGCTTTTGCGACTTTCTGACAAGCAAAGTCAATGGGATTAACTTAACAACTGTGTTACTAACTTAATAACTGCAATGAATCACTTAACAAGAGCCGAGGTGGCGCAGCAGTTAGAGGTGCAGTACTGCAGGCCACTTTAGCTGACTGTGTTCAGCCGGTCAATCTCACCGGCTCAAGGTTGACTCAGCCTTCCATCCTTCCGGGGTAGGTAAAATGAGGACCCAGATTGTTGGGGGCAATGTAAATATATATATACATTGCTTACTGGTGTACACCGCTTAGAGAGTGCTTGCACTTAAAGCGGTATATAAGTCTCATAAATAAATAAATAAATAAACAACTGTGGCAAAGAAAGGTCATAGAATGGGGCAAAATTCACTTAACAACTCTCTCAGCAAAAAAAAGATAGCCAAATTGTTTCTTTATTAAGGCTCAAAATGGCTGCCATTGTGTGTACCTAGCCATCCTGTGTTGTTGGTTCGTGATGATGAGTCTCCTGACTGGGAGAAGGGATGGCTGATTTGTTTGTGTCCTGGGAAACTGGGCAGTGGGGGGAGGGGAGGAGTTTAGTTTGAAAACAGTTGCTGTTCCTTGAAGAAGGATGGAGAAAGATTGATTCTGTTCATATAACACAGTGTTTTTGAAACTTGGCAGCTTTAAAAGTGTGGACTTCAACTTCCAGAATTCCCTCGGGCTAGGCAACATTTTTTTTCTTATTATCAAAGGGTTTTTTTCTCTCTCCCTTCCTGCCTCTTCTGTACACTGCTCATAACTATCACCCTCTGTCCCATTCTGTCTCTAAATTCCAATATCTCAGGGGCTGCCATAAAGAAGAGGGAATCAAGCTGTTCTCCAAAGCGCCTGAAGGCAGAACAAGAAGCAACGGATGGAAACTAATCAAGGAGAGAAGCAACCTAGAACTAAGGAGAAACTTCCTGACAGTGAGAACAATTAATCAGTGGAACAACCTGCCTCCAGAGCGGTGAATGCTCCAACACTGGAAGTTTTTAAGAAGAGACTGGACAGCCATTTGTCTGAAATGGTGTAGGGTTTCCTGCCTGAGCAGGGGGTTGCACTAGATGACCTCCAAGGTCCCTTCCAACTTTACTACTACTATTATAATATGTACAATATAAAGGAACAGTAGTTGATTGATTATGTGACACCAAGTCATTTTCAATTCCTAGAGACTAAGGTGATCAACTTTTTTACAATGAAAAGGAAGACACAAATAAATTGAAGAAAAAAAATATCGTAAATAAAAGAAACATTTTATTCATTGCAACAATAATACAGAATACACTATAATATGATAAATGCATAATAAAAAACATTTGGAACAATAACATTTTATATTGTAATTATGCTTATATGCTGTGCCCCCGCCCACAGCCGCCCCACTGCACTGCTGCCCCACCATGTAGAGCAGGCCCTGTGGCTCCCAAAGCACCAGCTGCACCGGCTCTAGCCCCGGGGGGTAGCCCACCATCAACACACCCCGCCTGCAGCCGCCCCACCAGCACCATCGCCGACCCTACGCAGCCCCGTGTAAAGCAGGCCCCATGGCTCCCACAGTACGGGGGCAGCCAGCCACTGCCGCCTCTCACACCCCCACCTGCAGCAGCCCCACCGCCCCTGCCTCTTGCACCCGCAGCATTATTGTCCTAGCAGGGCTGAAGATCAAGAGAAAGTTACCGTGGCGTCGCTGCTCCAGTCTCCTCCAGGTATCTTTGGGACTAACTAGGAGATGGTGTAGTTGGGTAGCAGGGAAGAGTGAAAAGTTCCTGCCAATTCACCTTCGCTGCAGACAACTTACATGTGCAAAATTTGCAAGCCAGGTGTTTTGGCGTGCTCAGCAGCAATTCCTATTGGCTTTTAAAAGCCAATAGGGGAAGTAGCACAGCTCATGCAAAAGTAGAAAAAAAAACCCATCAAAAAAGGTGCTGGAACGCCGTTCTGAGCGTTCTATGAGGAAAAAAAAGCCCTGCAGATTAGTCTTCAAATATCGAAAAGGAGGACATGAAGGAGGACACTTTTCGAGGGAGGACAGAACTCACAAAAGGAGGACTGTCCTCCCTAAAGAAGGACGGTTGGTCACCTTATAGAGACCACATAGTTATATTTTCTCCAGAACTGTTTGAGAAATTCCAGGGAATTTGGAATTGTGTGTTCACTATTTAATGGTAGAGTAAACATGTGACTAAACTTCTTTCAAAGCAGAGTTGCCAGGTGTCAATCTGCAGTAGGAGCATAGGGAAGAAAGTTAATATGGCCACATCGGGATGAAATGTATTTGGGTGATAATCAGCTTTTACAGCATGTTTCAGAGTGTCCCCAGATCTGCAGCTGCATGGATTTTAAATATGTTTCCACAGTAAGCAAAATTTTGCTACGCAACCTATATATAACTATTTATAATTACTGTAGTGTTTTTATGCAAAAATAATTAATATGCATTTTTTCTATGCAATTTTTCCAAAAATATGCTTTATTAAACATAGCTAGATATAATTATTTTCTTTGTACAAATAGTTCCATATACACATTAATTTGTCTCTGTTTTCTCAAAATAGACAAAAGTTTTAATTGTTTTCTAGCTGAGAAATCCTTTATGCATATATAAAACAAACATACTATTAACGGTTAATAATTAACAGCAGTTAATTATATGGTTTGAACTAAAATTAAACAGTATAAATGTCATATCTAACATTAAATCAACATTTGAAAAAAAAGTGACTGTAAATTTATATTATAGATCAGGGGGTCTTCAAACTTGGCCCTTTTACGACTTGTGGACTTCAACTCCCAGAATTCCTCAGCTAGGCACGCTGGCTGAGGAGTTGAAGTCCACAAGTCATAAAAGGGCCAAGTTTGAAGATCCCTGTTACAGATAAAACAACTCAGGAAAATTTTATCATATTACTAAAAATTCCACTTTTCAGTTTCAAAAAAGGACAAATCGCAGTGTTGACAAAAAGTACATAGAATATCAACAATCTAATGCTGTAAATCAGGTATACAGTTCTCTTTCTGAAGTTGTACATTAATTCTTTTAGCTATATCCTTAACGTTGAAGCTCTGTTTTCAAATATGTGGATAAATTGGGAGAGGAGATAGCCATAACCCTTTATATTCATTTCTCCTATTCATTCCTCAGCTCTTTCATTTCTGTGATATTTTAAAAAATGATTTATTCATCCTAACCTAATCCATCATTTTTACAATGAAAAAAAACAGATGAAATCAATCTTTATACTATCAAAACTCTCCTGTCTGTTTGTCTATTTGTAACCTTCATTTAGCCAAAACAATGCACCACAGGGCAACCATTTTTGAATGAAGGTACCTCGAATGTGCTAACTTAAAAAATGCATACAAAATCTGGAAGCCACAGCTCTTGTGGAATTAACATTTCAAGGATTTTCAAGCCAATTATATTTACAACCATGTGGCCACTGCAGCACCATGGCAGCCACCTGATTAAATGAATTCCAATGATCCCTGCTAGCTTCTCACAAGCAAAGTCAATGGGAGAAGCCAGGTCCTGTCATATGAGGACTTTAAAGGTGATAATCAGCATTGAATTGCACCCAGAAGTTTATTGGTAGCCAATACAGCTCACAAAGTGGAGGTATAGCATAGGCATCTCAGACTTACCCATCATTAGTTATGCTACTACATTCTGGACCAGCTGCAGTTTCCGAGGGCAGCTCCATGTAGAGCACATTGCAGTAGTTGCCCTGACCTGCAAGATGAGCAGGACGTGGGTGATTGTAAGGAGAGCCTCTTGCAAAAAGCCTCTCTGGCAATAACTGCCACTTGCTCCTCCAGCAGAAAGTAAGATCCCTAAATTGTGTACCAATCTTGAAAGAAGCAGTACAATCCCACTCAGGACCAGCTACTTGGTCTTTTTAGGGCTGAGTTTCAGCCTGTTCTCTCCATCCAGACCCCAGCAGCTTGTAGGCACTGGGGTATTCAGAACACTGGGGTACACAGTTTAGAAATTGTCCAGGACTAAAGTGTAAAAAGATGTTGCATTATGTTCTGTGCTTTTCCAATATAAGCACTTTGCAAAATGAGTGCACTGAGCAACTTGTTATGCACTGATGTGTGGAGTATCCAACTGTTAAAAGTATTGAATGCCAAAGGGATCACAAAAAGCTTTTTCACTATCACACTGAATTGTGACTTTTCTTTTCTCACCTCTTTGGGGAAAATAAAATCCATGCAGCTGTTTTTCTCTCCCTTCCCAGAGCCAGTGTGAATCCTGCTCCCCTACAGTAAATCTTGCTGCAGAATACCTACACCATATACCTGAAAGAGGACTTTACAGCACTGCTTTCTAGTTCTGCCCAAACTCAACCACTACGTGGAAAGCCTGCTTCAGTTGGCCTGCTCAGTGGCTTAGTTACCTCATGCACCATATTTTTTGCTCTTCTTTCCTGTTGTGAGGTCAACTGAATGAACTTTTAAAACTATTCTTATTCCTTACAACCAGTAAACCTATCAAACACTAGGGCAGTGGTGGCGAACCTATGGCACGGGTGCCAGAGGTGGCACTCAGAGCCCTCTCTGTGGGCATGTGCGCTGTCGCCCCAGTCCTAGGCCTTCAGCTGGGTTTTATAAAACCTTTTCACTTTATAAAACCTTTTCGCTGTGTACAAAAAAAAAATGTTCAATCAGTCAATTTCAACTTCTCACAGGAAAAAAAAAAGATCTTGCAAAGTTGGAATTGATTGATTGAACTTTTTAATCCCACCCAGTCTGCCATTACCACCACAGCCACGCCCACCCAATGGGCCACGCCCACCCAATGAGCCACACCCAGCCAATGGGCCACACTCACCCGGTACCCGACGATGCATAAGTGGGTTTTGGGTTGCAGTTTGGGCACTTGGTCTCTAAAAGGTTTGCCATCACTGCACTAGGGGCAGCAAACAATTAGAGGTTTTTTTGCATCTTTTGGCTGCCATCTAGCAAAAGCATTTAGATTTATATATCGCTTCATAGAGCTTTTACAGCCCTCTCTAAGCAGTTTACAGAGTCAGTATATTGCCCCCAACAAACTGGGCCCTCATTTTACTGACCTCAGAAGGATGGATGGCTGAGGTCTTGAGCCTCTTAGGATCGAACTCCTGGCAATGAGCAGTGAGTTAGCCTGCAATATTGCATTCTAACCACTGCACCACCACAGCTGTCTGCAGTTGTTGAATAAGCTCTATTAGAGAGATGTGATTTTAAAATGCAGTTGTGAGGATCTGGGATAAATTATCCCAAGAATATTACATGAAACTGGGTGGAAGTGACTAGCTAGAGCAGTGGTTCTCAACCTTTTTAATGCCGTGATCCCCAACCGGTCGTAAGTTGAGGACTACTCAACTGGTCGTAAGTCGAGGACTACTCAACTGGTGCAGCACCGTTTGCAAAATGGGATTTTTGGCGGGCTCAGCAGGGCAGAGACAGCCTGGACAATTCCTATTGGCTTTTGAAAGCCAATAGAAATAGACTCTATTCAAGAGAGACTATTCTATTGGCTTTCAAAAGCCAATAGAATAAAAGGGAGTAGCACAGCTAAGGAAAAGGGGGAAAAAATGGTGGACTGCGTTGTTTGGCGACCCCCGTGAAATGGTTGTTCGACCCCAAATGGGGTCCCGACCCACAGGTTGAGAACCACTGAGCTAGAGCTTCTGAGAGTAGCAGTTTCCAGGAAGAGAAGTTCAGATAGGCAGGCTATTGAAATTCAAGAGAGAAGTCCTCCTGGTTACAGATAGTCCTCTATTTACAACCACAATTGAGCCCAAAATTTCCATTACTAAGCGAGATAGTTGGTGAAAAACAATTTCCTTCCAGAAACAATTAGAACTGCCTGGACCACCTTAAAACCATAATGATGGCAAATCAAATAGAAACATGTAAGTGCTTTAAGAAGCAAATATATATATAACCACAGGAGATGAATGTTTTTATTGACCAAGAATTCAGTGTCAACAATGCAAACCCCTGAAATTAGGCATTCAGATCTTGCCTCCAGTTTGGCAGTTTAGAAAAAGGCTGAACTTTGAGGAACATAAAGAACACAGAATTAGGAAACATGCAGTGTGATTTAAAAAGAGAAGCAATTCCGTAAAATGTAAAGATAGCTCTTTTATAACTAGGAAAAAAACATTAGCTGTTCAACACTATAATTATTTTTGAAAGGTACATTGCTACCAGAAGGCAGTATCATGAATTCTGAATCTGAGCTCCTATAAATTGGAATGATTTTTATCCCAATCTGTATCCTCTGCAGCTTATAAAAATAAGCCAATTTCAAATTTATGAAGATAACTCAGTTTTAGTTATGAGATTTCAAGCAAACCGACCAGCTGCTTTGGCCCAATGGCTGCCAGGGTCCAACAATGCACTAATTTGGGGGTCCATTCTAACAAGAATATATCTGGGTAACAGATATATTTAGAGTTGGGAGTTGGTTCCCTAGTTCCGTGAAATGGGCTATAATCTTCTATCTGCTCAGATTTATCTATAAATATCAAAACTGGAGTTCACTCCCAGAGAACTATCTTGTGGTTTCAAATTCCTAAATGCCACAGGTGGAACTATAATATATATAATATAATTGAACAAAAGCAGAAGGAGAAGCAGAAGTATAAAATTAAGCCTAGTAATGTAGATCATAGAAATTGTTCTTTTTGAAGGATAGGTTCTCCAACAGGCTCAAGGAAGTGTACTTAGTTCCTAATTGTATCCCCACAAAACCCCTATGGAGTAAATTTGATGGAGAATAATTGCCCAGATGTTACATAATCACCACATAATTTTTGAGGTGCTGACCAAGTGCCTAATATCATGTTTATAATCACCCTTGCTGCTGTAATAGAGGTTGAGAGTCCATTATTTCTCTTATTTTTCTTCCTGGAGTAAAAGAAAAAAAATGTATAGGATAACTGAAGTAGGTGCCACCACAAACAAGACTGAGGGGAAAATTACTAATTCCTATCTATTTATGCCTCATTATCACACACATATGTGGCTGCTAATGCAGTGTGGTAAAAATCAAAATGGGCCACAAAAACATTTTTGTGGGCCTCTTTAGAAGTTTGTCTGTATCATGGAGTGGAGAGGAATTGTTAGCTAACCATCTATTGGATGTCATGACAGATCAGAAGGACATAGTTTAGCATTGGTTGTGTTAAATCTATCTCCCTTAAGGTTAATTGACCAGGATTTTCTAACTGCATGACATAATAAAATAGCACCCTTGGCTATCACTTAGTTAGGTGTATTTTGCCAACAGTTCAATAACAAACACTGAAGTAACCAGGAGCTTGGATCCAGAAATCCTTAGTAGTCATCATATAAAAGCTTATCATGCTGGCACTATTTTAGGAGACTGAGCGAATAAGCAAAGATTTTCATATTACCATTTTCCTTCTTGAGATTACTACATCTGCACATGGCTATTACAAAGGATGCCCAGGATGGATCTAATAGCACAATGAGTTGCCGCAGTAAAATATTCTTGCTGTAGTATAACTCCAGTTTTCCCTACTGATATATCACGAGTTGACAGTGCTAACTAGATTTTATGGAAATTGTAGGTTCATCATTGCAAACACCACCTACTGGTCATATTTAGATGAGAACAATAATATCCAACCTGTCCTGATGAACCCCTGTTCCAATATCTCAGGGTTTGCCACAAAGAAGAGCATTCTCCAAAGCATCTGAAGGCAGGACAAGAAGCAATGGATGGAAATTAATCAAGAAGAGAAGCAGCCTAGAACTAAGGGGAAATTTCCTGACAGTTAGAACAATTAATCAGTGGAACAACCTGCCTCCAGAAGTTGCGAATGCACCAACACTGGAAGTTTTAAAGAAGGCAATCATTTGTCTGAAATGGAGTAGGGTCTCCTGCCTGAGCAGGGGGTTGGACTAGAAGACCTCCAAGGTCCCTTCCAACATTATTAGTATTAGTATTATGTTAGCCATTAGACAATGTTAGTATTAGTATTATGTTAGCCATTAGATAATGTTATCCATGGATATCCATATCCATGTCCAACTTTTGGTGATTCTATGGGCCAGATCTCTCCACATATTCCGATCTTGTACTGCTTCTTTGAATTTTTCTATTGCTCTGGCTAGTATCAGCTTTGATGGTGTCACAGACACCATGTTCTTTGATTGGCCTAATTTCCTCTTACTGCTAACTCTTCCAAACATAATTGTTTTCTCCAGGGAATTCCTCTGCATGATATGGCCAAAGAAAGTGAGACACAGTTTTGTGATTTTGCCTTTCAATGTACAAAATGACATGGGGTATGCAAAAACAAACCTTGAGAGTCTATGATCTATTGAAATGGTGCCTCTGAAGCAGATTATCAATACCAAGTAGAAGTTCATTGTGAAGGTCTGATGTCTTTATCTCATCTAGAACTCCATAATTAGTGTATGGAGAAAACTGCATAGTGTTATTGTATACAAGCAGCTGATCAATGCCTTACTTAGTTTGATGTATTATAAGGGGACAAAAGCTAAAAATGCCTCAAATCCTGATTCAGAGGACCCTGAATGCTTCTCCTCTTATTTTCAGTAAAGGGCAGCATAAATGTAGATCATTTAATAGGATAATGCCTGGAATTCCTTTCTAAAATATTCACTGGTGAATATTAACCATATTCTCCAAAGTTCCCTTCCTAATAATTTTTCCCTTCTACTTATTTTGAGAATAGGAAGGACATGAAAATATCATTTCTGGCTTCTCGGTGGAAACTATATTTTAAAAAAAAAAGTCAACAGGGTCCATACATCTCCCATAATAAAAAATTTTGGGGGGACCAGCTGACATTCTATGAAGGAGAAAGACCTAAAGCTTTGGTAAAGTAAAGTTATTGAACATGTAAAGTTCAATATAATATTTTAATTAGGTTTACATACTATTATAATCTTACAATATTTTACAATCCTACCTCATGATAAAAAGATTAAAAACAGAAAAATAGGCAACCATTAAACATTTATTTAGTGGAATAGTCCCAACCCAAAACAGGAGGAATCTTAAACCATTTTCCCCTCAAAGGTTTGCTTAAACAACCATGTTTTTATTGCCTTCCTAAATCCCAGTAACGTTAGGCAAGTGAAATAATCTCTGATGGAGACCAGGCTCCAAAGAAGGGTGATAAGGATCAAGAAGGCCTGCAACCAAGAACGTTCTTTAAGAGTGGGAACCGGGAAAGAGAAGGCTTTTCCTGATTTAATCAGTAGCCAGGAAGTACTGATAGAAGGTAGGATCCTAAATATCCAAGTCACAAAATAGTCTTCTCATCATATAGATATCCAAGTCCCATAATACTGAGGGCACATAACGATCTTATAATTATATGGGTATCCAAGTACCCTAGATATTTAGATCAAATAATTATATGGATACCCAAAGAAGAACCAATGGCTGCTAGTAATGGAGACTATAAGCTACGCTACATTCATGAATCAGAATGAACCTCAGTGGGAAGAAGATAATTTCAGCCTGCTACAGTTATGCATTTTCTGCAGGCATTTGGTTAATTCCAGGGGAAACAGGACCTAAACTAGATAGGTTTTTTTGTCTGATTCCTGTATGGTTTCTCTTAGGTATGCTATGTCATAGTAGACACATTCTTCTATTCTGTCCATTTTGGCACTATAATGCCAACATAAATAGAAATTAGCTAAAGTCTGTGGTCAGTGATAACATGTGTGTGCGCGAGATTAGGGCAAATGTTTATTCTTTGAAGGGCTGGCAAGTAGCCATTCTAAATCACAATTAATGATAAACACAAAGTGGCATTGATCCAAGCAGGCACTCAGGTCTTTCTTTCTAGAAATCCATTGTATTTCTATGTTTATAAATGTGTATCTTTTTTGCAATTACAAATATGCAGATTAATGACCCCTTCTGTCTTCATTTTTAGTCCATTTCTTCTTCTACTTAGCAATTCAGTCCTTTAAAAATATTGATTCTTTTTAGCTAGAATAATTTACATTGGGCCCAAATTGTTTCTCTTTGTGTGTTAAATATTAATAGCTTCAGTTTTTCATGCCTAGTTAGCACTTTATTTCTTCAAAACAAATGACAAAATGATAAAAAGTAATAGTCCAAAAGAAAATGTTAATTCCCTCTGCATTTTAAGGGACACAGAAATGCACACAAAAATATTGTCATTTTTTTCTTTATATGGTGCTGTACCATCAGTCTCCAATTTAAATGTTTTGTCTTT
The DNA here is from genome assembly GCF_016545835.1 of Crotalus tigris. Lineage (NCBI taxonomy): Eukaryota > Metazoa > Chordata > Lepidosauria > Squamata > Viperidae > Crotalus > Crotalus tigris. The sequence goes on from NW_024100458.1 coordinate 39,198, forward strand.
GATTGGATTTGCTAATTTACCATATCTATGCTGACTAGGCAGAGACAGGAAATTTCTTTCTGGCAGATATTAAATCTTATTTGACTAGAGACTTGTAAAACCTTATGTCATGGTAACCACTGTGCCTTGGCTAGTGGCACCTGGAATCAAAGCTCCATTGTCAAGGCAAAGTTTAGTTAAGCTAGTTTTTGTAATCTTTTACACAACACTTGGTGTTGTTCCTTCATAGTTTTTTAAATAAGAAACTTTAGGGCAGATTTCAAGGTTACCTCCTAAACCAGGGGTTCTCAACCTTGGCAACTTCAAGACTTGTGGACTTCAACTTTCAGAATTCCTCAGCCAGCAAAGCTAGTCTTAAAGTTGCCAAGGTTGAGAACGCCTGTCCTAAACAAAGGAGAAGGAAGGTCCCAAACATATCAGTTGTCTTTCCATATCCTTAATAAACATACATCACTATCTAAACGAAAAGGCCCTGAGGAAAAAAAAATCCAAAATATATATAGGTAATCCTCAACCTACAATCATTTGTTCAGCAACCATTCAACTTACAGTGGCAGCAAAGAAAGGGACCTACAATTGGTCCCCAAAGTTATGGCCATTGCAGTGCCCAGTCACTTGATCAAAATTCAGACACTTGGAAGCCTGTCTGCACTTAAGTCTGTAAGGGTACTTCAACTGCCTATCTCCCATCCCATTGATGCCCGTTTGACCCCTTGCCCTCTGTGGCCCCTGCTGCTCTAGATAACCTTTGCCATCTTCCTACACCTGCTGTTGATTAAGCATGCCCAGCCTGGTTTTTTGTGAGGCAACTTCTGGCCATATGAAGCTTTTCCCCCCAGGTCACGCATGGTAGTTTTCTCATGAGACCTGGGGAAGATGGCCTCACATGGCCAGCATTTGCCTCACAATGAGCCAAGCCGGGCACACCTGAACAGCAGCAGGAACAAAAAGACAGTGAAGGTCAGTTTTGCATTGTATTCCAGCTCAGGGGTTTCTTGTAACTTCAAAGCTGCAGTGCACCAAAATGCCCCCCCCCCCCGACAGCATGGACAAGCAGCCCTAGCCCTGGATGGTTCATGGCAGTGAAAAAGGCAGTGATGCGGGATAAAAAGAGTTGGAGGCTCGGGACTGGGAGAGACCAGAATGGCTTGGAGTGGAGTGGATCCTCAGCTAATGACCGGTGGAAATTGGTTAACAACAACAATGGGAAGTGCCAACATTGCCATTGCTAAGTGATGTGGTCACATGATTGTGGTTGTAAATTGAAGCTTACCTGTAGGCTTTATGAACTGTATCATTGAATCAAATATAACTACAGGAAGTTCTTATTTAGTGACTAGAGTTGAAACCAGCAGCTTGGTTGTTGTGAAATAATTGCTAAGTGAAATCAAGACTGTGCTTATGATTTTATTTCAGCTTTCCTTTGCTTTACAGATCTACAAAGATCATACATGCAAGGATTGGTCATATAGTTCCTTTTCATCGTAACTGCAACTGGTCACTGAACAGTCATTAAACAAGAATTACTTGTGCCCATATTTTTCCTTGGGATTCTATTAACACACCATGTCTCTTTTTAAACATTGATGCCAAGGCTGTAGGCTGGACTGGAAAGTTTAAAACACTGCAGTGGTGAACTATTGACGTCCATGAAGTTATCAGATCATCTCAACTTTACCTTATACTTTACAAATAGGTCATTTTATAAAACTTCACTGATGGTATGTGATTTTTTTAAAAAAATCCATGAATATAAGAAGATTTATTCTCCTATGCCTCCTCCCCTTTATTCTATTATAAATGAAATGTTCAGGGAATTTTTTGATCATTCAAGAATTCTCATTCCTGAATTCTGATTCTGCCAATTACACAGTTACACAAAAATGAAAGAATAATGTTCTCTGACTATGCTGCCTACAAATGATTGGGAATACTAGGTGCAGCCAAAAGGAATGTGTAACTTGTTGTTCTGCACTAGTTTTAGATTACATCTTTCAAAAGCTCCAGCCATCAGAGGCCAAATTACAGAATTATGGGTACTACTACTACTACTACTACTACTACTACTACTACTATTATTATTATGAATCATCGCACAGTCAGCTAGATGTTCAGACTGGATTTGGCATTTTGTCTACCTATCGAGTCCTTACCCAGGACCTGGGATAGGCAGATGTGGATGTTTGATGGTATTACAGATATCATCGCAGGATGGAAGCAGTTCCTAGTAAGACCACCTTTTGCAATTGACTAATAGCAAATTTGTCAATGCCAATGGTGTTCAGGTGGTGCTCCACTTGTTTTGGGATTGCACCCAAGGAGCCTATTACTGTTGGTACTACCCTTGCTTGCTTTTGCCACAGTCTTTCTAATTCTATTTGTAGGTCTTTGTATTTTGTTATCTTCTCCAGTTCTTTCTCGTCTATTCTGCTGTCTCCATGCACTGCCACGTCCACTATCCAGACTACTACTACTACTACTACTACTACTACTACTACTACTACTACTACTACTACTACTTATTATTATTATTATTATTATTATTATTATTGATCATCGCACAGTCAGCCAGATGTTCAGACTGGATTTGGCATTTTGTCTACCTATCGAGTCCTTATTATTATTCAAAACATCTAGAAAGCACAAGGCTACCCAAATCTAATGGACTCTTTACTCAACAATTCTCATCTAATCAAGGAGAGAAGCAACCTAGAACTAAGGAGAAATTTCCTCACAGTTACAGTACAACAATTAATCTGTAGAACAGCTTGCTTCCAGAAGTTGTGGGTGCTCCAACACTGGAGGTTTTTAAGAAGAGATTGGACAGTCATTTGTCTGAAATGGTATTGGGTTTCCGTTTTTAGCAAGAGGTTGGACTAGAAGACCTCCCCCCCCAAGGACTCTTCTAACTCTGTTATTCTTTTTATTGTACCCTATACCACAAGCACGAGTCTATCTCATTTTGTCAGGTTCCCTAGCTGCTGCTTAGCAACAGTGAAGCCTGGTAAGGGTGGCGCTATTTGGAAACAAAATCCTACAGTAAAGCATCTGCCTGTTCCTCTGTTGCTCTTCTTTTCAACAGCATTGCCCACTTAAGAGAGGTTTGATGGCGCTCCTGAGAACCGGAAGACAAATTACATTGCAGTTCATTTAAGAGTTTCTTTTCCCAGGAAGCATAACAGGAGGGCTGTGTTTGTATTCTTAAGCAAATCACGGGAAACAATACAAATTCCCAACATCCATTCTTTATTATTTGTGACTACAGTTGCTTCTCCTGTGTCTTGTGAGTTCACCTCCATATTTTACTTACCTTCTTTTTCCACATATATTTATTTATTTAGATTTTAAAATCAGCAGTGAGGCAATGACATCTGTTTTCATTAGCTAATTTTCTAATTTCATTGAAGACTAGATATTTCAAATCAGTTAAGTGCCACTCCAGAAACTTATATGATCTGGAAGTAGATCTTGGTAGACCTTGTGGCACATTTTACATGCATAAAATCCATATATTAAAAGATAACTGTTTAATACCACTTTTAAACAGCAATCAACTGTTCAGAATTCAAAATTATATTCATTTCTAATAATTCGGTATATAACCAAGAATCTGCCATATGCTTATTTGTTTAATTTAACTTGTATTTCCCCCCCCCCCAATAAATGGTGCTTGGGGCAATTATCTACCAAGAAAATGTACAGTAAAACATAAAACCAGAACCAACACATAAAAAAGCTCTTTTTTATACATTTATACATATATCCAATTGGCAAGAGCCAGTTAAAAGAGATAAATGCCTATTTGTGAAACTGATAAATAGATTAAAAGAGGGAACATGAGACAAAATTAACAGGCAAAATAGAATAAAATCAAGGAAGATAGCCTACTATTTTTAGAGAATTAAATGTTTAGAATGGCAGAACAGCATAGCATAGTGTAAAACTGAAATTGCCTTAAACCTAAACAAATTAATTTCCACTGGGATGCAGTCAGTTCCTTTACAGCTAACATATTGGATTATCACTTTTTTAAAACCTCAGTGTGTGAGACAGACAGCCAGTCTGTCACTTGATACTTCGATGTGGAGGGCAAATGGAATTTAAAGCAAATGGTTTTCTCTATCTGAGTTCCATTCATTTACCATTCCCATTGACAGTTGAAACCACCATTGTTTTTGGACAATTGATCGTATTTTTTTTTTCATGGTGGTAGAAACTAGCTTCTATCTGAGGTAGAGAAAGAATGAAAGCAAGAGCAAGAATTCAAGAAAGCACTATTTCCTGGCGACATTATGTCCACTGGTTCAAAAAAAAAAAAAAGGTGGAAGAGACGGAGTAACTGGACAAGAGGGATAGCTCCACTAGGTGACAGGACATTCAAGTTAAAGTTAGGCATCTTCCTTCCAGATTCTAGAAGTATGTCCCAAACATGCTTTTTCAAGAGGCAACTGGACTTTCAATTTCAACAGCCCTTTCTCAACAGAGGGGGAGGGGTATGACATCATCTATCTCCAGTTTACAGCACGGTCCTTTCAGCAGTTCCAAGAAGGCTCCACACCCATTTGCACTACTCAGGTGACCCTGAGGACACAGATAAACCTCCAAGTGGCCTCAATGGCTCCCTAAAAATATACAAATGACCAGCTGTCTGCAAGGAATATAAATCCTTCCATTCCCCACCATCCAGTCAGAGCTGAAAAAGCTTCTTGGATGAGAAGCGAAATATCTTCAAAGAAAAACAAGGAAGTCCAGTTGCCTCTTGAAAAAGCACCTTTGGGTCAACCATGTCCTGGATGACCGAGAATCTCCATAGAGATTTTAGAAGTAGCAACACCCTTTTTATGACTCTCTAATCCCTTAATTCGGGGTAGAGTCGGGATGACTGCAACTAAAAAGACAAAAAACACTGTTATCCTGTCACCAGATGTTCCTCTAGTAGTGCACAACAGCGAGAAAGCCTGAGATAGACTGATCAAGTGCTTTTCATCCCCATTTTATCTGTAGGATAAATGATCATCATATCAGTGCTTACATGCAACATTTGCAATGGAGTGTTTATTCTTCTTTTTTTTGTACACCTTGTTTTATTAAGGATCAGCTCCCAAGTATGGTACAAGTCAAAAACTTTTCTCAAATTAGGAAGCGTAATTTGAACAGGAATTGGTGAGGTTGTTCTAGTATTCTCCACCTGAATCCTTTGCTATCATGGAGCACAAATATGAAATACAAAATTTTGGATTGTCAACCATGCCTATAGGCTATAAGCTCTTGAGAGAGCCACTTTGATATAAATCACTTTGGTTTAAGGCATCAGGCTAGAAACTGGAAAACCATGAGTTCTAATTCCAGTTTAGGCACTGAGTCAGCTTGATGGTCATGGGTTAGTCATTCTCTCTCAGTCCTAAGAAGCAGGCAGTGGCAAGCTATTTTCAAGAAAGATGACCAGGGACTTGTCAAAACAGTCATCAGGAATCAACACTGACTCTTAGGTGCTTCGCTATTCAAGCTCTTACCATTAGCTTGGGTTAAGGGTCCTACAGACAGAGAGATGAGTTGTACACTGAAATAATACAATAGTACAGGAGATAAATGAAACTAACCAGACTAATAAAGTCTTACTCCTAACATTCCCATCATTTATACCCTTACTCGTCAAATAGGAAGTGTGGATAAAAATAAATGAGCTAAATATATCCTACTCCTCATTCCAACTGCAGTTTCATAAATCCTTACCTGGACATAATGCCCATTATACTCAACAGGAGCTGCTTGTCAGGAAACAGCTGAAGCAATTCAAATAAGAGTAGAGTAGACAAATGCAATTTATGTCCAGACACACCAATTCAAAGCTAACAACCTCAGGAATGAACTCTCGAGAAGACTTAGCTTGTAGGGACCCACCGGCGCCAGCCACAGGGAGGACAAACGTCTCCCAAAATGTTCATCCTTCCCAACCAGAGCTGAATTTACGACAGGAGAACTTGAAAAACGAAAGCAATAACTCGCGGCTACCTATTTGCACTTCCAGACAGGGGTTTCGTTTTTGCTCAAGCCATCCTCTCCCTCACTTTCTCCAGCCGGGCGCTAGCCATTTAAATTACAGGGAATCTAAACCGGACTGCTCTGATCCTGGATACGCTGACACATTGGGTGTGTGTGTGTTCTAAGTAGTATACTGTATTCCGGTACACCCAACTACGAGTAACTGGCGGGTGGCGAATCTCATCATCCGCAGATGATTCCCTTCCCTCCCCATCTTTCGCCGCAGAGTTGCAAGTCTTCCTCTCGGAACTGAAGGCTGCACGTAGCGAAGTTACGGAGCAAGGGGAGAGAGCGGAAAGGCGGGGGGCGCGTTCCAAAAGCGCGCCCGGCTGGCAGGTCTACCACTCTGAGGAAAGCTCGGAGTCGGGGGTACGGCCGCTTTCTATTGCCTTTTTAAGGCGCAAGCGGGAGCTTCTTTCCTCTCTCCCCCCCCCTTCGCGTCCCCCCTCCTATATCAGCCCTCGCTGCATCGCCCCTTTAATAGCCGCTCGCTTGCTGGTGGCTGCTCTGCTCGCGCCTGGCGACGCCGCGGTTCTCCTGCCGCCGCCAGACGAGAAGGCGCGCGCAGAGAGCGACGTCCCCGGGAAAGAGCGAGGGATCCTGCCGGGGCTGGTTGGCGATCTCAGCCGCAGCTGCCTCCTTCTCTCGGCCCCGCTCTTCTGGGACTTGCTAGCGCGCTTCTCTTTCCCCGAGGCCCGCCCGTTGCGCATCTGCTCTGCCGCCGCCTGCTGCTGCTGCTGCTGCAGCCTCGGGCAGGTCGTGATGTGATCGGCGGCGCGTCCTTTGGGGGCCAATCCCCAGCGGGAGGCTCAGCACGACGGAGAGGGTGGTGGAGCAGCGGGCCAAGGGCCGCGCCCCCATGAAGGAGAAGGAGGCGGGGGCGGCCGGGGAGCGGGGCAAGCCGGCCACTTACACCGGGGACAAGAAGGCGCGCATGGCGGCCAAGACCAACAAGAAGTGGGTGCGCTTGGCCACCGTGCTGGCCTACGTACTGTCTGTCTCCTTGGCCGCCATCGTGCTGGCCGTCTACTACAGCCTCATCTGGCAACCGGTGAGAGGCGGCAGCCAGCAGCATACCCAGCCCCAGCAGCCCGAAGGGCCCCTCAGCCCCGTGGACCCCGGATCCAACAACGGAGAGCGCCCGTCGGCGCCGATCGAAGGCGGAGGTGGCGACTCGTCTGCACCGGTGAATCCCGGCGACAGCTCAAATCCTTAAGGACTCGCTCCGGCCCAGGAGGCCGATGGCACAACTTCCCCGACTTATCGGACGGCACCGGCGGCATCGGAGCCCCTGATCGCGGAGGACAGGAGGCCGCTAGTGGGAGAGTCGCGCAGCCGCCGCGGGAAACGGGACCCCGGACTCAAATGGACTCGGCCCGCGCTCTCTTGCAACCGCGCGGCCCCGCCACAGGACCCGGCAGGCCACTGTTGTGGACTCCGAGGGCTTGGGGCTCAGAGACGCCTTTCATTTACCTCGCCCTCTCGGCAAGACTCGGGCAGGGAAGACTGTAACGGTGTTAGCTTTTTTTTTTCTCTTCCAAATATGGTTTATTAATCAATAAATACTGGGGGAACCACGTGAAATGGAGCTCAGGTATGTCAGCCTCTCTGAAATGTACCCGATGCATTTCCTTTGTATTCTTGTGTATAAATTCTTTGTATACAGATGCACTTAACTAATGCATAGAAAAGAGCTATATAGTCTATATTCTGTACACACGTGTATTGGCAGAGCAGATGTAGAATGGTATTCAAAGGGCTATTGTGGGGGAAACTTACTATGAAATTCACATCCAACCTGGGGCAGAAGTTGGGGTGGCTTCCCTATGTCCCAAGCCCAGTAATTCTGACTTGACCCTAAGTTTTACTCCTGTTTGCTTCACGTGTATTTTGTTAGACATGGGTTTCTTGATTTTAAACAAGAATGAGCACTGGATGTCATCTTCTGCTGTAAACATGGTCAGAAAAGAATTTATTTCAGAATTGTTAATGTTCTCACGCTCCAATCTTATGTCGGAAGTCACGGGAGAGTAAATTTGTCCCTGGCCGTTCTTAGCAAAGCTACATTGGATTTGATGCTCATTTAATTAGTTCCGTGCTATTTTTGTTGTGCGATAGTTTGTCTCTCTCTTCAGTCTCAAACCTTGAGACTTTAAATGGGGTAACCCTAAGGTTTAGACCTTCCAATATCACCATTCTCTATTTGGATCAACTTCACTTTTTCTTCCAGCAGTGAGTAAAAAAAAAAAAAAAGAGCTAAAAGAAGAGATTTCTGAGTCCCCACATCTTCCTTTTTCATTCTCCTTGATCTTTGGGACAACTGCTGGAGCTTCTTGGAACAAGTAAATTGGATATTTAATACTATGCTGGTATAACTGTAGGGGCTGCAGACCAGAAATGGTGAAAGCCAGCCCTATTAGTAGTTCCAGCATTACATCAGTAGTAAAGCAGCTATGCAACCTCCTTCATAAGTAGTTCAGCCTTTCTCAATCAGGCGCCTTCAGATGTGTTGGATAAAAATTCTTGTCCTCCCCAGCCAATTGACTGGGTTGGCTGGAATGATGAGATTTGTAGTCCTAGACAACTAGAGGTAATAGGCTGAATAAGGCTAGCCTACTGACTTCCCTTGGACTAGCTTTAGAAGCCTTGTTTTTTAATATATATTTTTATCTTATATATTAGAAATTTAACTTACAGTACAAGCTGACACCTTTCATCATATAGCTGAAAGATTTAATGATGCTGAAAGGCTAAAGCACACCATTCAGGCATAGCTGATATTCAGGCTTATTTACAAATCTTTTTCTTACAGAGCTCATAGTGTACATTTTGCTAGATTAATTTTCTTGTCATGGGAAAGTGAGAAATCCTCCTAAAGGCTACTTTGTGCAATGTTCTATGGGCAGATCAGTCTTAGCATCAAACACACGCGCACACACAAACACACGCGCACAATGAATCTTGTGACCCATTAAAGGCTCTTTGCCACTTTGGATGAAGCCAACTAATATGGCTGCCCCTCTGGAGTGTATACACTTTGAATGTGTCACAGATATGTTTTATCTGGTATGAGTGTTCAGGTCAGATAGCAACTCTGAATGTCAGCTACTAATCTGTGAAATTACAACAAAAAATATTCCTAGGAAAATATAATGTATGAAGTAGCCCTTAGTTCACTGGGCACCAGAAAATAAGACAGTGAAAACACGTTGTGTAATTCTATACATGTTTATTTAGAAGCAAGCCTGGGACTTTACCAGCACAAGCTTATAATCTTAGTTGGCTGCTTTCATTGTAGTTTGTTGCCCAATGAAACCAGGGGTCCTTTCTGGAGATATGCCTGTGGGGTCGGTTTCTTGAATTCAGCTTATTATTCCATAGCCAGTAACTAAACTGGGTGATCCCCAAAAGCCAATATTTTGCAATGAAGAATATGATAGTAGGAGTTACAAGGGAAGGCCAGAAGACTTTAAGGGAAAATAAAAGACAAAAATGCTATCTTTATTCTAGTAAATAAAAAATATGTGCCCTTAGAGGAATTTCCACTATATTTTTTATATATGTTGTATATTTAAAACTGTTAGTCATGTATTTTAAACAAGCAAAGACACTTGATGTGACTTTGGAATTATTACATTCTTGGAAAGAACAAAGCAAAATGTTGAGAAAATTGCTATAATGTCTAAGCCATCCAGCCACTTTACTTTGTATTGTTGTAAATGAACATAAGATTTAAGTTTAAGGTTGTAAACATGCTCTAATGTTGTCTGTATCTAATTCAGCCATGTAAGCTATGTCTGCATTCAGAAGTTCTGTATATTTTTTAAAAAATATTTTTAAGGTTAAAAAAATACATTGAGAGATTTCTGCCTAAAAAAAATCATATTGTTTTAGTTTTATTTTTTTTAATCTCATTCATTCAGAGAATGTTAGCATGTCATTTCTGTTTACAGGTATAGTAAATGGGAGCGCATTTCTTCGCAGGGAGCAAATTGCTTGCTCTTTCAGTTTTGGATCTGAAAAACAGATGCGTACTGTATATACTTTGATATTGTATATATAACTCTAAACAAAATGGTGTTTCTGTTATTGTGGAGAGGACACACATGGCAAGGAGGGAGGTCCTCTTTTATCCAAAGAGCAAGCAATGCCAACTTTCTGGGCATCTACTACCAGAATCAAAAAAAAGTTGCACTTGAAAAGAGGAAATTACACTTTTGTAGCTGGAATAAACCTACACTTGACCTGTAAGTTGTGGCCACAATGGTTAGTATGCCTTACTTTGCAAGGCTTAAGCCATAATCAGAAGAATAATAAAGATGTTGCCACTTAATTCCATTTCCCATCTGAAAAATGCTGATGGTTTCAACCTGTAGATATATATGTAGGAGCACATTGCAGTTTCCCAACATGTCTCTGTAGAGGACATATGGAAAGATTACCCGGTGATCTTGCACCGCTTTCTGTCTCTCAGTCCAGCTTCCTTCTTAGGATTGTAATGAGGATTAAATAGAAAAGAGGAAAAAAAACAGTTTGGTATCCCAGGCACTTTTGAGGAAAGGAGGAGCACAAAGATAACTGTAAAAATAACATTATTTCTTCTGCAAAAAAATCGTACACAAATGGGGCCTTATTACGTATACTTATGTTCTAAGAGGGATTAGACCTTTGTACATTTCAGACAAGAGTCCGTTCTTGGGAAATTTTGCCTGAATGATCTGGAATTCATATCCTCTTGCTTTCAAAAGAGATTTGAGTGGGAAAGAAAGGAAATAAGACTCATCAGGGTCAACCCCATTGGAGCATCAGTTTACAGGAAATGTATGTTCCCAAGATCCCATGGGAGAAGTCAGCCCTCCCAAGTTACAGCTTGCTTTATGCGCTTCCAATTTGTTTCATGAAGAGTCTGCTAAAACTGGGATTCCATTGCGAACGGTGGTCCACAGAGGCAGTAGATACTCTGGGCAGCAAGAGCTGATAAGCATATTTCCTCTTAATAGGTAACTGCTTGCTTTCTGAAAAGTTGTTAACAAAGCAGTTAATGACAGAAAAAGAGAAATGCAATCAATGTTAAGTCCTAGACCAGGGATAGGCAACCTTGGCTCTTTTATGGCTCGTGGACTTCAACTCCCAGAATTCCTGAGCCAGCTAAGTCCTAGACTTAACAACAGTTTGTTTAGTGACTGTTCAAAGTTACAATAGCACTGAAAAAAGTGATTTGTGACTGACTGTTTTTCACACTTACAACAGTTGCAGCATCCCAGTGGTCACGTGATTAACGTTTAGATGCTTGGCAACTGACTCATGATGGTTGCAGTGGCTTGGAGTCATGTGATCATCTTTTGTAATCTGCAAAGTTCACGGGGAAGTCGGATTCACTTAACCATTTTACTAGCTTAACTGTAGTGATTAACTTAACCAGCTGTGACAGGAAAGGCTGTAAAATGGGGCAAAACTCACTTAACAAATGTCTCACTTAGCAATGGAAATTTTAGGCTCAATTGTGGTTGCAAGTATACACTTTCCATTTTAAAAATGACTTTTAAGCAAGATAGATGGATTCAGATAGAAATGAATATTTGGGTGGAACTTTGGGGTCCTTGGTGCTCCCTGATCTTGGTGTTTTCTTGCAGATGTTTTATTATCCAACTAGGTAACATCATGGAATATACTTCCAGAAAGTCTGCTTGCTAGAAAAAAGCAGTTTGACCTATTATAAACTGGGTCAAACCCACTGACTAACTATAAACAACAATTGCATGTTTTAAACCAGAAATGAAGAGTGTTCCAGACATTCCTAAGCTTAATACATTCCCAATATATCTCCAAGCTATTTTCTTAATATAAAAACAAAAGTCTGTTCCCATAATTTTGCATTGCTTCGTGATGGTCTACAATTAATGGCAAGACTGATGATGGAAGTAGAGTTACACAAATTATTTTTTAGAACGCAGTTCAAATTGGCATGGATTATTGTATCATAGCAAAATGGTTAAAATTACATGTTAAGAAGATGGGGGATAGTTGCCTTCGAAACTGGAATTCATTGTGATCACGATGTCTTTTCTAAAAGTTTTTCATTTTGCTGAGATGTTCTGATGGAACATAGAAGTAATTGTTCTTTATTCATGTATCTCTCTTTCCTTCCTCCCTTCATTTTATTCTTAGCAGTTGAATGTCCCTTTTCTTTCATCCCATTTAGACCGTTGAACTAATTCGGCAATATTTACTGTTTGTATCTCAAGTACAAAAATCCTGATAAAGTATTTTATTCACAACCTGGAACATAGGAAACTAGTAGGATCCATTTTGAAATATCTCTAAGAAATCAGCTGTACATATTTTTTTATCCCACGAAATGCCATATCTAATATAACAACATGACCCCAATTGGGGATGGAATGTCAAAGGTTTGCAAATGACAAACATCCCACTGAACTGTAAATTTTCCAGGTTGTTACTAACTATGCAATTATGTGAATGATGTTTTATGAGCTTGGTTACTTTTATGCTAGAAAGGTTAAAGTAGAGATTGATGTATGTTGTGTTAGATATCCAAGACTATCACAGTGCCTTTCATGACTTCTTGAAATTATGAAACTTATTAAAGTTTAATGCTAGAACCATCTTTTCTGATCCTCAGTCCCTCCCCAAACAGTGCTGTTGTGCAGACATCTGGATTATGCCTCACTTTTTTTTTTTTTTTTTTTTTAAGCAAATTGAGTGTTCATTGTTATGGTCCCAGCTGTTTCAAGCAGCCGGGGGCATGTTATAACAATTCATGTGACTGAAATAGCCTGTCTGCTTATTAATTCTTTAACACATCCAAATGTTTTAGTTCATAGGAGATGAGCTAACTGTAAATGTAAAAGCTGAATGGGCAATTTTGGTAGCTCGTGAACCTGTGAATGGCCTTTTGAGATCAGAGAATGGATGGAAAATGTGCGATACTTCCTATGATCCTGGTCGTAAATGCAAACAGGTTGCCAAATATCCAGATTGCGGGGATGATGATGCATTATAATTCCAGACTGTCATTAAACAAATAAGGACTAGCTATAGTTTGGAAAATGTTGAATTTGTAAGCAACGCTTTTCTCCAGCTTCTCACCCACCCCTTTTCCTAGCTTCAAATAAATATGGCACGTCAGTGAAACACAACGTGGCATCCTGCACTAATGTACCTATACACACTGGATAAATAGTGAAATCTCTGTTTCTAATATAATTATAATAGTGCTTTTTATATTTTAAAAAAACAAAGCTTTTTGCAGAATTGTGCAGAAGTATATTCAAAAGAGTCATGGTGCTGGTTGCTAATAATATCAAAAGTAATATCCAGTAAATGCTGGTGTGCCTTATGTGTAAAGAATTTCTACCTGGCAGTTGCAATTGCCCTGTCTACCTTATTCATAAGGCAATTCCAGGAGAAAAATTGTATTTTCTCGGGTACCCAGTGTGGGAAATGGTGAGGTTCCCAGCAATAGAAGAGCAGCTTCCAACAGAGCTAATTCGATGATGTTGTGCACAAGTGAGGAATAAAATTGTGTGATGCAAGATTCCCAGTCTTATATACAACTATGTGTAGTTTTTAGTTACCATTTAGCTTGATTTAGACAGAATGCAAATATGTGCAATTATTCCCCAGAACTTCAGAAGCTGATTGTAGAAACTGAAATACACTTACAATAGCGATGGACACACTGCCTAGAAATCTTAGTTTCAGGATCCATCAAGAACCTGCAGGGCTGATGTGAAGATTCTGTAATACAAAGGCTTATAGGTGATGTATTTTGATATCATATGAGACACATGTTCTGATCTTTGCTCAATCAATCAAGAGAAACAACTGACTAGGGAGAACAAAGAACAAAAAATATCAGAATTTTGTTGACTTGCTTTTGAAATAGCTCAGCTTTGGATCAAAGATAAAATAGCTCAAAGTAGAAATAGTACCTTTTTGTCTTCAGGGATACATTAATCTCTTCGAATTTTTCAGAACTGATTCACTGTATGGCAGAGTACATCATGTGCCATTGTGCGGCATTTAGTGCCACAGTGCCATAGGCACTAGGGAAAACCAGGGTCTGTCCATCTTCAGGCACAGAAGCTCAATAGATGGTTTTCAGTTACTCTCAACTCAACCTACTTCACAGGGTTGTTGGGAAAATTAGGGGGGCAGGTGCAGTATGCACACCAAGCTATTGAGCCAATTATGGGATATTGTTGTCTAGCCAACGAATAACTATAAGCATAACCTCTAACATTCCAGATGTTTCAGACCTACAGAAATAACCTGTAGTATTCCAGATGGACCTTCCCAGCATCCCTAAGAGGGAAAACCAGTGGTTCAGGATGCTAGAAGTTCTACAGCTGAAAACATTCAAGGAGGAAAAATTGTGATGGCATGAAGAAAAATCAATCGAGCGGTTCCTACATGGTGACAGTGACATATGAAAGCAGTCTCCAGCTAGAAGCTGCCATTTGAAATTCAGCCTATAAACTTATTTACTCAGTGTCAGTTGCTAAATTGGGAATATAAATCTGACCAAAACTGTTAATTGGAAAACTGATTTTAAAGGGAGGCATCATCTGAGTTACAAAGACTGGCACTGACAGGAGTCATCAGTTGTGACTTTGATTTTGCCTGACAAATTGTGTTATTTTAATTCCAAACATGTTGATTTAGAAAAAAACACTACTGTAACCAGGTGTCATCTAATAGCGATGGTGTAATGGTTGTTTAAAGAAAAGGCCATGAAGTGCTAATTACATTGTTAAATCAAACATTTTGTCAGCCCTTTTTCAAAATATTTTTTACCCCCAAAATGAGTGTTTTTCTTTAGTTTTGTAATTTTGCATTTGCTTCTACCCCTACAGTCAGGCATCCCTGCAAATATTTTGTTCCAGTTTCAAATTATGTTTTGTCTACAAAAGGATCCCATTTTAAAGGATGACTTCGCTCTTCGTAGAGTACCAGTTACTGCTGACTGAATTGTCACATGATGCTCTGCCATGTAAGGTAAAAAGGCTAGGGGACTATCTTCCGAACTGGCTTTTTAAAAGGAAGTGTACCAAGCTCAGGCATTATGCAATGTTGCAAACATTATTTCTGAATTTAGATGTTCTAAATCAATGTTTCTCACCCTTCGTGACTTTAAGATGTGTAGCTTTCAACTCTCAAATTCCTCAGCCAGCATGGAACCATCATAATGAATTCTTAGTTATAGCAACTGTTAGACCACTGTTGCCCCCAATCTTTTCATCCCTCAAAGCATTTAGAAATGTTTTTAATTCTTATTTTTATTTAGATTTAGACCCAGGGCTTGGCTTTATGGAGTAACCATATAGCAGCACCAACATTCCTTTACGATTATGGTGAGGCTGATGTCCTGGGTTTATTCAGGCAGGAGCCCAAATGCAGAAAACAGGTTCTCTCTGTCAACTGGGGTGAAAAGTCCAGATTTCATCCTTTCCTACCTGATGCATCTATTTTTGGGATGGGTGAGGGGAAGAATGCGGAAAGAGATATACAATATCTACTGCATATGTTCATTTTTATATTCTACAATTTATATTAAATTTCAAAAAAATAAAGTGGGAATCAGCTCTGAGTACTATATGCCTTTCAGATTTGGATAAGACCACTTCCTCTCTGAGTGGCTGGCTACTTTCCTGAAGGCAGCATGACAAACAGAGTCGCTATGCCTTACATGAGCATTGTGCTGCTTTGTCGGCCTTGAACAGCCATTCCCTGCCTTTCATTTAGGGTTTGCATTTTGGCATTGAAATACTGAAGTGCTCCTTAATTAAAGGCTTTATGGGTTTCTTCAGGCTAGCCAACCAATTAATTTATCCAAGGAGGACTTGATGTGGAAAAAAAAAAAAAACCCCACGATTGAATATCATCACAGTTGCAGTGAAATTGATGCGACAAAATTGCAATTTTACAGCATAACGCTACTAAGACGTCATGCTGTAAAAGTGCCCTAAAAAAGCCACCTTTTTTTGATGTGATGAAATATCTGAGTCTAGTTCGCATTTAGATGAATGGAATGTAAGGGTTTCAAAACAAGCTTTTGTCAATGTGGTCCAACTGTTTCTGTAACTGATACAGTATTGATCTGCTTGCTTTTTTAAAAAAATTATCTCCCGATAAAATAATGAATGTAAGCCTAACATCTTATCTTCTTTTTAGCTGGTGCATCCAAATTGGATTTCCCTCTAATCTGTTAATTTCTGGAGTTGTTCGAAAAGAGCCATCTCAGATATCAGACACCACCAATTCATGATTAGAGGGTGGGAGTCTAGAGGGTGAATACATCCAGTGACCAAGGCCCCATGGTTAAAGGGGGCTGGGGGCAGCATTGGTCAGGATGATGAGCAAAACAGTTCAGGTTACATCACAGGCAGACTGAGATTTAGGAGAAGGTGTTTGCTCTTTATGAACTTTATTATGTCTGCTGTGGAGTTTAAATAATAGCTATTTAAATAATAGCTTAAATAAATAATGGAGAGAAGTGTCTCTGGAGATTCTGAGTCATCCAGGTTGTCCCAAAGGTTGTTTCAAGAGGCAACTGGACTTCCTTGTTTTTCTTAGAAGACATTTCGCTTCCCATCCAAGAAGCTTCAACAGTTGTGATAGCGGGAGGGATGGAAAATACTCCCCCATCCACTCTCAGCTGTCAGTATCTATCATTCCATTCCCCTGCCCTCCGCCATCACAACTGATGAAACCTATTGGATGAGAAGATAAATGTCTTTAAAGAAAAACAAGAAAGTCCAATTGCCTCTTGAGAAAGCACCTTTGGGACAAAATGGAGAGAAACAATATTGTCAGTGTTCAGCAATATCAAAAGCAGTTCCAGAGACTGGAAAAGGGGGAAAGGAGTGAAGATAGTGGATTGCTAATTTGTATCAAATTCTGTATATTCAAGATCACAATTATTTTAATTCTCTTTATTTCTGTCTTTGGATTTCGGCCAATTTTCAAAAGCCATGACCAGATTCCTACAAAAATGATGCATTAAATGTTTGCAAAATAAGTGTATGTTTCCCTTTAGTGACACTAGTATGAGAAAGTGTAATTAAAGTTTTGGATAATTATTGCAAATTGGGCGATCATTGTGGATATATGGGCAGAGAAATCTCTAGGAACTTGCATGTTTGCTTGTGTCTAGCCCAACTAGCAGAATCATAAAAAAAAAAAAAACCTGTGCGATGATAGGTGGTCTTTCTATCTTTCTGTCATCTTAGTATTCCTACATTGTTTCCTAGAAATACATTCATTCTGGAATTTTCTGGGTGTTTTCTAGCATTCCCTACTACCCAAGATAAGAACCAACTTGCTCTGATTTAATGCGAAGCAGAAGATAATCTCACCGATTCTGAATGGTACCAGCCAGTAAAGAGTTGTCTTCTGTTTTTTAGTTCCATAATCCCTGCTGCCCTCCTCATTTTTCAGAAAGGGGGGGAGGGGAAGGAGGGAGGGAGGGAGGGGTAAGAACATCTCGGCTGCAAGCCAGAGAAATAGCAGCTATCTGTCCAAAAGAATGGCTTTGTATGGGTACCTCAGTTTCTGTTACTCAGTTTGCTTGCCTCTATTAAGTCTAGTCAGAAACGGGAAGATGTTGCTATCTCCATGGCAGATGTGCAGCTTTCTGAGCAGGATTATCACTGTACAGAACTGAGTCTTATGGGGGGGGGATGGGATCACCTGCAAAGGGAGGACCTATTATCCAAGATATGGTCCTGAATGTAAAACTAGATGGAGCAATATTTCTTATTTAAGGCATTGAAACTAATTAGCTCAGATTATTTATTCATGGCCTTCCCCAGATACTTCAGTTTGCAGGGCCATTGACTCCAGTGGGCTAAGACCAATGGAGAAATAATGATCTTGAGAGATGATGCACTGAGAAAAAAGAGAAGGGAAGATGGTGGGTGGCTGGAAAGTGCCTGCTACTTCCATCACCTCCAAAGTGCCTGTATAAAAAAAAGCCCAGAATATTATCAGTTTGCAATTGCATAATAGATGTGTAGCATTTGACTGCATTGCATGTCATCTGTCAATGCTACTTTTTCTGACATTGCATTTCATTCCCATTGTTTAGATTTACAATCCACCTTTCTTCCAGGACCAAAAGGTGGCTTACAGGCTGGTGTCCTTATCCTCTCATTTTGTCCTATAATAAACCTTTGAGGTAGGCTGGCCTGGGAGTTACTGGGTATCTCACTTTCAGGCTGGGTGTACATTGGTTGGCTACAAAAGTGATGCCACAGCTACATGGCTACAAAAGTTACATAGGGTCCAGGACTTGGGAAAGCATAGCACCTGCGGTTATCTGGATAAATTTATGGGATTCTGCTTTCTTTGAGACCATCCTAGTGCAGTGCTGTTTGGAAGGCTGCTGGAGAACACTGTTCTTCATGACTTGAGTTTCACTTGATTACCAGCCAATCCTTGACCGATGGGTGGCCAGCAAATACATGCAATTCTTACAAGAACCCTCTGTTCAAAGAAGAATCTGCTCAGCCACAAGAAACAGGCCAAGAAAACAAACTATAGATTTCTTCCCCCTGAGATGTTAAATGAGCAGGATTCCATAGGCAGGCTGTCCCAAAAGTGCTTTTTCCAAAAGGCAACTGAACTTTCTTGTTTTTTTTTTTTCTTTGAAGAAAAAGGGGGGGGGAGAAAAAGGAAGTCCAGATGCCTTTTTTTGGGGGGGGGGAAGCACCTTTGGAACAACCATGGCCTGGATGATTGCAAATATCCATAGATATCCACAAACAGACTTTTTCTTTGCTCTGAAGAACCAGCCCCTCTCTTCTCCCCTTCCCCCTGTTTGGATCGCTCTTCCCTTTTGGAAGCCTTCTGGAAGGGTCTGTGCTTTCCCAAGCAGACTTTGGAACAGGGGGTGCCACTGAATTAGAGGCAGCCAAGGAGGGCAAGGATAGTAGTACAAAACCAAATCATGCTGGTGGCGGTTTAGGATTGTTCAAGACTTGGGAGAGTAAAACTGCCTAGAACAGTGATGGTGAACCTTTTAGAGACCGAGTGCCCAAACTGCACCCCAAAACCACTTATTTATTGCTGGGTGCCAGGTGAGCGTGGCCCACTGGGTGGGCATGGCTGTGGTGGTCATGGCAGACTGGGTGAGTGTGGCCAAAGTGGGCATGGTCACCTCGATGTTGCTCATGGGGAGGGATGCCTGTGGGGGCTGGGCAGGGTTGGGGGAGATCCAGGGGGTCTCTGGTAGGTGGGGTGGTGGGTAGGAGGCTCGTCCTGTGGGATGAGGCGAGGCAGGGTGGGGATGCCTCAGGGCAAGGCAAGGCAGGGGCCGGGGCAGCTGCTGCCTGACACCATCAGCCCCCCCACACATAGGCCAGCGAGCGCATGGGGGCTGACAGTGTCCGTCAGCAGCCACAGCCTGCCAGCCCTTCGACTGGCGCACTCTGGAGCTCCACAGCCCGCCACCAGCAATTCAGAGAAGTGCCCACAGAGAGGGCTCTGAGTGCCGCCTCTGGCACGCGTGCCATAGGTTCGCCACCACTGGCCTAGAATAATTACAACGAGGCAACATATAAGATTGCAGGGAGGCAAACTATTCAGCTCAAGCTACCTTTAAAGAAAAAAAGGAATCATAGTGCAGAAAGATAGTAACCTTGAAGTTAGCAAATGCACAGCCATGTCATTGGGAAAGAATCCCTACTCCTGGGAAATTTCACTGTTCCACTAAAGGGAAGTTTCTTCTACTTCTACAGGCAGTCCTTGACGTACGACTGCAACTGAGCCCAAATTTTCTGTTACTAAGCAAGACAGTCTTGCCCCATTTGATGACCTGTCCCACCACAGTTGTTAAGTGCAACTGTACTTAACTGCAGTTGTAACATGGTTGGTAAATGAATCTGTCTTGCCCATTGACTTTGCTTGTCAGAAAAGGTGATCACATGACTCCGGGACACTGCAACTGTCATAAATATGAGTCAGATACCAAGCATCTACATTTTTATCACATGACCATGGGAATGCTGCAATGCTCACACATGGGAAAAACAGTCGTAAGTCACTTTTTTCAGTGCTGTTGCAACTTCAAATGGTCACTAAATGAATTGTTGTAGGTCAAGGACTACCTGTACTTAAATGGGTCAGTTTCTTGGTGAATATTAGTTGTTAATCAGTAATACTAATCTTTATTTTTATATTGAAATATGGTCACTTAGTAACTCCACAGATTGAGAAGTTTTTTGAGCTGCTGGGCATATTGGAGAAATATGTTTGTAAAATTTGGTAGACACAAAGGGAGATATTACTAGCCATGCCCTAATCACCCCAAATACTCTTTACCACTCTTATGTATTACTC
Source organism: Crotalus tigris (assembly GCF_016545835.1). NCBI lineage: Eukaryota > Metazoa > Chordata > Lepidosauria > Squamata > Viperidae > Crotalus > Crotalus tigris. Next base: position 59,604 of record NW_024100458.1, read on the forward strand.
TTTTTATTGAGTATCTTTTCAACAAAGCACTAGACCTGGTCAGCATTTTTATTAGTTGAGGTTAAAAAAAGTATTGGAAATCACAATTATATTATGAAATTAGAATTACATGCCAACTTCCCATTGAATGTGTTTTAAATTGAGACTGTTTCTTTAAAATGCACCTCCCATTTGTTGGTCTAGCACAGGGGTAGGCAAACTTGGCTCTTTTATGACTCTGGACTTCAACTCCCAGAATTCCTGAGCCAGCCATGCTGGCTCAAGAATTCTGGGAGTTGAAGTCCATGAGTCATCAAAGAGCCAAGGTTGCCTACCCCTGGTCTAGCAGATATTTTGGGAAGCACACTGTTTATAGGTACCAGGTTGTCGGCCTCTGAAGAATGGTGTTTATTTATTACATAGCTAGCCAAAATATCTTGAAATATCTAGGCTCTTTTCTTAGGAGATCTTTTTTCTGCACTGATTTGGACCAAGTGTTCCCAATTTATTTGCTGAAGGGTTGAATCATTTCAAACATCAAAGCATTTTGATGCCTACAGTTGTGGGTTTCTTCATTGGATTTCCAATAAATTACGACGGTGTAAATTATGACGGTGAGTTGCATACAGTAGCCAATATTGTCACTTATTTACATATGATAGGCACAAGCTGGAGAACTGTTATTGAACTGCAGATCATTAGGACAAATGTTATTTATCTAAGGGTTTGTAAAGAACACATGAAAAATGGATATAGACCAGCGATTATAAGGAACTTAATAAGAGCAGTTGCAGCAGTCACTTGTCATTGTTTCTAGATTCATCAAAAGATATTAAGAAAATATAGGAGTCTTTTTCTTGACCCAACCTTTTCTGTCAGCTGCTTAAAAAGAACAGTGTATTTTGAACTTCTGAGGCCAGCACAACCACATGGTCACCTGAATTGCCTCCAATACTTCAGAGAAAAACCCCAAATGGAGCTGCATATTTGTTTTCAAGGACAAAGAAGGGATTTCTGGATGATAAACTGCAGGACCACTATTTCTGTATCTGGGATCTTAAAGAAGACAAAGGACGTCACTCTGTAAATGTCAACAAGTTAAGCTTGCTGTTAAGTTTATGGAACTTTATATTTATTTGTTAATCTAACATGGTAAACTTTGCTAATCTCAAATTTCTGCACTTTTTTTTTTAAAAAAAGCCATACCACTTCATTTGTCAAACAACATTTATTCAATAAAAACATTTCCCATATTTCTGGAAAAGTTCATTCACTGCTCAGCTATGTCAGTCAACAATCTCATTTAAACACTGGAAAACAGAAACTAACCAGTATCATATTTTTTCTAAAGATAAAAGCATCATGTCAGGTTAATGCAGGCTCTTCAATACAATTTAAGCTTATAGCTTAACATTGATTTTATAATACTTGCTTCTCAGGAAGCTATAGTTTTTGAACAGTAGAACAGATCTTAACCATATAATCATTGGTACCTGTGTCCCAAAAACAGTATTCAAGAAAGGTTGAATTTTGTAGTGTAGTGATGCAGAAATCAAGGAAAAACAAAACACAGCAAGGGTCAGGAGTCTTATAGGTAATATCCTATATTGCATCCTGTATCTTTAAATCTCACCTGCTGCTGATCTTATTTTTATATTCTACCATTGGATCTCTGGGGACAAAAGGCTGAATACAATTTTCTTTTCCCCAAATAAGTTTCACCTGGAACTCAACAGAGACTGTTAGAAGGGCATGTCTACAATCATGTCTACAAATGAAGAATACTACCAGGATCCTGGCAGGGCAGAAGCAGAGAAGAAGACATTTTTAACCAATAATATGGAATTAATGGATAACATTGCTAGACTTAAACTTCCTTGAGAGCAAGACCGGAGTCAAGAGGACAGATTCATGCCTAAGAATTTTTTTTTTATATACCAAACTTCCTTTTCTCCCTTTCTGAAACTGTGATATTGGAATAATTTTGTGGGCTTTTAGAGAAGCCATGGGAAGCATTTCAAAATTCTCTCCACTTAAGAGTAAAATCAAACTTGAAAGAAGATGACTTGATATATATTCCATGGCTCCTGGGATATTCTCCAACAGCCTAATCCAATGAAGCAACTTGGCAGGTTCAAGCCTTCTATACGACACCATTAATATAACTTAGTGTATTGTTGGAAGAGCAAAGGATGGGAATTAGGCTTAGGATTGCAATAAATGGTCACTGCTTATACCTCTTCCTGGCACAGAAATATGCTCTGGGGAATGTTGCCCAAGTTGAATAGACAATTTCAAGACATTCACTGGTGGACTTCCCTGCAAAAGGTGTGCTGACTGGAATCAAGAAGGTGCAGTGAAATGCAGGAATTAGGGAGAGATATGGTCTTCTGTAACCAGATTTGCTTTATCAGTTTTTAATTGAACTTTAATAAATAACATATCATTTCTAATAAATTATACAATATATAACTCAAAGGGTAAGCACTTCCCTTAAACCATATTCTCCACTCCTCCCTCCTTGCAGATATTTCTGACTTGGGGGGGGGGGGGATAGAGCAATACAGATAATGGTGCAAAGGGGGTAAAGTCATGTCACAAGTATCACTGAAGCCAGGATCTTCCTTTAGGGCAGGGGTCTTCAAACTTGGCCCTTTTATGACTTGTGGACTTCAACCAGGCATGCTGGCTGAGGAATTCTGGGAGTTGAAGTCCACAAGTCATAAAAGGGCCAAATTTGAAGACCCCTGCTTTAGGGGAATTGGTCATTTGAACGTCTTTTTTAAACCGCCCAAGATTATGCCAAAAACCTATGTGACCTTCACAATGCATTTGTTTGCAATCCTTGAAAAAGTCTAGTTTGGTGTTTTTCAAACTTGGCAAACTTTAGTGCCCATGTCTTTGCCTCAATATCAAAGCTACCCACAAAGTAAATATAAAACACAAATTCTGCATATTTTATCAACCAATCATATCATGATATGGCCAAGAACTGTACTAAACTACCTGCCCCCTGTACATGTAGCCAACCATCAATTTGCTCTGAGCAGATCCCAGATGAGGGACATCTATTCATGTTTAACAGTATTGCTTCCCTCATTAAATTAGGAGGTTTAATTATAAATCACAAGCATAAGATCTGGGAGGTTAAAGAGGATTAAGTTTTATGGGGAAACCTTAATGAACTATACTCCTAAATTTGCTCTGCCAACTGCTATCCATTCCGACTGTACTGTCACAGTTCTTCAAAGCCCCAATATAACTCTCCTGCCTCCCAGACTTACCTCAGCCATTTTATCATTAAGCTGATTGTTATTTCTTCCTAGCTGTCCTGCACTTGTCAACTATTTATAAAACTCAAGCAGAAACACACTCAGTAGGAACGTTGGATCATTTCAAAAATAACAATTTATCCGTTGTCCCCACTTTTTAATTAAAACTAATTATGAATTAAAATAAGGTGCATACAACAGATAATACATCTGCAATATGGATATGAGGTGGGAAATCCAAGTTTGGGATAACATAAAAGTGTGTCAGCCTTCCCAGGCAGACCAGACAATGAGCTAATTCTGTTTTACTATAAGGCTATCAGTGTTTCCCAAACTTGACAATTTTAAGGCATGTGGACTTCAACTCCCAGAATTCCACAGCCAGCATTGCTGGCTGTGGAATTCTGGGAGTTGAAGTCCACATGCCTTAAAATTGTCAAGTTTGGGAAACACTGGGCTACATTAATGGAATCTTGCAAATCTGATAATACAAATCTCTTGCCATCTTTGTTGGTAAGTTGTAACTGCCATTATAGTTTGGTAAGTTAAGGAAGCTCCTTTCTGAGTTTCTTTCTCTGTCTGTTATATAGCTACGGACTATGCCCCCTCTTATCTGATCATTCCTTAGGCAGCATCTCTCCCCTCTCCCTTCATCTTCCAAGGTCATTCTGACATACCATTACATCTATCAGTATTTCCTCCCTTTTTTGGAGGTCTCTGCTGCACCCCCCCCACACACACACACATCCTGCCCCCAGAAATGTGTGCTAGGGCAAGGCTTTTCAACCAGTGGTACGGGTACCACCTGTGGTACATTGGCACCTGGCAGGTGGTACGCGACCATCCTAGAAAAGTGGTAGCGGGGGAGGGGAATGAGCTGAACCGGTGGCAGCACTGCACAAGCCTGAGCGAGAGACGGCTGGAGCTGCAGGGCTGTCAGGGCTCAGAGGAAGCGCCAGGATCAGCACCAGGCTCCAGCTGGAGCTTGGCGCTGATCCTGGCGCTTCTGCTGAGCCCAGAAGAAGCGCCAATCAGCTGGAATGTTACAGCATCTCCAGGGTCTTGTGATTTACATTCAGATGCTTGGCAACTGATTCATATTTATGACGGCCATAGTGTCCCAGGGTCATGTGAAGTGACCAAAACCTGCTGCAACCACCCATCAGACGGGGGGAATAAAAACCAAACACCCCCCCACCCCACCCCCGCTGCCAATCCTCAACAGAAATGCTCACAACAATGAAAACCTTGGACAGGAGGAAGAGCGCCACCGGGTGGGCAGGCAGGTGTCTTGCTCAGCACTTTTTCAGTGCCATTGTTACTTCCAACAGTCACTAAGCGAACTGTTGTAAGTCGAGGACTATCAGTACTTCATTGCTTTTTTCCTTTTTTTTTTTTTTGGTCATCAAGTTTTTGACACCTTGCTAGGCGACTGGTGGTACTCGGATATTGCCATATCCTAAAAGTGGTACAATGGGTGAAAAGATTGAAAAGCCCTGTGCTAGGGAGTGCTGCTAAAATCGGATAAGCAATTTCAGAACATGTACGTCCAACTTGTCTGATGGACATTGCCTACAGTAGCAAAGAGGGAGATTGTGCTCTTGGCCTTTTGTAAAAACACTTTTTTTTTACAAAAAAAAAAAAAGAGAGACCGTCAGAATGATCTATCTACAAAGGACTGCTGGATGATAAATGAAAAGAGCAGTTGGTTTTTTTCCCCTATCCAGAATCCAGAACTATTATAGAATCTTATCACCGCTTTTCTCTATCTTGGTGGCCTTCAGATGGCTTGGACCTCAACTCCCATCATGCCCGGCTAGTGCAATGGATTACAATATGAGGAGAGGACCAACATTAGCTGGGGAAAGCTGACTTAAAAATTCCAATGTTATGATAAATACGCTGTATATGGCCCCTACTAGAAGAGGGTCTGAAACTTTTTCTATTCTTCTCACCACTCACCCACCCAAAACAAAACCAGTTACTTGCCAATTGCCAACAGAATGAAACAGTCATCCAGAACCAGATTTTATTGCTCTGATTCTGACCTTGGGAGTCTGGGTGGACTAATCACTAGAATGGAGATTTTTTTTTATCTTGGAATACAATGTCTCTCCATTTACTAGGTGACCTTGGTCAAGTTCCCTTCCGACTAACATGATCCATGCAGTCTAATGTTCTCTTTTCAAACAGGAAGGATTTTCTTTTCTGATATTTACCTTTACCTGTCTTACCTATTTACTCTGTGCCAATCTTCCCTAAGAGAATTCTGCAACCTTGTAACTCCCAATTAGCATAACCACAAGCAACTGGTGTAGTAAATAGTTTTGAAAATCTGGACTGCAAGAGCTGTAAAAAAAATTAACATGGTACTGGGAAAAGGCGTAAGGGTTAAGATATCAATGTGATGATAAATTGTATCCTGACAATTTTGAATTTACCAAGTCTGAGACATTACAAGGAAACTCATTTTGCTACAGTAGATAAGGTCACACTGGGCTCATAAATGTGACAGGATGATGTGTCTTATGAACTGGTTCTCTATCAACATCAAGAAAAAAGTGGGCAACATTATTTCACATGGCCAGAGTTTAATGCTATATTATAGACTGAACTTTTTTCACTTTCATATCTAACAGGCATAAATTTCTTTCTTCCTATTTATCTCCCCCCCCCCCCTTTGTTTTACTATTTGTATCTCTGGAAGCAAATAAAAATTATTTAAAACCGAAGGGCACTTGACTAGTTTATGTTTTTTGTGTTTTCAAGCAAAGTTTAATTATCCAGGCCTATCATTTAATGACTTTTAAAAGTACTGTTATAAGAAGAGAAACATTTCAAAGCTATATTAACCAGGAAGCTAATGCAGACCTCAGGGTCAGCTGCCTATCAGCTGTCTAGTAGAAAGCTTGGTGATCAAATATGGTCAGTGCCCCTTCAGTATTTTGGATGGATCCATCTCCTTGCTAGGCCCCAGGCTTCAAGCAGGCCTGATTTCCAGGACCAATCTCTGTGATACCTTTTCTATTAAGTTACTTAATTATTTAAATAATTAAATTTAGAGACTACCCAACTCCTAACAGTTCTGGATGGTTTACACTTTAAAAAAAAAGTAAAAGTGAAAAGAATCATAAACTTCCAGAGGGGGGAAAAAAATGTGCATAGCACCCCAAAGAAGCAACTGGTGGGATTTATCAGTCATCATACCTCAAGGCTAGGGAGAACAGCCAGGACTTTGGAATATTATCAGAATGGGAGTCATACAGATTTCTGGGGGAATGTTATTCCAGAGGGAGGGTGCCATGATAGAGAAACGTATTTTGTTATAATCTCACACCACACTCATAACCATGGCCTGATGATGGGCATTTATTCTCTATTATGAATTGGCATCTTAGGTAGTCAAATACAATATAATAAGGAAACAGCCCAAATTTGTACAGGCCAGAAGTATCACTAACCATTTTCTAGCACAAAATGTCACAGGGATAGCTAAACCATAATTCAGGAGAACAAGAAGGAAAACAAATGGGACCTTCAAAGCAAAGGCGAAGACTCCAAATGGCTTTTTTTTTTTTTTTACCTCAGAGGGCCAAAAGACCTCTTCACTTATATTTGTCAATGCTATTGCTTTGGCAACAGACCAAATGAGATGAGTCTGTGTTGCTATTTAAAAGTTAGGCAGGCTGGAATGGAAAGTTCTTCAAAGTTCCAAACTTTTTAAGTGAAAGCTTTTTAAAGGTTAAAAACAACAGCTTGCATACTGTCAGGGATACAAGAACCGACTGTCTGGCTTCCATCAAGATGTAGGCAGTGACATTCTATGCTCACTGAAGACTCTGAACTACCTTTAAAGGCAAATCCTATGTAACAGAAATTGCACCAGCCAAGTCTGGAGATTATTCTAAATGAGAGGAGATCAAACCTTGCTAGATTGGTTACAAATAGCATAAGTTTCAAGCTGGTGAAAAGTATTATTGTTCATCTACACTCTGAAACATAGAACAAAGTATCATAAGACTGGAAGGGACCTCAGAGGTCTTGGAGACCTTGTACCATTCCTGGTTATACAAAACTTATATAATAAGCCAGCTACTATGATAATCTTTCTTTTCCTATATCTAAAAACAAGTAAATAAAATAAAAATAATTAACCTACTGTATAATTGAGAAGCTTTTTGCACCTATCTATAGGAGTTGTCCATACAACTACCAGAAAGTAAAATAACAAAAGATTCTTTTTCTTACATAGGTACTAAGAACAGCTGAGCCAGATTATTCCAGATTTGGCAGAGTATTTCTCTGCAGGAGTATGTCCCTTGACAGGTCCCCAATCAACAAAACTGAATCTTGCAGGCCCATGTTTGTACTGCATAACATTCAATAAACTGGAACATCACAAGGAGAATTTGTTTAAAGATCCACACCAGTATTTCTCAACTCAGCCTCTAAGATTTGTGGACTTCACCTCCCAGAATTCCCCAACTAGCATGCTGGCATCTCAGAGGAAGAGAGACAACTCCCATTTCCAAATCTTTCAGTTTGGTTCCAAAGGCTCTGTTCCTAAGGACTGGAATGAGAGCACAAAGATGATAAATGCCTTTGAACTTCTTTTCTGTTCATCCAAAGCCTTTATCAAAACTTTATTACTTCTTCAAGCTTTCTCTTGACTTTGAGGTAAGTATACCTGCAAACCACAGAGGTTTTTTTTTCCAGATCAAAATAGAATGTGCTTAATCAATCAAACTGAAAGCCATTTTGATATGTCCCTCACAGATTATTTTTGGCTTCATTTCTGTGAGAGTTGAGGGGAAATAACCAACAGCGATAACAAAAATAAGGACAGAAGCATGTCTTGACCTCTGGGAAAGAAGAAAGTATTAGGAAGAGACCTAGACTGACTCTTCCCTAATTCAGTGAGCTATACAGAGAGCAGGATTAAAAATCACAGACTTGATTGATATTCTGATAATATAGTCTCAGTATAGTATCTTAATAAAGTATAATTCTAGTCTCCTATGGAGTCGATTTCCTGACCTAAAAACTTTGAAGAGTTAGCAATTTCAGATATACATATAGTAATCTCCTTTGAAGAAGATGAGAAGGTGCCTACACAATTAGCCTTGGCATAAGTAGCTTTTGAAAAGTAAATTGCAGTCATAGAAGTCCATTGAAGATTAGGAATCCAGAGGACAGGACAGGGAAGGTTAAACTTTATCATCTGCAATAGTCCTTATCAGAAATATGGAGGTTTTTTTTTATTACAGTATATTTATTAGAATAAAATTTCTTAGTCTCATTTAAATAGCATTGATAGGTAAAGGGGTGGTTAAATAAGAAACCCTATGCAACTAGGATTCTAAACAAGATCAAGCCCACCACATTTCCTATTTACTTGTATGAATCATTAATAAAATTGTTAGTTATGTGAACATCATCTTGGCATTGGTTAAATGATTAACTAAATGATCCCCATGCATGCAACAAAACCAAAGAAAGGGAAACCACTAACCTGAAATATCATGATATCAAATATCATATCATTCAAATACCTTGAATAATCATCTATTCCATTTTACTGACTTCCCCTTCTTCCCTATCACAGATGGATCTTGTTCTTTAGAGGAAAGAATATGTATAATGTTTGAGGGAAGCATAGACCTTAAAAATATATCTTGAGAAGAGTCATCTCATGACCTTTGTACCCTTAAAGAGGATGCAAAATCTAGTTGACATCTGTTCTGCAAGTAGATCACCCTATACCAGGGTCTTCACACTTGGCCCTTTTATGACTTGTGGACTTCAACTCCCAGAATTTCTCAGCCAGCATGCCTGGCTGAGGAATTCTGGGAGTTGAAATCCACAAGTCATAAAAGGGCCAAGTTTGAAGACCCCTGCCCTATACTCTATGTCCTCCACACAGGGAGTAGAGCCCTTTAGTCCAAAACCTCTTTAAGACTAAGAAACTCCAAGTGGTTGTATTGCCAGTTACTCTATGTATGCAATTCTCTGTGAACCAGTGTTGAGTCTATATTGTTCTATGCTCTAGTTCCCCTCAGGTTCTTGACTCCCTCCCCCCCCCAATAAACTGCTTCTTGGCTTCTGAGCTTTCACTAACAGATCTTGATTTGCATTATAGATCACAGGAGAGTGACTAAAAATTCACATAAGGCAGGTCAAAAGCATAATTTTGTGACTAGGGTTCCAGAATGTTGTAGGATTTGTTTCTACTGTAGCTCAGAATAAAAGTGGGAAAACACCCTAATTGCTGGAAGAACTTTAGTTATAAATCATGGGCGTCCAAACTTTTGTGTTGCCTGTGCTACAACTGAGTGAAGAGAAATTGTCTTGGGCTGCATATAAAATATATAGTCAGTATATATAAATCACATAATAATGTTAAAAGTTTACCATCTTGTGGGATTGCATTACAAGTCCAGAGCCGCATACAGCATGTGGGCCGAGGGTTGGACACGCTCGTTATAAATAATGGCTAGTTTTCTCTTGTTCTCTGTTCCTACATTTGCACAGCTGGAATCAGAGAATTACAGTACATATTTATTTAGAACATTATGCCACAACTGTTCAAATGTATTTCAAGAAAGTATGAACTTGGAAATTGTAATCCCAAGAATAAGTAATTTTTTTTCAAGCTGTAAAGTTACCAGCAGCTTCTAAGATTTTTTATAAGGAGGGAAGATCAACTGATTCTGCTTTGATATTTATGTGCATGAAAGAGCTGTTTGGCTGAAGACCAGAAAGGAAGAGAGGATAGGAAAATGGATTTCTCTTCAGGATACTGCAATGCTTTTTCAGAGTTGCTGAATTAGCACTTAGCAGTATTTATGTTTCAAATGCAAGAGTTTGCATCTTGCTGACAGATGTTTAATGCTCAGTAATCACAAAGGAAAGTTAGATGAAATGCCAGATGGGTCAAACCAGCATTTGTTAGTAGAAATCAATAAAAAATTTAACAATCATGTCTTTATATGTGTGTATAAATTTCCAGCTAACTATGATGAAAAATCAGCAGAATATTTGGAGAAGCACAGTTGGAGCTGTGTTTCTTGTTTCAGAGTTTTTTTCTTTGAATTATTCAGTCATTTTCAAACATTTTTGGTCAAATCAAATCACACTTGTGTCTCCAGATAAATTCTGCAAGGGATTGTGTTGTTACTCACATTCTCTAAAACAGAAGCTCACTGTGGAGAGGCAAAACAACCAATTTCTTGTATTTATTGAGACAAGTCATTTATGTTGCTCAATCACACTAACCTTCTATGTTCCCTCTTATTCTAAAGCTGATCTTGTACATTTATCCTCAGATTCATTCTGTGCAAGGCTTTGGCTGTATTGTTCTTGCTTACACCAGGAGAGAAGGCTGAAGTCAGTTCCAGGGTATTTTAGAAATTTCCCCAGCTGTGTAGCCTGATTCTTGAAATTAATCATTTTTGAAAAATGACAAAGTCTCTGTGGGGTTTTTTCCTTTATAAGTTCTCAGCACTCCTCTGGAGTTCTTGCAAAAGATTCTAGGTTTTCATTTTGGATACATACATATTTCTTGTCAATCTGAAGCAGAAGATGAGGGGAACAATGAGGATAATAACATTTCTGGGAGACAAAGCACCAGTGAAAAAACTAGAGATAATGACATTGTGTGGTCCTGAGCAAGGAATTCATCCAGTGCCTCAGGTGAAGCAGAGATTCCTCAGACTCACCTTTTCTCTGAGTGTTCTCCAGACATCATGAAGCTACAATTTACAGGATAATTAAGAATGATGGGTAATAATATAGCAATCTTCCCAAGCAATCATCTAGATACGAAGAAAGAAGATATTTTTCTGTGGGGTTTGGCTTCAGTAAAATTTACATTGTGAAATGTAAATAACCCCAAATTGCAATTTCCAGTTATCTTGTATAAAATTGTGTTCTTTGAGTTCTTGGCTCAGTTTTTAAAGTGCTAGCATGACATTGTGAAATGCTACACTTTGATTAGGTCAAGAATGTTAACTTTGGGGTTCCAGAGGCCATACTTATTAAATCGTTGTTTGGGAAGACTTAAGGCCATAGTGAGTCACATAGTGATGCAAAATTCAGGAAGCGGTGGTGGAACCATTGGCTGAAGGAGAAGTGGCCCCACCAGAGGGAGTAAGAGACTTTTCAGTTAGAGTCTGTTCAGGGGAGGAAGCATCTGAGATCAAACCCATAGTTCTCTGTCTGCCATTTACCAAGGGAAGGCAGACAATTGGTGAGATTCTTGTAATAAAGGTGTTCAACAATAAAATATCTGCTTGGGCATAACCATGAGTGGTTCTGATTGCTTCCACCTGACAATACCTTGTGCCTGATTTTTTCCCCCCTTCATTTCATTAAAATGAGTTAAACCTATCTTATGATTCATAAGAGAGTTTGTCTTTGTAATTCTTGCCCTACAGTGATTGAAACCATTTTGGTTTGTGGGGGCCACAAAGAACAGCTTTTGGTATTAAGTTAATCATTTTGGCTTAGGAAAATCAAAATTAAGATGCTTGAGCATCTTTTTTTCTCACTTATAGAACATAAATGGCTTTCCCTTCTCTGGTCCCTAAATCATGCTGAAGTGCTGAACAAATCAGCAGTTAAAACTATAAGTCACGATTGTGTCGCACTTTATAGGCTACATGAAGGAGAATATTCTTTCTTTTGTTTGCCTGCCATGTCGTGTACTTGCCATTATTTTCTGTAATATGAGACAGTCTACTTTTTGTACCCCCCTCTTCTAAGAAACCTTCCCCTCCACATTGCATGGGGAAAGATTGTTTGGCCTATGATATAGGAGAGACACACAAACCAAATGTGGCATTCCAGGGGTGGGGGTAAATGATAACACATATATCATGATATCCCAAAGATGCTTTTTCGTGAGGCAACTGGACTTTCTTGTTTTTCTCAGAGCTGAAGAAGCTTCTTGGATGAGAAGTGAAACATCTTCAAAGAAAAACAAGAAAATCCAGTTGCCTCATTAAAAAAGCATCTTTGGAACAACCATGACCTGGATGACTGAGAATCTCCATAGACATATCATGATATCATCTCCCAAATGTTCCAACTTATGAATTTGTATCCGATCTCATGACACAGATACAGTATATAATCACATCATTATTATGATCGTGTTGATGCTATCACTATTATGGTGGCTACTGATACAAAATTAATAGAGAAAACTTAATTAGACATAAGCAAATCTATCAGTTTCATTTCTTTTTGGTTACTTCTTATTAATCTGTCAATTTCAGCTTGTGTCAGTTCCTTGTTTTTACAAATATAAGAATTTCTATTGAATTTGAGATTTTTCTAAGGCTACACCAAAATGTTTGACTCCAAAACATGTACTCTTTTTCCCTAACATGTTTTCTTTTCTTTTATTGACTTTATTGTATATCTTTTTCTTCAAAAAGAAACTCTTTGAGTTCTTTTGGCTACTGGGCAGTTTAAACATTTGAACATTGTAATAAATAAATAAGTAGAAGTCAGCATGCTACTGGTATATGAAAATGCCTCTGATGGATGGAAGAACTGACAGTGAAGCAAATGTGCATTTAGTCTCCTAGGAAATGAAGTTGGGGCAATATGCTAGCTAGGCAGCAAAAAAAAAAAAAAAAAACTAATGGGTTAGGCTCAAATATGAAAGAGTTTTCTACTTTAAAAACAAACATTTTTCTACTTTAAAAACAAACCACTCCTAATAGTTCTGCAGGTGAAATCTTATGCAAGAATTCCAGTGATGGGTATCAGTATGAAGAGAAATGGCCATCTTATGTGGAAACATGTAAAATCAAAAAGAAGCTAGATGACGCTGGTTTTTCTTGATGCCCAGAAGGCATTTGATAATTTGAATTGGAATTTTATTATAACACAATTGTACTATATGGATTTTGGGACAAAATTTGGAAAGATGGTTGAGAAAATATATACTAAACAAACAGCTAGGGTAATTATAAATGAGGAAATGACAGAAAAAATTGATATAACCAAAGGAGTAAGACAAGGATGCCCACTTTCTCCTCTTCTATTTATTTTATAATTAGAAATACTTCTTACAAAAATCAGAGAGGACCAAGAAATAAAGGGTTTAAAAATTAAAAAGGAAGAATATAAGGTCCAGGCCTTCGCTGATGACTTGGTATTTATTTTGGAAGATCCATTAGAAACCGGCTTTAAATTGATTCAAAAAATAGAAGAATTTGGTGAGGTAGCCGGACTTAAGATTAATAGGAATAAATCCAAATTAATAACAAAAAATCTTACAAAGGCACAAGAAAGGGAATTGGAAGATAAAACAAAGATAAGTATAACCAAGAAAATAAAACACTTAGGGATCTGGCTTACAGCGAAATGCTCCTCGATTAAGGAGGACAATTATGATAAAATACTACACCAGTTAAAAAAAGATTTAGAAAATTGGGAAAATTTGCAAATTTCATTTTTAGGGAGGACCGCTACGGTCAAAATGAATGTATTGCCAAAAATATTATTTCTGTTCCAGGTTATTCCAATAAAATTAGGGAAAACATTCTTTCAAGAATTAAATAAATTGATCACTAAATTTATATGGCAAAGGAAAAAACCCAGGATTAAATTAAAACTCTTGCAAGACACGAAAGATAAAGGGGGATTGGCGTTACCAGAGTGGGAAATATACTACCAAGCATCAAGCTTAACTTGGCTAAAAGATTGGATGGATTTGAAAAATACTAGAGTCTTAACAATAGAAGGACATGATTTGCAAGCAGGGTGGCATGCATTCCTATGGGATGAAAAACATAAAATACACAGATATTTTCAAAGACACATAGTTAGGAATGCATTGCTACAGACTTGGGAAAAAATAAAACAAAAACATTATACAAGAATTCCAATGTGGTTATCCCCAACAGAAGCTTTGAAATACCCAAATCTATTGGATATAAATAAGATAATTAGATACAAGGAATTAGTAAATGAACAGGGAAATTTGAAAACAAAACAAGAATTGGAACAAGACATTGGCAGAGAGATTGATTGGTGGACATTTACACAAATTCGATCTAAATATACAGAGGACAAAAAATTATATGAAATTCAAAAAGAGCCGCAAGAATTGGATAAAATTATACATGGAACAGAAATAAAATTAATTAGCAATTTATATAAATACCTATTGAGATATTAAATGGAAGACGAGGTTGTCAAAGACACGATGATTAGATGGGCAAAAAAATTCAGATATAATATAGAATTGGAGAAATGGGAAAAAATATGCGAAATAAATATAAAATTGACTATGTCAGCGGCATTCAAGGAAAACCAGTTGAAAATGTTTTATAGATGGCATCTTCCACCTGCAAAGCTTGCCAAGATGTTCCAGAATAACTCGCCAACATGTTGGAAATGTAAAAAAGTACATGGAACATATTATCATCTATGGTGGACATGCCCAGTTGCAAAAAAATACTGGTCTACAATAAGAAAATGGATCCAAGAAATAATAGACCAACCTGTAGACTGGAAACCAGAGATCTTTTTGTTGGGTATTTTAAATAGAAAATATAGTAAAGAAATATGGTACTTAATTTTACATATAATAACGGCGGCAAGAATAGCATATGCACAGTGCTGGAAAAATGAGAATATACCATCAGAGGAAGAAGTAATAAGAAAAAATCCTGGACTGTGCTGAGATGGACAAATTAACAAAAGAGATAAAAGAAAAGGAAGACACAGAGTATTATATAGTATGGAACAAGGTGTATGTCTGGTTGGAGACTAGAAATAATAGAGGAGAATAAATATGGAAAGGTCAAAAGTGAAAATATGTGTACACATGAAGGAAGAAAAATGTAAATAAGAAATAATGGGGCTATAAGGACAAATATTTAAAGAAGAATAAGGGGAAATGTAAATATTAGATTACCGTTACGTAATTGCTGTAAAAAAAAGGAGGTATATATTGTGTGTGTATGTGTGTTATGTGTTGCTTTGTTCTGTTTTGTCTTGTTGGTTAAAAATAAAAAAAATTAAAAAAAAGAAGCTAGATGTTCTATCTAGCCATAAAATGCTAATTGTAAAATACCAAGTAATTTCTGAGCAGTCAAAGAAATACTAAATCATCTAAGTTTAAAAAAAATTAAGGGAAAGCATTTTTCTTTTTATTCTCACATTTGATTCTTTTTTTTTCATGGAATATTTTCCTTCTGCAAATAAGCAGAACGGGCCAAATATAAAGCTTAAAGCTTTTTTTTTTTTAATCATTTATTTAAACCAGCCCAGGTTTGAAAGAAAACTCAAAAATCAACTAGTGCAATCTTCACCAAAACAAAAAGCATTGTAACAAGAACTCTGGCAGGAAGGCAGCCAGCCTCTGCTGAAAAAAATCTCTTACAATTTTCACTTCCACTTCCATCAGGACGATCTTCCTAATATTTGCCCTACTGGTTTGTACCTTACCCTGCAAAATAATAATTCTTTTATCAGCTGCCTCCTAGGCTTCCATACACTTAACATAGTTATCCTATCACCTCTGGAAGATACATTCTCTAGCATAAGCATCTACGTTTCTCCTAAGCTTTGATCTCTAAGTCTTCATCATTGTTGCTGCGTTTTTGTAGACATGGTCTTCATCAAACATGACATATCTTGGAGTATTCTGAATCTGTAAGCCATGTCACCTCAGTTTAAACCAAATAAGTAGCATACTTCCTCATCCCTCAAATCTCAATGTTTTTACAACCGCATATTTATTCAGACCTTGCATTTTGATGGCTCATATAAATAGGCTTTAGAAAAAACATTGTGGGGGACTGCATCCCATCTCTTTTGAGTGTCAGTAGGTTGCTGTCCCTGAGCCTTAAGATAGTATACAGTATAAATCTATATAAATGAACAAAATGCCACACAGTGAGGATTCACTGACCTTCAGCCCGCTGAGAGCTCAATTCATTCTTAGATTAATTATGTACTGCCTTATTGCATGACTCAGGCTTGTCTTGCTTCAAGTTGCAAATTTTTGTTCCTTCTGGTGCACATTCATTCCTTATCCCTTGAATTTCTCCAAAGGAAGTCTTGTTTTCCTCCCCGTGTGCAAGGCAGGCTGTACTATTCTTTTCTGTCCCAACAGCTACCTGCTTCTTGAGGCTTCCAATATGGATTTCTTCTGTTTGTCTTATTATTGACAATTCCTGGCCCCTGCTACCTGTTTCCATCACATCTGGCAGCTTGATAAAGTTGTCAGGACAATCCTCCTCCGGGTGCCTTTCAGAACATGTGTTTTTATCTAAGCAATTTTCATGGAGTTCTTGAATTACGTCCCTAGAAGCCTTCACTCTGGATATTTCCTGGCAGCTATTCTTATAGTTAGTCTTAGGAGACAAATCAGGTCCGGATATTGCCTTTTTGAGTTTGAGATTTACCTCAGTCTCATCTCTACTGACATCTTGGATAAGGCCCCTTCTGGTTTTTTCATTTGGGCTTTGGGCTTCCCTTGAACCTGAGTCCATTTCATTTCTTTTGGTCTGTGCCACGGGGATATTAGATTCTTTTAGCTTTATATAATTCTCTAGTCCAGGTAGGCAATGGTGCTCTTTCCCTTCTTCGCTGACCAGAGTTAGATTCTTTTGTTCTTCCATGTTAATTGATCGCTAAAATGACAGGAGAAAAAATAAATAACTTAATTAAATCTTATTGTGCTGTTCATTTAAAGCAGTGGTTCTCAACCTTTTTAATGCCGCGACCCCCCCAACCGGTCGTAAGTCAAGGACTACTCAACTGGTCGTAAGTCAAGGACTACTCAACTGGTGCAGCACTGTTTGCAGAATGGGACTTTTGGCGGGCTCAGCAGGGCAGAGACAGCCTGGACAATTCCTATTGGCTTTTGAAAGCCAATAGAATTAGACTCTATTCAAGAGAGTCTATTCTATTGGCTTTCAAAAGCCAATAGAATAAAAGGGAGTAGCACAGCTAAGGAAAAGGGGAAAAAATGGCGGACTGCGTTGTTTGGCGACCCCCGTGAAATGGTCGTTTGACCCCAAATGGGGTCCCAACCCACAGGTTGAGAACCACTGATTTAAAGAAACAAGTGACCCACTCAAAACTATTGCTGTCAGCTGTAATTATCTACCGGAAGTGAAGTTCACCTTTATTACTGGTGTGGAAAACTCAAGTAGAGCAACCAAATTTCCTTATATCAAAGTGCAAGTGATGATCAATATCTTATTGACACTCCTTATTCTCCAACACAGTGTGCTTAATAATTTATCCGGAAATTTTATTTTTAAAATTCATTTAGAAATAAAAATAAATATAGCTGCCCATCTTAAGCACATAACTGGATGGTGAACAATACATATGAGAACAGTAATGATTGTGCATTCAAAGCAACTTACCTCAAAATGCATATGAGGAATTAACTAACATGGTTTAATCATCTCTTCACATCAGCTGCGATTGCTGGCACTATTCCGTAGCACTATGGCAGAGTAGACACTGGTGTCCAATGACTTCACCAGTTACAATAGATGTGATCAAGTTATTTAGAAAGAACTATAATATTACTTGTTTTTACCTACCACTTTTTCTGATCCACTGGGTCAGATAGCTGTGGCAGCAAATTTCCCTAGTTTGCCATCACCTCCCCAATTGCAAAAATGGCAATAATTTCCCTTGCTTTAATGACTTAATTTGCTTCACTGTGCTCTATATGAAGCTTGATTAGAGTCCAGACATTTTCATTTTTTGCAAAATACAACTGCTAGGCTGCTATAACTGCTATATGAATTCAGAACCAGGTTACACACATTTATCTGCCCTGCTTTCTGGGCCCTATTTTAGAAGTTGTTTTTATTCTTAAAACAATACACAGTTTAAAACCTAACTGCCTAAGCAATTGCCTTGACACATTAAAGTCCAGATGTTAAGGTTAGCAGGAATCTTAAAGCAGTCTTCATTTTTAAGATCTGTTTTTAAGACAGAGAGAGAGAGAGAGAGATCTTCTACTGTGTTGCTTTCAAACTGTGAAATTCCCTGGGGACTTTCCAATTTTACTGGGGCTTTTTAGATTGATATAATATGTATGACTTTATCCATTTTTAATAATGTGTAATATGTGCTTTATTTTTACTTACTAGTATTTTATTACCTGCCTTGTGGCTAAAAAAGCAGATGTAATTAATTATAATAGCAGCAGCAGAAATAGCCATCCTGCAATTCCTTTTTTAAATAGCAATTTTATTTTAAAAATTCACTTACGAAAAAACTAATGCAAACTAAAAAAAGAAGGGGAAAAAAAAGAAAAAGTAGAAAGTGCCAAAAGAAAGGGAAAATAGAAAAGAAAAAATAAGAATATAGTGAAGAAAAAGAAAAAATATATAAAGAAATTACTTCATTCTTCATCATAACCAGCACAATCATTGCTTCTATGAAAGAAATAGAGAAATAAAGATGGCTCAACTAAAAGTGAACCTGACAACTGGGGTGAAATGAAGAGCTGGTGAGTAAAAGAGCTTCTCTCTGGACAAAAGGAGGACTTGAGATCACCCACAAGACTCCAGACAGGAGCTTCTTGTGAGGAGACCACAAGGCAGCAGTCTCCAGCAGGTTTAAAGCTATGGGAGACAAGGGAATAAACACTGGGTTTGCATACTTCCTTTTCTAATCACTTTCTGAAGTAACTTGTTGGCTCTTTTCAGCTATTGGAAACTTTTGGATCAACAAATCTGAAAATACCAAATGAATTTCCTTCAATCCATAATGATGGTTTTAAATACTAGTTTTAAATATATATTTTTTAAAAAAAAAAAAAAATTGGGATAAACTGCAAAAGGATGATTAGAAGGTTTTGGAAAGTTACAAATGGACTAAGAGTCGAGGTGGATTTGAAATAAGATTTTGAAATTAATTAAAAATCGTTCCCATGGGAAGATGCTTTTGAATTCTTTTTAAAAACAGGATAGGATGGGACTTTGATGGGTGGACACTGGAGGGAACTAAAAAAAATTTTTTTTTACACTTTCTTTACACACAAAAAAAAGATTAGATTACACGAAAAAGGTGATGAACACCTGAAAGATATTTTTGAACAGTGGACCCAGAAGTTAATTTTAATTTTAAGAGAGTCTTCCTTTCAAGCAGGGATGTCAAACTGCCAGCCAGATGCATCATGGTGAAACAGCACCCACAAAACCGCAAAAAAAGTCATGATACATCGCAACATGTGACATGACGTTGTGAGTTTGACACCCCTGCCGTAAAGAGTCTGTCTAAAACAGGGGTAGTCAACCTTGGCTCTTTTATGACTCGTGGACTTCAACTCCCAGAATTCCTGAGCCAGCTTGCTCAGGAATTCTGGGAGTTGAAGTCCACGAGTCATAAAAGAGCCAAGGTTGACTACCCCTGGTCTAAAAGATGTTATAGAAGAGGAACAAGTTTTATCAGACAAGTCTGTGACTGATTTATTTCCATACCAGTCCTGACATTCCGTAGTGTTCTGTTTTCATTCATTCATTTCATTATTCATTCCATTTATATGCCAACTTTAAGCCAAAAAACCCATGTTGTATTGTTCCACCTATCCAATATATTTCCACAAAAATATTGGGATGAAGAAACAATGTGATTGTGTCAATCAAAATATGAACCCAGACATGAAACCAAGATTTATGGTTTAGCATTATGGGCTGTTCAAACAAAAAAAGAAAAGAATGAATGCTAATATGAATCTTCACAAAATATGCATTTGCTAATATACCTCCATGTATGTTTGGAAATATTTTTATAATTTAAATTGAAATCTAATGCATCGTACCTTAGTGACTAAGACCAGGACCAAGTAACCTTATGATTGCTGATTTTATTGACAAAAATCTCAAAGTCCCAGCAACTATCTTTATCCTGGATTTTGCTTAGACAACCTTTAAGATACGTTTTCTTGAATGGAGTCATACTACAGTAAGATTTGGCATCTTAGGTTCATAACCTGTTGGTTTAATTACATTACGAATGATTCCAGATACTCCAGTTTATTCAACATAATATAGCTCAAAACAAACCATGCCATAGCTATGAATTCAGTTCAGGGATTATATTGTCTGTTTCTATATCTGGGCAAATATTTCATTAACTCACTTGATCATCAAGTTCATCTTTTAAAAAGGGCATTTCATCACCTTCCTTAATGTCCCATCTGTAAAAGAGCAAAAAAAAAAGAGGGGGAACTGTTCAGTTTTCACAAAGTAACATTCTGGTCTTTACTGGAAGATTTTGCTTATCCTAAATCAGGGGTCTTCAAACTTGGCAACTTTAAGACTTGTGGACTTCAACTCCCAGAATTCCTCAGCCAGTCCAGGGCTGGCTAGGAATTCTGTGAGTTGAAGTCCACAAGTCTTAAAGTTGCCAAGTTTGAAGACCCCTGTCCTAAATGGATTGTCCCTAAATAAAAGAATGTCAATTATAACATAGCTGAAACCTTGCAAGTTGACTCTCTTTACATGGTTTAGCAATCCTCCAATCACCTACATACAAGGCATCACTTTGCCTTCACTTTATCATGATTGATAAAGAAGTCGAAATAATAGGATAGAAACACTGGGGTAGATCACCCTGGTAGGAGAATAATGACAATTTTATTTTAAAAAAATATTAAAATTATATGCCACTCATCTTACATTGGCAAGTGACTCTGGGCAGCTCCTATTTACCTATTTAATTAGGTAAAATCGACTATTCATATTTAAGAACATGAACCTGTAACTGTCCAGAACAAAAACAGATCAGCTGAATTCCTTTTAACATTTGGTTTCAAACTGACTGAATTAGAAACTCTCTTACACAAATATTATATAGTTCTATATACATATGTGTGTGCTTATGTGTGTGTGCATATATACACATGCACACACACACATACACATGAACATAGACACACACATCAAGATTAAGTCATAGTAAATCTGTGAATTATAAGATTTGAAATCTAACATCTGGAATAAATCAAGCTGGTAATAGCTACTGAATATATATTTAAACCAGTTGTGCACGGACTAAAAAACTGAATCAATAATTGTTTATATTAAATGAAAAAAGCTTGAGCAAACATCGTCTAGCGCAAATATTATTTATTATTTATTGACTAGATAACTGTATATCCCACCATCCTATGCCCTCTGCATTTGCACTGTAAGATTTAGAGAAACATTGTTTTCAAAAAATGAAACAAATCCAGCATAAACAAAGCACATCTTTTCCTGAGATTGTGCAGAAACCAGATGAACAATCCTGGGGGGGGGGGAGGGGAATGAGCTTTTTGAAGGATTTTCAGTCAGTATTGTGGAATGCCCTACATGATCCAAGGCACTTTTTTGTTTTTGCTTCAAAGTCCTGCAGAGTCTGACTATGACATTCAACTGAGGCTGCAGCAGAAGAGATGCTGAAACTGTTCGTAAACCTCTCTCACCTCAGACTGCCAGTCAGTTATTATTTGCATTTAAAGTCTGGAGGGGGCACTTTCATCATTGCATGTGTTCTTTCAGTGAGCAACTTCTTAAAATGCCAGATAACTTATGAACGCACAAAAAGAGAAATTAATCACTGTAAGCTTCCACATGCAAAGAGGGTAATAATACCTGCTGCTCAAAATAAAAACCTTTATACTACAGTCTAAAAGCATAAGGAAAAGGAGTAAATGAACACTTAAATATAAGGACCCTTTCTTCTTCCTCAAATTGTCTTCTGTGGTTTGTCTTCCTCACTGCAGATCTTAGAAAGCAGAGAATAGGCAGGGAACACCGCGTGCCAATCAATACCTCCCAACATCTGATCAATAGGGAAGTGCAAACACCGTCATTCAATGAATTGGGTTGCCCAAGTGACTGCAAATCCTGGAGTAATACAATTCATCTCATAGGGAATGGAAGGGAAGGGAAGGAATTGTTAGCACCCTTTCCATATTTCTAAAATATACTGCATGCATTTGCCTATAGAAATATCAGAGCTATTGATAAAATGTCAGAGGTGCCTCTATTGCTAATGAAAGGATAGCATGACAACAATGCCTTTTCTAATAGTTGTAACCATGGCTGCACATTGCTAGAATGAAGGGAAGTGAAATATATATGCTAAACAATGCTTACAAGCAAGGCCTATGAACAGAATGAAGGCTGCCTGTGAAGGGAATGTAGAAAAGCCAACTGTCCAGGAACTACAAACATGTCAGAGCTCATGCCAAAGCAAGGAGAGGATTAAAGCTAGAAAACCTCCCCACCTACATGTCACAACAACAGCAACAAAAGATGCAGCAGCTGGGTGAACTCTTACCAGTGTTATCTCCTCTCCCTTTTCTTGGAGTATTGCAATAGGAAGGAGGCATTTGCAGACTCGGACCAGCTAAATCCTCTTTTAAAGTTCTAAAGTGGAATTTAAGAACCTCTAATTTCCAGAAGCTCATCTGTATTCATTAACCTTAAGCTGGCTGCAAGTACTATAGTATAGTTTTTTTCCAGATTTCAGTCATCTGATTTACCTCATGCATTAGGATTATGCTAACTGGGTTGCAAAAATCTCAATCACAGATGGCCGCATGGAGTTAGACTGACTGTCCTGTTTCTTTGTTGCCACGTATGGGTAGTTCAGATTTTTGCAACCCAGATATCATAACCAAACTGAAGAAGAGGAAAGTGATACAGAACATTTTCCGTT
Source organism: Crotalus tigris (assembly GCF_016545835.1). NCBI lineage: Eukaryota > Metazoa > Chordata > Lepidosauria > Squamata > Viperidae > Crotalus > Crotalus tigris. Next base: position 82,562 of record NW_024100458.1, read on the forward strand.
ACACACGTGTCGATATATAGCGAGACAAAATTGGCAACTGAATTCACACTTCTTGTCCTGGCAGATAACCGTCAATAATGGTTATTTATTAATAGTCAACTATGTTTCCACTTAAGTAGTACATAAGATTACAAACTAGAAAGAGTAAAACCTCAATTTAACAGACCCTTCAGGAGAAACAGGTATTCATTAAAACCAAGTGTCTGTTAAATCCAAAGTTTCCCTCTCCTCAGTGGTATCTATAGAAGGTGGTTAGGTGGTTAGGTGACTAAAGCAACATTGAAGCAGCCCAGCTGGGCAGCTTCTACATTCAAACAAACAAACAAACAAATAAACAAATAAATATTGCATTGTGAACCCACATAAAAAGAGCAGAGTGGTACAATGTGTTCTGACAAATGCAGTGAGATCTCAAAGTGGCCACTTCTTTGCTTCTTTTTCCCTTCCCTTCAAAGGGTGATTTGTCTCAGCGTCAGCCCCTAGGAATTGTGGAAAAAACCTTTTTTCTTCAAATGCTACCAGGAATAAAAATCTTGTGGGAAGTCAGCCCCCCACCCCCAGAGAAGGAAATATTAAAAGGGCAGAAAAATATATTTTCTCAAAGGATCTTAAAGAGACAGAAAAGCATGCCCAGTTTTTTCTTAATAGCCACAAGTCTGCCTCCCCCAAGCAGAAACCAGCTCTGTACAAATGCAGATGTAAACCCTCAGGAAAGTTGGAGCTAGGAGATTAGGAAGACAAAGACCTAAAATCTGCATACCCCACCTGAGGCAGAACATGGTAAGATTAACTCACAAAGGCCAAAAGGCACACCCAAACTCAGGTCAGAATACATGACACAGGAAATAACCAAACAAAAGGCACCAAAGGGTATAAAAAACCTACTTCCTACATGTGCTCAGTCCTTTTCTCTCATCTTTGCTGCCAGAACCATCTTCCTGTCCGGCTCTCCTCTCCAATAAACTACAACCTTCTTCCCAAAGCAGTTGCCATGTTTATTCCCATCTTGGATGAACCAGGATGAAGACTTTTCTTCCAACATATTCTTCCCAGCACCTTCCAAGCCTCCCTTCTTGACCCTGGCCAGTGCTGTCACCTAGTTTGCCTCCAACTTGCCTCCTCTTGCCAAGAACTCAAACATGAAGAGAATGCAGAAGCGTATCCAGTTTTTAGGGGAAGCACTGACTACTATCTTGACTGCTTTCCCCAATAGTAGACACATGATTGCTTCCAGAAAAGCTACCTGGATGAAAATTCTGTCCATTGTAGCCAAAGTTCACTAAACTGAAATCGATTAAAGCAAGGTTTTAGTAAATATAAAATCTACTTGATTTAAAGCAGTAGAAAGTAGCACAAAATCCTACGAAGTCCTACTGTGAAATCCACTTTAGACTGCATTCATTCAAGCAGCAGAAGAGGTGCTGTTTGGGTGTGTTATATTCTCTCCTATTCAAAATCTTAAAAGGCGATGCAGTAAAAGTGCTACACTCAATTTGCCAGCAAATTTGGAAAACTCAACAGTGGCCACAGGATTGGAAAAGGTCAGTTTACATTCCAATTCCAAAGAAAGGCAATGCCAAAGAATGTTCAAACTATCGCACCATTGCACTCATTTCACATGCTAGTAAAGTTATGCTTAAAATCCTACAAGCTAGACTCCAGCAGTATGTTCATCGAGAACTACCAGAAGTACAGGCAGGATTTCGAAGAGGCAGAGGATCTAGAGATCAAATTGCCAACTTACGCTGGATCGTGGAGAAAGCTAGGGAGTTCCAGAAAAACATCTACTTCTGCTTCATTGACTATGCAAAAGCCTTTGATTATGTGGATCACAACAAATTGTGGCAAGTTCTTAAAGAGATGGGAGTACCAGACCATCTCATTTGTCTCTTGAGAAACCTATATGCTGGTCAAGAAGCAACAGTGAGAACTGGACATGGAACTACTGATTGGTTCAAAATTGGAAAAAGAGTCCGGCAAGGCTGTATACTGTCGCCCTGCCTATTTAACTTATATGCAGAGCACATCATGAGAAAGGCAGGGCTAGATGAAACAAAAGTTGGAATTAAGATTGCCGGGAGAAATATCAACAACCTAAGATATGCAGATGATACCACTCTGATGGCAGAAAGTGAAGAGGAACTAAAGAGCCTCTTGATGCGGGTGAAGGAGGAGAGTGCAAAAGTTGGCTTGAAACTCAACATTAAGAAAACCAAAATCATGGCCTCCGGCCCTCTCAATTCCTGGCAAATAGATGGGGAAGAAATGGAGGTAGTGACAGATTTTATTTTTCTGGGCTCCAAGATCACCTCAGATGGGGACTGCAGCCAAGAAATTAAAAGACGCTTGCTCTTGGGGAGGAAAGCTATGGCAAATTTAGACAGCATACTAAAAAGCAGAGACATCACCCTGCCAACAAAAGTGCGTATAGTCCAGGCCATGGTTTTCCCAGTTGCAATGTATGGCTGTGAAAGTTGGACCATAAGAAAGGCTGAGCGCCAAAGAATTGAGGTCTTTGAACTATGGTGCTGGAGAAGACTCCTGCGAGTCCCTTGGACTGCAAGGCGTTCAGATCGGTCAGTCCTAGAAGAGATCAACACCGATTGCTCTTTAGAAGGCCAGATCCTGAAGTTGAAGCTCAAATACTTTGGCCACCTAATGAGAAGGAAGGACTCACTGGAGAAGGGCCTAATGCTGGGAAAGATTGAGGGCAATAGAAGAAAGGGACGACAGAGAATGAGATGGCTGGATGGAGTCACTGAAGCAGTAGATGTGAACTTAAATGGACTCCAGAAGATGGTAGAGGACAGGACAGGAAGACCTGGAGGAACGTTGTCCACGGGGTCGCGATGGGTCGGACATGACTTCGCAATTAACAACAACAACAAAGACAGAGACCAGGATGAGCAGAAATTTGACAGATCAAGATATCCCTGGTATGCAGGTTCATTGTTTAGATTTTTTGCTTTTCAAAAAGTTTCCTCCAGGCAAAGAGTTTGAATAATGATAACAGCAATGCTACATAATTTTTTAAAGATTCCATATCCTTGATGAAACACAGTTTAGCAGCAGTCTCCACCCTTTCCCGCTTGGGGGACTGGCAGAGGTGGCAGCAGTGGGGAGGGGGAGAGGAGATGGTTTTGCAAATGTGCTACTTTCACAAATGTGCATTCGCTCGACAAAAAAATTCTGAAGCCCGATTTTGAATGGGCTACGGCCGGCACTGGGTCATAGGCTGGAGGTTGGGGACCCTTGCAGTGCAGCATTATTATTCCTACACAGAAAATAAAATATTTACTCTTCTCACACAACCAGTGTGATATCAGTACTAAAATATCATATCTTGTTTGAAATAAGAGTGATCAGACCAGGCTCCATCCTACCTTTAGGCAGTATTAGGTAGAAGATGCCAACCGAAGGTAGTAGAGACATAGTTGGCACGTCATGTTGCCTTTCTCTGTACCCAAATTCACAGGTGAAGAAAAATACATTGTCACCTGGGTAGAGTTGCAATAACAGTTGACCATCAGCCCTCATGCATAGAATGAAAAAGTTTTATTATGTTCTCCATTTCAGCAAGCATGATGTCTTGGTATAGGCAAAGATAAGAGCCAAAGTAAGGATCTTCTAATGCATCAAATTTGGTTTCTAAGTCACGAGTTATATTTACATTACTGCACAATCCTTATCAACTGTATTCAGAGAATACTCTATTAAGACTTATACCCAGGTAAATGTGTTAGGATAGTAGTCCAAATCTCAGTTTTGTTCTTTCAAAAGTTGCCAATCTTTGGTAACAGGCCAACTTCAGGAAGACAGAAACTTGTCTGCTTTTTTTTCCTGGTTGTTCATCATTTAACATGCTAAATCGTTGAAAAGCATATTTTTGTTTTCTCAGTTGAGAAAGCTCATCCTCCACTTATTAACTCTATTAAGCTGTTACAGAACAATTAGATTCTAGATATCTGACTTTCCTATTTTCTTATGTGACCAGAAGCTGGCTTTTCTTCCAGTCCTTGGGGCACACATGCAGAGCTAGTTTTATAATAATTTAAATACCAATGATATCTAGCTGCAGCTCAAGATTATTAGCATTTATACTCCCTTAATAAAAACAGAAGCACTGTTAGTCATAAGTCATATAACCTATTTTTTCCTGAAATTCGTACGGACAATCCAAAATTGTTTTTTACAATCTTATAAATTTGGGATGTGTGGGGGAAGGAAGAATTTTCAAATAGGATTCCAGCAGTGCAACCCACTGAAAATGCCTCCTTTGCAATTAAATTGATTTAAAAATGCTTTTAAAATGTGTTTAATGTAACAAAAGCAAATCTTTCACTTATTGGTCACCTCTGAGGATATTATAGTCATCTAAAGGTTGTAGATTTAATTTGAAACTTGGAGCATTAACTCACATGGGAACAGGGGCAAACCAAAAAGAATTGGCATTTTTATTTCCACGAACTAAGATGTCATGTGTTGCTTTGGTCGAAATAAACAGCAGCAGCACTGAATCTCCTGTTGTTACTGGATTTTATGGACTGGGTCCTTAACCTGCATGGTATATAAACTTAAGAGCCAGCTTCCCACTAGCAATAGCAATTATAAGAAGTAGTTTTTATGTCAAGATGGGTCCCTATAAAATGGCCATTTATGTTAATAAAAAAGGAGAGGTAAACGCCACTACCATCCCTGCAGCTTGCTCTTCTAAAGAGAAATGCTATAATTTTGCAAGAGTCCTAGTAATTCAGGTCCAGGTTGATATTCTAAATGGGGCAGTCAATAGGATCTGTCCTGGAGAATTTATACATTGGGCAGGAACTGCCATTAACCATATAACAGTCTCTCATAGCTTGTTACTCTTCTTGGACAAATTCAAAATCGATTGCTGCCTAGATAGTAATCTCCTGCTAGCTTTAAATCTTCATCCTTTGAGTCAGGAATTATTTCTATTTGTGGACAATCTGTTCCAGCCAAATTTAAATATAAGATTTTAGATTTTCCTATTTAAAGTGGCTGAGAAAAATTAATTCTTTATTTATGGAGAGACTAAACTCTTTTTAGAGATCAGAGCATCCATAATTGCACACTAACCCAGCCAAGGTATATCTAAATAAATAGACAGTAATCAAATACCCTCTCCCCATTTCAATAATTTGCTTATGAGTGCAATTAAACAAAGAAATATGTTGTTGCCTTCTATCGTGCCTAATAGTTCTTTATATAAAAATTATATGCGGCTTAATCTAAAAGCATTAAAATAAAAACAAAGAAAATAAAGCAATATATGCCTTGAGAGTCAATGCCATCTATACTCCCATCAAGTTTCACACAAATTAAAAAGCAATATTAATTATAGATATTAATAAAAAAGTAGTGCATTAAAGGAAGAATGTGTAAAAGAATTTAGAGTATTCAAGAATCTATTAATATACCATATAAAGTAGCATTCTTGGAAGCCCCACAGAATCTATTTCTTAACTTGGGCTATCCCAAAGGGTTGCTAGAAATCACACAAACCACTTTTTGTCCCATCTTATATTAAATAAAAACTACGTGGAATTATTTTAAGTTCTGTTCTCACATTTCCTTCCATCTCTGAACTGTGTAATCTCTTCATCACTCTCTCCTTCCTTCATCCATTAACAACTCTTTCATACTTTGTCCAAAGTTACTTTAGCTCTAAAATCTTTTACATCATGGTAGCAGTCAATTTCAGGAGCCAAATTTAGCTACTTTCTTGTTTCAGTTTATCTAAACATTCAAGTATGCCATATCCCAGCAACACTCAAAGAACTGCCTTTTCAGAATAGACGATAGATAGATGATAGACAGATGGACAGATAAACAGATAGACAGATAGACAGACAGACATTATTTATGTGCAATCAAGTCTTTTTTGAATTCTAGTGACCACATATATAGATTATCGCCATGACAATCTACTCCATCCTGTTCTTACAACTCTCCCAATGGTGCACTCATTGCTACTATAACTGAGTCCATCCACCTTGCTGCTGGTCAACCTGCTCTCTTTCCTTCCAACTTTCCTAGCATTAGGAACTTTCCCAGACAGTTGGGTCTTTAATGTGTCTAAAGTAGGATAATTTAAGTCTGGTCACTTGTGCCTCAACTGAGAATTCTGGATTGATTTATTCAATGAAGCATCATTTGTTTTCTTGGCTGTCCACAGTATTCTCAAGAGTCTTTTTCAATACCATTTTTGTTTGTTTGTTTGTTTGGGGACAATTTAAGAAAACCACTTAATAATCACTTAAATGGTTTAATCAATCCAACACTTCAAAAAAATGAAAAAAATTACCCAGTTTGAGGATTCAATTTTTCTAGAGGAACTCTGAGGTTCATAAAAATATAGACTCACAGCATTGTATTCCAAAGGTGCTTTTTCATGAGGCAAATTGACTTCCTTGTTTTTTTCTTTGAAGCCATTTCACTTCTCATCCAAGAAGCTTCTCCAGCTCTGACTGGATTAAACCTCCAGGTGGCCTCAACAACTCTCTAAAAGAATGCAAATGACCAGCTATCTGCAAGGAGTATAAATCCTGCCATTCCCCACCAACCAAAGCTGAAGAAGCTTCTTGGATGAGAAGTGAAACATCTTCAAAGAAAAAACAAGAAAGTCCACTTGTCTCGTGGAAAAGCACCTTTGGGATAACTATGAGAATCTCCATAGATGTCACAGCATTGTACTTTGGCTATAGTAGGTATGATCAGATAGCTATCCATCTGGACTTTCTAATTATTTCAAAATTAAAATTTGTGTTTGGGAATCATTAATTTTATTTGTATTTATGAAATTTAATTTTTAATCTAACTTTACTATGTTTAAATAAGCAGATTTGATACCAAATATTATTTGAAGAATAGCAAAGTAACCTACTGGACATGTATTTAATCATTTTTATAGGTCTTCCTATGGGAGCCATGTGAAAAACAATTAGAAATGCATTAAGTAACTCAAAACTTTATTTAAAAAAATTTTATCCTGTAAATTATTAACCCTAAAAATTATTTAACCTGTATTTAAATAAATAGAGTTTTGAGTTACTTAATGCATTTTTAATTGTTTTTCAGATTGCCTCTATAGGATGACCTATAAAAAATGATTAAATACATGTCCAGTTGGGTTACTTTGCTATTCTTCAAATAATATTTGGTATCAAATCTGCTTAGTACTTGGATGGGAGATTACAGGAAATTCCAAGCCTGTAGGCTAAACGGGACATCCATCCATCTATCCAGGAAGAAGACAATGGCAAACTGCTTCCATAGTGAAGAAGTTACATGGACGTATTAGGGAAAATATTACACTGCTCTAAGCAAGTAAGCTGTACATTTACAAATGTGAATATTTAAAATGTAAAATACATAGCTGAAAAAGTTTGCAACTTAAATACCATTCTGAAATGGATACTCTGTTCCAGGGGGTCTTCAAACTTAGCCCTTTTAAGACTTGTGGACTTCAACTCCCAGAATTCCTCAGCCAGCATATTCTGGGAGTTGAAGTCCACAAGTCATAAAAGGGCCATGTTTGAAGACCCCTGCTCTATTCCTTTAAAAGAGGACACATACTGTATTAACAAGTGTGAAATCTTTTTAAAAGTTACTCTCTTACCTTCTGGCTCTACCTGTCAACCTATCTTTCCCTCTGGCTTTACTGCTCACCACCAGCAGTGATTTGGAAACTGACTCAGTGCTGCTCTTCCTGCGTTGTCCTCCACCTGAAAAATAAGCCACATAGACAGATAAAGAGCCAAACAATTCAGAAACAGACTAGGCATGCTTTAATCTATGATACTAGCCTACATAGGATCATTCATCCCTTCAGATGATGGGGATAGGAGAATCATGTTGAATAAAATGAAAAATGTCCTCTTTCATCAGGTATCGGGGCTTAGGCTGAAGACTTATACTAGGGGTCTTCAAACTTGGCCCTTTTATGACTTCTGGACTTCAACTTCCAGAATTCCTCAGCCAGAGTACCTGGCTGAGGAATTCTGGGAGTTGAAGTCCACAAGTCATCAAAGGGCCAAGTTTGAAGACCCCTGACATATTCCATAGAAACTATCCCTCAGTTAAGCAGATATAAATTTGGCAACCATCTGGGTGGGAGACTTCTTGGACATGTTCCCTGTGAGTGTGTTCAGATGATATAGCAAACCAAAGAGTCCCTGGTTCAGAAGTGTGAAAAATAAATAGATGAAAAATTAAAAAAAATCTAAAGACAAGCTATTGTGCCTATGCACTCTACTCCAATCCTGCTCAAAGACTGTTCATAGGATAGGTTTGAATTACAAGTCAGTCACGAATCACCCCCTTCCATGATTTATTCAGTTGTTTTACAACAGATTGTAGAAAGAAGTCAAGAACAAGCCAGAGAATCATTGTTTCTGACCACAGGTTAAATCAACCATAGCCAACGGCATTGCATTATCTGCATCAGCTCAAAGGAAGAAGCCCTGTTTAGAATGTCCAAATACTCTCCTGTAACAGAGGAGAATGAAACTCTTCTACCGTGTTACTGTGACTGATTTGTAGAGTCCTTTGTCAATGAAGATTCTCAATTTCCTCAAGTTCTTGAGTCTCAAATGGTAGATGTAATGATTGGCAGGACATGTTGCCATGAGAGTTGGGAATGATTCGTTCTGGGACAAACTGCTGGTAATTGCCAATTTTCCAAATACTGGAGGTGTGGTGAAGCCAACAGGCATTTTTTTTCTTCTTTTATAGGTCTAGGACTGTGAACTAGCCCCCTGTGCCCCCCCCCCGAAATTAAGTTGGCCCTGGAAGCAAGGCTTGTTTCAGAGAGCTTTTATATATATTAACAATTACACTAAAGATATGATCCCTGGGTATATCCATATTTAAAACCAAGCAAATAAACGTGAGCACCAGGGAGTATTTAAAAGTTTTTTAGTAAAATTTAGTAAAATTTAATACAATATCAATAAAATCACCATAAAAATTAATAACTAATAAAACGCCTAGCTTTCGTCAGCGACTGCTGACATCATCAGGGCTCAAAATGCCGGTCAGTGGGAGAGTCCTCTTTTATAGATTGGCCAGAGTCTATAATTAATAATTAGTTATTAATTTTTATGGTGATTTTATTGATATTGTATTAAATTTTACTAAATTTTACTAAAAAACTTTTAAATACTCCCTGGTGCTCACGTTTATTTGCTTGGTTTTATATATATATATATATATATATATATATATATATATATATATATATATAATATATATATAGAGAGAGAGAGAGAGAGAGAGAGAGAGAGAGAGAGAGAGAGAGAGAGAGAAGCAAACTAACTAACTCTAATCCTTATCTACCCTTCTGATGGTAGCATCTGGTGTGTTGTTTGTCACACTTTTCCCCAGTTACCTGTCCAGTTATGCCTTCACAGGAAGAAAAGAGAGTCTATATAGAAGTGATAAATGTTTCTGGGAAAGAAAAAAAATCACTTTCTTTTTTATAGCAATGGCACAAATATCCTCCAACAAAGATGAAGTCAAAGTGCAATAAACAAAGCCGCAATGGCAGCTGCATTATAGCATTCAAAGAGAGAAGCAATCACAGATCTATTGACTTTTACACTAGTAGCAGTTGATCATTTTTCCTGGAATCATCCAGGGATTGAATAATGGTCTTAGGATAAAATGTCCTCTGTTATATAATTCTTTTTCAAGACCCCCCTTTTTTCCCAAGATAAGTAGCCTATGAAAAGCAGTCACCTTTTGTAGTATACATGAACTTGTTTCTTGGATCTACTCACCTTTCCCATCAGAAGGTAGAGCTCGTAACTGGGACTTCCGGACACTTTTCCCCCCTTGAAAGAACAAAGAACAACATGAAAATCTGTACACTTTTGCAAGTTGAGAAAGAGCTGTGATAATAGTGAATAAACAAAGGAAAGATTTTTGTTTGATAATACAATATGCCTACATACAGGGTAAAACCTCCAATTTTTCTGAAAGAGTATCTTTTCTTTTATGAATTAGAATATGTACATTAACCTTTAAATACCACATTTAGTATTCAGCATAGGCTCTGTAAACTATGTCTTCAAATCTTCTCTGTCAAACTAACTACTTTTAATAGCAACTAAATTCTATACTGTGAAAACAGGCTGATTTATGCTAGCAACCAAGATACATAACTGAAGCATCTCTTTGGAAATCAGGATTTTTGTATTCTAAGACAACACAGAAATGTAATATTCCATATGATGTTGCTTTCTTTTCTGAAATATTGGATACCTTACTTAATTCCAAAATTAAAGTTATTGGGGTCTTTCATCTGTAACAAACACTGATTTAAGGTTAAAGTTTATTTATTTATATTTATTTTCTGCAGAACCACATAGAAGCTAGACTGCATTAGGAATTGAAGCATGGAACTACATGTCCCATCATTGCCTTCTATCCTTTATTTTGGACATTTTTGTGAGTTTTAACTCATATAAAAATGTTAAACATATGATTCATCACATAAAATAGGACTTAAAAAAATAAGTAGAATCAGAACCATACTGGCAGTAGTCAAAAATCAGACAGCAAGCAAAGAAAACATTCAAGAATTGAAACGTTCATGATTTCAAAATACTTGAATCAATTCTTGACTCAAGTAGTTTTGCTAACCTTTTTTATTCTGGGGACAGTCCAAGACTGGTTTTCCATCCCTTATATCCTCAAACCTGCAAATTAAAAATATAATTCATGAACTTTGACAGATTAATCTTTTCTAAGTATTTCAAAGCCATCGAATGCAATGACATTACAAAACTGTGATGAACTGAATTACAATGGGTTTCATAATATAGTGTTGTGTTCAGACTGTTCTGAACTATTCCATCAATTTTATTTAGTTGCCATAAGTAAAAGTTAGTCAGGAAAAACCCTTACTGTTATGATTTCTAGTTTGCCATCTAATCTATATACAAAAATTTATTGTAGAATCTGTGAGAGATGTTCATTAATAAGAGACCCAGAGAGATTTACAGATTACATAGAAAATAAATTGTGAAGATCTTGTTTCTAAATATGCAGAGATACCCTTTCCTCATTCAATTATATATAGCTGGCAATATAATAGGGATTGCTGAATTCATTTATTGAGGCAGACATTGATGTACTATCATCTTTCTTTAGTAATCATAAGCCATTTGCCAGTAAAGGTGTTCTTGAAATTTGGAGATTTCTTGTTCTACCAGATTATAAAATCTACCAATGTATAATATGCAACATGCAGAATGTGTAGAGACTGATATTATTATGGTTGCTTGCACAGTCAGTTAGATGTTTAGATTGGATTTGGCATTTTTATCCACCTCTTGAGTTCTTCCCAAGGACCTGAGATAGATAGAAATTGTTATTTGATGATGTGAAAGGTAAGAACACACTACATAAGCTGTTCCAGGTAAAGTTGCCTTTTGTAATTGATGGTGAATTTATCAATGCCAAAGGTTTCACTTAATAGAGGAGACCTGGAGAACATCCTGGACAAGGGGGAAACAGGACCTCCACGACCTATGCCATATAGGGAGATAACATGGAGATAACCTACATGCACTTGGTTTTCTCTACATCCCAAGCCCGTCGCCATTCACCCCTTGCATTCTTGTGGCGGGTGAGCCTCTCAAGATCAATCTGATCCCGTTCTTTCTTCCATTGCATGTATTCTGACCGTTCTCTCCCAGTCAGGGTGCAGTTTTTTTCTGTTGGGCTCTCCTGGGGAGAATTCTCTCTTTCCTAATAGAAAAAATAATGACTAATTAATTCGAAAGCATTCCCTGGGTATGCCAAGTACAAGGTGAAGATTGTTTTATTGGAATAATTTTTAGTACCAGTATTACTGGGAGCTCTTGCTTGATTATATCACTGTATTTATACACCACCTTTCTATTGAGACGTCCAGGTGGTATGTGCAGTTTTTTCCTAGTTTTATCATCACAGCAGCCCTGTGGATGGGCTGAGGTAAGAGAAAATGACAATCATCACACAACAAACTCCATATTTGAATAAGGACTTGAACCTGGGTTTCCTCACTGTAACTCCAACCCTTTACCCACCATGCTACACAGACTAAGGTTCCCTGACTGAAATGTAATTCCTTCTTTCCTTCCTTCCTTCCTTCCTTCCTTCCTTCCTTCCTTCCTTCCTTCCTTCCTTCCTTAGCAATCCTGCTATATGAAGTGAAATGAATGCTTGCCAACATATAGGCAATGCTATATTTCCATCCATTTCATATCAGTTTAGAATGGTCTTCCCCAATCAGGCATTCTCTAGTGCAGTGTTTTTCAACCTTGGCAACAATGAGTTGTGTGAACTTTAATTAATTCCAATTTTTATTAAAGGTTTTTACAGCAATAATAAGAACTAACAGAAGAGAGAAAAGGAAAGGAAAAAAATAAAAGAAATAAAAGAAAAATCTAAAAATGCAATAAGAAAAAATTAGAAGTAGACAAAAAGAAAAAGATATAAAGAAGCAGATTCTTATAGTCTTCACAGCAGTTATAGTTACAATTATATTTTAACCCCTCTCTCTAAAGTTATATTGTGACTCTCTTCTTTCTATAGTCTATCCTATTTAATCATCAAAACCATAATTCAAAGTTCATTTTGTGCATTTTTATGCAAAAAGTCTGTAACTGATAAAAGTAAACATTGTCTTTTCTCTAATCAAAGAAGTCAGTTTGTCCATCTGAACAGCAATTAATTTGTCATCAGTTGGTCCTTCTCCTTTTTATCTTTCAATTTCATAGGAGATGGCTAGCTCAAAATATGACACAGTTCTTAAAATGTGGAACATTGAGTGCTCAGCAAATAAATGGTAAGCATTTTATAAAAGATCATTGCAGTACAAAGCATACTTCATGGACAAGCTAAGGCAATATAATTCAGGAACTGCTGCACAAGCAGGTAGAAAATTGTGATATCTGAAATAATGCAATTTTCTCCTGCCTGTCTATCTATTCATCTGTCTATCCATAGGATTTAAAGCAGACTCTGAGTATTTACAGACTCTGAGTATTTACAGACTCTGAGTAGCTTACAATGATCAAAATACAAGGTTAAAATATCTAATACATAAGAAATTCCTAACGTTATAAGGGCCACATATAGGATAGGCTGATTTCCAGTTCTGGGCATCACAGTTCAAAATTCAAAATCTCCACAATTCAGAGGAAGACTTCCAAACTAGTACCTGGAAAGGAAGCTCAATGAAGAATTGTTAAAGGGTTTGGGTGTGTTTGGGCTATAGAAAGGACAACTAAAGGAGATATAATAACTCCCTTTTTGCGACCCTATTTATTCTCTACTACCTCAGAGAATCCATATTAGAGTCCTATCTACTTCAAGGAAGTAGATAGGATGGACATCAGGAGTCTGTTTCATTGGTTGAGAACATATATAGTCAGGCTATATATGCTCTCAACCAATGAAACAGACTGCTACATAACCTGTTGCGTTGTCCTTCACAAACTGAGGGTGGATGATCATCTGTCATGAAATGCTCTAGTAGATCCAGTGCTTGCTTACTTATTTACTTTTAATATGATTACAAATAATTCAAGGAGGTGAGCATATCTAATATGCCTTCCTTCTTGTTCCCTGTGAGGAAAGTTGAAGTAAAAGAGAGTGCTTAGCCCAAAGTCACCCAGCTAGCTTTAATGCCAAAGGTAGGACTAGAACTCACAGTCTCCTGGTTTCTAATCACTATATCGAATTGAGTTTAAAAACATGCCTTTTAAACATACAAAGTGGTAGTCCTAAAATATATAGCATGACCATTTCAGATTGACATATAATATATATACATGTAATGTATATACTGTAATGTATATTCAGACATCAGTTAGGTTTTCGTAGGTATTTAGTAAAAGGTATGTAAAAAGCAAGCATTTAAGGAATTCATTTAAGACACACACAGAGACAGACTTTCCTTTTTATAGTTTCTAGTCCCAATTAAATTCACTGTTTAAATGAATTAAATAAATGCTTTTTAATTCCCAAATTGGATCACTGAGTACTAATAGTTATTTAACTCACAGAGAATTCACCATAGGGAGTCTCTGAGGTAAAGAAATATGTGTCATGATTTTTCAAAATTAGAAGCCTTTCCTATCCTGGTATCATTCAATTATATTGTATTATAATCCCCATCTCTCATATGTATCTGAAAATTTTCACATTGGGAAACGCTATCCTAAAATAAAAAGGTTTTATTGCCTGAGTTCTCTGTTATGAACTATTCAAAAATGTATACTTATATAAGTGGGACTTAACTTGCACTTCCAAAATGCACATGTACAAAACTAAGGACACTTTTTTATATATACAGTATATAAATATTTTATTAATTTTCTAACTTTACAATCATATGTACTTAATAAACAACATGTTGTCTGGGTCCATTGGTAATTCAGTGATACATATTAATTTTCTCAATCTAGTTCCAATACTACACCATCCAGTGCTTCCTTGATCCTCTCTTCTTCCAGTGGTATGCATTTTTCCACACTGGCAAATACAATTCTTGTTACTGTTAATACATATACAATTAAATATAGACATTTTCATCACATTTTTCTGGTATTATACATAATATCAATAGTGTCAGTTTATTATATCTTTTCTAGCCAAAACATATCTCAGTTACATTTGCATTTAAAATCCATTTGTTCATTTAATATCCTGTTTTTCCTGCTTTTTTAATTTTAATTTTCCATTAATGTTCAAAGTATCTCTATTCAGTGCTTTTTTTGTAAAAAAAAAAAAAAAAAAAGTGCCGGAACTCACGCATGTCATGCAACCCACCTTGCCTACCCTACAAGGTTCCATCCAAAAAAGGTGCCAGAACTCTGTTCTGGGCATTCTATGACAAAAAAGCCCTGTCTCTATTACTTATAATTTTCTCATAATAAATTATATTTGGGTAACCAAAAGCTTTCCTTATTCAAACCCTTTTAGAATTTTCATATTTCCCATCTCATATATTCTAGTTACAAATCCTATCCTTCTAATTATAATAATATTATTTCTAACAGTTATCTATTTTCTTAACCTTATTCAAACATCTGTTTAATAGTATAATATCCCATCTAAGAAAACCTCTATTTTCTTCAGTCTTACTCTAGCTTTCTTCCTTTGCCAAATAACTTTCCACGTCAGTGCATTTGAATCATCAAGTAATTCTTCCTCTGTTTTTGTATATATTGTTTGGAATGAGAAAGAAAATTTGATTGAAGTATTTTTGGAAGAATGCTCAACCCATTTATATTCATTAAACAGCCTCCATTCTTTTCCTTCAGTTTTTCTTTTCATTTTTGTTTGTCAATATTCAGCATTTCTCCTAACAGCTTTATCATCCATTCGATCAGCTCTTCTTCCTTATCTACAAATGTGTTCTGAGATCTTAACAAGTAAGATATCTTTTCCATTTCCAGTGTTATCACTGCATCTTTTAATTTTTCATTTGTCTGTATCTGTCTGTTAATTCCTTCCTTTAGGTCCTCCATCTTTGTATCTGATTCTTCTAATTTTCCTTGTTTTCTGGGTTACTAGTTTCTTTGTAATCATTGTCTGGATTTGTAAATTTAGGTTAGAAAATTGTTCTTTTATCTCATTTGCATTATTTTTAGTCCCATCATGAAATAAAACAATTGTCTCTTGGATTGATTTCAACACGGAAAGAATTTCTTTCTGAGATTCATTAACATTTTCTTGTTGGTATATCAAGCTGGGGGCTTCGGAGACAAGTGTTAAAGATGATTGTTTACCATTTAAGGCTAAGTATGGAACACCCATTTTGTTTTTCTATGTAGTCTTTATAGTCCAATAGGGTCCCCAACACAGATAAGCAGCCCAAGAGTTTTTTTCCCCCTTTTCCCAGCTGCAGTCTGCAAAAGTGAAAGTTTCCAGGAACAACAAAGAGTCTTATCTAAGCCCAGGCTTCGAGCCAAATTTCCTTTAAGCATAATAAATTGTAGAGCTATGTTTCACCATCTTCCAGCATTCCAAATCCAAGCTGATTTTACAGACTTTCAAATATCTTTTCTAAAAAAAAGACTCAAAGGTACTTTTAGTTCCGAAATGTCAAAGCTATATATCTGTATTAATTCCAAATTGATCTTGTAGTTTTCTCTATTTTCCCCAAAGCAATTAATTCACTGCTTTTCTTTTCCTGAGGGAGAGAGGCAAAAACCTCCCTTCCCTCTTTCATCAGGGAGGATTCTTTGCTTTGGACATTCTTTTTTTCCAGGAGAGTAATGTTAAGGTCATAAAAAGAAGATAAAGTCTCACCCAGTTCCATCCACGTTGCTAAAAAAGTGCTAGTTAGTGCTTATCTTCGGTTGTCAGAAGCTTCTGACTGGCCACACAAATGTAGCCAGTCTTACTCCCACCAGTTTGGAGGGCTTCCTCAGATCCAGAGAAAGGGCCACCACCCCTCTGCAATCGACGAGGATCCCCTCCTTCTTCATCACCTCTCTGGGGCAACTTTCGACCCTTTTTAGGGTCCCCAGTGGGGCAAAGTCGAACATGGAAGATGGAGCCCTGTCTTCCTGCATCTGTTACACTGCAACATCTAACCAGAAGTCAAAACTAAGGACACTCCTTATGATATCAAAATGATAAATTTAAAGTCTAAATGGCTGGGCCTACTTTGGAAATGTTTCAGATCTTGCAAATGACACATCCAAGGACAGGTGTAATTAAAGTGGATTTCCCAAACTTTTTAAAAAAATACTTCAGCCAGATTGTTTCAGTGATTCTGGCTGCAAGTGGGGTTTGAACCAGGAACTTCACAGACATTTGACTATTCTATTGCACTTAAATGTACATAGCCAACTTTTTTCACTGTAGGAAGCCCAGATGGCCCTATGTACTAAACACCCTCAAGTACACAAATACACAAGACAGGGCAATGTTCCTTGAGATCATTATGTACCAGTAGCCTTGTGATTTATTGTTGTAGCAGCCAAATGCTAGTCTTGCTGAAATGTTTAAAGACTTTAACAACAACAAAGGGTGAAAAAGGCAACTCAGAACAAAAAAAGAATGTATCTGAAGGAAAAACCATCAACACAGCAAGAGTTTGCTGTAATCCATTAGAGGTTGGGGCCAACCAGTAATTTTCTGGTCTATCAAGTCAAGAATATCCAGTAGAGAGCCAAATATACAGCTTGTCTTACAACATTATTTTCCCATGGGTAATTCAATATCCCATCTCTTTCCCCTTTGAAGGCTGCCACCTCCACTTTTCCTCCAAACAAGAATTAATCTTCTATTTTATTGCAGATCAAAATAGATGGGAGGAAAATTAAAGACCAGGAAACCTGTTTCCAAGGAGACCCACCTGTGTGGGTGGGCCAAAGTGAAAGGAACAAGAAGGCTTCACTTCGCTACCAAAAGACAGAACAGTGCCTGACAAACTGAGCTATATGTGGTTGGGGAAGGAAGAGGTTTAAGATCCCCATTTGAATTATTGGAAAAACCCGGCTGGCTTTAAAAGCTCCAATATAAGTTTATAATAAGACTCCCTCTGGCCTCTTAATTTCTGTCTGCTTCCTAATTGTTTTTCATAATGTTACATCTACAATACCTTCCGTGCCAGTCTTGGGAGTTTAGAGAGATAGCAAGCAGCATGAGAAATAAGAGGTGTATTTATAGCATAGGATGAAACTTTTGTTGCAGAGGAATACTTCAGGTATAAAGACCCACCCAGGAAGAGACAGTTTGGATATTCCAAGTCTGAAAATAAACCATAAAGCAGCCCAAGGGCCATCTCTGACTTAATGATTACAAACACAGATGGTACTTGATCAGCTAGATGAAAATGGTTCATTTTGTAGGCACTTTTCCAGTCCTCTGGTAGTTCCCTGGTGCTCCAGGATCTTTGAAAGATATAGACCAGTGATTCTGAGATCATGTGGCCATTCTCCAAGAAAAAAAAATGATCAAGTTGCTAGCCATCACTATGGTATATTCATGGGAAATCCATAGTTGAACTATATTTACTGTATGCTTTGGTAATGTTTCTTGGCACAGGTTATTCCCTTTTGGGTTCCCAATAAAAGGGGAAAACAGGAGGCAGGAGTGTCCATGGAGATTCTCAGTCATCCAGGTCATGGTTATCTCAAAGGTGCTTTTTCAAAAGGCAACTGAACTTTTTGTTGTTGTTGTTGAGGAAGACTCAAGAAGCTTCTTCAATTCTGACTGAATGTTTATCTCTAACTGAAGAAGCTTCTGGGACAAGAAGCAAAATGTCTTCCTCAAGGAAAAAACAAAATAGCTGCCTTTTGAAAAAGCACCTTTGAGAGGAGGCAGGAGTATTAGGTATGTTTGACACCTTGAGTCATATATTTAAAAAGGCAGAATAAAAATATCTAGTAACAACAATAAAAAAGACATTCAGTCCCACTTCACTCTAATTCAGCGGTTCTCAACCTATGGGTCGCGACCCCATTTGGGGTCGATCGACCATTTTACGGGGGTCGCCAAACAAGGCGATCTGCCATTTTCCCCCCTCAGGGGGCGGCGCCGCACATGCGCGCCACGCATGGGGGCGGCACGTTGCGCATGCGCGGCATGTTTGTGTGACGGGGGTCGCCGTCACACAAACGTTGAGAAACGCTGCTCTAATTGCTGGGGATAATAGAAAAAAGTGCCCCCTTCCCACAATAAGCCAAGGATTGGCAGATGTTTCCTTTACATTGTGACAACTGCAACCATTTCTGATGGCTTCCACCTTCTTTGCATTTGTATCTGAACTGCATTGCTGTAACCTTCTCTTGCAGTGATATTTTTTCCCCTATAGAAAAATGAAGAGCTGTGCCTCCAGGGACTGGAGGCATCTCTGTGTGCAGGCATATTCACCGGGGTCCAGTATAACAGGGATAGGTTGTTTTGAGGTGAGACAATATTTGTTTATAGAACATAGTAGCGTTAACTTTCAAGGGGTTTAGAATAGGAGACAAATATTTTTGTATCCACCTATCAGGCTGGATGAGAGATAAGGAGCACCCCAAGTTTACTGGAAGGAGGTCTCTGACAATGATGGGAACAGGAGAGTATCACTGTCAAGAAAGGAGTTGTTTACCTTTCAGCTCAGCTTGGCCACAGCTGTGCCTGCTCAGCCGTAAGGGAGTGAAATTAGCCGGCTTCATTGTACTCCTTTGTCTTCGGCTGGGACAGGCAAAAGAGCTCATCTGCGCTGGCTTAATGAGTCATCGTCTCTAGGAAAGGGAGGGTGATTCAATTTCTGCTCCGTTAATTAAGAGCATTGCTTGGCTCACAGGAGCCAGGCTCTCCCTCTGGGTTCACGGACCATAGTTCTTGCATGCCGAATCCAGTTTAGTTTTCTTTGTTGAGTCGATCCCAGCATGTCAGATCCAAGAAAGCTTTATCATAGCTGTGAGAAGGAATGGTTGCATGGTTTGATGGCACAGGAAAGGTATTCTGCTGGTTGTACAAAGAGTCTCAGCCTGCACAAAATCTCACAGATAAGCCTTTTATTGTCCTTCAGTTGCCAAGGTGAATCAAATCTCAAGCAAATGGACCAAATGAAGTGGATCCTTCCCTTCCTGGCACATCTTGGCTGCAGCGTGGTTAAGTTAAAGAGTTGATTTGGCAAGCATTGTCCTCTAGACAAAGTGTGGAACTGTGCCACCCAGCTAAGGATACTTTATCAATGGTCATACCGTGCATTTTGCACCCTCTGGTGGACTTGTGCTGAATGGCATTGTGACAGCCTGAGCTAATAGCTAGCTGGGCTGAGGACTGATTTGGTGAAAGGGACCAGGAGCAGACCTGTAATGTGCTCAGAAGCCATCTCAGTCTAGACTGAATTCTGTCACAATCACTTAGACCAGGGGTCTTCAAACGTGGCCCTTTTATGACTTGTGGACTTCAACTCCCAGAATTCCTCAGCCAGTGTGCCTGGCTGAGGAATTCTGGGAGTTGAAGTCCACAAGTCATAAAAGGGCCATGTTTGAAGACCCCTGACTTAGACTATAGTTTTTTCTTCTCATCCATTTCTCATTAGCATATTTATTATGGGTAACTACTAGCAACACCAGCTTCATTTGTGCCCATTTTGTAAGAAAATAGAATACACAAAGGTGCTTCAGCTGAGCATTTTATAGCTAGAATTTTGTTTTGTTAATCCAGGCATGTATATATACTGTAGATGACTAAAATGAACCCATCATTTGTTGGATATGTATGTATATGTATAGTATATAAATGCATCCCCCCACCCATCCTATTCACTTGTTCCAATTCTTGGAGACTGCCTGGTTAGGTCCGGTGTTTTTTGGCAAGTTTTTTCAGAAATAGTTTGCCATTGCCTCCTTCTTAGGGCTAAGAGAAAGTGACAGGCCTAAGATCACCCAGCTGGTTTTGACTAAAGCAGGGCTAGAATTCACCCTCTCCTGATTTCTAGCCCAATGCCTTAACCCAGTGGTTCTCAACCTTTTTAATGCCGCGACCCCAACCGGTCGTAAGTTGAGGACTACCCAACCGGTCGTAAGTCGAGGACTACCCAACCGGTCATAAGTCGAGGACTTTCCCTGCCCGGGAGCGCCGCGCATGCATGGTGCTGCCCCCTGCGCCTGCCGAGGCGTAGCTGGCAAGCAGCAGAGACGGAGCAGGCCGACCACCGGCTGGACCACCAGCTGGCCCAGCCCAAGGGAAGTAAGGCACCCGCCGGGCCCCACGCGTGCCAGCAACCCTCCCTGCGCCCGCTGGCCTCCCACCTCCCATCCCTGGCCCTCTTTTACTTACATTTTTAGTAGTTGCTCAGCAGGGAGGGGTGGAAGCTTCCAGCCAGCTCACCTTCGCTGCAAACAACTTGCAGCACCATTTGCAGACTGGGGCTTTTGGAGGGCTCAGCAGGGCAGAGACAGCCTGGACAATTCCTATTGGCTTTTGAAAGCCAACAGAATTAGACTCTATTCAAGAGAGTCTATTCTATTGGCTTTCAAAAGCCAATAGAATAAAAGGGAGTAGCACAGCTAAGGAAAAGGGGGAAAAAATGGCGGACTGCGTTGTTTGGCGACCCCCGTAAAATGGTCGTTCAACCCCAAATGGGGTCCTGACCCACAGGTTGAGAACCGCTGCCTTAACCACTAGTCCAGGGGTCCTCAACCTTGGCAACTTCTGGGAGTTGAAGTCCCCAAGTCCTAAAGTTGCCAAGGTTGAGGACCCCTGCACTAGACCAAACTGAGTTTTAAAAGAGGTGTTTTTTAAACATACAATATGGTAAAGTTAAAACCCATAGCACGATCACTTTAGATTGACAATCTATTCATCTTATTGACATCAATTAGGTTTGACTAGCTGTGCAGTACTATCCGGCTCATTGACTACTGCCCTGTCATGGTAAAGAAAGTTAATGGAATAGGATTGGGGAGATTCAGATTCAAGTCTACCTTCAACAATAAAAGTTCATAACGTAGCTTTGAGACAGTCATTCTCTGCCTCACAGTGCAACTTAGTGGGGATAAAATGATACAATATCCCATTCCTGAATAAATATGATGATGATGACGACTTTTCTAGAATTCTGTAAATTGGCATCATTTGCCCATCAAAAACAATATAATCAAATCTAACTGGATGTAAACTAATGGATGGTCTATCTCAGTGTTTCTTAGTAACTTTAAGAAGTGTGGACTTCAACTTCCAGAATTCCCCAGCCAGTAAGCAACATGTTGACTAGGATATTCTGGAAATTGAAGTCAGGTTGAGAAATACTGGTTAATCTATTCACTGTCTGATCTGTTACTGGCCACAATTACACGTGATTTATAAAGTGAAAAAACATGCAGTGACACAACGAAAGTAAAATAAAATGGGCAAACTGAAAAAACCGCTTTCACACTCAGGTGTTTCTGTAGAAAATAAATATTATCACCTTCAATTCACCTTCCACCAGTACAAACAAAACAGAAACATTCTGGTTAAATTCATGGTTATGTAGCTGGGAAGCAAAAGAAGCCAAAATAAGGTATTTTCAAATAGATCCTGTTTATAATGCACATATGCATGAGAGTGAACAAAACTGAATGGGAGGTTCAATCCTCACCTTTCTGAGGTGTACAGTCTTGGGAGGGTTGTCTTCACCAACCCATTTCCTCTCTGATGTTTTCCTTTCATCTGTCTAAAGAAATAAAGAAGGACAGTCTCATTTATTTTTCAGAAACAGAGAGGTTTCCATAGACCTGGAGAAAGTCCACAGAACCTGCAAGAAAAACTCAACAATTTCTTTTTAATTAGGAATGGGTGGAACAAAAGGGATCACAGAAGTTATTTCATGAATTTATCCAACAGAGAAGAAAGTCACATAAGAAGAAAACAAGCATGGTTCTTGCAAATCCCTTCTGTTCCAGTCTGCTGGCAGAAAGGAAGAGTAGGGCTGTAACTAAAAGTTTGGCCTTTGTCTATATCAGCACATTCATTCAAAAATGCATACAGAGAAAGAGCTTCTGCATGGCATTAAGGCAATATTTTTTTCACTATTTGATTTGATTCACTAAATGAAAAACGTTTTTAAAATCTTGGGACATAGTAACTCTCTACATTCTTCACAAGGCTAAATGGTGTTTCCAGGTATCGACCACGGGGCCAAATGTGGAATCCTAGGATTTGGAAGATTCCCAGATAATCCCAGATAGTCAATGGTGGCCACAGTATCAAAGATAGCACTGTGCTATCTTTGTCAATTGAAATTGTAGACATATGCCATTTCAGAGTCTGCTATAATATTGATTATTCTTTGTTGACTATTATCGCTATTGATGATGGTCATTGCCCTGATTCGTGTGCTGAGTCAGGAAGATATATAAATATTAGATAAATGTTTTATCTCTTTGATAAAACAGTTGAACAAATCAACTGTTACTTGGAGGCTGCAACAGCCAATGAGAAAATTAAAATGCCTTCATTGGGCATATCCTCCCAACACAATGATTAATTAGTTCACCTTATTGCTAGGCTAGAAAAAAGCACAAATTTTGTAGTTGAAGTCCATGGCTGAGATCTGAATGGCAGGGAAGGAAGATTCTTTCTATCTGTTAGCTAGCTGGCTGGCTAGCAGGCAGTAACAGCAGTGAAGAAAGGGTAGCAGCAATTTTATTTACAGGTGCTTGAGCCAGAAAAACAGGTTGAACAGGCAGGATGGGAGAGTGACAGCCAGAAAAAGGTATTTGTGTGCTCAAGATGTCCTTACATCTGGCAGCACCTCTGCAAGCCTGCTCCATCCCCATATTTCTGTAGCAAGGTTGGGAGTGTGTATTTGCCAAGGTAAAGATCTAGTTTCTGCACAGTCAGCTGCTGGTGAAGACATGTAATTTTCTTCAAAGCATACTATGGGACTGCAGTGTAGTTGTTATTCCTGTTCCTGATTGGCTGAGATGCTGAGCATATAGTACATTTTGTGCCTTGCAAGAGACAAAAAAAAAAAATCTACATCCTTCCTACCCTAAAATTAATAAACCAATACAATAAGCTGGTTCAAAACCCCCTATATAAAAGTCTTCCTAATTTTACATCTTTTTTATAATTTTTACACCCTGGTTGAAAGCTGCATCTATGAGAAATTGATCCCTCCTTGAGCTTTATGTCTGAAAACTAAAATACAAAAAAACGTAAACTCCCTGGAGTTTTTCAAAAAAAGAAAGGAAGAAAGACAGGATGCTGAGAAGATGAGCAAGCTGGAACGAATAGGTTTTACTCTTGCTAATTGCCTGGGACCCTTTTATCCAAACATCAAAGTTCTTACATAGCTAGACACATAGAGCAATTGCACAGTGGAAATTCCATCTCCATCTACCCTCTCTCTATCATAAAGTATGGGTTTACATAACGCTTGATTTTATTGTACAATTTTCTTATATTTGCAGCAAAACTACATCACAACATCCAAATTGTTGGAAGGACAACTTAGAAGGGGGGGGGAGGAAGAAAGACAGAAGATGACACTGATTTGCATATATGATAGCTGATTTCAATGATCAATATGCCTAGTCAGTCCCTTGTTCTACTTTAGAATTAAGAAAGTGCTCCTTGTTTCCATCCAGGATATCAGCAGATTGTCAGTTTTTAATTTACTTCTTCTGGATTTTTTCCGCACAGTAAAGCATCAGTTACTGGATGATTGTACTAAAGTCAGGGTTTGCTAGATTCTGGGGCTCCCTTAGAGTACCATGATTTGGGATTAATATAATGGGTTGCCAATTCACTAGAAATGTCATGTTCTTTTAATAACAAGTAAGGAACCAGCAGCTGAAATTTTTGACAACAGAGAAATCAGCCTTGTTAAGCTACCAAGTCTGGAACTATAAAGATGGCAGAACTTTTGAAATGGTGAAACTGACCTGTTTGATCAGGGAGAAGGCAACAAATACTTTTATAAAAGGTTGGAAATATCCTATGGTCTTTTGCTGAAAATGGAACAAAATGAATGGGAAGATATGAATGAGAAGGCTTGGATTCTATATAAATGGTCTTACAGAAGATGAGTGGTTAGCATCCCTCAATGTTATCTGGATTTCATTTTGATTTGTTGGTTCCAAGGAAGTAGAAAGTGCAATGTGTTAGATGACGTCTATCACATGTAGGCTAAATCCATGCCTTACCTGGCTTCTTTGGAAAACACAAGAATTGGGGATGAATGTCCCCATTGGTGAGATGGTCTGACTCTACACCATCTCAGGATAAGAAAAATCTTGCAGAAGGTGGTTGAATATCTCTTTTGAATGAGAACTTCCTCCTGGATCCAATTAATTAAGCAATGGCTTTTTGGAAAAAAGTTGCCTTCTGGTGAGATGGGCCAGAATTTATTTATTTATTTGCATGAATAAATGATTGATTGATTGATTGAATGAATGAATATAAACAATAAATGGTAGAAGTATAACTACAGAACCCTGATGATGAGAAAACAAATGATTTAAATCCTTTTCAGGGAGGCCTAGATATTCAGCTAGAATTGCAGCAGTTATCCTATGGATGATCTCTGTCGGGAACTTGATGGGACAGCGTACCTCTCCTATTCCTCTTTTGGCAGTCTTTCGTATTACAAACTATGGTATCCTTTAGAGTGCCTATGAGAATTAGAAATTAGGGACACAGGTTTGCAGTGGCTTCTTTCCTTCCCGAATAAGTGATAGTAGTTATAAGGGGGGGGGGGGAGAGGAATGTCAATCTCATTAGACAGATTAGACCATGAAATCAACTTCATAGGATGACTAAAGCTAATTTTATTGACTATGATTATTATAATAGAATCTTACAAGTCTGACTGTTCTGATCTTTTTTTTTAATTTTTTTTATTGAATTTTTTTTATTTTTTAAAACATACAATCATTTATAAAAATACAATAAAATTTTAAAATAGAGAAACCCCCCCCCTTACCCTCCCTCCCACCCCCAACCCCCCTCCCTTCACTTCCCAGAGCAGAATACAGGGTTAAAAAAAATTATAATAATTAAGAAAAAAGAAAAAAAAGAGGAAAAAAATATCATAATTAACCTTTAACTCCATAGCCTATAAAACAATTCTCTATAATAGTTGATATTCATTCATAAAATAAATGAAACTTTTTGATTCCATACTTTTTCTGAATATAATCTATCCACCTTCCCCATACAGTAATATATCTTTCTTGTGTATGATCCTTTAAATAAGCAGAAATTTTTGCCATTTCTGCAAAACTAGATACTTTAAATATCCATTCTTCTAAAGTAGGCAAGGAATCTTTCTTCCAATATAAACCTACTAGTAACCTTGCTGCAGTTAATAAATTCAACATCAAAGTAGTTTCTTTTTCATTTAAGTCAACAAAAATACCAAGTAAAAATAGTTGAGGAGTAAACTTTATCTTTTTTCTAAAAATCTTTTGAATGTTCCACCAAATCATAATCCAAAAAGCCTTTACTTTTTTACAGTTCCACCAAATATGAAAGTATGTCGCATCATTATTGCCACATCTCCAACATTTGGGCTGTATGTTGGAATACATACAAGATAATTTTTTAGGATCTAAGTGCCATCTATAAAACATTTTATAAAAATTTTCTCTCAAATTTTGAGCTTGTGTAAATTTAACATTTCTTATCCAAATTGTCTCCCATAAATCCAATGAGATCGGCTCCTGTATATTCTGAGCCCATTTAATCATACAGTCTTTAACCAATTCTGTTTCCGAATCTAACTCTAATAAAACATTATATATTCTTTTTATATGAGCCGGACCTTGGTTTTTAATCTGAATAACCAATTGTCTATCTTCTAGTGTTATTCCCTCTTTCTTGTCTACAGTCCATCTATCCATTATTTGTAAATATTGAAACCATGACTGTAGAATATTTTGCTGCCTTAATACATCTAGGGATTTCAAATGCCAATTCGAATCAGAACAAATTAACAATTCTTTGTACGAGATTTTATCAAAATTTGTCCCCTTAGAAGTTCCCTCAATTGCATGTCTGGGAATCCCCCAGATAGGTATTTTATAATTTAATCTATAATAATACTTCTTCCAAACACGAAGTAAGGCATTCCTCAAAATATGTGATTTAAAAGTCCGATCAACTTTCTTATTAAAAATTAAATATGCATGCCAACCATATATTAAATCCCAACCTTCCAAAAAAAGAATATCCATATTTGTTAAATTAAGCCAATCACTTAACCAAGTTAGGGCGGCTGCATCATAATATAATTTCAAATTAGGTGCCTTAAGTCCCCCTCTTTCTCGAGCATCCTGTAATATCTTAAATTTAACCCTTGGTTTCTTCCCGGCCCATATAAAATTATTGATACCCTTTTGCCATTCCTCCAAATTTGCCTCTTTTTTAAGAATAGGTATCATCTGAAACAAAAAAAGAAACTTTGGTAGAACATTCATTTTTACAGCTGAAATTCTCCCCAACAATGACAATTGCAATTTTTTCCAATCTCTTAAATCCTTTTGGACTTTTGCCCATAGTGGTTCGTAATTGTTCTTATACAATTTTCCATTTGAAGCAGTTAGATATACTCCCAAGTATTTAACCTTTTTTACCATCTGAAAACCTGTGGCTTTAATCAAACTTTCCCTTTCTTTAACTGACATATTCTTAGATAATATCTTAGTCTTATAATTATTAACTTTAAAACCAGAAACATTCCCATACTGTGTTATAAGTTCTAATAAACCATCAATCGCCTGGTTCGGTTGTTCCAAAATTAAAACCAAATCATCCGCAAATGCCCGCAATTTATACTCATTCTTCCTTATCTTTACACCCTTAATTAACTTCGATTCCCGAATCTGAGTCAATAAAATTTCCAATGTTAAAACAAATAACAATGGGGATAATGGACATCCTTGTCTTGTCCCTTTTTGAATATTAAAATTCTCAGTCAATCCCCCATTTACAACAATTTGTGCAGATTGCTGCTGATATATAGCTTTAAGTGCATGTAAAAAATTATCCCCAAAATTCATTTTCTCTACCAAAGAAAATAAAAATTGCCAGTCCAATTGATCAAAAGCTTTTTCAGCGTCCAAAAAGATAAAAGCCACAGGAATCTGATTATTCTTATCCAAGTACTCAATTAAGTTAATAATTTGTCTAACATTATGTTTCATATATCTCCCTGTTATAAATCCTGCTTGATCACTATGAATCAAGTCTTTCATAACCTGCATTAATCTATTTGCCAAAATTTTTGTAAAGATCTTATAATCAACATTCAATAATGAAATTGGCCTATAATTCTTAGGCTCTGTAAGATCCTGATCTTCCTTCGGAATCAGTGATATAAAGGCTCTTTTCCAAGAAGGAGGAACTTGCATACCCAACAAAATACTATTAAAGAGTTCCTTTAATGGCTCTATCATTTCTTCAGATAAGATCTTATAATACCTAGAAGTCAGTCCATCTGTTCCAGGAGACTTTCCAACCTTTAACTGCTTAATAGCTAAACCAATTTCCTCCACAGTAATTAAACTATTCATCCCATTTTGTTGTTCCTCTGAAAGTCTAGGAAAATGTACTGATTGTAAATATTTATCTATATCCAAACCCCTTATATTATCACTTGAATATAATTTTGTGTAAAAGTCCAAAAAGCTTTTTCTAATCAAATCTTGCTGAAAAACCTCAGTACCTTTATATTTTACTTTCTCTATAATTCTAGCTTTCTGTTTCTTTCGTAACTGATAAGCCAACCACCTCCCAGGCTTATTCGCATTGCAAAAAGTATTATGTCTCATATACGACAGATTGGTAGCCACCTGATCTGCCATCAACATGTTAAATTGTTCCTTAAGCATCTTTATAGATACCTTTAAATTATTATCAGTAGGGTTAAGAACCAACTCTTGTTCTTTTGATTTGATCTCTTCTTCTATTTCTCTACGTCTTTGTGACCCTTTTTCCCTAAAAACTTTATTCAATTGAATCAAAATTCCCCTCATATATGCTTTACTAGCGTCCCACACCATAGACATCGATGTTCCCTTATTCATATTTATAGTAAAAAAGTCCTTTAAATGTTCTTTACACTTTTGTACGAACTCCTCCCGATTAAATAAGTTCTCATTCAGTCTCCAGGATCTTCTATTCCCGTCTTCCGAATATAACTCCATCCACACAGGACTATGATCTGACAATGTTCTGGGAAAAATTTTCACCTTCCTCACTCTAGGGAGGAAGTCACTAGTAATCAAAAAAAAATCAATCCTTGAAAATGACTGGTGTCTATCAGAATAAAAAGTAAAGTCTCTATCACTTGTGTTCCTTTCTCGCCAAATATCAATAAGCTCCAGTTCTTCCTTCAAATCAAAGAAAGTCATAGGTAGTTTAGTTTGAATAAAAGTTTTAGAGGAACTTCTTTTGTCTATAGTTGGGTCTAAAACCCCATTCCAGTCACCCATCAAAATTACCGATTTATAATCCAACTGAGATATCTTGCCATGCAGCAACTTGTAAAATTGTTTCTGTTGTTGATGGGAGCATATAGTCCAACAATAAGAACCTTTCGGCCTTGTAATAATAATTCCACAAAAAGATATTTTCCTTCAGAATCAGCCTCAATTAGTTTAGCTGAAAAAGTTTTCTTCACATAAATTACCACTCCCCCTTTTTTCCCAGGGGCTGGAGCAGTAAAATGTGTGCCCAGACGGGAATTCATCAAGAATTTAGAATCCTTTAAAGTTATATGAGTCTCCTGCAAACATATCAAATCATTATTATGTTGTTTCAAATAATGGAAAATCTTTCTTCGTTTCTGTGGCACGTTTAAGCCATTAACATTCCAGGTCAGGAACCTGACCATCTCCACCGGCCTGGAGCCTCTGGAGCATGGCCTGCAGATCTGCTGTCGAAGATCTTTTTGGTCTTGCCCCTCCCACAGGCTCTGTAACAACCAAACTTTCACCACTCTTCTGCAACTGCTCTTTTTCTTTACGTTTATGGGCAGCTCGTGTCATCCTTTGCTCTTTTATGTGAGAATTCTGTGCAGCTTGTTCCATAACCATCATTGATGAGGCTCCTGCCATAAGAGACTCTTCCGTTATCCTTATTTTTGGAGGTGGTGACAATCTTGCTTTTAAGATAGACTGATAAAAATCTCTTGCTTTGGAAACAGTAGTTAATCTGTGACGTATCCCTTCATAATTTACTATTATTCCTCTTGGAATCTCCCATCTGAATTGAATTTGACGATGTTTCAGCTCATCAGACAAGAAAGTAAAATCTTTTCTGGCTCTTAAAATTTTTGGAGGTATCTCTTTTAAAATTATCACGTCTTGATCAGCAATTTGAAACTTTTGTTTGTAAAAAGCCTGTATAATTTCATTACGGATAGATCTTCTAGAAAAATAAATAACCACATCTCTTGGTAGATTTCTCTGTCTAGCAACCCGTGAATTAACTCTAAAAAAAATTTCTATCTCATTCTCAATTATTTCAGGCCGCCAGCCAATATTAGGAGCAATATCTTTCACAATAAGCATCTTTAAGTCTTCCTGAGGGTTCTCCCTCAGGCCCCTGATACGCAATGCATGTTCCATCTCCCTATATTGTGAAATGATTTGTTCATCCTGTGTAATTTCTATCTTGTTCTCTACCTCCTGCATTCTAAATTCCATCCTTGATGCATTTTCAGTAATCTTTTCCATCTGGTCATCAATCCTCTCTATGTGCAGGGCTAAGCCCTGAAAGGCCAGAAGGATATGGTCTCTTACTTGTTTGTTCTTTTTCTCCAATAATTCTTCTGTATTAGCCCTCTCTGCAATTATAAGATCTTTTACCTCCTCCTTAATATCCAAGGCATGCTGTTTTAAAGCATCTTGTAAATCATTAAGAGAAATTGCAGGAGGAGGAGGAGAAGGTGGAGGTGATTTTGGTTTCTGAGATGCAGGCTGAGGCATTGGAGAAGAAATAGGAACCTTAGGGGCGGGAGGCAGACGTTTTGAAGCCATTTTCTTAAGTTCCAAGAAGAAAGATTCTTATTGAAAAAAAAAGAGAAAAAGAAAAAAAAAGGGCACAGTTCTTTTAAGTATTCTTAGAAAAAAAAATAGAGAAGAAAAAGGAGGAAAGAATAAAAGCCAAATTCTTACTTCTGTATTTAAAGAGTTAATCTGTATCCAGGTTTTACTTTGTAATGCAAATCAGGCAAGAAAGACGATCGCCATTTTACTTTCCCTTTTCTAAAGGGAAAGTGAACAAAAGAAGAGGAAGAGGAGACTTGCTGAAGTTAAAGGCACCATCAAACTTGAGCACAGTCTCTCCTGGTCTGCTCCGTCTGCTTTCAAATACTCACAAGAGAGCTCTCCTCCTCCCTTTTTTTCCAGGGAGGAGATTCAAGCCGCGGGACAGCTGATTGTCAACGTCCCGCGGCTTTTACACGCACCAGGAACGGGCGGCTTTGTAAAACACCGCCATTCGTCGTCACTGGAACCACCGGAACTGACTGTTCTGATCTTGATAAATAAAATGTTTTCAGCACTTATGGAAAATTGCAGTAAAAGTGTTCAGTAAATAAATTGGCGCTAATTAATCAAGAGCTGTTTATCTTAAGAAAAATCATACTGCATCATGCAGATGCAAAATCTCAAAAGTCTGAAAGTCAGGTTCCGAAGACGATACTCTCCTTGCAGGTCAGGGACATATTGCTATTGCTTGTTGCTAGCTTTGTCTTACAGGTATTCATCCATCAGAAAAGTTCCACGTGGTTCCAATGGTTCAACCATACAACTCACCGCGGCCAACTCACCGCAGGACAAATTGCCATTGGCCAACTCACCAGGAGATAATTCGCCACAGGACAACATTGAAGAAACAGACAAAAAGAATCATTAAAGAAAGGATGCCAAAGGAGGGACAAAATAAAATGTGAGTGACAAAAATTAAAAATATTTTTTTAATTATTTTAAATAATTCAATTGAATTGTTGAATTGTCCTACAGCGAGTTCCTCAGTGGTGAGCCGGCCATGGTGGGTTGTCCTGGGGTGAGCTGGCTGTGGTGGGTTTGGCCATGGTGAGTTGGCTGCGTCCCATTCCGGCCCTCGATAGTATCGACAATAGAAGTTTCTATGAAGTGTTTTTTACCGTGTAAACCGTAGCTGCAGTAAGCCCAACTATAAACAAAGTAGGATTCCTGGCCTTCTGTGCCTCCTCATTTTTCTCTTTGCCAGCTTTGTTTTGTTTATCTAACATATTGCAATTGTCTGGCAGAGTCTGTACAGCACTAGGTTACACATAGCCTTACATGAAAAGGGCCGTTGCTGCCAAATGTACTGTTTATATCCCTTTTAAACACCAGGATCAAATGCTTGTGTTCTTCGCCCCAGGAGCCCTGGGCTCAGGGACAATGGTGCACTGTTGCTGGGAAAGTGCTAGCCATTAGGGAGAGCCCTGAGCTGGCTCTCTTAGCCGTCTCTCCCAGCATGATTTACACTCCTTGATTCAGTGTCTCCATTTGATTCCCAGCAGGTCCATCAGACATCTCCCTTGAGAAAATAGTCTGGTCCATCTGAGTTGTATAGCTCTGCAGGCTTCTCCATTCATCACGAAACATTTTTTTTCTCCCTTTTCAAGCAAAAGGGAGGCCAGGGCACTCCCCACTACCATTGAGTTTCACCCTGCAGGACATAAAGGAGACACAAAACTGTGCTGCTCTTGGGTTAATCTTCTCTGTCAGCAGCATATCACTTAGACTTCATCCGTTTCAGGCGGTCTGAAATAAGTTTGGAAATCTTGGCCCAGGAAGCATAAACTAATACACTCTTTAAAAAGTAGCATTCTTAAGACATGTATTCTCAGAGGGAGCCCTTCCAGAGCAGAACCTTATGTTGCAACCTACTATGGTTTGAGACAGTAAATTGACTGTTGCTATTATTACTACAAGATTGGCCTTCTATGGAAGTGAAAGTAAAATTTGGAACTTGAACAAGTGGGATGGAAAAGTTATTGATGCTTTTGAATCTTTCTGCTGGAGAAGACTCCTGGGAATACCATGAAAAAAACCCCCACCAAATACCAAGAAAGTAAAGAAATGAATAATCAAATACTGTACATCAGCCTAGAATTCTTGCCTGAGATGCTAATGACTCAAACTATCCTGCTCTAGATATATTATGCAAAGAGCTACAGAAGCTCTCCGGAGAAATCTATAGTACCAGAAAAAGTAAAAGGAAAGAGAGGAAGAGGACCACCAAGATTCAATTACAGCAGCAATGGATAGACTGTTGGAAAACTGAAAACCTGTAAGAAGAGATCTGGTTGGTTGGCTGCTCCACTAATGAATCCAGAAGAGGAAACACTCTCTCTGAATAGTAGCTCCTTGATTTGGGGATACTATTCAAATTACGACTACTGTCATAACTCTGTTCTAAAGGACAATGCTGGAGACAGAACATTGTGAAAAAAATCTATCTATATGGTCATTAAGAGTCCGCACTGTCAGTCAGTCAATCATTATAAGAGTAGAACTATGTCTCCCGATAATAACCATAAAAGGCCATTTAGAACAACTCTGCCTGAAGAATTTTTAAACTTTTACCTATTGTTTGCTTATGGGAGCTATATCTGGGCTGCAAAACTCCAAAAACTTGCAAAACTTGACTAAGGGGTAGCAGCAACCAGTTAGTAAATAAAATCTTCCTTGATACAAGTTTCACTCCTATACTATTTTTGGCAGCAATTTCAATATTGTTTCTCACTACCTTGTCCTGGGTTTTTATTGTTGTTGTTGTCCGATGACCTCCAAGGTCCCTTCAAACTTTATTATTATTATTATCGATCATCACACAGTCAGCCAGATGTTCAGACTGGATTTGGCATTTTGTCTACCTACTGAGTCCTTACCCAGGACCTGGGATAGGCAGATGTGGATGTTTGATGGTATTACAGATATCGTCGCAGGATGGAAGCAGTTCCTAGTAAGGCCCCCTTTTGCAATTGACTAATAGCGAATTTGTCAATGCCAATGTTGTTCAAGTGGTGCTCCAGTTGTTTTGGGATTGCACCCAAGGCACCTATGACTATTGGTACTACCCTTGCTTGCTTTTGCCACAGTCTTTCTATTTCTATTTGTAGGTCTTTGTATTTTGTTATCTTCTCCGGTTCTTTCTCATCTATTCTGCTATCCAGGCACTATTATTATTATTATTATTATTATTATTATTATTATTATTATTATTATTATTATTATTATTACCAATGGTGTCCCATCAAAACCCTGGCCTGATATAACCCAGTTTAGGTTGAGAGCCCATTCAAGGATAGGCAGGTGCTGCTACTGGCTAAGATAAGGTATAATAAGCCTCAGAAAATGACATCAAACCTGCTAATTCTTTTGGGGCAATTATTCCATTTTCTAGTTCCAACTTTTCAAGTTCTTACAGGCTTGAGGATGGAGGTGGTGAAAAACATCAAATCTGCTGTTTCAGATGATTATTTCTTATCATAAGTGCTCAACAGCATTGCTATGTAGATGCACAAGTTGCATATGTATAAAGAAACTCATTCTGTCTACTTGCTCACAATCCAGTAGTGATAAGCCTTTTAAGTATGACAACATATACATCTCATATAAGTAATGGGAAAAACAACAGCTCTGAGTCAGATTCTCCCTCATGTAAGATAACATGTTCTCAACTTATTGTAGACACTTGTAGCCAATGAAAAATAAGATCACACTTGGAAAATTGCATCCAGTTTGCTCGCCACAATATAAAAAAGATGTCAAGATTCTAGAAAGAGTGCAGAGAAGAGCAGCAAAGATGATTAGTGGACTGGAGGCTGATCTTGGAGTCCTGGTGGACAATTGCTTAACTTTGAGCAGGCAGTGTGCTGCAGCTGCCAAAAAAAGCCAATGCAGTCCTAGGCTGCATTAATAGAGAGATAAAATCAAGATCACATGAAGGGTTAATACCGCTTTATGGTGCCTTGATAAGATCACCCTTTGAATATTACATCCATTTTTGGTCACCACAATATAAAAAAGATGCTGAGACTCTAGAAAGAGTGCAGAGAAGAGCAACAAAGATGATTAGGAGATTGGAGGCTAAAACATATGAAGAATGGTTACATGGTATGTCTACTCTAGTGAAAAGAAGACTAGGGGTGATATGATAGTAGTTTCCCCAATATCTAAGGGGCTGCCACAAAGAAAAGGGGGAGCAATTTATTCTCTAAAGCACCTGAAGGCAGGACAAGAAGAAATGGATGGAAACTAATCAAGGACAGAACCAATCTATTTATTTATTTATTAATATTTATTTATTAATAAAATTTATATGCTGCCCAATCCCTAGGGACTCAATCTAGAACTTAAAGAGAAATTTTCTGACAACTAGAACAATCAATGGAGTGACTTGCCTCCAGAAACTGTAGGTGCTCCAAACTGGAGGTTTTTAAGAAGAGACTGGACAACTATTTGTCTGAAATGTTATAGGGTTTCCTGCTTGAGCAGCGGGTTGGACTAGAAGACCTCCAAGGTCTCTTCCAATTCTGTTATTCTGTTATTTTCCAAGATCACCTAAAAGCTATAAAATCAATCAGTTAAAATGTTTAGCACTTCTTCATTTGTTCCTAAGGAGCTTTATTCTTTGTATGTACTTTTGCTGAAACCCAACACCAAATTTGATGTCTTCCATCCTCAAACTCAGTAAGAGCTTGAAACTTTGGAGCTAGAAAAATCATGCAATTATTATTTCAAGAGAATACAATCAGTAGGCTTCATTGGTTTCAAATAATAAGCCATGGTCTATTTTAGCTATGATTTATTGAATAAGCCACAGTCAGTTGAGTTCATATAATATTTAAGCTATAAAAATAATTTAAATGTTGCAATTCACATAAAATTGAAAAATTGAAATTATATGAACCACAATTACTGTATTTATAAGCCTGGCTTATAAATATTGAATTCTTTTTTTTTTTTTTTTTTTGCCATTTCTGTACTGGAGATTTTAATCCCATCATTCTGTTTGGGGGGGGGGGAAGCAGGAATCTAGTTGTACTTTTTCCACCTAAAATATTTTATTAAAAATTGAAATTAAATCAGGTGCAATTCATGAAAGTTTATGCCTTTTAATACAATTTGTTAATCATAAAAGATGCTACCAAACTCCTGATTTTCTGCCACCATAGATTATGATTAATCTCTTTCTAATCTAGACTGTCACTGGGAAGGACCAGTTTTTCAAGGAGCTGAATCTCTTGCCATCTTGCCCATTTGCCCATCTCAGGAAAACTGAGTATGGAAAAGAAGTGGAGTGGCCAGGAACAGCTGCAAAGCTTAATCCAACAGGACTTGAGAGATCAAGGCTGATGTATGAATTGTCCTTTTTATTCTGGGATCTTTTAGGCTAAGTAGCATGAGCCATAGCAACCAATGAGGGACAAAATTGTGCAACACAGCAACAAGAGGAATTAAGTTAGGTCTGCTAAAATGTCCCAGGAAAAAAAGTAAGGAGTCACCACAGCCTGGTGTTTTTAGTAGCGCCCTTGTTTTTCCTCACCTCAAAGAAGATTGCTGTAAATTTAACCAGTTGCCATCTATATTAACAGGCAAAAATGACCACAAAATGTCCCTGGCAGCAATATGCTTCCTCCCCTTCCTCCTTGCGCAGTTGCTATAAAGCCGGACATCAATTTTGTCCTACCATACGAGGGGAGAAGCAGCTGGCTAAGTGGATTATTGCAGTTTAAATGCAGAATCTGTTCCAAAGGTTTCACTTCCCAGAAGCTATTAAGAGAACAGCCGCTGTCTCTGCATCAGTAAGTCGCACCCTTGTTAACATATATTAAAATTAGCACAAAAATTTTAGACAAGAACTGGATCTCTGGGGGGGGGGCATTTGGAAAGCGCTTACCCTGCCTTTGTTTTCCATTGTAATAGCAATCTGCATTCTTCCTCTACAGAAAGCAAGCCGCTCATCCCTCTCTTCTTCGCGGATATCTGGGCCCTCTGCTGGATTCCCAGGCTCCTCAGATCCCCATTTTTCTTGGACAACCCGCTTTCCCTGCAAAGGGACGAATGAGAATTACAGACAAATGCCCGCTCCGTTTCACATCCCTTGTAATCCATGTGAAGTGTGGTGGCTTAGAAAAAGAACTTGACTTTGGTGCCAACCATAATTAGAACTATTTCACACTTCCTTTCTGCTTGGATAGGTTCTGATTAAAAGCCCAGTCTCAATAAATGAGGAGGGAGAAAAAATTCCTGATAAACTCAAAATGTTTATCTATAAATCTATAACAAACACCATGCAGTGGTGTTAGGGTACTGTCATGTTGGGGTTCCATCTTTTATTAAGGGTAATTTGTTTGGGGCTGTTGCCTATCAACAATCAATTGGACAGCCGCAATTTAACATTTGTTACAATGTGTTGTAATATTTTCTAATAGACTAAAAATTATATATCACACAGATAGAAAGGCAGATTCGGGAATTTTGCCGTCTATTTTGTTTTATTAAAAGTCTGAGATTTATGAATTTGTGCTGGGTGACAAAGCATAGCTTAGGAAAATGGACGCGAGGCTGAGTAACAAAGTAGAAGGCTAAAGGCAGGAATTTGATTTCAGTATCATAGTTTGCCACAACCAATTCACCACACCAATCTATTCTCTCTAATCAGCCTGATTACTAGGGCAGATTTTTCTTTTTTGCTGTTAAGTCAACATGCTAGAAACCTGTTTTGATCTCACAAATGAGGGCAAATATACGTGTCCCAGGATAATGTTGTAGGATCCAATTGGGTCAGTCACCGAGACAAGAGCTTTAGTCTTTTGAGCTTTTGGACTCGCACTGGAGCCCATCCTGAGGGAATTTCTCTCTCACCAGAATGTGTGTGAGAGAAGTTCACATTCTGGTGAGAGAGAAGTTCCCTGAGGATGGGCTTCCACACATGTCCAAAAGCTCGGAAGATTAAACCTCTGGTCCCGGTGACCAACTAAGATTGGATCCTTTTTGATCTAATGTAGAAATCTACTAATACATCTTAATCTACAGTATACCTTCCTCTACTGAATAAGTGGAATATTCTCCCATAAAGATTGCCACCAATAGATTATAAATAATAATTACAGTACCCCTAATACTTACATAGATTTCATTAAAAGGCATTTGAATAAATGCTGTATACATTGTGAATCAGTCTCCTTGCTTATAAAGTTTGTTGGGTCATGTTCTAGAAATCAGGTTTAAAACCTGCTAAAATAAGAAGCTTGAATGACTCTTAGTAGAAATTCTGAAAAACTAAACGAAAAGAAGGATGCCAAATCTGCTTATATATCAAATTCATTGGATATCTTTAGATGGAGAGAGTAAGGAATGTGACCTTGACAGAAATATGCAAGGCTGAACCATTTTCAGGTTAGAACAACAAGATAACATTGGAAGCAGCTTAGGCAGATCTCTTCCTAATTCATTGGAGCAAAACAAGGGAGAGGAGGTGGAGTACAAACGATTTGCAAGATTCTATTATTATAGCAAATCTCAATAAAAATTATCTTAGCTTTCCTGTCAAGCTGATTTCCAGGTCTGGTTTACTTCATGAGGCTGACAGGGGGCAATTCATTACCATCATAACACTGTGCCTATTTCCTTAGAAGCAGGTCTTTCTATGAGCAGCAGAATGTACTTCCAACAAAGCTAAATTATCTACAATTTAGATTTGTAAAGTTCACCCAGAGTCCCTGCTGACCTGGGCAAACCATTTGAAATATAATAAATAAAGCTGATTTCGTACTATATGTGATTAATATTTGAAAATGAGTAATACAAAAATGCTACAACTGCTTTTATTTGGTGCCTTTAAGTCAATGTTGATGATTGGCAAGATTTTGGAAGTGGTTTGACGTTACCTGCTTCCTAGGGCTGAGAGAGACAGAGTGAATGGCACAAGATTACTCAGCTGGCTTTGTACTAAGGCAGGACTAGAATTTGTTTAGTCTGGCTCTCTACTACAACTGCTAGCTCCTTTTTATCCTTTCTTGTGGTACAATGGAATTTACAAGGAGTCTCCCTTTATTTTATCCCAAGTGAAGGATGCTGAGCATCTTAAAAATCACCCAATGAGCTGCATAGTTGAGTGAAGACTTGAATATGGTCTTCTTAGTGTAGTCCTCCTCTTTAACCATTACTGTTTAAACCAGGGGTCTTCAAACTTGGCCCTTTTATAACTTGTATACTTCAACTCCCAGAATTCCTCAGCCAGGCATGCTGGCTGAGGAATTCTGGGAGTTGAAGTCCACAAGTCATAAAAGGGCCAAGTTTGAAGACCCTGGTTTAAACTATAATGTATTAATCCAAGGTCATGCAGGGATGGAGAGCTTTTTTTCTAGATCAGATGAGATTTGAAGTTGTATTTTCACATGACCCACAGCACCCAGAGCCATACCTTTTCCCCTCAGTCCGGGTTACTAAGCAGCGTGCTGCCAAGAATTGGGCAAATAGAAGCAGGAATTGGAAGGAGGATATGAACAATGTGATCTGGGGATTGAGTAGATAAATAAGTATGTATTACAGTATGCCTTTACTATTGATTTAGCTAGTAGATAACCACCGTATTTAGGAATCATGTTGTTGATGATGATTTTCGCTTTGTTATTTTTATTGTATAATTCCCAGAGTCACAAGCACTGTAACAAATAAACATGAGATCATCGATCTAGTATAATACAGTAGATCTATGAATGGAAATTAATTCCCAGGTGATAGCTACTAAAGCAATGCAGGCTTTGTTAAAGTATTTATGGCATACTTTATTTATATTTATAGCAGTATTCCAATATCTCAGGGGCTGCCATAAAGAAGAGGGAATTAAGCTATTTTCCAAAGCACCTGAAGGCAGGACAAGAAGCAACGGGTGGAAACTAATCAAGGAGAGAAGCAACCTAGAACTAAGGAGAAACTTCCTGACAGTGAGAACAATTAATCAGTGGAACAGCCTGCCTCCAGAAGCAGTAAATGCTCCAACACTGGAAGTTTTTAAGAAGAGACTGGATAGCCATTTGTCCGAAATGGTGTAGGGTTTCCTGCCTGAGCAGGGGGTTGGACTAGATGACCTTCAAGGTCCCTTCCAACTTTACTACTATTACAATCTATTGTGTTAATATTTTTCTTGAATTTGCGATGCTTCTGAAACACATATGAAGAAATCTGCAATAGCTATTTTTTACTGAATACCTAATATAAGATCTTTAAAATTAACACAAAATCCAAGAGAACTGGAAAAAAAGGGGTGGGGGGAAATACTACATACAAGGTCAGAAGAGTAGTGTTTGTAGGAAAGCAAGCAAGAGATCTTCCTCAACTGCTTCCTTAAAATGTTATCTCCAAGGATTCAACCATTGTTTTTTTTGTAAACCCACCTTGCCTTTGTTGTCCATGGTCACGGCCAACTGAACCCGTTTCCCCATCCTGAATGTGAACACGTGATCACTTTCTTCATCGTCTTCCTCACTACCAACCCCAAAGCTTGAGGCAGAAGAGCAACTGCTTCCCCACTTCTCGTTCACAATCCTTTTCTCCTGGAAATGGAAAGAGGGTGGTCACAAAAATTAGGAACATTTTATGTTTGTTTTTTTTTACCAAAAATGAACTTGTCTAAGAAAAATCTGCCCCAACATACTCTTTGCCAGGAGGTGTTTGTTTTTGGGTTGTTTTTTTTTTTTTTTAGATTGAAGAACAGCCCCAAATCTGGAAGAAAGCAATAACAAAATGATACCACATGTTTACCAATGCAAAGTCAAAGGCTGATGGTGCTAAATGTGTTAGAGTAATAGGGAAATAAATTGAAGTGTGGCATATGTCGAATGGACTTGTATAGCTTATTGAGTCGTTTCATAAAACCATGAGCCGTGGTGGCACAGTGATTAGAATGCAGTATTGCAGGCTAATTCTGCTGACTGCCAGGGGTTTGATCCTCACAGGCTCACGGTTTGACTCAGCCTTATCCTTCTGAGGTCAGTAAAATGAGAACCCAGATTGTTGCGGGCAATATGCTGACTCTGTAAACCACTTAGAGCGGGCTGTAAAGTACTATGAAGCAGTATATAAATCTAAGT
This sequence comes from Crotalus tigris, assembly GCF_016545835.1. NCBI lineage: Eukaryota > Metazoa > Chordata > Lepidosauria > Squamata > Viperidae > Crotalus > Crotalus tigris. The sequence continues at coordinate 123,165 of NW_024100458.1, forward strand.
GCTATTGCTATTTAAATGTGCTATGTAATTTGAAAGCCTTCCCCTGCTGTTGACAAGTCTAAAGGATAATTGGTAGAGACACTATGGGTGTCTTTGCATTTACTTTGCAGATTTTCTTATACTGTAACCTTCTATTAGCCTAGGGAAGGAGCAAGGAGGTATAAATAATTATCAGGACTTCAGTAACTCTGGAGGTAGTTTAGAATCACAGTTCCAGAGTTAGAAGAAACCACTTAGGCCTGGAGGCCAATCTCCTATTTAGGCAGGAACCCAACTGAGAGAGTCCTGAAAGATGGTGGCCTTACTCCTGCTTGAACACATCTGGAAAAGAAGATCTCACCACCTCATTTAATATTTCATTCTCCTATCAACTTACTACTATTGCTAGGACATTTTTAAAATATTTATAACCCCCCCCTTTTGTAAATTAAGATTGCAAAAACAAAGTTACTCTGGGGCTATGGAATTCAGACATGTCCATCTGTGTGATCCCCCTTCAGATATTTGTAATGTGTCATCATATTCCTTCTCAGTCATCTGTCTTCAGATTAAGCATATCCAGTTATCTCTTTTCCTCCACACTGGGCCATGCACTTATGCAGAGGATGAGAAAGAGGAATTATGTATTAGTACTATATTTAAAAAAAAATCTAAAAGTCTGACCTAAGGGTTGCTGCTCTATATGCTTTTCACTACAGTTTAGCTGCCCACAACCTGGTGTTCTGTTAGTCTACAAATTCTTCCATCTCTATTGAAAAATAATGTCAAGTCATCCTTGACTCCTAATAGCTTCATTTGCACATCCATATAGTTTTCTTGGCAGCAATATGAGAGAAACTTTCCATTGTCTGATTCGGTAATGTTTTTCCTACTTTCCACCCTGTTTCTCTCCCAAGACCATCATGGTTATTCAGGTTTTCCCACCTTCTCAAGTACGTTTCTTCCGGTCTTTACTTATATGGAAACTGATTAAGTATGATAGGAATAGTAATCCATCACACATAGCAGGCACTAGATTGGGAAATGTGAGGAAGTAAAGTCGGGATCTCTGCCTGTGCTTTGGAAAAGCAGCTGCAGCCACCAAAATTACTTTCTCTGCACTTCCCACATTCATCCAGATGTTCATTCCTACATTTACCTACTCCAGCTGCCTGGCTAATTGAGCCAGACCCTGGTGTTTTCAAGGACGTACTGATGTCCAGAAGCAGCCTCACCCTACCCAGTCTTTTGACTTTACAAAAGCAAATGCCAAAACAAAATGGAAAAGGGTGTGTGTATAGCAGGAAAGATAAAAACAAACAACCTACAGGACAAGAAGCTGGGGTGACACCTGTAGATTGACAGCTATTATAAGCAGGCAAGAAGACTTGTATTCAACTGCCAGGACCACAAGCTAGTGTGAGTCCAGCTTGGAGCCCAGCAGTAACTAGAAAAGGAGTAACTACACTGAAACAGCACCACATCCCAATGGTGTAAGAAACTTTGGAAAAAGGCAAAGATTGCATGTTACCAATATAATCTAATACAGCTAAAAATTCCTATAATACTCCATTTCTTTTTCAGAAGAAAAGGGAGAGTGTGCTTACATTATGTGGTTTGGTGATAGTGATGGTAAGGCCATCTGGCCTAGCCTTCCTTGTAGTGACAGCCATTCCTTCTCGTTCGGCTCGTTTCTTGTCTTCTTCTATTTCCTGAAAAAGTGACATTTAAATCTTTTACCAGATCAGCTGCCAACAGTAAAACAAGTGAACATTAGAAACATCATGGTCAAGGGAGAAACATAAAGAAGCTTGAAGAAATTATATGTTCCCCAACAAATAGTTCTTGCTATCATTAAATATACATACAAGCCAAGATTTTGCTACTGTGTTATCTCCTTTGCTTGGATTTGCAAAGCTGTATTTGTACAACCATGCTCAGCTAAAATGTGGTTAGCTACTTTGCAGTTCAGTGTATTGGTAATCTGTATTTGTGGGGCCTAGGCATGCTATTCTCTATAACATAGCATTTGCATAATTTTGTGGCTGGTGGAACATCTACCCTGGCCCTGAAACAACAGACTTACCGCTATATATTCTGGATATTCTTCTAATGGGATTAGGTCAGCAGACAATTGTTAGCTTTGTTATACAATTGCTCATGGTTCCAGCAAAACTCACATTAATGTAGCCTCATTTCCCCCCCCCCCATTGTAATTAGTGAGATACTCTGTGTTAAGTCTGGTGCTCGGTGAGGCATCAACGAGGCAGCAGGTGAACTAACAACTCTTCATTTAAGGTTTAAACAGAAGCCTGGATGACTGCTGCTCCACCCCTATTTATACACTCAGCAACTAGGTGGCAGCCAATAGGATTCAAGTATTAGTTCCCGCTTTTAACACAAGTAATTAGCATGTAGACAGAAAGTCCGGCTCTTAACTGACAGAGTCTTATGACTGTTTTTTCAAGTAATTCACCTCAATACATTATATTCTGGACATCCAGGCCCACTCTCTACCCCAATTCTTAGACTCTGCCTTCCACATTGATAGATTGGCAGTAGTCACTTCTGAACATGGCACAACCTAGTCCAGTGATGGCGAACCTTTTAGAGACCGAGTGCCCAAAACCGCCCTACCCCCCAGCCTGCCCCCGCTCCGCCCGCCCATCCCTGCCCTGCTCCACCCTCACCCTGCCCGCTCTCAGGGCCATCCACAGCCCACCGCAGATCGCCTAGGTGGCCCTGCAGCGCCATGGTGACCACACCCTCCACCTGCACTCCACAGCATCATCTCCTGCCCAGTTGCCATGTATTTGGCTGTGCTGCTCTGCCTGGGTTGCACCCAGGGCTGACTCTCCTCCGGGAGCTGCTGATGAGGAGGGGGCTGCAGGGGGAGGCGGGGCTGGGGCAACGGCATGTGTGCCCACAGAGAGTGGTGCCATAGGTTCGCCACTACTGACCTAGTCAATCACAGTTCATCAGCAAGTTATGCAGACATATTTTATGTTATTTGTTCATGTTCAGTAGTTCCCTGAATCTAGAAAAATGAGTTAATGAATAAGCCATATTTAAAATATCTATGGATAAGTATGCTATCAATACACAGCCAGTGTAAATCCTTGTCCTTCATATTTCAGCAAATAGTTGGCTCTACCAATTAATATTCTGACCTGATTCACATGGAGAGTCATTTGTACAATATACTCTACCATGTGGTGTAAATCCAGCAGAATTGGTTGGATTTATAAATTAGGGTTCCATGCAAAGTTTAAATTAGCTGAAAAATTCATAGTTAAATTATGAGTGAGAAGCAGTTAGGGTAGTGATTAAAGGCACTAGGCTAGAAACTGGTAGACTTTGAACCCTAGTCCCACATTAAGCACAAAGCCAGTTCGAGTGACCTTGGGCCAGTCACTCTCTTCCAGCCTTAGGAAAGAGGCAATCACATGGAATCAAGAATAGCAGAAAATATATTGAGTAAAAGTGGATAAGGGTATTAGGCAAATATCACCATGTTTCTTTAACCATTTTGTTGAACAAATTGCATTTGAATCAGTTCATACAAAATGTTAAACACACACCACATTGTGGTTTATTATAATCTGTGAATCTGGACCATAGACATTCTCTTGCAGATTAACTGTTCCAGAATTTGTTCCAAATTTTTTTCTGAAGATAACTTTACAGCAATTAAGAGTTGGCATTAGTAGCAGTGGAACCTATGAATCTGTTTGTTTTGGTTCCTAAAAATGGGATTCTTATATACTTTTAATATTTTGTCAGTTCTATTGTAAAAAGCTATTTAAAAAACAAGTTAATTTGAAATTCCAATCCAAGTAGTAACTACACTGCTACCAACTGAGCTGTAAAGTATTTGTGATAATTAAAAAAAGATACAGCTTTCAAATCAAACTGCTATAAATTGACTCAAAGGTTTAACTAAAGCATGGATAGGCAACCTTGGCTCTTTTATGACTCGTGGACTTCAGTTCCCAGAATTCCTGAGCCAGTACAAGTCATAAGCCAAGGTTGCCTACCCCTGAACTAAAGGATTTGAAACTATATTAGGTAACCCCATTAAAAAGGAGAAGCTAGAATTCATACATACTTGGTATCTTCTCATGAGAGCTTCATTCTTCTTCCTCAGAGCTAGAATTTTTTTATCCAGTTCAACGTCTTTCTCTTCTTTTTTCTGCAACACTGCATCATCCATAGCAGCATCCTAAAATACAAAGAGAATCTTTAATGGAATTCCACAAATGACCAATGATGCCAAATATTATTTGTCCCGTTTGCCATTATATGACTAAAGATATATATATGTCATCCTTTTCAGAAATTGTACACTATCACATATGGAATGAGAGTTTAACATAAATAGCATTTGCAACACCTGCCATTTCAGAATGTATAAAAATGTCAGGTTCTCCTTTAGACACAAGATTTGCAGTCAGAAATTATAATTCCATTATATTTGAACTTAATCCACTAGCATTTTTTTATAGGGAGGTGGAAATATTGAGCAGGAGAAGGGTTATATTAAAACCAAAAAACTAAAACAGGGTAAGGAAAAACTTCCCAAACCCAATACACATTAAATATTGTAGTTCAGTGGCTATAATAAATGTAAATAAACAAACAAATGATCTGGAACTTGTGTTACTTGTACATGTGGTCACCAGGTAGTAAACAGAATGTACTATTGACTTAAAAATGGCTAAAAAGAAAATCTCTGGGTAAAAATATGAGTGGTTAGCAGAAAAGGAATAGCTTAAAGGATGATTTGGAGCAGAAAAATTCTAAACCTGCCCAAAGAATGAGAGTCAAACTATGAGATGCATCTGTATTTCTAAAGCTGCTTATTAAATCCATCTTATCTCAGAGTAATTGTCTGGTAGTTACCCTAAAGAAATGTTACAGTGAAGAAATAAACAGGGATAAGAGAAGGCCAGGAGATTTATGCCAGATAGGTTACAGCTAGGGAGGCTTAGGGGCTGCAATGAGACCCTTCCTGATTTACCGAGTTAGGGGAACACAGTTGGTCAGTTCTGCAAATTTCATGTCCATATTTTTCATTTAATTTTAAGCCTGGCTCTTAATAAAAAGATACCTAAATTGATGGTGACAGAGTTTCAGCTTAACATGCAAATTTTGTTTCTGCTGAATAATTTTCCCTGCAGGAAAATGAAATACAGGATTCTTTATTATCGTCCATCATGCTTGCAAGAAGAGCGAATTGGTCACTTCTGCAAGCTGACGAATTTTCATGACCATTTTTGTGCAACTGCTTTAAACATGATTGGAATACTACTTAGTCGGTTATTTTTAAAATCTGTTGTATATTCATTATGTGGATAAGCTCCGGGCAATGCATCATGAAATGGGAAGCCGAGTATTAGGTATGTACATATGCAGAATGGAACTGAAGCAATGTTCAATGTGAAGGATGCTTTTTCAATGCTGCATAATGCAGAAATAAGGGGTGGCCAAACCACATTCCATAAGAGTGAAAAATATTTTGCATAGGTAGTTATTAAAGTCATATAGAAAATTGTCTGTTACATATATAGGAAGGTCTTGGCATTTGTCTACAGTGGATAGATTGTTCAGTTTGCATGCTAATGCAGACTGACCTAATTTGATTTTCAAAATCTATTCACAACCCTAGATGAAGCTAAAAGCCGAAATCAATAGTTTCCCTTAAGTTTTGCAAAGCAGTTCATAATTAGAAATCTACATGAAATGTATACACCATATAAGGACCAAATACAACAAAGATATGTAGAGAAAATATGTAAGAAATTCATTAAATTAAGGGAAACCATTTACAAAATATGTGTATATTAGAAAAATGCACATTTTAGGAGACATTTATATGGAAATCTATATGAATTGCCATGAAGGTCTTTTAAAAAAATAAAAGTCTTATAGTGAGATGTAACAAGAAATGAGAAATTGAGCAAATTAAACCTCTGAGATTTTCCTATCGCAAATGATGACTGAGAGACAGTTTGGTGTGGTGGTAAAGGCATCAGGCTAGAAATTGGGAGGTTGGGAGTTTGAATTCCACCTTAGGCACAAAGCCAGCTAGGTGATCTTGAGCCATTTATTCCCCCTCAGTCCTAGGAAAAAAGCAAGGCCAAGCTGTTTCTAAAATCTTAATAACAATAATAATAAAGTTGGAAGGGACCTTGAAGGTCATCGAGTCCAATCCCCTGCTCAGGCAGGAACCCTACATCATTTCAGACAAATGGCTTTTCCAGTCTCTTCTTAAAAACTTCCAGTGTTGGAGCATTCACCGCTTCTGGAGGCAGGTTGTTCTAACTGGTTAATTGTTCTAACTGTCAGGAAGTTTCTCCTTAGTTCTAGGTTGCTTCTCTCCTTAATTAGTTTCCATTCATTGCTTCTTGTCCTGCCTTCAAGTGCCTTGGAGAATAGCTTGACTCCCTCTTCTTTGTGGCAGCCCCTGAGATATTGGAACACTGCCTTAGGACAGTTGAATTGAATTGAATACTGTGTTGGCCAAGTGTGATTAGACACACAAAGAAGTTGTATGTCTAATTTTCAGGGATGTGTCTAATTAACACTGGCTTGAAAGCACCCACCTCCCCACTATAAAAACAACAACAATGACTAGTAATGGCTCTTTGGGGTTGAGTTCTGACTTGGGATGATGGGGATTGAACTTGGGTCTCTTAGACTTTTCAAAGATAAACAGGCAAGGTCCTGAGTGGTCCCTACACAGTAGCCATTCCAATAGGATATGCCACAAAGAATCTCCATAGAGAGCCCTGACCTACCCTGCGGGTTAACATGTGCATTATTTAGACTACAAAAAGGAAGAAAAAGCCAAGAGTCAGGCTTTTCAAAAGTCATTAGATATTTTTTTTGGGGGGGGGGGTTAGGAAAAATTTAAATACTGGTCAAACTTTCTTCCTACTAACATTCAAATTAGTATGGGAATGGAACTATGGGAAATACCCAATTTGTTTCCAGCAGAAAGTCATTGCAAAATTCATGGAATGTCTGCAAAATTCATGGAATGTCACAGAATTGATAGGATTGCAGTTATTTTGGAAATACCCCTTATCTAGGTAGTACATCCCCCTTGTGTTACCAGGGGTAGGCAACCTTGGCTCTTTTATGACTCGTGGACTTCAGCTCCCAGAATTCCTGAGCCAGCATGGCTAGCTCAGGAATTCTGCGAGTTGAAGTCCACATGTCATAAAAGAGCCAAGGTTGCCTACCCCTGCCCTTAACCAATGTAGGAATCCACAATACTTTTACATTCCTAGCTATGAAATCATATATATTACTTTCAGTATTGGAGGCCATATATTTTTTAATATTATTTGTTGAAGAACATAAGGAAAAGGCTGCTGCTATGCTCATGTTGTGTTTGGGTTGTTTTTTTAAAAAAAAAATCCTTATATTACGTTCATAGGATTCCTGCTGGTCTTTGAGACTGTACAACACACAAACTAACTACGAGAAAGAGCAGATCATGTTCACTGGATATGTTCAGAGACAGAGTAGATATCAAGAAAAACACTAGAAGAAATGGAAGCACTGGAGGTCTACAAAAGTGATTCATAAATATTTTATAGTATTTTTATTAAAGGCTACGATTAAAGGATAAAAAACTAATACAAACTAAAAAATAAAAAAATGTAGAAAAGAAAAAAGAGGAAGAAAAATAAGAATATAGTAACAAAAAAGAAATATATATAAAGAAAAATATATACCTGTTTATCACAACAGGTATAAACAATTTTAATAACATCACCTTCTTTCAAAATACAACAAATGATCTTTCCATAACTTCCTGTTATCTACAAACAAATCCCTACATCCTTTGTTGTTCAGTCCTGCTTAATAAAAATACATTAAGAGTTAGCAGAGATATCAACATATCTGTTTTAACCATGGTTTAAGAGACTTAAGAAAATAAAAGAGTTGGAAGGAGGTCTTCTAGTCCAACCCTTGGCTCAGCCAGGAAACCCTATACCATTTCAGACAAATGGTTGTCCAATCTCTTCTTAAAAATCTCCAGTGTTAAAGCATTCACACCTTCTAGAGGCAAATCTTTAAATAAACCTTTTTATTCCTTCCTTTTATTTTTAACTATTTTGATATTTAATCCCTTCAAATAATATCCTAGAACTTGATTTCACAAAATTCTTAAAAATGTTAACAAGTTGTTTTTGACTTCCGGTGGTTCCAGCGATGACGAATGGCGGCGTTTTACAAAGCCGCCCGTTCCTGGTGCGTGTAAAAGCCGCAGGACTTAGAGGTAAGAGCTCCCCTGGATCCCTGTTATTTTGGGAATCGGAGGGTAGAGCTACCTCGGAGCCTGAGCAACTCCGCGTTCCAGGGAGACTTCATTCCGAAGCTTTTGGGATGAAGCAAGTTGCCGCTTCCACATCTGCTTTTTTTTTCCAGCTGCTTGTGAGTATTTGAAAGCAGACGGAGCAGACCAGGAGAGACTGTGCTCAAGTTTGATGGTGCCTTTAACTTCAGCAAGTTTCCTCTTCCTCTTCTTTTGTTCACTTTCCCTTTAGAAGAAGAAAGGGAAAGTGAAAAGTAAAATGGCGATCGTCTTTCTTGCCTGATTTGCATTACAAAGTAAAACCTGGATACAGATTAACTCTTTAAATACAGAAGTAAGAATTTGGCTTTTATTCTTTCCTCCTTTTTCTTCTCTATTTTTTTTTCTAAGAATACTTAAAAGAACTGTGCCCCTTTTTTTTTCTTTTTCTCTTTTTTTTTTCAATAAGAATCTTTCTTCTTGGAACTTAAGAAAATGGCTTCAAAACGTCTGCCTCCTGCCCCTAAGGTTCCTATTTCTTCTCCAATGCCTCAGCCTGCATCTCAGAAACCAAAATCACCTCCACCTTCTCCTCCTCCTCCTGCAATTTCTCTTAATGATTTACAAGATGCTTTAAAACAGCATGCCTTGGATATTAAGGAGGAGGTAAAAGATCTTATAATTGCAGAGAGGGCTAATACAGAAGAATTATTGGAGAAAAAGAACAAACAAGTAAGAGACCATATCCTTCTGGCCTTTCAGGGCTTAGCCCTGCACATAGAGAGGATTGATGACCAGATGGAAAAGATTACTGAAAATGCATCAAGGATGGAATTTAGAATGCAGGAGGTAGAGAACAAGATAGAAATTACACAGGATGAACAAATCATTTCACAATATAGGGAGATGGAACATGCATTGCATATCAGGGGCCTGAGGGAGAACCCTCAGGAAGACTTAAAGATGCTTATTGTGAAAGATATTGCTCCTAATATTGGCTGGCGGCCTGAAATAATTGAGAATGAGATAGAAAAATTTTTTAGAGTTAATTCACGGGTTGCTAGACAGAGAAATCTACCAAGAGATGTGGTTATTTATTTTTCTAGAAGATCTATCCGTAATGAAATTATACAGGCTTTTTACAAACAAAAGTTTCAAATTGCTGATCAAGACGTGATAATTTTAAAAGAGATACCTCCAAAAATTTTAAGAGCCAGAAAAGATTTTACTTTCTTGTCTGATGAGCTGAAACATCGTCAAATTCAGTTCAGATGGGAGATTCCAAGAGGAATAATAGTAAATTATGAAGGGATACGTCACAGATTAACTACTGTTTCCAAAGCAAGAGATTTTTATCAGTCTATCTTAAAAGCAAGATTGTCACCACCTCCACAAATAAGGATAACCGAAGTCTTTTATGGCAGGAGCCTCATCAATGATGGTTATGGAACAAGCTGCACAGAATTCTCACATAAAAGAGCAAAGGATGACACGAGCTGCCCATAAACGTAAAGAAAAAGAGCAGTTGCAGAAGGGTGGTGAAAGTTTGGTTGTTACAGAGCCTGTGGGAGGGGCAAGACCAAAAAGATCTTCGACAGCAGATCTGCAGGCCATGCTCCAGAGGCTCTAGGCCAGTGGAGATGGTCAGGTTCCTGACCTGGAATGTTAATGGCTTAAACGTGCCACAGAAACGAAGAAAGATTTTCCATTATTTGAAACAACATAATAATGATTTGATATGTTTGCAGGAGACTCATATAACTTTAAAGGATTCTAAATTCTTGATGAATTCCCGTCTGGGCACACATTTTACTGCTCCAGCCCCTGGGAAAAAAGGGGGAGTGGTAATTTATGTGAAGAAAACTTTTTCAGCTAAACTAATTGAGGCTGATTCTGAAGGAAGATATCTTTTTGTGGAATTATTATTACAAGGCCGAAAGGTTCTTATTGTTGGACTATATGCTCCCAATCAACAACAGAAACAATTTTACAAGTTGCTGCATGGCAAGATATCTCAGTTGGATTATAAATCGATAATTTTGATGGGTGACTGGAATAGGGTTTTAGACCCAACTATAGACAAAAGAAGTTCCTCTAAAACTTTTATTCAAACTAAACTACCTATGACTTTCTTTGATTTGAAGAAAGAACTGGAGCTTATTGATATTTGGCGAGAAAGGAACACAAGTGATAGAGACTTTACTTTTTATTCTGATAGACACCAGTCATTTTCAAGGATTGATTTCTTTTTGATTACTAGTGACTTCCTCCCTAGAGTGAGGAAGGTGAAAATTTTTCCCAGGACATTGTCAGATCATAGTCCTGTGTGGATGGAGTTATATTCGGAAGACGGGAATAGAAGATCCTGGAGACTGAATGAGAACTTATTTAATCGGGAGGAGTTCGTACAAAAGTATAAAGAACATTTAAAGGACTTTTTTACTATACATATGAATAAGGGAACATCGATGTCTATGGTGTGGGACGCTAGTAAAGCATATATGAGGGGAATTCTGATTCAATTGAATAAAGTTTTTAGGGAAAAAGGGTCACAAAGACGTAGAGAAATAGAAGAAGAGATCAAATCAAAAGAACAAGAGTTGGTTCTTAACCCTACTGATAATAATTTAAAGGTATCTATAAAGATGCTTAAGGAACAATTTAACATGTTGATGGCAGATCAGGTGGCTACCAATCTGTCGTATATGAGACATAATACTTTTTGCAATGCGAATAAGCCTGGGAGGTGGTTGGCTTATCAGTTACGAAAGAAACAGAAAGCTAGAATTATAGAGAAAGTAAAATATAAAGGTACTGAGGTTTTTCAGCAAGATTTGATTAGAAAAAGCTTTTTGGACTTTTACACAAAATTATATTCAAGTGATAATATAAGGGGTTTGGATATAGATAAATATTTACAATCAGTACATTTTCCTAGACTTTCAGAGGAACAACAAAATGGGATGAATAGTTTAATTACTGTGGAGGAAATTGGTTTAGCTATTAAGCAGTTAAAGGTTGGAAAGTCTCCTGGAACAGATGGACTGACTTCTAGGTATTATAAGATCTTATCTGAAGAAATGATAGAGCCATTAAAGGAACTCTTTAATAGTATTTTGTTGGGTATGCAAGTTCCTCCTTCTTGGAAAAGAGCCTTTATATCACTGATTCCGAAGGAAGATCAGGATCTTACAGAGCCTAAGAATTATAGGCCAATTTCATTATTGAATGTTGATTATAAGATCTTTACAAAAATTTTGGCAAATAGATTAATGCAGGTTATGAAAGACTTGATTCATAGTGATCAAGCAGGATTTATAACAGGGAGATATATGAAACATAATGTTAGACAAATTATTAACTTAATTGAGTACTTGGATAAGAATAATCAGATTCCTGTGGCTTTTATCTTTTTGGACGCTGAAAAAGCTTTTGATCAATTGGACTGGCAATTTTTATTTTCTTTGGTAGAGAAAATGAATTTTGGGGATAATTTTTTACATGCACTTAAAGCTATATATCAGCAGCAATCTGCACAAATTGTTGTAAATGGGGGATTGACTGAGAATTTTAATATTCAAAAAGGGACAAGACAAGGATGTCCATTATCCCCATTGTTATTTGTTTTAACATTGGAAATTTTATTGATTCAGATTCGGGAATCGAAGTTAATTAAGGGTGTAAAGATAAGGAAGAATGAGTATAAATTGCGGGCATTTGCGGATGATTTGGTTTTAATTTTGGAACAGCCGAATCAGGCGATTGATGGTTTATTAGAACTTATAACACAGTATGGGAATGTTTCTGGTTTTAAAGTTAATAATTATAAGACTAAGATATTATCTAAGAATATGTCAGTTAAAGAAAGGGAAAGTTTGATTAAAGCCACAGGTTTTCAGATGGTAAAAAAGGTTAAATACTTGGGAGTATATCTAACTGCTTCAAATGGAAAATTGTATAAGAACAATTACGAACCACTATGGGCAAAAGTCCAAAAGGATTTAAGAGATTGGAAAAAATTGCAATTGTCATTGTTGGGGAGAATTTCAGCTGTAAAAATGAATGTTCTACCAAAGTTTCTTTTTTTGTTTCAGATGATACCTATTCTTAAAAAAGAGGCAAATTTGGAGGAATGGCAAAAGGGTATCAATAATTTTATATGGGCCGGGAAGAAACCAAGGGTTAAATTTAAGATATTACAGGATGCTCGAGAAAGAGGGGGACTTAAGGCACCTAATTTGAAATTATATTATGATGCAGCCGCCCTAACTTGGTTAAGTGATTGGCTTAATTTAACAAATATGGATATTCTTTTTTTGGAAGGTTGGGATTTAATATATGGTTGGCATGCATATTTAATTTTTAATAAGAAAGTTGATCGGACTTTTAAATCACATATTTTGAGGAATGCCTTACTTCGTGTTTGGAAGAAGTATTATTATAGATTAAATTATAAAATACCTATCTGGGGGATTCCCAGACATGCAATTGAGGGAACTTCTAAGGGGACAAATTTTGATAAAATCTCGTACAAAGAATTGTTAATTTGTTCTGATTCGAATTGGCATTTGAAATCCCTAGATGTATTAAGGCAGCAAAATATTCTACAGTCATGGTTTCAATATTTACAAATAATGGATAGATGGACTGTAGACAAGAAAGAGGGAATAACACTAGAAGATAGACAATTGGTTATTCAGATTAAAAACCAAGGTCCGGCTCATATAAAAAGAATATACAATGTTTTATTAGAGTTAGATTCGGAAACAGAATTGGTTAAAGACTGTATGATTAAATGGGCTCAGAATATACAGGAGCCGATCTCATTGGATTTATGGGAGACAATTTGGATAAGAAATGTTAAATTTACACAAGCTCAAAATTTGAGAGAAAATTTTTATAAAATGTTTTATAGATGGCACTTAGATCCTAAAAAATTATCTTGTATGTATTCCAACATACAGCCCAAATGTTGGAGATGTGGCAATAATGATGCGACATACTTTCATATTTGGTGGAACTGTAAAAAAGTAAAGGCTTTTTGGATTATGATTTGGTGGAACATTCAAAAGATTTTTAGAAAAAAGATAAAGTTTATTCCTCAACTATTTTTACTTGGTATTTTTGTTGACTTAAATGAAAAAGAAACTACTTTGATGTTGAATTTATTAACTGCAGCAAGGTTACTAGTAGATTTATATTGGAAGAAAGATTCCTTGCCTACTTTAGAAGAATGGATATTTAACGTATCTAGTTTTGCAGAAATGGCAAAAATTTCTGCTTATTTAAAGGATCATTCACAAGAAAGATATATTACTGTATGGGGAAGGTGGATAGATTATATTCAGAAAAAGTATGGAATTAAAAAGTTTCATTTATTTTATGAATGAATATCAAATATTATAGAGAATTGTTTTATAGGTTATGGAGTTAAAGGTTAATTATGATATTTTTTCCCTCTCTTTTTTTTTCTTTTTTTTCTTAATTATTATAATTTTCTTTTTTTTAACCCTGTATTCTGCTCTGGGAAGTGAAGGGAGGGGGGTTGGGGGTGGGAGGGAGGGTAAGGGGGGGGGTTTTCTATTTTAAAATTTTATTGTATTTTTATAAATGATTGTATGTTTTAAAAAATAAAAAATTTTCAATAAAAAAAACAAGTTGTTTTTTGTAAATTTAATATAGGGAAGTATCCAGGTCACTTTTTCAGTTTGTTATTTGTATATCTCTTTTAATTATTAAGACATCAACCAGTTTCATTAGTATATCCGGTGTGGCATCCTTTTCTTGTAGCCTGTCGCAGTCTTCACCAGTAAAACCTGTTCCTCTTCCACAACATTATTTAAATTCAGTGCATCCATAGAGGCAGACACCTTTAAAATTAATTTCTGGATCCACTGTTCAAAAAATATACCTCAATATGTTGAATGTTAAAATATTTTGCTCCATTCTAGTAGGTCAAATTTAAGTGTTCTTCTCTTTTAATTGTAATCTTTGGGGTTAGAGATAATGATCTAGTTTAGAAGTAAGAAAATTGTAACTATATATATGTATGTGTAATGTTTAATTAATTAAGAGATATTTGTGTATGATGATACAATTTGGTAAGATATGATAATATTGTTTTTTTAAATTAAATTAGCTATTATTGGAAGAAGAAATAAATAAAAGGGATGAGAGAGATTAAGAACTTGAATATATTTGCAAGAGATATTTGAAGGGGTAATATGTTGTTGTAATACATTATTTGATTATGGTAATTGAAATTGATAAGCTTTTAATAAACAGGTTTAGTAGTAATAGAAACTTAGGATAGAAATGAAATATATTAAATTTATTATGTTATTTGAGGGAAATAGAGAGATGATAGCGAGTGTATTAAGTTGAGCTGTTATTTTGTGATTTTATGTTGGAATTTTTGTGTACCCAAACACCACGGTGTGTCTCAAATACTTTTTGTTAAAATTATAAAACCAATAAAATATATATTTTTAAAAAAATTGTAATCTTTGGTTTCTCCTGGTTCCCTCTAGTGCAGGGGTCCCCAGCCTGTGGGCCGTGGCCCACTACTGGGCCGTGGCCTCTTGGCTACTGGGCCATGTGGATGGCCTCCCCCGAGCATCACACAGGAATAACCTTGTACCACGCATCACCCAAGCGCTAGCTCCGCTCTGAGAATTGCGCACACACTTTGCACTGCCCGTTTGCATCACACACATGCATGTGGCCCTATGCCTCCTCTTCTTTTCCCTCTGGGCCACCAATGTAGAAAGGTTGGGGACCTCTTCTCTAGTGTCCAGCTTTCAAAGTTCCATCAGGATTTTTTTTAAAAAAAGAATTCAAAACAATAGCATTTTGCCACAGTAGAAGTTTTACAATTAATTCTAAAGTCTTATTTCAAATTGATCTGGATCCTTGATCCATTTGTAACTTTCCAAAATTGGTGTTCTAATCACCCTTTTGCAGTTTATTCCCCTAAAATATTTTTTTACATTTTTTAAATTTGTATTTAAAATATCTTTCACTAAGGATTGAAGGAGACTCACCTGGTACCATAAAAAGTTGTCACTCCAGAAGTTCATAATAGCTGAAAAGCAATTAACCATCAAATTCAGAAGGTCATTAAAAAAAAGAAAGCATGCAGATCCTGTGTCCACAAAAGCACCAACCATAATTTGAGCAAAGACGGCTTTCTCTCATCTTACACACCTCTAAACCCACCAAAGCCTGCTGTCTTGCAATCTCCTTGTGAGGGACCCCTGTCTGGAGCACTTCTGTACAATCTCAAGTTCTCTGCTTGTCCAGAGAGAAATTAGAAGTAGCCAGCCACTCACCAGCTCTTCATTCTGATGTGGTCTTTGGCTCCACATTTAGTGGAGCTGTCTTCGCCATTTCTTCTTATGAAAGGATATTTGTAAATATATAAATAAAGCCATTTTGCACAGCATAAAAACACCTTAAGAAATAATTAAAGGCCAACATATAATTAAGAAAAGTATGTGTCTATATTATGCTTCTACCATTTATCAAGGTTCTTAAGAAAGAAAAGGAAAATTGAGATGTACAAATGTATATATCTGCTTAAATCTTGAAAAGGTTAATAAAGTTTGTACTTAAAGAAATGTAATTATTTCTAATGTTGGAAGACATTTTTTCTAAATGGAATTCCTCAAGAAATTATTGGCAAGCATTGTTGACAAACTAGTACATCATGCGGCCTATATTAGTTAAACTTCACATTTTATTTGCAGTGCTTGCTATTTGAAACCAAATAGGAAAGAAGTAATTCTTTTCATGGATGCCATCTTAATTTAAAATGTTATCAATGAAAGACAATGATAAAATCAAGTAAGCAACTTAAGTAAAATAAAAATGAATGAGTGATAAAGTTCTACCTAGCTGCTCATAATAGGCAGCTTATTATGAATCCCCACAATACAAATAATAAGGATATATTTATGTTACAGAATGTGTGGATAACCTTGTTCTCTTAGTTCAGACATGTCAAACACAAGGCCTGGGGGCTGGATGCGGTCCACGACATGGTTTCATGTGGCCCACGAAGCCATCCTGGAAACAGTGAGGGAATGGCCCTCGCTGCCTTGGCCCTGGCCTAGGCCGCCCGGGAGCCAATGTACAATTTTGTGGTGGCCATCTATGCGGAAACGCATTCAGTCTTAGCTCCACAAGGCCATCTGGAAACAGCAAGGGACCGGCCCCTGCCGTGTTGGCCCTGCACCCTGGGCGTGCACTGGGGACGTGTCACCCTTTGTGAGGAATGAAGAAATGCACCATCACCTGGAAGTGGCCACCAAATGGCCCTCGCCTACTTCACATATCTGACTTGATGGACTCCGGGGGAGGGGTTTCAGCAGGCAGTGGGGCGCTATCCTCACAGCGCAGAGAGGCTGAGCCAAGCGGTGCGAATCATGAGCCAAGCGGTGCGATGGTGTTTGGTTTACAGTAATTTATTTGGATAATAAAGCTCTTGCCTTGACTTCTAATATCTTTATCACCTAAAAATATTGATAATAATAATAACTACAATCTATCTAAAAATGAATTTAGTAGCCTCGTGCCTATAATTTTGGAGGAAAATAGTTCCACTGAGTACCAAGAGGAATAGCAATTGTAGCAAGCTCAGATGAATTCTGAGATATGCGAAGATAAAATTAAAAGTGAAGGAATTCTACCCTGTAAAAGTCCTTTGACACTGAAAATGCTCACTGGCCTCTAGCAGTTGCTATAAACTGGGTATCCATTCAGCAACAAATGTCAAACTCTGAGAGGAGAGAAGTGGCTTAGCTGAATCTCTAAGAGTTTATAGCAGCTGCCTTCCTCCAGCTGATGTCTTCCAGCTATGTTGAACTACAATACCCATCATTCTTATCTACTACATGTAGAAGGTAAAATGTTGGAGAAAGTCGGTTATATTAACTTGCACAAATGCACAACTAATTACAGGTATATATGTCTATACACTTTACAGAAAAAGCACAGAAAAGAAGAAAGAACTTGTAAGCTAAAAAAGTTAGACACAAGAAGAAAAAAAGGAAACATGGCTTAGACTAATTTACACTTACAACATAACTATACATGTCTTTCTGTCTTCCATTCCATACATTTTCTTTGGTTCTTTAAACATCTCACCTCTTTTTCAGACTCTCACCAACTCCATTGAACTACAACTTTCTCAGACTTTTATTTCCTCTAGATTTGTTCACTCCTCCTTTATAGTTTTGCAGTTATACCAATTTGATCTTCAATCTTCCTCCCTGTGTGATCAAATCATCTCACCATACTGATTATTCACTTGTACAGCCTATCCACAATCATGCAACACTTGTTCATATGTGACCTTCTCTTCTTGTTTCACCATAAAAAAGTTCTTAAACACAAGTAGTCCTTACAACAGTTCATTTAGTGACAGTCTGAAGTTACAATGGCATGGAAAAAAACTGATTTATAACCGTTTTTCACACTGACAACCGTTGCAGCATCCCCACGATCATGTGAACAAAATTTAGACAACTGACTCATATTTATGATGGTTGCAGTGTCCCAGGGTCATGTGATCACCTTTTGCAACCTTCTGACAAGCAAAGACAATGGGGAAACTAGATTCACTTAACAACTGTCTTACTTAACAACTGCAGTTATTCACTTAACGTCTTTGACACTAAAGGTTGTAAAATGGGGCAAAACTCACTTAACTGTCTTGCTTAGCAAGATAAATTTTGGGCTCAATTGTGGAGGACTATCTGCACCCCATTCCCATTGCGCTTAACTTATGTTGTTTCTGATGTACCCAACTCTCATTCTATATATCAAGATTGGCGAATGTACTCTAGTATATGCTATTTTTATTTATTTCAACATTCATTCCTCATAACAAACTACTGTATGTCCTATCCATTACCTTTCTAGACATTTTTAAGCAGCTATTCACCAGTCACCTTTTTCATGTATTCTTGAGTCTCATAATAGCTCATTCTTGATGTGTTTGTCTCAGTCCCACCTACATATTTATGTCACCTTAGCAGATTACTTGTTCTCTCTGGGTTGCATTAATTCAGACTATTGCACAATATTTCCAAAAAACATATCTAGCTTTTCCTTTATCATTATTCACTGAAGTGTAATGCTCAGCTATAATTAACCTATGGATTTCTATTTTCATACACACCCACAACAACCTAGAGAAAACAAATTCATATTTTCTGACACACATATTAGCCCTTTCATTGACAAATAAACCTACACCTTCGCTTCAAGATCAGACAACACACATTTAGGGGTTTTACATGCTTTTTCTTACACTTCACATCATACACACACACAAAACATATTTTTTCATTCATTGGTGAGTTCAGGTTTATATTTATCCCTCTTGCATTCCCAACTTTTTTACATGATGGTAATCACTAAATGGGCCGTTTAGATATTAACTGCATTGCTCATCATATTAGTCAAATGAGTGTCAAGGGTGAAACTTTGGCAGCTACGTGCCTCTGCGTTTCACATAAAACTTTTTAATAAGTTGGGGAAGATGTAGCCCAGCTTATGAGCTTTAACTGATAAACTGGTACCTCTTACCACATGCAACGTTTCCTACTAATAGCGATGACAGTGCTAGCTACTTTTGGTCTATTGTAGCCAGTACACCACAAGTGCAACTAAAAACCAGATTTACCTCAAGGATTCTCACAGTTTTCTGCCCAAACCAGAAACTACAATTCAGAGACTGTCTTACAAGCAAAGTACTTTTTCTCACATCCAACCAGTTAAGATATATATGTAATACACTGCCACATTTATAACTAGCTGATTACCGTAACACTGAACAGGACTTTTTCTATTTGGGAAAGAAGGATATACATACAGTATTGCAGCCTGAGATAGCATGTCCCATTATTTATTTATTTGTTTGTTTGTTTGTTTTTTATTTCATTTGTGCCAATGAATGGAGATTCACAGAGAGATAGCAGCAGCAGGAGCAAAAACAATGAGAACAAGGACTCAAATGAAATGCCCCAGAATTTGAGGCCCTGTATTAAATCCAGCGACTCGTTGATTGGTGCACACTGATCCAGGCATTGCCACACAGTCAGCATTTTTCCTTTCTGTTTGTTGCTGTGTTGCAGTCAGGGGATATTCTCGCTGCCAAGCTACTGGAAAGAACATTGGCTTGGTGGGCATTGGAAATGGAAGGTGACACCCCCTTTGCCCTCGCGGACAGAAAGCCCTGTGGTACAGTGATTCAGGCATGGAGTTATAAATGGCTCTAGCAGAACAAACGTGCAGTGGCTGTGAATGAGAAGGCTTGTTTGTTGGCTCGCTGGGGGAAAAGAAAACCCTAGAGGCCACTAGAAGATGAGGAGGGGGAGAGAGTCTATCAGTCAGAGATATCTTTATTAATATCAAACAAATGTTGGAGGGGATGGGAAGGGAGTAAAAACCAAGCATGAAGTAGGAAAGTAAAGTTTCAGAGAATTTTTTGCCATATCCACTGATTCTAAACTATTGAAAGCTGCTGATCTTTTTTCTAGATTATGGTTCTGACTAGGATTTCCCAGTGTGCTTCCCAAATCAGCTGTTTCTGGTATGAGGGTGAAAGAGAAAGAAAGAAAGAAAGAAAGAAAGAAAGAAAGAAAGAAAGAAAGAAAGAAAGAAAGAAAGAAAGAAAGAAAGAAAGAAAGAAAGCAAGCAGGGGGTGAGGGGGAAACCACTGGGGGATGGGAATTGACAGGATAGGGCCTCAGCCCAGCACTTCACAGTGTCAGGCAGTGCACTGCCAGTCTTTGATCAGATGGGTGCATCTTCTCCAGCCTCCTAATCTTTGAGTGGGAAGCATCTTTCATTGCCCAGCATTCTGTTTTGTTATGATTTCTGCTAAAATAACGTCTTCCCTCTCTTTGGGGGAGGGGGAATAGGGAATCTAACTTGCCTGCCTGGAAAGACAGTCCCATAACAATCTACTGCAGGAAAGCCACCTTTTTTTGCCCTCCCCAGTCATCCAGCTAACAATCTGCTGGCTGAAAACAAAAGACTCTGAAACAACAATGCAATTTTTAAAAGGAAAAGCAAAGCAAAGAAGTCACTCCTTGGCTTTCAGACTGCAAGAATGGCTCCCCACATCCCTCCCGGTTACAACAAAGGCAGCACTCACAGAATGGTGCATTTTGGACATCAGAGGTGAAGCTCGGCAGATTCCACAGCAGGGCTAAAAGAGGAGAGCCATCCGTCGGCCTTTCTCAGTACTGGTTGCACCGCATACAGGATCATGTTTTGATTACAAAAGCCCTGCCTGGGCTCCCAGCCAAAAGCACCGGCTGCCTCATATACGAAAGCAGAGGCAGGCAATCAAAGCGTATGTATCCTCCTCTTCATTCGCCTTTCAGTGAGAATGTACCTCGCCTTTGCTTCTCCCCGTGATACCTTTACAGTTCTGGTTGTCAGAGTCCACACATGGCGCATTCCGACTAGCAGGAACTGGAAAGACTGGGAGGGTGAGGTATCCTTGCCCACCAAGAGCCAGACTCCACATTCTTGGCACTTATTTGCATCGTGGGTTAAACGTACAGATGATTGTTAGGCGAATGCTCACAAAGGTTTGGAAGATTCTGTCAATCTGCGATCTGTTTTTTGTTTCTTGACAAAAGTTTATGTCAGCAGAGACGGTGAGGTGTTGGAAGCCTGGAGAAAAACAGAATCCTACATTCAACCTACATTCAAAAAGGGGAAGGAGGAGGATCAATGAAATGGCAGGTCAGCTAAAAGTCTATATTTGGCAAGGCACTGGAACAGATTGTCAAGGAGCATGTTTGCAAACCTTTCATAAAGAATGCTATCATTAATAGGTGCCAGCCTGGCTTTCAGGAGCATGTTGTGTCAGATTATTTTTTATGACAGAAGGACTAACTAGCTAGATAGACCAAAGAAATGCTGCAAATGATGTGCATGTTGTTCTTAGTGAAGCGTCTGACAGGAACTCTTGGATGATTATTGGACAAGATAGATAAAATTCAGTCAGATGAGTTTGCAACTGGTTGAGCAAGCCCCTCCAAAGGGTTCTGCAAAGTGGGGCAGTAGTAGTGTCCATCCTGGATGCAGGCAGTAAGAGGTACTTGTGTTGGTGCTGCTGCTCATCAGCTGTTTGGTAGTTAGCATCAGGATGTAGCAACAGAGATGGAGAAGGTGAACTGGTGATGGTGTGGTAGGTTTTAGCTTTTAAGCAGTGAAACCATCTGACTAGTGCAGCGGTAGAAGTTTTCAGATGGGGGTTGAGAGGTATTTGGGATGATTTAATAAAATCCTGCTCTGAGGTGTAAGACACATTCCATTTCACACATTCAGTGAGCCTAGGATTATCTCATCTTCCCTATGTTTAAAAATCACAGATTCATATTAGACAGATCAGTTTATCTAATATAAGATATCCTGTACTTAAAATAATGTATTATTCTGTTCCCCTGGTCAACCTTGGGATGAAACTATTAGGAAGATTAATAATAAGTTGAAAAGGCAGAAGCTTTGGTATGTTTTTTTCAACCCTGGTTTGTTTTCATAAGATTGCAGCCTCCTTGCCCAAGCAGGTTTGGATGTGCCCAGTACACCTTCACTCAGCCATGGAATCTACATCTGTATGAAGTTCAGTTATAAGTCAAGAGTCATAGATAATATATATTGGTTGCCCTGGTTACCCCAACACCCTAGGCATAATGTATGATTATGACTTAGCATGACAGGTGAACTTGTTCTATAAATGGGCAGTGCTAAGCTTCAGGGTTTAGAGACTGCGGTCTATATCAGGGGTCCTCAACTTTGACAACTTATGGACAAGACTTGTGGACTTCAACTCCCAGAATTCCTCAGTCAGATTTGCTGGCTGAGGAATTCTGGAAGTTGAAGTCCACAAGTCTTAAAGTTGCCAAGGTTGAGGACCCCTGGTCTATACAACAGATCTCCTGATGTTTGGCAGGCAACTGTGGCTGGCATTTTTAGAGGCAAGTTGGTCTGCTATGCAGGCTATAAAGACGGGTGCCCAGTCAATGCCTGCTTAGTTGCCTGTGGCCATAAAATTCAACACCAGTATATTATTCTTGAGATCATCATTAAACAAATAATAGCTTCCCAAGATGTATGATTATTTTTTAAAATTATGTTTCTCAAAGAGGCATTTGTTCTTAAACTAAATGGTGGATTCATAGTATCACTGGCGTTCTTCCCTGCCAGATAATGTTATAAACATTTTTCTTTGTATATATTTTTTCTTTTCTTTTCTTTTCTTTCTTTCTTTCTTTCTTTTGGATACCTTCTCACACTTCTATCCCTATTCTCTTTTCATTCTTTATTTTTTGTCTTGATTGTTTATGTTGTTTTTTTATGTACATGCTTTGCAAACTTTAACACAATTATTTGAATGTTACTTTAATATATCTACTTTTATGTCTCATTTCTTTCTTTAGTCTTGTTCTTAAGATATTGCATGGCAGACAAGAATATCACATAGTCCCCCAAAGACACATGGGGGAACAGCAGAAAACTGCTTAACCCAGCCTTGCCCAATTTGTATTCCAGATATGGAGGACTTGATTGCCAGATCCTGCAACCAAGGACTATATTGAATGCAAACTAAAGAAGCATAACCCAACATGACTTGGAAGGCACTAGATTGGAGGAAGTCAGTTTGTTTTACCCTTATTGACCACTATCACCTCCATCAGATTTTTCCACTTAGAGAGAAGATATGAGTCTTCATATTGGTTCCCAGTGGAAATATGAGCAAACAGAATGGGTTAGGTTTGCCTTCTCCCTGTATCATTTGTCCACTAAAATCTATAACCCAACTCAAATATATCAGCAGGAATTTCTGGTGTGCTTAACAACTAACCTAGCTTTAAAGGATTTGCTCTTATTTTTCAAGAGATTTTTTTCCATTTTTATGTTGCTTTCAGATGACCAAAAAAGATCCTATGTACAGTCACACTGACTTTCATTTTATTATGGAATCACATTTTGTCATTTATCATTGTAATTAAAAGGACTAAAGGATGCAACCCGGTATTCAAAATCAGACCCATGGTTAGACATCCTTACTACTCTCCCCCCACCCCCACATCTAATGTATTGACAGAAACAGGTGCAGAGAGTCAGTGTATTCACTCTTTAATCCTCCAAGGGCTGGAGGAGCAAGCTCGTATTACATTTCACACCGGGGCAAGTATTAGGATGGAAGTATGGATTCTGACTTTCAGGCAAAATTTTAAAATGTCACTTCATGTCCCCAAATGTAGGTCATGAGACCTACGTGAGTACGTTCTTTATAACACATTGTTTTTCCCATTGCCTTAATTATTTCTTAGTTCAGTTTATTTGTGTGTTTATTTGTTCACCCACTTGCCTGGTAGTTCACCACAGTCATGGTGATGATGGTGGTGATGATCATTTTTTAGAAAAATAAAAGGAGACTTTGGAAGCATTGCTATGATCTTTGGGCTTCCTTTGGGTACTTATTTGCTTTTGCACTCACATGGCCCAGACTGATGTACAGCTGTGTACCACAAGTAACCTCTACTCTTCCAAGGTCTGTCTGATAGCAAAGTTGCCTAGAGCTCTTGGTGAAAACATTTTAGACATGATGACCTGTATTTTGATACATACATTTTATAAATAACTCAAGGTGGTGACCATACCTTATATTCCTTTCTCCTTTAATTTCACCCACAACAACCCTGTAAAGTGGGTTGGACTTAGAGAGAGTGACTGGTCTAGTTTCCCAGCTGACTTTTTCATGCCTAAGACAGGACTAGAACACACTGTCTCCCAGTTTCTAGCTTGGGGCCTTAACTATTAGACCAAACTATAATCACTAGACTAACTAATGATACCTCTGCCTGGGCCCCTATATTTTTCTTAAGAAATTACTCCAATATTGCCCTAACTCTGATGTGGCTTTGGATGTCTTATATGTTGTTGCCATGAAGTCAAATCAGAGACAGCACAGTTCTTCTGGTGGCAATAAAAGGGCATTATCAACTAAGGATGCAACTCCAATTATGACTATTCTCCTTTTGTGCTGATGCTTTATTCGTAAGTTGTCAAATGTTTCCAGTTACTCAATTCTAATTGCAAAAGAAAAAGAAGGGAATGATAAGGGGAGAAAAACCCTTAAATGTATTTTCTTGTAGCTGCTGCAACCTTGCCTGACTTTGCTTCATTTACAGTAGCTAGGCTGTAGTTAGCTTCTTCTGCCAATTCAACTGGTTGTAGTTAATTAAGATTCCAGTCCTACATACATTCTCCTGAGCAAGCTATAGTTCTAATTACCCTAGAGCGAAAATACCAACAAGTAAGTGTATTCAGAAGAAGATCCAGAAAGTCTAGTCCCTACCTTAAGAGCCTGGCTTTAATTATACACATTTCAAATGAAAGGTAAAGGTTGAAAAATACATCCACCCATTAAAAAAATGACATCACTTTATCATATAGACTGCAGGTAGTATGGGAACAGCAAATTTAAAAGTCTAGAGGCCACACTGTGTTTCAGAATAACATTGTTGTTCCTTTGGGGTTGATTACTGTTTATTGAAACTCAAATACTTTGGCCACCTAATGAGAAGGAAGGGCTCACTGGAGAAGGGCCTAATGCTGGGAAAGATTGAGGGCAACAGAAGAAGGGGACGACAGAGAATGAGATGGCTGGATGGAGTCACTGAAGCAGTAGGTGTGAACTTAAATGGACTCCAGAAGATGGTAGAGGACAGGAAGACCTGGAGGAACGTTGTCCATGGGGTCGCGATGGGTCGGACACGACTTCGCAATTAACAACAACTGTTTGCTTGTATTAAATAAAACGAAAGAGCTCTTGTGGCAAATCAGAAATGGAGAATCCATCCCAGGACCTCAGAAACAAGATCAGGGCCAAACTCTAAACCCTCAGAAATAAAATCAGGTTCAATCCCAATTGCATAACCCCATCAGAACTGAAGACGCTATTCCTGCCCTAAAATAAAGCTGTCAAAATAGAATAAAAACACAAGTAGTCCTCACTTATTAATTGCAGTCTGGCTGCAGTCATTAAGCGAATCACCATGGTTATTATGCACAATATCGTGTGACCACAACCTGTGACTTCCTGCCAGCTTCCCCATGGACATCACTCGTTGGCTGTGATTACATGATCATGGGATGCAGTGACTGACGTAAACGCGCACCAGTTGCCAAGTGGCCGAATTGCGATCACATGACTGTGGAGATGCTATGGCAGCCACAAGTTCAGGGACTGGTCATAAATCTCCTTTTTTCAGAACTGTTGTTACTTTGAATGAGTGTCAAACAAGCAGCCCATAAATGAAGATTAGCAGCATCACTCACCAGGGCAAAAACAAACAAAAGACAGTGAAGGCTCAGCCTCTGCAGCCACCCAGCAGCAGGCCCAACTAAGGAAATTGCAACAATGTACTTGATGGAAAAATCACAGATTTTCTTGTTCTAGCTTAAGGCCACGCACCTATTCTTCCACCATTCATTAGCATGGGAAATAAAGGGTACTTCCAAACACTGCTCTCTCCTTTGAAAAGATGTGAAATAAATATAATTTGACCCACCCTCTGTGGCTATAGACACCAGAGCCTGAGAATTTCCCACTCCTATAAATGTCCTTCCCCTTCTTTTGTTCTTGCTCTTCTTTATGAATCAATGATTGTTGCTTGTAATAAAGTGTGATTTTTTTTCAGTATTATATTCCATCTTTTTAATCTAAAGCTTTGCTAATTCCTTTGCAAGACTAGCAACAAAGCACAAACCACATTTTCCTCTTGAAATGGTATTTCGCATGAGAAATTGTTAGTTGGACTTTCCCACCCAGGGAACTCTCCAGATGTGTGGGAGTTTTACCACAAAGGTTTGTTGATGAAGGCTGGAGTCTGAAACATCTGGGGAGGCATTAACCTGGAAAAGGTTGGATTAAAGTGTACAGTAGCATTTTCTAATCCCATCCTGTCATTACCTGTCTCCTACAGGTAAATGAGTTTCTACTGTGTAATAAGACAGCTGAAAATCTTGTTAGGGAAGGTAAACGTCATCAAATCCTTCTTCTCCTGCAGTCCCTTACATCCTCTTTAAAATCTGCTCCAGAGATTTGAAAGACCCTTCAGAACAGCAGAAGACTCAGTCCCAGGCCTACAAAAGAGAGAGAATACATAGCAGGCCCAATAATACCTGGGAATAATTGTTTGGGCAATGCTGCACATCTTAGGCTTTGTGTATGGCTGCTTCTTTGTAACTTAAATCACTGACTGGCATCATATCAGAACCTCTGAAGGATACGTACGTATACCACTGTTTTGTTATTTTATGGCACCAAAAGAAATAAACCTAATAGGCATTCAGTTGTAAGGGATTTAATTATGAGGTCCCAGACATCTAAGGACATACTATTTAGCCTCCCCAATTTTGTTTTGCCTTATTTTTGCCAGGGGTACATTAAGGAAGAGATAGCACAGCTCATATCCTGATTGGTGATTCACTTTCTTGCTTGATGGAAGGAAGATCCCAATGAACTTTTTTTTCTGTTCAGTGACTGAACATAACACAACTCTGGGAACAATTCCAAGCTGCATCTGATCTTCTCATTGTGGAGGCTCTAAGGTGCCATATAAAGCAGAGGACTGTAAGTCAATTAGGTTGATGGGTCTTCTCGTTGGCTCATCCACTCATTCCTTATTGCATTTATAATCCTGCCTTTTGTCTCAAAAGTTCAAAATAGTCTCCCTTCATTTTATTCTTATCAGGTACTAGACTGAAAAAAGTGTCTAGCCCAAAGTCATCCAGTGAACTCCATGGCTGAGAAGGGAACCAAATGTAGATCTTCCTGGTCTGAATTCAACACTTTAATTACTACTACTATTTACTGGTTCTCATCTTTCGAGTATTTCCTTTGATGCTCTTTGTAGAATATTCTAAAAGAGGGCTGAAGAGAGATTTGTGGGAAAATCTTTTTGGGGGGGGAAAACTTTTAAGTGAGAGAAAAACATACGGAGTGGCTTTTCAAGTCCAGACATCTTGCCTAGAACTGCAGAGATTTTAATTTTGATGGAATCAAAAGCTGCAAACAGATCAAAGAGAACCAAAAGAATCACACTACCCTATCCTGGTTTGCCACAGGACAAAAACAAAAACAACCAGTGCAGCTTTTGTCCAACACCAGAGCTGAATATTGACTGAAAAAGGTCCAGATAACCCATTTCATCCACAGTTCTCTCTAGCTGTAGTTCATGATCTTTTCAACAAACTTTCTTATGAGAAAGCTAGAGATTGGGCAACAATCGTTACAAGATGATGGAGAGAGTAGGAACCATATGAGTAGTCCTCATATTAGTGTGCTGTTTATATGCTTGTGTGGGATGTTAGGGAATATCTACATTGGCACCTACCTGGATTGAAACTAGATGTGGTTTTGGACCTGGATCTGGACCTGAGCTGTGTTATTGGAGGAGGGGCTGCATTACTGTGCTGACCATGCCTACCACATCTGCTGCACCTGTAGACCTGATGGTAATTATGGAGATGGCCCATCAGTATTCTGTGTTTTTTTTCTGCTACATACATTTTATTTCCTTTGGTTTGTCAGTGGCTGTCAGAAGGACTGTGTTGACAGCCAGGTTAGCCAGGCTGGCCATTTTTAGTCAGCAGCAACAGAGGACTGGACATTTCTTGCAGCTGGTTGGGATATTGAAAGATTCTTGACACAAGTTGATGATGGAGGTTCTCTGTCTGCCATGGTGTTGTGCAACCCTGGTTGGACAACTCTCCAACTGAGAGGCCAACCAGGATATCAAGACTTTGGAGGTGTTGGCAGCAACTGGTGGGGTGGAGGAGGCTGACAGTAAAATAACAATGCAACCATCTGACTTATGAACTCAAAATCAAGGAATCAAGCTTTGAAATGCCATAAAAGATAAAACTTTATTGAACACACATCACAGAACTGAAGAAATAAAACCAACTCTGGTTTTCCCCAAGCAAAAATCTGCCTAGTTAACAATTGCTTCCTTTAACCCCATCCTCTGAGTGTTCCCACTGCCCAGTCATATATGTCTTTGTTTTTTATGAGAATGGTCCACTTCTCCATCAGACACCTGTGTTAGTGACCCTGGCATTCTTGTAGGCTTTAACAATCCATGGACAACTTCATAGGTTCCCATTTCTTCCCCATGCTTTCTACCTCTCCCTCCTGTTTCTAAGGCAAGTTGAATAGTGATAGAAGTTAGCAAGCATCTTAGCAATTCAACCTTGACAGACAGGCTGTTATGGATTCCCCTTCCCAGCAGAGGCCATTTTGTCTTTCCTTCAGCTATTCCGAGAGAGAAAAAGGATAATGTGGCAATTTCCACTTCAATATGGACTCTATCTCCTGGCTAGCTTGCCTGTGTTTGTAGACTGTGAGTTTCCATTGAAGATTGATTCTCTCCTCTGGATGAGAACAAAAAAAAAAGAGAATGGTGGGGTTGGAGGTGAATGAAGAAGGGACCCATGGAAAGGTCAGTGAGAGCATGAGGGAAGGGTTCTCTGTGAGTGTGTGTGTATGTGTGTGTTTGAATATTTTTGGGAAGTGGCATCTGCCTTATGGGACATCCATAAAATATATATGGAATATATTTTAAATGTATTACTTTTTATAGTTTTAATGTACATCACCCAGAGTCATTCTTTCATGAGATGGGCCATCATATAAATTTGATGAATGAATAAATTGTATTGGTATATTGGTCAATCAATAGATAACAGCAGCTGGCTGAACTTACCTGTGCATAGAGACTAAGCAGGTCAGGCAGGACCTTAGTCCTTGGAGGGGACTCTGCCTGGGGATTCTAAACTATTTGATAGCCTGGGAAACTGGTGAAAACAAAAACCACTCCAGAAGAAGATCCTGAGAACCAAACGAAGATTGTCAACATTTGCTCTTCTGGAATCTGGTTAAAGGCTACTTCATAAGATACCTTTTCATCTCTGATACTTTTTTCAAACAATGCAAGAAGAGGACATAAATTGAGGTTGGATTTTATGACAGTCTGTGAATTTAGTTCCAGCAGTAATAAACTTCTATAGAGAAATGGGGGGAGGGGCTTTTCCGCTGCTAAGCTGGAATGTTCCCAACTAAAAGGTTCAAATTTAGGGGAAATGTGCTCTTTCAGCAAATATAATTCATGACAAGATCTAGGCAAGACGACTTCATTCTGCATTATTCTTCAATAGGACATTTTAGTTCTCCAGGGTGGGTATCTTTCCTCAGTCTATTCCATGTAGGAATGTAGCTATTTCCTATGTCCTGAAATGATATATTACACTACAGCCACAAGAGGGAACCCAACTGAAGGGAATTATAAATGCAACTTACATTTGGCCCCACCTCCTATTTCTTAGAAAATAAACAACATGCTTGCATGTGCTTATCAGGTTCTTCAAATCAGATTGTGCTTTCTGGCATAAAATTAATGAATTGCATTGTTCTGAATGTGTGTGGAATCTCAATGCCAGCGTGTTTGCATAATTCTTCCTATATTCAGATTGATTAAATTGCAGTTCAAGCTGATTTTCTGCAGTTTTCATTTCTGTTAAATATTTGAGATGAGAACCTAAATATTTGAGATGAGAACCTATAAAAAAGCTAGGTTAGAGAGACCGTGTCTTGTATGCAGATGATTCTATATTCAATTTCTAGAATCTCTACTTTAAAGGATCAGGATGCAGGAGATGGGACCGATATTTTTCCTGGTCAACCAAGACTGGAGTCCACAGTTCAGTGTTGGCTGGGGAATTCTGGGAGCTGACATATGTCAAAGTGGCCAATAATGTACTCTGTACACTAGTACAGGGTGATGTCAACATAGAGGCTGGGTTTTCACAATCTGCAAAATTATAAATATGGTCTGTTTGATTTTGACTATATCTTTTTGGAATCCAGATACTGTGATTTATAAATTATGGTATGCTGTACTAACTTACACAATTGTGGTTTATTCAACTTACAGTAATAAAGTTTAGAAAAAGCAGATTTCAATGCTTACAGAGAGGAACAATATACAATTATGTAATGTACTCTGGAATTGTTACCTTAATTATCAGTTCAGATCTCAAAGCAAAACACCACTAATGACCCAGCATAACAACCAGATTAGTAAAGCTCCTTGAACAGGAGTTATGACAAATTTGTTCATGCCACCACTTTCTATAAAATGAAGCCAGAGAATGTAACATAGAGAAAGCTCTGTGATGAATCGAAGCCAACTTGTTCATAACTAAACTTTATAATATTAACTACTTCACTGGGCATTGCTGTCTCCCTTAATTTTCAATTTGGTTTTTGAACCATGGCTTCTTCTGTGATGATTCTTCACATCAAATGTAGTTCTTTTTTTAAAAAAAAAATAGAATACAAAATAAGTTTTTAAAAAAAGAACAAGCTGGCACAAATGAATATACTATTAAATATAGATTTTTTTAAAAAAAGGGTAATATACCCTCTCCATCCTTCCCATTTATGTGCTCAACCGCTAACCACAGTTTAAATATTTATGCTTTGCATTGAATATTAATTGTTGATTTCTGTATATGTAAGTCCTAGAAATCATATTCCAAAGATCTGCCTTTCTACAGTATGTAAGGTGCTGTAGACATTCCTGCTTGAATTTGGTTAAACTTCTAGTGTAGATTTATATTGCCAATTTTATCATTGCAGCCCATTCTTTAATTTTTGTCTCCCAGTTTAATAATGTCAGCAGTGTTTCTCCTTTCCAGTGTTGTGCCAGTTTTCTTCTTATTGCTGTCAATAATCTTAGTAAATTGTAATATATTTTTCATTTGTACTTTCTGGAATTACATCTAGGAAGAATAAAAATATCTGAACAATTTCAGTTCAAATTTTATTTTTAGGATTTTTAAAAAATGTTTTGATGCATTTCTTTCTAATATTTTTGAGAAGGGCCTTTCTGCATGGCTTCCAAATATGGTAAACTTTTTCTTCTTTGTTATGGCATTTCTAACATTTGTTGAAACTGTTTTTCCTGATAAATGTTGATGGAGTTATCAACCAGCTTTTTTTTTTTTTGGCATCAATTTTGCCTTATATTGGAATTTGGAGCAATTTGTATTGATTTTCTTCTGCTAATGCTTCCTATTCATTCATTGCGATTATTTCACTTAAATTTTGCATCCATTCCATCATCTCCATACCATATTAAATAACAATTTATAAATACATCCTAATAGGTTATCTTGGTTTTGTATAAGATTTCAAATTCTTTCTCAAAATTTCACCTTCTTTCTTGGGCTTCCTTTTTATTTTTCCAGTTATATGAAGACATATTAACCATGACAGATGTTCCTTCATTGAGCAGTTTCTGTTCATTGTTAATATGTCATATTGGCATATGTAATTAAACCTTATTTCCTTTCGTTCTCTTTGGAGTAAAAAGTTCTTGACAGCGATGCTAATGTTGAGATTGCCGTGCATATCTTGCTTTTAAATGATCCGCTGTTTTAAAACAGACTTTGTCTTATATATCCTTTCAGATTCTTTTCTTCTTTTCTTTCTTCATACCAGAAATACCTGTGAAGTCCATTAGGTAGGCATGTTATTACTGATTAATTGATTATGTGTGAGCAAGTCTTTTTTTAATCCTGGCAACCACGTAGATAGATTTTCTCCATGGCAATCTATCCCTAACTTGTTCTTTCATGTCTCCCAATGGTGCCTTCATCACCACTGTAACTGAGCTCATCTACTTTACTACTGATCGTCCTCTTCTTCTTTTTCCTTCCACCTTCCAGAAGAAGAAAAGGCCACACACACACACACAAACACACACCAGGAAACTGGAACTCTTCTGCATGAGAGATCAGAAGCCTTAATACTTTTCCCATCCTGCTTCTTCAAAGTCCAACTTTCATTTCCATAGAATGTGACAGAGAATACTGTGGCTTGCACAATTCTAATTATGTAGGTATAAGACACTAGGTAGGTATAAGACACGTGATGACATTTGATTAGCTTTTCCAAGGCCTTCACAGCTGCTCTGTCAAGTGCTAGTCTGTGATGTATTTCTTGATCGCTTGTTCTTTACTGTTGATAATTCAACCTAAAAGGCAGAAACTATCCAGCCTTTCAGTATCTTTATTGTCAGTTCCAAGGCTTGTTATTGTCATTAGCTTGGTCTTCTTTATATTTAATTGTAGTCCAATTTTTTTCATGTGCTCTTTGAATTTTAGTATTAAAAATACTAAAACCTTAGTATTAGGTTTTGCAGATTCCCTTGCCTTTTCAGTTACGAGAGTAGTGTCATCATTATTATTGATGCTCAACTACAGGGGGAAATTATCCATTGTGTACTCAGTAATAGGCAACTTGGTTTATAAAACAGTCTCAAGATTGGGAAATGATTAACTGTTTCTTTCATTCAAGTCTACCAGTTTTGAATCATACTTTTTTTTTCCCCTGTTCCTTGTAAATGTAATTATTTGTCCGTCCTGCAGGTTTTTATCTGAAATTGGGGTTGGTCTCATACAAATTTTTAAAAAAGAGTGTCTTGGCCAGTATAATCATTTTTGTTACTGCAATAGGTGTCATTTAACAAGGAAAGTTTTAAATATTTCTACCTTTCCAGGTCTCTTTTTTTATTTTTTCCCCATAATTTTTGTTGTAATTGTCTTGAGATATATATTTATTACATCCTGTCAAGTAGAGTCCTAGGTATGTCATGAGTGTTTTCTTATCTCAAGAGTCAGTCTGGATTTTGTTCTGTTTTGTTTTGACAAAGGATTTTTTGTCAGATAGCAAATACTTCTTTATTATCCTCATTTTCTTTTCATTGGTTTTATATCCAGAAAGACAGCCAAAGTCTTTAATTGCTTGCATTGACTATCATATGGAGCTTGGTGACAGCATAATTGTTAGTACTTATTAATCTGCATAGCATTTCATCCTGTATTCTCCTTTTTGAATTTTTATCCCAGTTACTTGTTTACCTTTTTGGATCTTGTTTGCTGGGACTTCTAAAGCAATTACAAATAATAAAAGAGAAGGCGGACATTATTTTTTTATGGATAGTCTTGATAATGATTTAATATCATTGCCAAATCCTGTTGAAATCATATGACAATATGGTTTATATTCTAACTATTCTATTAATAACAATAAATCTATTTTAAGCCTTTGGGATCTACTATAGCTATAGATTATTGTAAGAGATTAATATTTACAATTTCTCCAGAAATTGAGGCTGCATCTCTTCCAATGTGTATCATATCTGAATTAAATATGATTATCATATATGACATTACATATGTCATAGATTTGGATTTCTGCTGTAAGACTGATATCATTAAAATGAATATTACATTGATGTTAATGTATATCAATATATATTTTAAGAGGGATCACAATATTAATTCTTATTAGAGATTTCATACCAATGGATAAATTAGTGAGGGGTTTTTTTATGACAGGATAAATCCCCTAGAATATCTTTGGCCAAACAACGATAGGGGCTTTAACCTACCCAACTGTTAGTTATAACATAGCCTTTATCCTCATGTCAATATTTTTTGGAATTAGACTTATTATAACACTTAGTCTTCTGGCCCATCTGGAAAGCCAGTGTTTTCACTGAATGTATTCTCATTGACAATATGTGTATGCACATCTGCAAGTTAAGAGACCTGATGTAGTAACTAGCCATAGAGAGAAGATGCAGATGGATCTTCTGCTTGGCAGGAAATTATGGTAGAGTCTTCCTGAAGTTTCTGGAAAACCAAATGTGGCAAGAAGGAAGTGGCAAAGGGGAGAGAACGAAGGGAAAGCCAACTGCCTCTTGTCAGGTCATAAGAGAGTGGCCGACAGCCAGTGCTTTGCTAAGTGAGTCATGAGTGAGGAATGAGTAACAGGCTACAAAAACCCAGAGCTTGCCAGGAGAGAGTGAGTAATGTGACTTTTATTAGATTGCACAGTTCTGGCGTCCATCAAAGTCAGAGAACTGAGAAATGACATAACTCTGGGCTGAGAAGCAGAGAAGAAGATTGTGTGTCTGCATCTGTTGATTCCTTCCACTCACACATCTTTGGCAGTCGCTGCTGTTTACAAAGGCTGCCGCAGGCAGTAGTTGAACTGACATCTCTTGATAGTGACGAATGCTAAGCAGCCAGCCACAGGTGGGTTGTTCCTTTTCTCTCACAAAGGAAAACTCACTGATGGCAACAACAGCAAGAGGGAGGATGCCAAATCTGCCGGTCTCAGATTTTATGCCATGATTAACAGAATAGTGCTATTTATCACTTGTGGAAAAATTAATATCCATTACTGATATGGGGATCATTCCAGGATTTCTGGAACAGAAGGGAATTTAGTTTTGTTTGTTTGTTTGTTTATGTTTTTAAAAAAAGATGGCAATTATATGGCAACACCATCTTGGAGTTCTCCAAAGTTTGATAGATTATCCTTGTCTGTTAGTAATAGTAATAGTAGTAAAGTTGGAAGGGACCTTGGAGGTCATCTAGTCCAACCCCCTGCTCAGGCAGGAAACCCTACACCATTTCGGACAAATGGCTGTCCAGTCTCTTCTTAAAAACTTCCAGTGTTGGAGCATTCACTGCTTCTAGAGGCAGTTTGTTCCACTGGTTAATTGTTCTAACTGTCAGGAAGTTTCTCCTTAGTTCTAGGTTGCTTCTCTCCTTGATTAGTTTCCACCGTTGCTTCTTGTCCTGCCTTCAGGTGCTTTGGAAAATAGCTTGAACTCCCTCTTCTTTATGGCAGCCCCTGAGATATTGGAACACTGCTTTCATGTCCCCCCTTGTCCTTCTCTTCGTTAAACTAGACATACCCAATTCTAGCAACCGTTCCTTATATGTTTTAGCCTCCAGTCCCCTAATCATCTTTGTTGCTCTTCTCTGTACTCTTTCTAAAGTCTCAACATCTTTTTTACATCGTGGTGACCAAAACTGGATGCAGTATTCCAAGTGTGGCCTTACCAAGGCATTGTAGAGTGGTATTAATACTTCACGTGATCTTGATTCTATCCCTCTGTTAATGCAGCCTAGCACTGTGTTGGCCTTTTTGGCAGCTGCAGCACACTGCTGGCTCATATTTAGGTGATTGTCTACTAGGACTCCGAGGTCCCTCTCACAGTTACTACTATTGAGCATGGTGCCACCTATGCTGTACTTATGCATTTGGTTTTTCTTGCCTAAATGTAGTAGTAGTTTGAGTCAGAGAGGATAGGAGAATGAAATGATCAAGAAGATATTTAATTCATCTTCAACCCACAATCCCCAGAAGAAATTAGTGAGAGACTGGGAAAGCAGGTAATCAATATAGGAGGAAAAGAAGGAGCATGGAAGAAAGAAGTAAAAATGTAGAAAACAGGGACAATAAATTCTGAAGAAGAAAGGACCTTTGTGGGTTGAAAAAAGGATATAGAGAATCAAATACACAAGTATAAAAAGGTGGTACCTGGCTCAACAGCAGTAACTATGAGAAGGAACTAGGAATCCTAGTGAAAAACCACTTAAGTATGAGCTAGCAATGTGCTGCAACTACTAAAAAACCCAATGCATCCTAAGATTCATCAACAGAGGAATACAGTCAAGGTCACATGAAGTGTTAGTACCACTTTATACTGCTTTGGTAAGACCATGCTTGATTTTGGTCACCCCAATACAAAACAGATGTTCTAGAAAGAGTGCAGAGAAGAGCAACAAAGATGATTAGGAGGCTGGAGAGTAAAACATATGATGAACGGTTGCAGGAACTGGATATGTTTAGTCTAATGAAGAGAAGGACTAAGGGTGACATGAGAGCAGTCTTCCAATATTTGAGGTGCTGTCACATAGAAGAAAGGGTCAACCTTTTCTCCAAAGCATCTGAATAGAAACTAATCAAAGAGAGAAGCAACCTAGAACTAAGGAGAAATTTCCTGATGATGAAAACTATTAATCAGCGGAATGGCTTGTCTCCAGAAGCTGTGGGTGCTCCAACACTGGAAGTTTTTAAGAAGAGACTGGACAGCCATTTGTCCAGAATGGAATAGAGTCTCCTGCTTGAGAATGGCATTGGATTAGAATACCTCCAAGGTCCCTTCCAACTCTGTTATTCTGTATTCAGAAGTCTGAAGATTATGGAACTCATGAAAGAAGAAAAGGAAGACAGAGAAGGAAGTATTCAAAATGGGAAAAAGAGAGGGATAAGGAATGGGATGAACAGGGAGAAGGAGAATATGAGGTATCCAAGAATCACTAAGTGATTAAATACCTATGATCAAGAAATGGTTTGGAAATGTCTGAGTGAGTTCTTTGAGTTACGTTTGGTAATCTGATGGCCAGGACAAAGATGGAACTATCAATATTTTATTGTTATTGTGAAGAAAGTGCCTTGTTGGAGAAGAACCACTGCTGCTGCTATTATTTACTGTTTTTCTTGCATTTCTGTACATTCTCTCTCCTTTATTTATTGTTCTTGTGTTGAGAAAAGAAGAATTAATGATTGTTTCAGAGAAATGTCTCATTTTAACAAGAGTCCTTGACCTTTTAAAAAAGCTTTTTAGTATCAAAAGATTTACTGTGGCAAATAGTCTTTAAAAAGCCACTCTTGCACATGCTAGACTATTTTCAGAGGGATAAAGTCCGAAACATTTAGCCATTTACAAATTTATTTCAATGTTACTTCACTGGTAGAATGGGAAGGATAAGGGGCAGCTTCAGGACTGACATAATCATTTCTCTAATTCAATAAGTCAAGAAAATAAATGTTTCTCAATCCATCTCTAAAATGCCATGGATGCCATGGAGGAATTCATGAGCAAAAATTTAGTTTTTACAAAAAAAAAAATATGGTATTAAAGAAAGATGTATGGCTTCTTGACATAATACAGGAATGGACTAAGGACAAAAGTTTAGTGACCCCATGATAACTCTGAAAAATGCTGAACATTTTCAAAAGTTAGCCCATGAGATACAGAAGAAAATAGAAGGGAAACTCTTAGTCCACAGGCCACATATGTTCTCAAGACCTTTTCTGACTCTTCCAGAACATTTGTATCACCTGAATGGATCAAAGAAGTGGTACTTCGGGAGAGCTTAAGAGCCAAAAGAAACCCTTTAAACCACATAAATGCTTACAGAACCTATTGTCCTTATTAAAACCCTGATATTGACCACAAATATTGGGACATCTTTTCCCCATTTCAGAGGTATCGGCTTTTAACAAGCAAAATAGGTACTTCTTAGGATTTGCTCTTTAAAGCCATAAAAGGCAAGGGAGGGGAGATAGATAGGCTCCTTGCCTAGATAAAAGGGAGTGGAACATTTTTTAAAAGTCTAGAACAACCAGATAAATTTGGAAGCAACTCAGGCAAATGCCTTCTTAATTCACTGTACTATAAGAAGAGACAGTAAGCGAGACACAATCAGGCTTGCATGATTCTGTTTTATTTGACAGTTGTTTTAGCCTTCCCATGGAATTGAGTTCCTAGTCTGGTTTACCTAATGGGGCTGACAAGAAGGAAGAAAGAATCTTCCTTCAATGGTTCAACTACTCTACAGCCATTATTTTGCTGATTCTGTGACCTCCGTGCCCCTGCAGGCCTCAAAATCCTTATCAAAACTTGGGAACAAGAACTTTGCTGACATCTGTTGCAAAATAAGAAAGGGCTCAAAGTAGCATCCAGTAACTACCTCTAGTTTGCAAATCTTAATAGCAAGAACCACCTCACAGTATTTAAGATTGATAAGTCATTCATAAGTGGCAAGAAAACCAAGGCCAGAATCCTGGATGCAAGTTGGTTGGTAGATTAAGATGCTCGGTATCCATCAACATACAAAATGCCAATATTCCCCCATCCCTACAAATAAATAAAACTGATGGCCCTACTGCAAAGCAAGTCAGTGGATAAGGAAGGCAAATACCCTCCTACAATTACCAACCATAAGAATGAAGTGAAAGTCAGATATGCCTGTTGGCTGTAGATCAACCACCTCTAGCTGACCTACTGTCCCATCATCTACTTTTTGATATTGTTATTTATTTATTTCAATTTTATTGGCCACCCAACTCCAAAGAACTCCACAGACATCTATGCTTTATTACAAAATAGGAATAGGCCAAGACACTAATGCATCCCAGATACATTCAATAAATAGGAAGATATCATAGGGGTTTTTTTTGGTACCTGTATCACCTTGTTTTATAATTGAAATGACACCATGTTTTCACATGTATTCCATCTCATGGATAAGGTAATGGTTAAAGGGTTGTCTAGGAACAAGAAAACAGATTTATCTCAAAAAAAGTCATGAAAGCATATAGAATTATTTTGAGCTTATTACTAATTTTTATATAGATTTTATTAGTTTTTATGGGGTTAGGAATAAGATGGGATCGGGGTTGGGGTTGGAATTTAGGTTAGGGTTAAGATTAAGGTTAGGGTTGAGGTTTTTCCAAATGACATTCTCAATATTTAGCAAACAGCATAATGTCTGGGTTCATATATTTAACAAACAATAATAGATAATAGTTAATTATCATAAATAATATGTTAATTAATCACTCAATAGCCTTCTTCTTGCTAATATATATTCAAAATTACATATCACATTCCTTTCTCTTTAATTCATCTTTCTAACCATTGATCTATTACTACCTCACAAGGCTGTAGGCATAACCTGTATAAATGGAATACAGGATATATTGCCAAACTGTCTTAACAGTTTTGGCCTATAAGGAGAAACTAAACAGAATCAATTCTATTTAATAACGTAATGGAAAATCACCTGGAAACACTTGGTCTGTAGGCTCCACTAGGAGCTTAAAAATGTATCCTGGAAGAAGCAGTAGCCATCCCTATCAATGTCAAGAAAACTACATGGACGTATTTAGGAAGTCACCAAGAATTTAAGACAAAGGAGACGTTCTCTTTTTTCTTTACTGGTCATGCCACAGAGTTGTCTACAGGGCGGGGGTTGGTAAAATAAGTGATGATTTTGGTTGCAACTGCACAGTCGAAAACCCAGTCCTTTTGTATGGCCATTGACATCACTTACAGATATCAAGGGATGGGGCTTCTATTGCATGGGTGTGACTATCCTCTTGAATGGCACTGCTGCATGCCAGCTTGAGCTCCCGAAGAAACACTACACTGTAAACCTAACAAATAACTCAATAAAATGCATGTTAAAGTAACCATCGAAAAATATGCCAGAGAAATGTGAGCAGAAAAAAGTGGCCACTGGGAATGGCAATTTACCTATCTACTCCCAAAGCGTAGCATTGCCAGGCTCTGTGGATATGCAAATGGTTGAAAGGCTGCAGACAAATTATAGTACAACAGAAGAACAATGAGAATTAGAAAGAATGGCAGAGATCCGCCTTTGGAATTCATGGCTGCTGGAAGATGGCTGGCAGGGATAAATACTTCCTGGGCAAGACATACTCATTTTCTGCTTGGTTGCCTTGCATAACAACCACTTGGTGCAGCTGCTTGCAACCGTATTTTTTTTTTTAAAAAAAAAATGAAAATGCTTTACCAGAGCATCTATGTTTGGAATACTTTATGAATGATGCCTCATCTGGCAGGAAGAAGAAGCATCCTGGAACAAGACAGGAGGTTTTTTTTTTCCTTTTTGTTACTAAATATGGGTATGGGTTCTGTACAAGTCACGTAATCAAGTACTTCTTTGTTGTTTTAAAAATATAACAATAATTATAAATATCCCTCAAAGCCCAGAGTCACCTTACAGGGGAGATGTAAAGTAAAAACAGATAAAGGCGTCCCTGTGAATTTTACTCTGCTAGTCATTACTGGCTATAGGGCAGTGTTTCTCAACCTTGACAATTTTAAGGCATGTGGACTTCAACTCCCAGAATTCCACAGCCAGCATTGCTGGCTGTGGAATTCTGGGAGTTGAAGTCCACATGCCTTAAAATTGTCAAGGTTGAGAAACACTGCTATAGGGGGTGGTGCTCATCTCCATTTCAAGGCCATTGAGGCATCGCTGTCTGAAGATTTCCAACAGTGATGGAAATATAAGACTGAAGGTTCATTATTATCCATCCAAAGCTCTAATGTAAAATTAATAATAAAAAGAAGTTAATTTCTGCATGAGATATGCTTTGACAGAAAGCTTGCCATAATTGAAATATTATCTCCAATAAGACCTTAATGTCTATCATGAGTTCCATATCACAGAGAAGCATTGCATACAAATGCACGTGTTTCTGCCCTAATGATTTGAAAATGAGTTTTAATGAACACACTAGAGCCAACTTCCTAATAAATATGCATAAAAAAAGATTGCCCATATCACATTACCTCTTGAGGATAAGACTTCCAGTGCCTTTTGTTTATTTGTAACATATCTTAAGAGAGAGATTAATTGTTACAGACTTTACACCAAACATGTCTTCACTTTAATTAAGGATGACTCAAACAATGACACATATTGAAACTGCAGAATGCCCACCCAGGTAGATGAGGGGGGTGGATTTGTAGATCTCTGCTGAATTGTTTAGAACTGAATTGCCTAAACCAAGAATTCCTAAATGAAGATCTAGTTTAGATTTTCATATTTGTTCTTCATAATAAAGTCATGATGATTTATTGTGGGCTTCAAAAATCTGCCAAGTGAAAAATACAGTGACATGTTTATAGAACCTTGTCAAGTCAATTTGCTCATATATTTCAGCTGCTTACTTAATTTTTGTAACTTCTTTTGAATGCTTCACAAGAGAACAAGTCATTTATCTTCAAATAAATATTCCATTTTTTTTGTTAGGTGATTTATTTTTCTGCTGGAACACTACAATGCAATCTTGGATCTGTCAACTGCTATCTTCATAAACCAGCAAATTTAAAACCAGCAGGTTTATGACTTAAGCAAGTTAGTTTCTTTTGCTTGAATTCAATAGTTGGGACAATTTTTTTTCATTAGCATCTTCTAATTTGTGGGAAAGCTATTCTTTTCTCTCCATCATATCAATGTTAGAGTCCTATGAATACTTATAGAGGAGGGAGAAATAGATCCTATTGAATTCATTGGGATTTGCATAGAAGACATGCAAAAGGATGCTCTCTCGGGTAACTTATTACCTCATACTAAAGAAGTGTACAATGTGTCATCATAAAAGGGCTTCTCTTCTTTGCTGTCTTAAGACTTTATTTAGAAGGGGGTGGCTTACTTTAATTGAAAGCGAGTTACTAAATTTTCAGAGCTCCAGCAGTTTGGAAATATTCCCCCATGATTGTGGTTTCTCAAGATATGAGGAACAAAGACATTGCTCTTGTCAATAGGAAATAGGACCCAAGAGAATGTTATGTAGCTTGTGTTATGTCTATGGAGATTCTCAATCAACCAGGTCATGATTGTCCCAAAGGTGCTTCTTTTTTTCCTTTTTCAAACAAAAAAACAAAAATGTCTGGTTGCCTTTTGTGAAAAAAAGAAAGCACCTTTGGGACAGCTACTATTATGATACAGAAATGATAAAATCAAGGTGAGTTTTGCTATCATGCATTGTGAGGACATGCTTATTTATTGTTTATTCTTGTAATAGAAAATTATTATTTTCTGCTTAGATTTCAGATAGCTCTTACATTTTGTTTTGTTTCATTTATATACTTATCCAGCAATCTTACCTGCAATTCCAAAATATTCAAAAACCAAATGCGTTAAAACATTTTAGAGATTGAAACAAAAATCCTATCATTATAGAGTGCACAATAATTAAAAACGATAGGAAAGTATCTGTGCCTTTAAGCTGTACTTGTTACACAGTTTATCTGAAATGGAACACTGCTTTATAAGAAGCTCGGATTACCTGATACCTTTCAGATGTTTTGGACTACAACCTTGTTACCCTACTCAGTACCGGCAATGTAACCTGAGGCCCATAGAAGATACCCTTTAACATAAATAGAGCATTGGGTACAAGGAACCTCCTATAGATCCATCAATAAAGCCAGACGGTCCCTCTTTCTCTTGACAGCCGTCGGACCACGTGGCCAACTCGACCCGGTCTCCTCCTCGATCAGGTCGCCCAAGATTAGCGCACGCGCTGTGTCAGTGGCGAGAGTCGCCGCTGCAGCGTTGGAACGAGCTTTCAGCACCGCGGAGCTGCGGACAGCGCCTTCCACCCGCCCTAGCTGCAGCCCCCAAGACGCCGCAAGCGCGGAAAGGGTGCCAAGGGCCATGGAGGGCGCGGCTGGCTCCCAGGCGCTGGCCCAGGCGACTGCCAGCCAGAGGGCAGAGGCAAAGCTCCCAGAAAAAGGGTCCTGCTCCTCCAGGTATGGCTCGAGTACTAGGCATGGGCTTTGCCTGCTAGGCAGTCAAGGAGGTGGTGGGTTTGCGCCCTCTCTTCCCTCGTCTCCCTTCCCTGGCGTCCGACTTTTCTTTCCAAGGTTTATCTTGTGCTTCCTTGCCATCCACTCCTTCCCTGCCACGCTGTCAATACCCAAGCTAGCCATTCATTTTCCAGACAATAGAGAGACATCTCCCTGGGGCAATGGAAAACGGTGGATTGGGGGAAGGGAATCTGTTGTTGTTGTTTTTGCCCCAGCAATCCAAGCATCCAACTGGTACAGCTTTCCTGTCGTGACACCCTCCCCTTCCCTCCCCCCCAACACACACACTTCACCTAACCAGACCACCTTTCCTTGAAAAGTTGTCATTGTGAGATACAGGGTAGGTAAGGAAAAGCAATAAAGAACATGCTGCCTTCTGCACAGCTGGGCAGTAAGGGCCACTGAGAGGGCCCTAAGATTGAGTACAGCTAATCCATGGCATGAGATCTCTTTCTTTTGCTCCATTCTGTGGGTGCAGAAGAATAGGCAGCTGCAGAAGGCTTTATCTAAAATGCATCCTATGCCCCTTTGGGAAGCCATATGCAAAGTAGCCTCCTCTTGAGCCAGCTAATGCCTAAGTGTATTTTCTTGCACTAGCAAATGAGTCCCTTTGCTAATGATCTACAGGGTGAAGCTTGCCTTCTTATCTTCAATTAACATGATATGATACATATATCCTTGAGATACATAACTGTTGTTTGTGTCAGGGAACACTTATCCTTATAATCCAGCAAACAAACAAAACAATGAGGTTCATGAAGCCTTCTGCTCTGGCACCACAAAGAAACAAGACAAATGTTTTTGCACATGCTTGTTAACTATTTAAAAGGTGGTGCCAAGGCAGGACTGGACAGGTTTTCTTTTCTCCTCTTTCCTTTTCCTCTTCCTCCTTTTCACCAGTCTAATTCAGTGTCTTTAATGGTGGTGGAAGAGAGAGAAGTGCAGATATTTGTAACAAGCAATAAAGAAAAATGGCATACTTAAAAGCCCAATTCTTTTCTTCTATAAGAAAAATGAGATATTGTTAGAAAAAATGATCCTACCAATAGTTCTAAAAGAAGAAAACAATGTGTGGATTTGAAAACATTTCTCGTTGGATCCCATTCATGCAGTAGTTTGTTGCTAACTAGGGAGGATTGTTATTTTCATAACCAATAAACATTCGTCCTAATAGCTGGGACAGTGTAAAATGTCAGTTTCCAATCTGCTATCTTCAAAGTGTCTTGGGGAAAAGTGCAAAAATTCCCAGCCAGTTTGGGTCGGGTTAATCTTGCTACAGTATTCTCAGCTGATTAATCATGTTACAACTAGGCATAATGGAGCCCTCAAAAGAGCCTCAAAGCCATTTTCCAACCTGGGTGGTTGTGAATTATTTCAACTAAAGCCACACAGTTAAGAAGACTTGGTGATTGTTTTATCATTATCTCAATAATTTGTTGGCCAAAGAAACGGGTAGTCTGCTTTATTGTCTTTTGCTCTTACCACTTCCAAACTGGATATTGCATTTTATTTTCTCCCAGTTTATAATCTAATGTTTAGAGTTTGGTGAAAGCCAATTTGGTGTAGTGCAGGGGTAGGCAACCTTGGCTCTTTTATGACTCGT
Organism: Crotalus tigris; assembly: GCF_016545835.1. NCBI lineage: Eukaryota > Metazoa > Chordata > Lepidosauria > Squamata > Viperidae > Crotalus > Crotalus tigris. The sequence continues at coordinate 167,434 of NW_024100458.1, forward strand.
GGACTTCAACTCCCAGAATTCCTAAGCCAGAAATTCTGGGAGTTGAAGTCCACGAGTCATAAAAGAGCCAAGGTTGCCTATCCCTGGTGTAGTGATTAAGGCATTGGGTTAAAAGTTACTCTGGTACAACCCAAAAGATTGTAAGCTGCCCCGAGTTAGGTAAGATGGGCGGTACATAAATTTTACAAATAAATAAAATAAAGGTTCCTTCCTCCATATACAGAAATGTGTTCAATAAACACAGTTGTTGTTGGATTGATACTTATTAGAAAGCACTTCAGGGCAAATATGAACAATCCATGGGGTCTCCATGTAACCCCACCTACCTTTTTGTGTGACCACCTTAGAAAAAACATGGAACAATTTTCTATTCTTTATTTTAAAAAAAGCAATAAAATGTGTGTTAAGTGTCCAACAAATTTTATCCTACCAATTTAACTTAGCCTTGCCCCCTCCAAATTCACTTAGTGATACCACTGTATCATCACCACCTGCGTTCTGGCTGGAAGCACTGAAAATGCTTCAGAAGCACTTCCTAAGCATTTCTACAATGTAGTTATGTCTCTACCCTAGCCTACTGCACATAATCATTATTGAGCCAGCCTCAAATGGTAGTACTGTTAGCTTGGTGTCCACCACACTCCTTTAATTTTTTTTTTTTTTTTTTTTTTTTTTTTGCATGCTTAATCACAACTTGCTTGAAGTTTGCCAGTTTGGTGTAGTTGTTAAAGTGCCTAGAAACCAGGAGATTGTATGTTCTGATCCCACTTTAGGCATGAAAGCCAGCTGGGTGACTTTGGGCCAGTCACTCTCTTTCAGCCCAACCCACCTCATAGGATTATTGTGGGGAAAATAAGTGGAGGAAGGAGTATTATGTATGTTCTCACCTTGAGTTGTTTATAAAACAATAAGGGTCAGAAAAAAAATTCTAATGAATAAAAATAAATAAATGAAGCTGGACAAAATTTGTCCTACTGATTAATATTTATCCACATACCAGCACTGAAATATTAAGAGGTTTCTGTGAAATGAGTTACTTTTTTACTCACAGAAGAATTTTGAAGAAGCATGTTCATAAGAGATGCATTAGACTGGGAAGGAGAGGAGCATCAGTCTTTAATATAGTAAAAATATGTTCTAGCTGACAGTATTACTATAATATTATGAATTAGATCTTATTATGCCTTTGGCTATTTCCAAATGTTGTAGCCTGGGATAATTTTGTATGCAGAAGACAAGCCAAATCAATTAGTCTTGGTCTTGGGAGCATTTTAAGTCTTGCCAGATATTGTGATGCAAATTTAGGAATTTCTCATTTCCTAAATTAAGAAATTTGCCATACTCACTTGAATATTGAAACCGCCCTTCTAGTACTAAATGGTTGGCTCAGTTGATTAACTTGATAATCTGGATTTTTTGGAAGATTTGAGATATCAAATAGCACCCCTGCTAGGAAAGCTGTGCCCCATCCTGATGACCAAGTGTTTAACTTTGTTGCCACCTCTGTCCATAAAATATTGTGGAAAGTTAACATACGGAAGGCAGCAGGCCCAGATAATATCCCTTGGTGAATTCTTAGGGAATGTACAGATGAGCTGGCTTGTGTTCTTACAGATATTTTCAATCTCTTATCGTAGCAGGCAATGGTCCCATAGTGTTTTAAGAGGGCCATTATTTTGCCAGTGCCAAAAAAGTCCACAGTCAATGACTACTGTCTGGTTGCATTGACATCCATCATTATGAAATGCTTTGAGAGGACATTATTGTATCTAGCCTCCTGCCAGCATTTGACCCGCTTCAGTTTACTTACCAACCAAATGGCTCTACAGAGGATGATATTTCTTCTGTTCTCCATCTGAGCCTGGAGCACATAGAGGAAAGAAATACTCATGTGTGTATGCTGTTTGTCAACTTCAGTTCAGCATTTAATACAATCATTCTCCAGTATATAGTAGACAAACTGGGCCTTTTAGGCTTAAACACTCCCTTGTACAACTGGATTCTTGATTTTCTCACTGACAGGCCCAGTATGTGCAAGCTGGAACAAATATTTGTAACACCATTTTCTTGAACACAGGTTCTCCCCAGGGCTGCATCCTAAGTCTGCTGCTGTTCACCCTGTTGACCCATGACTGTTATGCTAGATTTGCCACCAATCATATTGTGAAGTATGTGGACGATACTACAGTAGTGGGCCTTATTCAAGATGACAATGAGGGTGCTTACCACAAGGAGATTGAGAGTTTGGTGAACTAGTGTAAGAAAAGCAGCCTGGTTTTAAACATTGGTAAACCAAAAAGATCGTCGATTTCAGAAAAGGCAGGAGCAGCGAAACACCTCTTTGTATTAATGATTCACCTGTGGAGATGGTTTCCAGCATCAAATTTCTGGGTGTGCAGCTAATGAGTAGGCTGGCTTGGTCACTCAACAGCGAGACACTAGTAAAACAAGCACAGGAGCGCCTGCATTTTCTGCATCACATGAGAAAAGTATATCTTCCTTCCCCTGTCCTTACCACTTTCTATAGAGGGATGATTGGGAGCATCGTGTTATACAGCATTACAGTCTGTTTTGAAAGCATCACTGCTTCAGACAGGAAGATAGTACAGAGAGTGGTGAGGATGGCAGAAAAGATTATTGGCATTTCCCTCCCTTCCATCCAGGACATAGCATATAAGCACTGCTTGAACAGTGTCTGGGACACTACACATCCTCTTCATGACCTGTTTTCCTTGTTAGCTTCTGGGACGAAGCTTCGTGGTATCCAAAGCAGAACATCCAGATTCAGTCACAGTTTTGTTCCATACAATATTAACCTTGTGAACTCTAAAGCTTCCTCTTTCCACTTTGTATTCAAGATGGACAGGGATTAATATTTATATGTTATTTCTATGTAAGGGTGTAGGTTTATAAATATATTGTATATAGCATGTTTAAATGTGTGTTATGTATGATGAGAGCAAGCAACAAAATTTCATTTTTAATGTGAGCCAATATTCCCACAGTAAAAAATTCCCACCAGCTCAAGGTTGACTCAGCCTTCCATCCTTCCAAGGTCGGTAAAATGAGGACCCAGATGGTTGGCGGCAAGATACTGACTCTGTAAAAGTCTTAGAGAGGGCTTAGAGACTTAGAGAAGGCTGTAAAGCACTATGAAGTGGATATAAGTCTAAGTGCTATAACTATGGCTATGGGAAATCTATCTCTGCCATTTAAGAAAGAGCTAAAGGACTGTAGCCTTGCCCTTGGAAACATGCCTTAAGAAATTCTGCAGAGTTTCTAGGTATCTTTCATGATTTTAAAACATCTATACATGAAACTAGAGGTGCTTTGAAATGATGTGTTATTTATGTTCAGCTTTATTTCCCCTATTAATAAAAATGGTTGCTTTGGTAGGAACCCTAAGCAAGAATAGACTGAATGTAAATCTAGTCCAAACAAGACAGAGATGCTCATTGTGGGAGGCTAACAATCCTGTAAAATGCTGTTTTCACACTTTCTTTTTTCATTATCTTTGAAGGTTCATATATATGATTTGAGGATGCATATGGATATGGCACTGCTACTGGTTCGGAAAAAAAAATCATCTTAAAAGTTCCTTTCACTGGCAGGTTGATGCAACAGCTACAACTGTTCTTAGCAAATTTTGAACTAACTGCCACAAAATAAGCATGAACAATGTCTAGGCTTGACAATTACAGCATGTTTGATCTGTCTTTAAATACCGTTCAAAAATTTCAATTAATTCATACAATGACAGCCTGCAGGCTTGAATCAATGCAAATATTTAGAGGAGTGTATTGAAAAATTAGCATTGCTTCTCATTTGGTTTCAGGCAGCCTTCTTCCAGTATATTAGCTTTTGAATGAGCTACTAAAATCTTCAAAGGAAATCCTGCACTGACCTTTTTCTGAAATTGGGGGGACTGATGGAAATGGAGAGAAAAGCTCAACAGATTACACATGAAAAGTCATTCTGGGGAAGTTGGAGGCTGTATTATATATATTTTATTAGCTTTTGAACTCTTTCAATATTTTATACAGGTATATTGTATGAATGCCAAGCAATCCCTAGCATTACAACTGACTATTGGCATATCCCAGGGGTAGGCAACCTTGGCTCTTTTATGACTCGTGGACTTCAACTCCCAAAATTCCTGAGCCAGCATGGGGAGTTGAAGTCCACAAGTCATAAAAGAGCCAAGGTTGCCTACCTCTGGCATATACTGAACTTGAATTGGGGTAAAAGAGCAAACTGTAGATGATTTCCACAGTTCTGCAATTCTTGCTATTTATGTTTTACCATATGCATCTCTCCCCCCACCCTTCAGTACTATTTCCTTTTTCCTCGTTCTCTTTCTCAGAATATTTTTGGTTTCTGATACAAACAGAGAGTTTTTCTGCTTAGGAAAATGAGAGGGGACACAAATCAAGAAAAGCAGCTGCATTGCCAAAGTCGAGTTGTTGTCCCCCATTTTTTCTTCTGTGTTGTCTGCTTTGTTGACTCTCATCTTTGTTTCATGGCCACAACCAGCCGGGCAAGGCAAACAAAGCTGGGAGACCAACATTTGAAAGCTGCTGCTGTTGTCACTGTGCTATGATTGGGGGAACATGTCAGCTCACACTTCAGCATCAACCTTATTATTACAGAGCTATAATAAACTTCACTGTCCATTGAGTTCTTTTGTTGTTGTTGTTGCTCATTGTGATAGGTCATTATCGACAAATCAATGGTTAACTTAAATATGACAATCTGAGAGGGTAAGGGAGGCAGTTGTTTTCCTTGGTTAAGTGGAAGTTGCATACGTTAAAAAGCCATCCTAAAAATGACACCCAAAGGAAAGAATATATAGATTGCCTCTGGTAAATTAGTCCTAACAGCATTACTAATTTATGAACTAAAAAGAAAATGTTAATCCTTTTAGTGTGCAGTTTAAAAATGGGTTTGAACTTTCCCTAAAGATATAAGAACATCGTTGGCCAACTGTTTGCTCAGAGATAAGTCATATAAAGTGTCAAAGCTTTTTAGCATTTTCCCACTTCACTAATTGGTCTGCCCTTATTTTAGTTTAAAAACATGAAGTTGAATGTAATTTGAGATCATTATAAGAATCCCCCCCCCAAATTTTAATCTATGCATCATTGCATCAATCTGTTTTATGACTCTATACACAAAATGGCATTTTAGCCACCAGGTCGTAGTTCATGAGAAGAACAGAAAAGACATGTGATGTCAATCAGCAGATGAAAGATGAGATGATGGCATTTACATGTAACCCAAATAAAGATATTGATCTACAAGGGTCAAATAAAAAGTAATTTTAGTTTAAATAAGGATATCTTAATAAATGAAACAGGAAATCAATCCTTGAAATGAGTTCTGTTATACTGTAACACTGTTATTTACTCCTCCACACCATACTATTTGTTACACACTTCTGTCAGCAATGGAAAACTGCTTAAAGCCATCATGAAATTTGTCTCTTTAACCCACCTCTGGCATTCCTTTCTGCCTTAGTATTTGAGTCAAACAGGTGCCATGAAGGCATTCTTTCAGTTGAGGGAAAAGATAAAGTTGCATGACAACAAGTCTGGACTGAATGGTAGATGAAGTAAGATGGTGAGATCCAATTCTGCAATTACCTCTTAGGTGGATTGTGAAATATGAGCCCAGTGTTGTTAGTAAAAATCCTATTCTTATGTTTGCAAACTCTGCTTAATCAATGTTTCAAAGATTTGTGTGTTGCAATCTCATGTTCTGAACTGATAGCAGTTCAGGTTCAAAGAAATCCATTTGAATAATGTCAGCTGCACCCCATTAATCTGTAACCCTTATTTTCTTCCTAAGTCTGGCTTTTGATATATATATTTTTTTGCCTGCAGGTGAAGCTTTATGATGATATTTCATGGACAGATCAGTTGTCAAGATGCTGTGAATAAATCTCTCACTTTAATTCTATTAGCATGACAATAATTGCCGGAAAATGTCAACTCTTTTTTTTTTTACAGTTTTATCAAATTTCAAAAAAAGTATAAAATACAAAGAATAAGAAAAAAGGAAAAAAGAAAAAGGGGAGAAAAAAGGGGGGAAACAAAATTATGGTCTACAACAAGGAAAAGGAAAATATAGAAAAATATAACTTCCACATTTCTTTGGTACTGATGCAAATTTCAATTCTTGAAGCTTTCATTTCTGCCATCAGCATGTGAGGAACCCATCAGGCATGTTCCTTCTAATATTTAAAAACATCAATAATGTAATGCACACATTCCAGCGAAATGCAATTGACGGTAATTTCCCTTTGAATAATCCACCTGTTGCCCTTAATCACTTCATCAATACGTCTCATGTGAAATTATTGGTTGTTGTCCTGGGCTATCCACTTCATTCTTGATCACACAAATTAGCTCATCCACTTTGCCAATTTTGTATATTTTGTAAAGCAGTGCACAGTGCAGGTAGTCCTCGACCACAATTAAGCCCAAAATTTATGTTGCTAAGCAAAACATTTGTTAAGTGAGCTTTGCCCCATTTTACTGCTTTTCTTGCCACAATTGCTAAGTGAATCATTGAATTGAGTAAATTAGTAACCTGGTTGTTAAGTGAGTCTGGATTCCCCACTGACTTTGCTTGTCAGAAGGTCACAAAATTTGATCACATGATCCCGGGACACTGCGACAGTCATAAATATGAACCACTTGTCAAGCATTTGAATTCTGATCATGTGACCATGGAGAAGCTGTAACAGTTGTTAAGTGTGAAAAATGGTCAGAAGTCACTTTTTTCAGTGCTGTTGTAACTTTGAACGGTAACTAAACAAACTGTTGTAAGTCAAGGACTACCTGTACTCACATCAATAGTCATCACCATAATCAACCTGAATCAATCATGTTGCATTGCTTAAAGTGCATCAACAAGTAGATTTCTGTTTCACAAACAATAGCAGCACAAACTTTCTCACAGCAACTTTCTACCCACTAGACGCAGGGGGTAGGCAACCTTGGCTCTTTTATGACTTGTGGACTTCTACTCCCAGAATTCCTGAGCTAGCCATGCTGGCTCAGGAATTCTGGGAGTTGAAGTCCATGAGTCATAAAAGAGCCAAGGTTGCCTACCCCTAAGTGAAAGAACAGTGCCAAAGAACACTTCTGACCCGTTGGCACATCAGTGCTGCCATCAGTTGGCACTTAGAATATCAGAGGTATTACGTTTCAATCAACCCTCCTAGATCATCTTTCTTCAGAAAACAGTTTGTTTTCATTAATGACTCTTCCACTAATTATCACCATTATTGTATGCTTTCCTTCCAGGAGCTCAAAAGTAGCTATCAAAAATACTGGTTAAACTTATTGCGTGTGTTCATTTCCTCTTCCAGTTTAAAGAAATTACAGGAGTAAAATAAATGTTTTTGATGTGGCTACTTGAAAAATCTATAAACTGAGCTCATTTGACTCATTTGTTTGTCTGGATTCGCATCGAAGTATTGAGAACATCGGTTTGTGAGGGATAAAATTTGCTAATTATTTTGATTATCTCATAAGATGAGAGGTGCCTGCAGAATCGAGAAGTCACAACAAATCTGGCCTGGGCAGGGGAATGGGACTTGCTTCTTCATTACCCCATCTCATCTCTTCCAATCTGGATGCTAGAGTATTATTGCGTTCTTCTGTTCCACCACTGAGGGGAAGAATAGAGTCAAAGGAGAAGCACTACTAAGGCTGAAACCCTATTCTTCAGTCAGTCCATCTGAGGAGCAAAGCATTTAGTCAGGAACCCTGCTGCCTGCATAATGCAAGTGTAAAAGATATATTGGTGGAACACGTCTTGATGGCATTATGCTAATTATGGAAGATGCAAGTTTGTTCCCTCAGTGTTTACACAGGTCATGACAAGTTTTATTTTCACTTAAGGGACAGTGTCGTGTTATATATTGTGCATCATAATTTATTTCATTTTACTACATTTTGTGGGAAAAGTAAATAGAAACAGAAAGGAAACATGCAAAGTTAAAATTTTCTCTTTTTTTGCAGAGAAAAAGCAAACCCAGAGCTTGGTCAAGCCTGTCTTAATGTACCAGAGATCAGGAAGGCCGAGTCAAGCCCCAGCGGAACTTCCTGGGGAAGGAGATGCCCAGTCCATCACTGTCTACTCAATGCTTCTCCCAGCACAGTGAGGTACCACCAGCCCGGTTCCAGTCATAAGCTTGCACCCATCTCCACTCGGTCCAATGGCCAGGTGCCATCTGGCTCTCAGGACTCCTTCCAGCCTCACCTGTATTATCATTGCAACCACCAAGAAGCCACCAGAAACAGCTATGCCTTGCCCCCTCTGCCAGGACACGGGGACCGAGCTACTCTGTGCTCCTATCGCTCCAGCGGGGATTCATTATCAACTCCCAGACATGAGACTACTGAGAGTAGATGGAAGCAATGGCCACATGACCAGCAGCACGTACGGCCAGTGCAACACCATGTTGTAACAGTCAGGTAAGAACTACATACTCTGGCAGCTTAGCATGTCTGTATAGAGTGATGGGCCTTGTGGAAGGCATCTGTTCTCCCTTATGCAAGAAGGCCTGTCTGGTAGATAGCTGCATAAAAGATAAGAATCAAAGAAGGGGAAGGAAGGTCAGGCTGTCCATTCATGGGTAGTACTGTACAGTAGGAACACATGTCACCTACTCACTATCTTCCCATTATGATGAGTTCTACATTATTTCTAATGAAATCACAATTGGCATGTATATATGTGTATACAGCCATTTCATTTATTCTTTGATTTTTGGGGGGGGAGGAACAGATGATGCATTTCTTTCTAAGACAGCCGTTCCACATCTATCCTGATTTTAAATGCTCTTCATTAGTAGCTTAATTTTAGAGCGTTACTTTACACTCAATGCCATTTAATTTTTTGAGATTTTGGATGTTGGTACCTGTTCAAATAGCTGATAAGCAATCTGAGTAAATATAGTGAAGATATTCTCATTTCCTTTGGAGATTAGGATTGGATATGATTCCTTAGCAAACTAAATTCAGTAGCAAGTATGAACATGACACTATAAAAGGTATGAAAAAACCCTCAGTATACAAGATGGTTTGTAGGTTGGCCTTATTTTCATTTAATAACCTTCCCTTCATTAATTTCTCATTGGACCATACCTAATGACAACAGACATTTTATTTTTACCCAACAGCAACATTAGTAGCTGAGGTTTAATGATCCTCTTCTTGGCATCAGGCCAGCCTAAGGGTTGTTTGTTGTGTTATTTTGAAGCATTAGTGCACCCCTGGGAACTAAGTCTAGCTTTAAACCTCAATGTACCATAAATCAATACATCTGCCTTTTCCAATGGGTTTTGCAGTTTTATTCCTTCTGTATTTTCACTACATAGAAAGTTCTTAAAGATTATACTTTTATAAAGTTTTAAAAGCAGAAACAAATTCTGGGATATTTATTTTAATCTTTAGAATGCTATAATGATATATGGCTAATATAGGCTTTCCTCCCGACTGGGCAAGCAATCTGCTTTTATTTTAGAATAAATTGGATGGAGAGATTGAGAAAATAAGTTATTTCTCTTGACAAAATTCTAATGAAAAAATTCCTAATTTAAAAGTAATTTCCAACATTCTCAGTTTTGGATCCTGCATGCTGGTGTTTTTAACATAGGTACAAATGTCAAGCTGGAAAGTTGGTATTTATCTTTTTTGTATTTTAAAATATTTTTATGTCATCAATATTACTGAGCATTATTGCTTTAACATTAAGGAAACTGGTAAATCCAGTTTTTCACTAGTTTCTTGGCTGTTTCCTAGCATGTTCTGTTATGTTTGTATAGTCTCATATACATTCATCCTCCTGCTCCCCATAAGCTCTCCTATTTCAAGGAGTATGGGCAACTATGAAGGGCATTGTCCATAAAGGAATGGTTTGTGTGCTAGAGAAGTGATGGATTTTAACTTCCACCCTATGCAGCCATCACATCCCCTTACTGATGTAGAATGATAGGAGCTGCTAGGCACCAAGTTGGGAAAAGCTGCTTTCATTGGAAATACTTGTGTTTATATTTCAGAAGCAGTATTTGAGCACTTGATTCATAAATTAATCAACTGTTGAATCAACCAATTCAGTAAACCCGATATCTAAAAAGGTGCCTACATTTTAATGGGTATCATGTTTCACTTCCATTCTATCATAAAAAGTCATGTCAATATTATGGCAATAGTAGAGCTTTCAAATTCTTTGAACTTTCTATTCATGCCTGGCTCTTGGTAGAGTAGAGGTCTTGGCAGCGCAGACTTCTTAATCTGGACATTCTTTGTACTTTTCTTGATCTATATTCTATAAGGAACAAGAGCTTGGCATAAGGAGACAAGGTATTATGAAAGAAGGCATTGTATCCTTTTTCTGAGGAGCAATAAAAGAGTTGATATTTTGCCTTCTTTCTCGTCTCCATCAGAGGTACGTTATTGTCTATGGCCGGCTTTGGGCAACTGCAAGTCAAATCTCAATTTGAAAAGTCTTATAAAGTATTGCCTTAGGAGAGATGGCATCCCAGCAGCCTTGACCTCTCAAATGTATAGAACAGAAAGAAATCCTTGAAAAGATCCTTAACACTAAACTCCAAATTTACAACAAAATTTAACACCACCGAAATTGTATCTCTAAGGTCAACCAAGGTTTAGAAATGAGTGTTTTATCTCCAAAGAAAGTCCTAATGGAGTTTGAAAATCTAAATAAACTTTTTAACTAAGATAGAGCCATTTGTGAAATTCAACATAAATATGAGGAAAATTATATATGAATTGTCTTTATTTAGCATGACTTTGAATTTAACACAGAAAGGAAAATAAAAAGAGGAAAAGGGAATCAAGCTATTCTCCAAAGCACCTGAAGGCAGGACAAGAAACAACGGGTAGAAACTAATCAAGGAGAGAAGCAACCTAGAACTAAGGAGAAACTTCCTAACAGTGAGAACAATTAGTCAGTGGAACAGCCTGCCTCCAGAAGCAGTAAATGCTCCAACACTGGAAGTTTTTAAGAAGAGACTGGATAGCCATTTGTCCGAAATGGTGTAGGGTTTCCTGCCTGAGCAGGGGGTTGGACTAGATGACCTCCAAGGTCCCTTCCAACTTTACTACTATTACTATTACTATTCCTCACTCACTAGCTTTGTTTTTGGTCTATAATCTTCACCTTAAACCCACAAATACCAATTTGAGAAACACTGGTGATTTAAGACACGCAGTTACTGATCAGATGAATACATTTCACTCTTGATTCAAATAAACAATCAAAGTAAAGATGCTGCCCATTAGGGCTTGTTGCCTGTGCTACATCATGGAATTTTGACTTTGCATTTTTCTTGCTCACAAGGCTAAATGGTCAAATCAATAAAGAACTTTGCCTGGCATGAAATTAATAAGCCAATGATTATCTTTCTCCCTACAGACATGACAAAGTGTTCAGGATGCCAAAGAGGTAGGTTAAAATCCATTATTTCCTGCCCTTCTATTATTTCACACTTTCTTCCTTCAATCCAGTTATTTAGAATGAGCCAAAATATTACTCTTACATCATTCCAGGCAAGAGCAAAAGCATGCAGTTAAATTAAGAGTTCATGGGTCTCATTAAAAAGCTTCCCACTTGTTTGGATTCCACTTTGTGATGGACGTGCTTTGCTTTCCTAAAATTGTACTTATCCAAATAGTTAGATCGTGGTTTGGGCTTGGCCAGCTGCTTCTTTTTGGATCTGGGTTACAGAACTTATAAAGCAAGCCCTTGCATTTTGGAGAAGCAATCTGTTATGGAGTGTAACTCCCATGTATTTAGAATATTAGTTTAAGAACAATTTCACATATTTATTCTAGAATCAGTCCTGATGTTGCATATGGCATTTATTTCTTGATGGGTTGCTTGCATGCATAGTGCTTTGTTTGTTGTTACTACTTGTTTCTATAGTACCATAGCTCAGTGTATCTCATCATCAGCAACTTTTAAGATGTGTAGAGAAAGGGAACTGTGAAATTCTGGGATCTGAAGTCCACAAATCTTAAAGTTGCTGAGCTTGAGAAATACTGTCATAGCTTGGCCCTCTTTCTCCATTATTCATCCACCATGATAATAAGTATTCCTGGAATCATTTATGGTTTCCTCAGAATTTGGAAATGGGAGAGGGGTTATACAGTCACCTTGCACTGGCTGGGTTACATGTGGGATTTTTTCCCCCAGTTTATTCTGTCTAAAGCAGATAAGAAGACTGCAAAAATCAGGCCTACAAGCAGGCAAATTAGAAGTATGCCTCCACAATATATCCAGTCATTCTACTTCATTTAATTAATATTTTCCTTATTTCTGTGTTCTATTGCTTGTGTTTCCAGAATGTTGAATTCCAATATTGCATAATCATTTCCCCCCAAGGTTTCTGTGGCTTCAACACCTTCTATCATTTCATCTCAAACCATCTTACTTCAAAATATAAGTGTGTGGAATCTTGGAATGTTCCCTAATAGTGTAAACAAAAGCACACACCAAAAAAATCCTCATAGGACTTCAATACATTGGAAATTGTAACTAGATGCCAATCTCCACTACTGTCCATTTGAAGTGCCTGAAGACATCTGGTTGACTATTGTGTGGGAAAGTACTGGAAGAAATGGCCCCTAGCCTGATCTAAGGGTTTATGTGGTGGGCAGGAGATGCCAGCAATTCTGAAATTTGGAGGGAAAAGAACCACCTATATGTGGAATCTTTACAACAAAATAAGGATGTTCCCCAAATTTGGTAAAAGACTATATCAAAGGCAATGGTGGGATTCAAATATGTGAACAACCAGTTCTCTGTGTGGATGCCACTTCCGGAAGTCCATTCAGGGCCTGGGCAACAAAAAATTAGCTACCGGTTCTACCGAAGTGGTACAAACTGGCTCAATCCCACCATTGATCAAAGGAAGGAAACATGAGAGATTAGGGTTATATTTTCACAATGCTTTTGCTTGTTTGCCTTTGGAAGACTAGACATCCATTACATTTTGCATGATAGCTTAGTACAATTTTCTTTGATCAACTGGACAGTGTGCTACAATATAGCTCCTATCTTGTAGTTAAGTAAAGATAACAGATACTTGTGTGAGGGGGCAAATATGGCCAATAGCACCATCTATTCTCTTTCCAGAGAAGTCATCAAATGACATCACTGGATTATTTTGAAAACCCATCTATTTGTTTTGTCTGTTTACATTTCTATCCTGTGACAGATCATAAAATCAAATAAAATGGAATAGAAAAAGAAAGAAAAAGTAGTTGCTTGAGTTTTTATTTTGTTTTATTGCTTCTTTCTTAGTTTATCCCAAGTGATTGCTGAGTGGCCAATTGCTGTTTTAGTGTTCTGTTCGGTGACTGTGTTGATCTGTACTTTGGTGGGCCTATTACTAGGAAATGTGCCAGATTTTTCTGAGCCCTTGTTGGTAAGTTCATACTGATTGCATGACTTGGAATTTATTTGTGATTTCAAAGAGCCATGCCAAATTTGATGCTTCCCAAACTACAACTGAACTACCTTTTTACAGGGTTGGGAGATGGTGGGAATATTAGTCTTTGAGGGGTCTACAATTTGAGGGTTATTATTTTAAAAGTTTGCTATCTTCTCCGCACCCAATAGCATGTAGAAGTAAATTTCAGGATGATACTGCATTTCACCATACTTTCTCAGAAACTTGATTTTAATGATTTTTGAATGCTTTAAGAACCTCTAAGCTGAAATGTTAAGGGAAGGGCTACATAGTTTGGTACTTTATATACAAAGAAGCTAAACTCTATTGCCAGATAGAACTGAAAGAATATTTGAAAGCTTTCAGTCAGATTAATTAATACTGAACTAGATTCACAGTGCTTAACTTCTTAGGTTCTTGTTTATTGTTAGCTACTTCATCCACTTTTTTCCTCTTCCTATAGCGTACCAGTAAGAATGTTTGGGGAAAAAAAGCTAGAGACTAACCTTTAAAGTATTGTTTTTAAATTCTGCCCTTTTAGATGGTTAGAAATAATTAAATTATAGGTCCTTTCTAACATTCTGGGATAAATTACGGGCTTTTCTAAAATGTGAATGGGTCCATTATATATTTGGCAAACAGGGTTCTTAAAGATTCCTTGCAAGGCAGCATCAACACAAAAGGTAGTCAAAAAAAGTAAATGGACTCATTCACATATTACAAAAGGTGTCAAAACAGACAAGATGGAAGTTGGGCAACGCAGTTTAAGTCCCGCCCATATTTACCCACATAGAACAGGGACTGGCTTGGATTGTGTCACCATGACTGCCATCTTCCATGTTTTGAACCCTTCTCCTGTAGATGCCAATCTTCTTGCCTAAGGTTCACCTGAATGAATGAGAGTTACATGGTCCGAAATGAAAGAATTTGAGGTTATTCAAAACTTTTAATAATAACAAGAATGTCTAAAGACCCTCTGAAAATCTTGTTTAGAGTGAAATAGACCATCCTCATGACTTTGGGATCATAAGGCTTTTTTTTTAAAAAAAAAACTGATTTGGACATGTACCAAAATACCTGTTGTAGCTGATAAAATATCACACTTTTTAAAAGTATATTTTAATGTCTTTTTAAATCTTCCTTTCTTTGTTATAAATAGGGTTTTGAACCACGAAACACAGAGATTGGCAGAAAGCTCACAGTTTGGAAGAATATGAAAAGCCAAACAGGCTATAAAAAGATGCTTTCCCTTTCTCCCTTCATTGACAACAGGTTGCTGATATTATTGTTGTTGTTGTTGTTATTTCAGGTGACAATAACATAATGACATGCATTGAAATATGAGAAAAAGGTTTTCCCTCTTGCCCCATCTCTATGAATTATTTTTTGCATCCTGCTTCAACAGTCTTAAGATCGTTGCCTGAGATTTCTGTGGCCATTAAATGAATGCAGACTTGATTTTGATGGATAGGATTTTGGAGTTTGAAAGACATAGATATCATTCCTTGAGAGACAGATGCAAAATATATATTGTTGTTGATGATGATCATGACTGCAGGAAGCATGGATTAAGGATCACACATTTTTTTATGTAAGTGGTTGCTACTAATAAGCACCACTGAGCCCTTGAATTGTTTCCCTTTGTCAAATGGAATTTGTGATTTGAAAACTCTGTCTAGAATTGCTTGCCAATAGTGGGTGCCATCTTTCAAACTTGCTGAAAGTTTCTAAGCCCCATATCTGCATTTGAGAATGTCTGTAATTATAAGGAGAGGGTTGAATCCCAAGAGATAAATGACCCTGGTGAGTATGGCTTCAATATGCTGAAAGTGTGGCAGGAAAGGATATTCTTAGTGAGAGAAAATGCTGTGTGTTCATCCCCTGACTTAGTATTTTAAGGCATAGAATTCTCTTTTGCTATGAATTCATTTATTAAGTTTTAGTTATATTGATTTACTTTTCTGTGACTACCCACATCTATCATGACAACCATGCATGAATGAGCATCCCTATGGTAGCCAGTTTTTGATGATCCCAACTTAAAACTATTGGTCTCATTTGCAAAACAGATGCTCAAATGTCAGACAAGCCAATGGTTATCGAATATTTTCTATCACATTATTGCATAATAAGGCAGATATATTCAGCTATCAGAAATGGAATATAAAATCCTAATAGATAATTTCCTAATTACATTTTTATCATAGCACCATCAATATATATCAATTCATGACACTTCCACACTCCAGATGGAGCATGTAGTTCCATATCAATTTTCATTTTAGTTAAGACATGGAAGACAACAAACATTAAACAAAAATTGATCATGCAGGAGAAAAGGCTTAGTATTTCTTTTTTTTTCAATTAGATTAGAATTAATATGCTCACTAGTAATGGAGTCCAGTGTGGGGGTGAGTGAGAGGAGCTTTTCTTCCCATTTAAAGGGACTTTGCTGCATGATAGAAATAATTTTTATTTTGATTGTGCTGGAAACTATGACTATCTATTCAGTGTATTCTAAGAGAGGATTGTTGCCCCCAGATATACCCTGAAATTAATTAATTGAAATAAAAATGAGATACATAATGGCAATCTACGTATCTATATATTCCAAACCAGGGATATCATTGGAATCAGAATAGGAAAGCTTTATCTTCCATCTCTGTGTAATGAAATTATGTCAATCAGCTGAGCAGATTCAGAAAAAAATGCTCAGTTCCAGAGTTTCCTAAAGATAGACTTATTTATTTTGTTAGCTTTGGAGATCTGGGCATCAACAAAGGGCAGAGATCTTTACAAGGAGAACGAGAAGCAAGAATAAGGAGGATGGTGGAGCCAGACTACGAAAAAGATGGCTTCTTCTGTAGTCCTCCAGGTAAGATTAATTTGAAATGAGACTTCAGAATACAAAACAGCAAGAATGGCGACATTTTACTAAAATAATCCTGGCAATGAAATATGCCATTTTGGCCACTATGCTAACACACACAAACAACCGACTAGTCTATATAGAAATTCAAGGTAAAGCATTCCCAACAGATGGCTGACCATTCTCTGCTTAAACACATTCTGTGAAGGAGAGCTGGACACTTTCCTCAGGAACCAATTCTGCTACTGAACTCTTCCTCTTCAGATAGTGGACGTGGCAGTGCCTGGAGACAGCAAAATAGACAAGAAAGAACTGGAGAAGATAACAAAATATAAAGACCTACAAATAGAAATAGAACAACTGCGGCAAAGGCAAACAAGGGTAGTACCAATAGTAATAGGTGCCTTAGGTGCAATCCCAAAACAACTGGAGCACCATTTGAACGCCATTGGCATTGACAAATTCACCATTAGTCAGTTGCAAAAGGCAGTCTTACTAGGAACTGCTTCCATCCTGCAACGATATCTGTAATACTATCAAACATCCACATCTGCCTATCCCAGATCCTTGGTAAGGACTCATTAGGTAGACAAAAATGTCAAATCCAGTCTGAACATCTGGCTGACTGTGCAATGATCAATCATCATCATTATCATCATCATCATCACCATAGGGTAATGGAAAGGACTCAATAGTTGGATAAAAATGCCAAATCTGGTCTAAGCATCTGGCTGACTGTGCGACCAACAATAATAATAATATTGGCACATTGCATACCATAACACAAAATCTTAGACAGTGCTTAGAAAATGTATCCATTGACAAAATTTCTATCTGTCAAGAGCAAAAGGCAACATTGCTTGGATCCACACATATATTACGTTGACATATTACAACATCTTAGGCTCTTGGGAAAAACTCAATGGGTATGAAAGCCAAGATCATTTAACAATCTGGCATCTGTGATTTCATATTGTTGTGTGTAACAGTAATAATTCTAGTTGCACAGGACCAAAGCTTTAAGAACAAGCACATACAAAGCCAGAATTGAGCAACAAAAAGCAAATACAGACTCAGCAAAGAAGCTGATAAAAAACAGTGGATCACCTGGTTAGCTACTGCAGAAAGATCACACAGACTGACTACAAACAATGGCATGACAAAGAAGCAACAGTGGTGCATTGGAACATTTGAAAGAAGTACCATTTGTCTGTAAGCAAGAAGTGGTGGGAACATAAATAGACAAAGAAGCTAAAGTGCTCAGGAATTTTAGAATACAAATAGACAAACATTTGCTACATAAAACCCAGACTTAACAACTGTCAATAAGAAAGACAAAAAAAGTTTGCACAGTGAACACTGCAGTATTTGGAGACAACAGAAGAGAAGAGAAAGAACTGAAGAAAATCACAACATACTGTTAGAAGTAAAGTCTTCATCCTGGTTCATCCAAGCCAGGAATAAATAAGCAAACATGGCGACTGCTTTGGGAAGAAGGTTACAGTTTATTGCAGAGAGATGGTTCTTCAGGAAAGTGCAGAGGAGAGAAGGGCTGAGCACATGGTGTAGTAGGTTATTATACCCCCTCTAGCCTTTTGTTTGGAATAGTTTCCTGTTCCTATGGCATGAACCTTGAGGTTGTTTCTGAGTGTTTGTCTAGGCCTTGATATCTGTGGTTTAATTCTATTATCATATCCTGCTTCCTAGGTGATGGGGCTGACTCCTAGAGTTTGTGTGGGGTATTCAGATCTTCTCTTTTGTCTTCTTGATTGTTCTGGCTCCAACGTTCTGATGGTTTTACATCTGCATTTGTATGGGCCTAGCTCTTGCTTGGGGCAGAGAGATAGATTTGGGGCCAGGTTTGGTTTTAAAAAGTCCTTTTGAGGAAAAATATATTTTTCTGTCCTTTTTAATATTTCTTTCTCTGTGCTAACTTCCTTCAATACAAAGAGCTGAGAATAGAAGTAGAATGGCTGTAGCAAAAGAAAGCAAAGATAGTATCAGTATTAATAGGCACTCCCAAAACATCTGGAGCACCACTTGAACATCAACATTGACAGAATCACCATCAGTCAATTGTGAAGGCAGCTTCACATGGCACAGCTTACATTCTGCGAGAATACTTTTAACACCATCAAATAACGTCTGTTTATCCTAGGTCTTTAGGAAGGACTTGATATGTGGATAAAAATGCCAAATCCAGCCAAATATATGGCTGATTATGCAACCAACCATAATAGTAATAAGCAGACAACTTTTCTTCCAGTAGTCCTGTAGTTTCTGGCTCTTGAATGCTCGTCCCACAGTCCTGATAGAAATGCTAAATCCATTCTAAACATCTGGCTGAATTTGTAACCAACATAATAAATAGAATATGGCAAAAGAAAGCAAAAGTACTATAATACTACCAATAGTAATAGGTGCCTTTGATGCAATTCCAAAACATTTGGAACACCAATAGAACACTATCAGCATTGACAAAAGCACCATCAGTCAATTGCAAAAGGCAGCTTTATTTGGAATAACATACATCCTACAACAATCTATTTAATATTATTAAGCAACAACATCTGCCTATCCCAGATCCTTGGAAAAGATTCAATAGGTAGACAAAAATGCAAAATTCAGGCTAAACATCCATCTGACTGTGCAAACAACATAATAATAAAAAATCAATATGATGCTCAATTCTTAAGGGAGGTAAAGAGTAGTTCAGAACAATGATAAAATTTATTTTTCAATTGTTCACAAAAGAGCCTATAGCATTGTTGTTGTTGTTGTTATTGATTATCACACAGAAGCCAGATGTTCAGACTGGGTTTGGCATTTTTGTCTACCTATTGAGTCCTTATCAAGGACCTAGGATAGGCAGATGTGGATATTTGATGGTGTTGCAGATATCATTGCAGGATGGAAGCTGTTCCCAGTAAGGCTGCCTTTTGCAATTGACTGATGGAGAATTTGTCAATGCCAATGGTGTTCAAGTAGTACTGCAGTTTTTTGGGATTGCACCCAAGGCATCTATTACTATTGGTACTACCCTTGGTTGCCTTTGCCACAGTCATTCTATTTCTAGTTATATGTCTTTGTATTTTGTTATCTTTTCCAGTTCTTTCTCTTCTATTCTACTGTCTCCAGACACTGCCATGTCCACTATCCAAATGTTTTTGTCTTTCTTATCGACAATTGTTAAGTCCAGGGTGTTCTGTGGCATATGCCTGTTTCTTTGAATTCTAAAGTCCCAGAGCAATTTAACTTTTTCATTTTCCATGACTTTCTCTATTTTATGGTCCCACCAGTTCTTGCTTGCAGGCAAATATTTCTTGCAGATCTTCCAATGCACCATTGTTGCTACTTTGTCATGCCACTGCTTGTGCAATCTTCTTGCAGCAACTTGCCAAGTGGTCCACTGTTTCTTCAGATCCATTCTGTTCTTCATTTGATCTTTCTTGTTGGCCAGTTGTGTTGTTGTTGTTGTTATATTCACCTTTGTTATTACATGTATTTTATTTTCCTTTTAGGGAAAAATTATTCTCAGCTGGTTTTCATGTCTACAACTGCTGGTAGCTTATGGAATTTGCAAGCGATACAATCCATGTGTCAAATGGAGCAAAACAAGGTTTGTAATGCTTTGAGGAATAGACAAATTTCCCTAGAGTGTCAGATTCCAGTTTCACACTTCTGAATAACTTATGTAATTCTGAAACCATTCACATGCACGCAAAGGAATGTGAATCCAGCATCCTTCAATACTGAATTAACAACAAAATGTAATGAAAAAACAAGCTTGCAGCTCTAAAAATCAAAACAGAGCATAAACTACAAGAAAGGCAAGAGAAAAGGAAAAGGAGGCAAAAGGAAGGAAAGTTAGTCCTTTGATTCTTGGATATTTTTCAAGTGAAAGATCTGAATTTGGGGTAATTTTAAAATGAAAGTATGTTTATGCTTTGTGAAACTATAGCATTTAGATATCAAAGCTCATGTTAGTTTATGCTTGATAACAAGTTAAGAGAAACCTGAAAATGCCCACTTCATTAAAATGTTTGATAACTTTTTTAATCCTATTACAGTAATATTACGTTTGACACTACAAACTGCATATTACTATCAATTAAATGTATATGCCAGTGATGGCGAACCTTTTAGAGACCGAAAACTGGCCCCGCCCCACCCCACACCCTGCCCCGCCCCTGCTCCACCCCCACCCTGCCTGCCCACAGGGCCACTCACCGCCCACAGGGCCCGCCGCAGATTGCCCAGCAGAGCCATGGCAGCCACGCCCTCTGCCTGCACCCCACAGCATCAACTGTGCACGATGGGGCGTGAGGGCAGAATCTTGTCTATGCTGCCTGGCTGCCATGTCCTTGGCTGCACTGCTCCGCGTGGGCCATGCTTGGGGGCGACTCTCTTCCAGGGGCTGCTGGTGAGGAGGGGTTGTGGGGGGAGGCAAGGCTGGGGCAACGGCACGTGTGCCCACAGAGAGGCTCCAAGTGCCACCTCTGGCACCCGTGCCATAGGTTTGCCACCACTGGTATATGCTGTCCATCTTTCTGATAAGGCGACTCTGGATGGCTTACATATCTAGTATAAAAGGTAACTGACAGATGGAGTAAAGGTTGAACCAGTTATCTTTCTTAACTCAGGGAGAATAAACATATATTTTTAATGCAAATATATTATCATCATCATCATCATCCACTACCTTTATGTTTATGATGTGCAGCCAAAGATGAGGATAGAGAATTAGTTCCAGCTCTATTATCATCTACTGACCATTTTTGATTTCCAGTTGCCAGCCCCAAGATTATTTGATTTCATATTGTCATCAGCAGAACAAAGCCACAGAGTGAGAGAAAATGAGAATATTGGGGAGGGGGAGAAATAAAATAAAAGAGGAAAGGAAGAGAGACATGAAAAAAAATCTAATGTATTATTTTCCTTTTGGCCATTTTCCAGATCCGTTCACACCCACAATTTGGGAACCTGTGTCAACGTACTGAAGCCAATGAATGCTGCCCAAGCTGGTCTCTTGGGAACTATATTGCTGCTCTACATAACCGATCTTCTTGCTTCGACATTACCCAGGTGGATGTTTCCCACACCCTGACCCTCCTACGTTCTTGTGCTCCCGACTACCATAAGGGCATTCTTGTTCCTTCTTGCGTCGGTTTCAAGACTGAAAGAAACAAACATGTGCAATGTTCTAAACTCCCAGAGAAATGCACTCGGTTCCACGCAGTTTACCAGCTCCTTCATTTCTTAGTGGACAGAGACTTTCTCAGCCTGCAGACGGTGGGATACCAAGTGCCAACACTGAAATATAGCCTGTTGTTTTTGCCAACCATGAAGGGAGCTTCCATGCTGGGAATCTACCTAAATAATCTTGAGTCAGGGGACTTGTTTGATAACTACACATCCATCATTGGGATGGACTTGGGCCTTAAACAGAAATTATTCCAGCACTACCTTTTCCTGGATACCGTGTATCCAATCATGGCAATACTGGCAATATTTCTGAGCATATTTTGTTATTTACACTCGGTCTTTATCACTTTTGTTGTCATAATGATTGTCTTTGGTACACTGATGATTTCGTATTTCTTGTACAAAGTGGCCTTCCAATTCTCCTATTTCCCTTTTGCAAACCTATCTGCAGTGATCATTCTCAGCAGTATTTGTGCCAACCATACCTTGGTCTTTTTTGACCTCTGGAATCATAGCAAGAGCCAGAACCCATCTGCAGGTCTGTTGCAGTTGGTGAGAACGACCATGCATCATTTTGGTTACCTCATGATGGCATCTTGCCTGACAACTGGTGCTGCTTTCTACACAAGCTACATGAGTTACATTACTGCCATACGCTGTTTTGCCATCTACATGGGCACTTCTGTCCTGGTGAACTTGATATTTATGGTGACGTGGCTCCCTGCTTCAGTTGTACTGTATGAACGATTCATAATAGCAAGGAAGTGTGTTTATAAATCAGAACACTACTGGAATAATACTGGGCCCAAAAGGGTCATTCTGTCTTTCCATCATCTCCTCCAGAGTATCCAGACTACATGGTGTGAAACTTCCAAATTATTATTTGAGAAAGTTCTCCCTTGTGGGGTAATCAAATTCCGTTATATCTGGATCTGTTGGTTTGCTGCCTTGGCTATAGGTGGTGCCTATATTTCCTGCCTGAATCCTCGACTGAGGCTCCCAACTTTGGAGTTGTCATCTGTACAAGTGTTCAGATTAAATCACCCCTTTGAGAGATATGACGCAGAATACTGTAATGAGTTCATGTTTGAAAGGTTAGAACGAGAAGACATGCACATGCCTATCACTATTATATGGGGTATACTCCCAGTGGACAATGGGGATCACTTTAATCCCAAGAGTAATGGCACTCTGGTGAGGGACTCAGCCTTTACCATTGAAAATCCTGAAGCGCAAAGATGGCTGCTGCAGTTTTGCCAAAAAGTCAAAAATCATACTTTTTATTATGCTGATATGGAACAAAAATTCACAGTTTGTTTCATGGAGGAATTTCAACGGTGGATGGAAAGCAGACAGTGCTCCAAGAGAGATCACAGCTTCAACCTCTGCTGTAATCACTTCTCCTTCCCGTATGGTAGGGAAGTCTTCCTTCATTGCATCAAAATGATGATCATGGAACGCAACAGAGAAGAAGCTGAAGCTCGTGACTTTGGTCTCCGATTCGATGAGAAGGGCAAACTTGTTGCCCTGGTGCTAGAGTTTGAAACAATTTATTACTACAGCTCCAACTACAGCAAGGTAAAACATTTTTACAATGAGTTTGGCTTATGGATAAGACAAGAGATAAAGGTAGCCCCCATGGGGCTTCAAAATGGTTGGTTCACCAGTAAATTGGAGCTCTATAATCTCCAGCACAGCACTGACACAGAGACCATGGTGGTGCTGGGATTGTCAATAGCCATCTGTTTTGTGGTTCTCTTGCTCACAACTTGGAATGTCCTCCTTACTGCATTCTCTGTTATCACAATAGCAGGCACTGCTCTGGTAACCATTGGACTTTTGGTTCTTCTGGAGTGGCAGCTGAATGCTGTGGAGTCCCTCTTCATTTCAGCAGCGGTGGGCCTCTCTATCGACTTCACAGTGAACTACTGCATTTCCTACCACTTGTGTTCGCATTCCGATCGCCTGAGCCGGGTCGCCTTCTCCCTGAAACAGATGAGCTGTGCCACCATCATGGGAACTTCTGCTTTGTTTTCTGCAGGTGTGATGATGTTACCTGCTACTGTGCTAGCATACAGGAAGTTAGGTATTTTTATGATGATGATCAAATGTATCAGCTGTGGCTTTGCCACATTCTTCTTTCAGTCTCTGTGCTGCTTCTTTGGTCCAAATAAGAATTGTGGACAAATTCTTTGGCCATGCATCCATATTTTGAAGGACTACTCCGAGAGCCCTAACTCCTCCAACAGAACTTTCACTTGTGGAGGTAATGAGAAACAGAACCGATTAGCAAACGATCAGGGTTCCAATGGTGCAAATGAACAGTATGAACTTCAGCCTTTGGCCCGGAAGCTTAGTGACAGCTTTGACAACAGCACTTCCACAAGCAAATTGTCCAATCGCCCATCGGTCTTGTCAGAAGATATTCAACTCCAGGACAACCGGTGCCCTAGAATGGAGCTTCACTCATCCTTTGAGAGAGACAGACAGAAGTTAGAGCAAACTGAGGGATGCCATATATCTCTTTGTCAGTGCCCTGCCTTGCAAACGTCTTCTCCTTACAAGCCTGGAAGTAACTCAGGAACAGAAGCAGAAAATCATCAAGATGAGCTCTGCAGAGAGTGCAGATGCCAAAAATATGATCCAAAAGCCTGGGAACACTCCCAGTCAGCCAGCACAATAGATGACAGACTGCTAAATAAATCTCATTATCCAAGCAATGCCAATCGACAAAAATCAGATTATACCTCAGAAAATAGTAATCTGCCAGAAGCTGAACTGTATGATCTTCACAGATGCCTTTATTCCACTGGTAGCTCTTTCAGTGTTCAGAATGTCTCCAGTGAGACCTCTCTCAGTGATTTTGAACCCAGCATAAAAATTGTGGAATCATCCAGCTCCTGTCCAGATCATTTGGATGTAGTCGATTCTTGCTGTTCCACTCAGAGAGGTTACCTGAATGGAAAGAGAGACACCTTGAGGCTGGACCTGAGAGAGACTGTCTTTGATACCTCTGCATCAGCATCCCAGCAAAACAGTGGCTTGAGAAGAACACGATTAGGAGGATTGGGAGGTGTGGATCCAGTTGTTCTACCGAATAGCAAACCTGACATGCCTGATGTTTGGATTAAGCGGTCTGGGGTGCAAAACACTGGATACTGAAGGGTGAAAATCTCAAAGCAGAACAATTGCTATTTCAGGGGTATGGAAAACAAATGTTCGGATCAAATAGCAAATATGAAACCCTTCCTTTTTTCAGCATGAAAACAAAGTGCATTATTGCAGAAGTGAAGAAAACACTTTTTAAAAAATACTCAGCCAGCCAATTTGAAGTAGATCAGAAGCAAGTTTTAATGCAGTGTCAGCTAATCAACTGCCTACCCTTGTAGTCAGTGCCATGATGTTGATTATATTCAGTTATCCTTGTTAAAGACAGCCAGTTTTATTTAGTGGTTAAGACATCAAACTAGAAACTGGGAGACCAGGAGTTCTAGTCCTGCCTTAGGCATAAAGCCAGCTGGGTGGTCTTGGGCCAGTCAGTTTCTCTCAGGATGGAGGCAATGGCAAACCATCTGTGAAAAACCTTGCCAAGAAAACTGCAGGGACTTGTCTAGGGAGACTCTGACAAGCCAATATGATTAAACAGAAGAAGAAAAAAGAATCATGGTTAATCAAGAAAGAGTTGTTTGTAACTGTCTCTGGTGTAAGATGTTTTGCAACGTCACTTGATTTTGGAAGCAGCAGAGTCCCAGTGATCACAGAAATAAATGATTTAGTAGCTACTGAACAAGGGGGGAACTTTGTACCTTGGGGCATTTGATGTTGACTCATAAGATCTTGTATATTGTTGATGTGACAAAAATGTTTTAACTGAATCACTTTCTATCAATTATGCAAATCTCATCAAGAAATTATATTCAGATACGGACAGAAAAAAATATTGCTTGGTAATTTTTCAAATAATTATTAGTACTCTTTAAAAGTAAATGTTAACAGTATAATTTATTTTTAACTTGAAGTGTGATTAAACTTTTTTCTCCAAGGACAGCATGTTTTAAATTTCATCCAACTTTTTTCATTTTATATTTTTTTATTTTCTGATATGAGTATTTTGTCTTTCATCAAATATAGTACACCTTTTGATTTGTATTAATGTTCATGCTAGGTGTATTTCATTCAAAGCTATCGGTTTTCAACTAATTATTTTTGTTCAGAACTGTATCTATAATTTTAGCCTCGTATTCTGTGAAACTAACAGACATTTGCTTTCTTTTCACCTTGCAATGTCACACTCTTTTCCATCTTTTTATGATTTATCTTGCATCTAGCTGTAATAATATCCTAGCATAAAAATAAACTTTTTTTCTTAAAGTTTTCTTTTACAATGAATACTGTGATTTACAGTACTTTTTATATACAAAAAGCTTTGGACCCTTTAGATTTTCTGCATTTTCACTTCTATTACACAAGTCCCTCTCTCACTACTTAAATAATATTTAGCAGACATGTATAGATCTAGTAAAAATTGTATCACATCTCTTCCACATCCTACACACTTTTTATTTAGACTGTTCTCCTTCCTAAGAATGTATCATGGTTATATTGGGGTGGGTGGATGTTAGTCTCCCTTTAACTGTATGCAACATAATGTATTGACAAAATAATTTTGTTCAGTATGAGCTAAATAAAACTAATTTGAGTTACTTTTAGACTATCTTTCTGGATGCCTACTTAGAGAAGAATCTTGTGAGAATTATATTATAACATCACTAGCATTGCAATTGCAATTTATATTTATTTAAATTTATATAATTATAGCACAGTGTGCAATCTATACATGATTCTTTCAACTTGTTGGAGTTATTGCCCATATATAGTAAAGAGGTTCAGGATTATAGCAATAAGATGCAATCCTCATAAATATTAGAAATCAGTCCCAATGATATGGAACAAATGGCCTCAACAGCAAAACAAAACAACAAAGTGTTGTGTTCA
The DNA here is from genome assembly GCF_016545835.1 of Crotalus tigris. NCBI lineage: Eukaryota > Metazoa > Chordata > Lepidosauria > Squamata > Viperidae > Crotalus > Crotalus tigris. The sequence goes on from NW_024100458.1 coordinate 193,992, forward strand.
TTTCTATGCAAAACTCCATCTGATTTATAAAGATATAAGATTCACAGCTCAAAGCCCTAGGATATATGGTGTAGGCATGTGTGCACAGATATATGATCCTCCACTTGGAATTTTACATAATCCTTAAACCTTAAGCATTCCTTTGCCTATCCCTGTCCTACATTAACCCATGTTAGAATTAATACTTTCACCATTTAAAAAAATATGTTCAAAGTCAGTAGTAGAAAGTGAAACCCCACCAGGCAAGAAGGTTGACACTGGGAAAAAACAGCAAGGTGCTACATATAGTATAAGAAATGATCGTGTAGAAGGGGAAAGTCCCTTCAGGAGCCTGAATGCTGATAAAACTTATGACAAAAAGACCTGTCTAAGATAAAAGAAAATAAACAAGACTGGGTACATAGAGCATACAAAGCATGACTCCCAGGAAGCTAAGTATCACCAAAAAAGAAATAACAACGACTAAAAGCGGCATTCACAGCACCAGTAAGAGCAACTGAACTGCAAATGACAACTACTAGTCAGATGAATGTATAGTGTGCTATTCTATAAATGAAAACATCAGAAAAAATAGAGGAGCACTAATAAAAAACAAGAACATCACCAATTCAGCTGAAATCTGCATACCACTATATGATGGAACAATGGCTGTTTACATGCAAGCTATGCTTCTGAATGTCGCAATTTCACAAATGTATGCACTAACTACAGATGCATCTGAAGAAGAAACGTTCAAGTACATTCACATTCACATTCAACAAATGTGAAAAAGAAGCCCTGTCAATTCCTGGCAAATAGATGGGGAAGAAATGGAGGTAGTGACAGATTTTATTTTCCTGGGTTCCAGGATCACCGCAGATGGGGACTGCAGTCAAGAAATTAAAAGATACTTGCTATGGCAAATCTAGACAGCATACTAAAAAGCAGAGACATCACCCTGCCAACAAAAGTGTGTATAGTCAAGGCCATGGTTTTCCCAGTTGCAATGTATGGCTGTGAAAGTTGGACCATAAGAAAGGCTGAGCGTCAAAGAATTGAGGCCTTTGAACTATGGTACTGGAGAAGACTCCTGCGAGTCCCCTGGACTGCAAGGCATTCAAACCGGTCAGTCCTAGAAGAGATCAACCCCGACTGCTCTTTAAAGGCCAGATCCTGAACTTGAAACTCAAATACTTTGGCCACCTAATGAGAAGGAAAGACTCACTGGAGAAGGGCCTAATGCTGGGAAAGATTGAGGGCAATAGAAGAACAGAACAACAGAGAATGAGGTGGCTGGATGGAGTCACTGAAGCAGTAGGCATAAGCTTAAATGGACTCCAGAAGATGGTAGAGAACAGGAAGACCTAGAGGAACGTTGTCCATGGAGTCGCGATAGGTCGGACACGACTTTGCAACTAACAACAACAACAAATGTATGTATGATTTCAGTGCCCAAACTGAAAGCAAAGATGCAGCAGAAATATTGGCAGATCCAATATAATCCAGAGAATGAGCATTGCAAAGAAATTGATGGAAAAGAGACCCACTAGAGTTATTTTTTCCCTAATAAAGAAAATATTTACTATATAAAATAAAGGGGGGTGAGTTCCAGCACCTTTTTTCTTACAAAAAAAGCACTGGTTATGGCTATCTTACTTTGCTCTTGTTATGCAATAAAAATCTTCAGAAAAATCAGTTATTCTAGAAATGGTTACAGGTATTAGAAAATGAGATCAGCAAAGAACATACTGAATAGATACATCAGGCAAGATTCTGGTTAAAATCCAGAAATATTAAATAAAGTTATAAAACCCTGGAAAGAATAGAGGGAACTAATCTAGAAAATCTGTAAAACACCGGTATGACTGAATAAATGGAAGACTGATATTTAGAATGTTGAGAGCATGCAGATGACATATGCCACACATTGTTGTAGGGATAAGGCTTGTGTGATCACTGCAAGGCTGACCAATCACAGAACAAGCTTTAAGAGAATGCAAATTGATGAGTTATTCCATACATCTCTTCCACTCTTGCATGATGCTTTTAATGTGTGTATGTATGTGGATATACTGGCTCATTTTCAAATAAAGTAATGATCTGCAGCTTTCTTATTCTCTAAGAAACCCCACGTGATCGCTATTCATTGAAAAAAAAACCCATGGAACTGGATTGAGGCTGATTTAGTTTCTGCTGCCATCAGATTCAGAACTTGAAAGGAAACTTTAATTATAATACACAAGGCAAATCTTATGGAACCAGCAACTATAATGTTGTAATTAGATGCTAGTATTTCTCAATATGTTCTTAGGTTGATTGGAGATATGAAGTAAAACCTGGGCAGTTATACTAGTTAGAGAAGACTGCAGCTTACCTGTTCTTTGAAAGCTGAATTCCTCCAACAGTTCTATTGTAACTGATAGTACAGGGAGAAATTACACTACTGTATGAAGCATCATCTTGACTTGATGGCAGAAAATAACTCATCAGCTGTTTACTCACTTAAACAATTGGTACAAGTACATCAAATAAGAACAGCTCTTCTTTTTCTGCATGCCAGTGAAATTCATACACCAATCAATTATGTCTACTTATTTTACACTGTCTCATACCTTTCCCCCCAACAAATGGGTCACAGTTAGGGTTATTAATTGATAGTTGACAGTCACCTCTATAAATTTATGTATTAATGACATAACACAACAAAGATATTGCACCAACTGACAACCAATCTTTTAGATAACAGATTTTAAGACTTGTAATGGGCAAAAAAAAAAAAAGAACAAGAGTCAGAAGAAAAAAGGAAAGAGCATGAATTTTCAAAGTATTAACAAAAGAAACAGGATTTCCAAGTGACTGGTCCTTAAAATTTCTTGGAAGTTTGAAATCTCCTTAAGCAAAGGTCACATTCTGGAGAAGTGTGCTAACAATGAAGAAGAGGAATTGAAGACATCTTATCTAGCCTTCGCAAGTAACCTCTGATAAATGTCAAACATGATGAAGAGAAAGATATATTAATAGCCAGAGAAAAACCAGGAGCCAGAAAAACATACCTGAAGAGATGTTACACTCAGACTTTATAGAAAGATCTAGTGTATATAGTAGCTGGATTTTAAAAATCGTTCATGTAAATGTTAGCAAATACTAGAGACACAAGATAAAAGGATAGATGCTGACATGAATTGTAACTGGGTTAAAGAACACAGAATAGGAGTAAATGTTAGGATTTTATACTGGAGAAATGAGCAAATTGGAACAATCCATGGATCAGTATTGGGATCATGCATTTTAAGATGTTCATAAATGGATTGAAATGTGTTTGCATATTTAAATAAGGGTTAGAATGGGACATTCTCAAACTCTGGCCTGCAAGAACCATTCAGCTGATTATTTAACAGTTTTTTCCCCAACAACACAAACATTAGGTCCATACCAAGTATTTTAATATTTTCAAAATACGCACTGAGCTTTCTACTACTTTTCTTTCTTATATTTTTATTTACTTCACTGTAAAATAAGAGCCTAATTCAGTCTTGAGCAAATTAGCTAGAGGTCATTTACCATTCAACAGGCCAAAGTTCGGCAAGGTTTCTCCCATCACTAATTCTATTTCATGTGCAATTTCGGTTTATAAAAGGTCCCTAAAGCAGTCCATCCAACAGGTAAAGATCCATGCAGTTCATCACATATGGGAACGCTGCGCTGCTGCAGATTGTTTTAAAGCAGGGGTCTCCGAACTTGGCAACTTTAAGATTTGTGGACTTCAACTCCCAGAATTCCCCAGCCAGCACATGCTGGCTGGGGAATTCTGGGAGTTGAAGTCCACAAGTCTTAAAGTTGCCAAGTTTGGAGACCCCTGTTTTAAAGAGACCGGGTCCCTGGCTGTTCTGAACCTTCCAGATTCAAGTGTTATCGGATCGAAATCGTATGGCTCAGTTGATTTTTAGTACGGACTTTCTAATCTAAACAGAGACATCATAACCACTCTAACGTCCCATTAAAAGCTGTTTCAGAACAGTATTTTTTTTCTTCGAAGAAAAGCAAAGGAATCAAATAACCCATTCCCACTCTAAATTAAGCCCACCCTGTAAAATGATGCAGGCCAGCTTCTTCTATATAATATCTACGGGAGGTTTTTTTTTTTTTTTTTCATTCCGTTCATGCGCTTAAGTTTTCCCCATCTCGGGACTGGACGTTTAGTTATTCGGCGCATGCGCGCGGGAGACTTTCCTGGGCTTCTAGCTGTCGCGTTAGGTCGAGAAGAAAACGCCCTTTACGATTCAAATGGCGGCGGGACGCTGTTGTAGAAGCAAACTTTGGGTGCTACGCTGGGAGCTTCTCTGAGAGTCGTATGTCACAGGTTAGAAGTTTCGGGGATCAAATTTGGGTCTCGCCTGACTGATGGTGCTTGCACGTTATATGTATGCACATGTGGTTGGAAGGCTTTCTGCTGAAAGCCTTTATTTATTTGAAATTAAATAATTTTCGCCAGCAACTGCTTCTTGTCACATGGGTTCCTGACTATGATTCATCGCTTTGAGACCAAAGGATCACAATGTGCTTTTATCGAGGGCTGTTCAAGAAAAAAAGTTTAGAAAGTTTAAAGGTTATAGTATAAAATTGCCAGAAATAAAGGAATATATTTGTGGCTCAGGGTTGAAATAAGGGGTCTTTGGTGCTCTCTGAGCTTGGTTGTTTTCTTGCAAACGTTTCATTATCCAAACTAGGTAACATAAGTCTAGCACTGATGACGTTACCTAATTTGGATAATGAAACGTCTGCAAGAAAATAGCCAAGCTCTGAAGTTGCTAGTATAAGAAAAGAGCACAGTATATCACACTGGCCCTTGATATCTTTGCTTGGTCTATAAAAGTGTTTTATTTTTTTTAACTCATAGAATGTGAAATTTCAATACACTTTAGAAAAATCTTATTTTCCATTCCTTTCTATGAAATGAAATCAAATGAACTTAAAATCCCATGAAATTGGGATGCATTTCTAAACAGATTACGCAACACATTGCATCAGTATGCGATTGCCTTGTGTATACCTCTAATGCAGTTTATACATTGATCATTCATAAAGGTATAAGTAAGTAAACATGATTCAGTGTGCAACATGAACATGGCTATTTTTGATTAAAGTGAAATTTGCAGAGAAAAGGATTAATGACCTAAATAAAATTATTGCAAATTACTTTGAAGGTTGTGAGACATACTTACTTTGTTCCCAAACAGAATAGACTGCTGTTGTAGAAAATAAAAAAAATTAAAATAATGGTTGTTTGCAATGCTCATTACATATCTTACAATTTAATTAATAGCTAGCTTTACCATCCTCCTCCTGTTCCATACTATTAGTTAACTGTTTTTAGTGTATTTGCTGTCTTGAACCAAAACAAATTCTATTTCCAGTTTCTGGAAAGTGGGCTTTATATACTGTTTTAATTGTAAAACTAAGCTTACAGAAACTCAAAATGATGGCAACCTGGAGTTTAAATAGCACACTAAATCGGAAACCTTGAATAAACTGCTATGCATAGTGCAAACTGTAAAGATTAGTTTCACACCATATGCCAAACCAAAACAAGAGCAAAATATAGTTTCCTGCAGTGCAGTATATGAACTTTCTAATAATACAGAAAAGCAAAATTTTAGAATTGCTGTTCTCCCTCTACCTTTACAAGGATATTGTGCCTAATGAACTTTTAGCAGGCTTGGCTTCATGCATATTCTGCTATTGTAGGAACTGTTGATCTGCAGCACTTTATATCTTTTAAATTTTAAATATGGAGACAGACAAATATGAGATCCATGTATACATTTCCCAACAGTCCAAAACAACTGGCATTCTAAAAAGTCTGTTAATGTGTTACCTTATAATTAGAGAGCAATTATCTTATTTCTTCCTGTGTTGCAGAATCTTTGCAAAGACAACTTCAAATGCTTTTCTTAACTGTGGTTGCTAATCTTAGATGAGCCTGATGTGAATTAGAATTTATCAAACTTATAGCTAGAACTATGTACTTAAACCCCACTCATCCTTTGAGGTAATGCCTGGTCAATTAAGAGTGGAATTTTATATCAAGATAGTATTCTGTTATCATCAAATGTTTTGGCCTGCAAACTTTATATTTATTTATATTGTTTGTCAAGCTAGCTAGATTTTTTTGAAAATACTATTTGAAATATCAGGATGGCATCAGGTTTTGTGCATATATTCTGGGTCAGTAATCAGTTTTGGTTTTGCATTTTAGAGAAAAGGTTAGAAATTCAAATATGGTGAACTATAAGAACAAGAAACTGTTGGTTAAAAATCAGAAATCAAATCAAGCTTTTGCAAGTGGACTTGATGAAGAAATAATGTCTTGCTCATACAGAGATTTAAAGAAGAGAAAAAGCAATAGATTTTTCTGCTCTTTTGCCTTATCCAAAGTTCTGCACAAATTAAGAAAGAGTACAGGACTTAGGATGAAAGATACAATAATATCAAAATTATTTTATTCCTCTGCCATCACATTATTCCTGTTATTGCTAAATCTTGCAACTTTTTCCTTTCATTTCCAAATTTCATTTCACTCTTAAGGTGTTATAAAATCACCCTCTCGGTTTAGGTATCATCCTCAGCTTTTTCTCCTTAATGTTAACCTGAGGGCAGGAATTTCCATTAACTATTTGCCTTATTTGCAGAGGTGCAGCTCTGTAATTATTCAAAGCAGCAAAGCCGTAACAAAGAGATGGACTCAAAGCCCCAGAAAGATCCTGTTTTTACGTGTGGTGCAAACAATCCTACCGCATCTGTTGCCTTCAAAGACCCAAATCAAAGGTATATATACTTTTGCTATGATTGCCAAAATATCTATTCTTTTGGCAGCTCCATTCCATATACCACCACTCCCATACTCTCTTTTTAAAAGAGAGAATTTGCAATTTCTCTTCGTCCCTCCCACCAAAAAAGAAATTTGACCTAATATGTCAGGGAGGCTAAAATTAAGATCCCTAATCAGAATGTTTTGCTCTCTTTTTTGTTGTTCATGTTCGTTGTATTGAAATGTTTAGATTTAAAATCCTTATCTTGTTCCAATATTTATTTGTTCCTCTCATATTAAGACTCATGAAGTCAGTGAAAAAGGTTGCACTGCCACCCCCTTCGAAGAAAGGATTGCCAATAGCTACACGATCGTGAGTATTTGCAAGCAAACTATCCTCCTTTTCCCCCCCCTCCTATTTTGTGGCAGAATGCCTTAGAATGGTTTATAAAACATGTTTTAAATATTCCAAATTTCTAATGTTCTCTTCAAATTTGAAAATATTGTTACAGCCTTATTTCAACTTCAAAACAAACTATTCTGATAAAAATTGGAACAATCTGTTTCGAGAATAGAACACTTTTAGCAAGATTAGAAAAGCATGAGTGAGTAAGAATACTCCAGAGCCCAAACTTTGGACTCTGACATGTTTTATAAGCCTCTAATTCTTTACAAGAATGTATTTCACTTAAATTGTGTTTCATTTTGGAAAAAAACAAACTGCCGTAAGTGCAGAATTCGCTATGTACAATAATTGCAGGACAAACTATATTATGAAAATATCACAAAGTGTAAATATTTGGTTAGATTAGATTGTATTGTGGAATTTGTATCATGTAGATTTTCATTATTAGTGTGGATATACATTACAGTTTCCAGTTGGCTAATTGGAGCAGCCTACAGTATAAGCCTTGTACATAAATGAATATTTAGATACTGATATAGGCTGATCAAGTAGTGGTGCTTCTGGATGAAGGCACTATGTGGTGAATATCTTACATTTTAATAATTTCTTTATATTCCTCTTTTCCATCTGCAAAATAATGAGTGTTCTTGATATGTTATTAAATGCAGGCAAAATTGCCATCTATGATTAATCACTAATACGTTTGATTCAGTAGCCCTATGAATAGATACAAACGGGAGACCGAACTCAGAAACAAAAACAAGTTCCTGGAGAATGTCAAAAGTGAATTGAGTTTAAAAGTGGAGGAAATGCAGGTAGGAAGCAAACTTGGCTTTTGTTATTATGCGATGAACCAGATAGAATATGGGCAGTTCCTATAATTTTTTCATTCTAATTAACTTTTTGAGTGTGTAAGCCCGATCTTTCCTCTGCTTTTTTATTTTCATCTTTGGAGTAATGAGGGCTGTGCAGGTTATACAAGAATGACAGATTGGAACTACTCTAAGGGTTTTATATCATTTCACAATATATCATTTCATAGAGCAGTGTTTCTCAACCTTGACAATTTTAAGGCATGTGGACTTCAACTCCCAGAATTCCACAGCCAGCATTGCTGGCTGTCGAATTCTGGGAGTTGAAGTCCACATGCCTTAAAATTGTCACGGTTGAGAAACACTGTCATAGAGGATTAAAGTCTTTTTCTTCTGTTTGGTGTGGAAAATATTTGTCTGTGGATTGTCTTCTTAGAAGAGAAAATCTATGTAACTTTATTCTTTAGTATTTTCCTCTATAGAGTCATTTTCAGTTTTTTCCTGTTTTTGCTTAGTCCAGAAAAAAAATTAAAAGTGGAGGGAATAGTCTATGGGCTTTTTTTTTTCTTTAGCCTATATATTTTTTAAAAGATTGTTTTTCACAGTTCTACAAATGTAGCACTCATTTGGACCAATTCCATGATTTCACATATTTGGAGGGCATCAAGTTTGGAGAAAACTGCATTTTTCTTTCCTTAGCTCTCTTGATAGCTCCCACTGCCAGATGTGACCAAGGACAAAGCGAGGAAGCATGATAAAATATTTTGCCTCCATACAGCTGTCTTTTGGAGAAGGTTGTAACTTATGTCATTTGCTTTCTAAGTGCAGCCCCCTAAACTTCCTAGGGTACTATTCAATTTTTGCATGGTGTCCATTTGGATATCTTCCCATAGCAGAAGAAAAGAGAATTTGATAAATGCATCCATGCATTTTCATAGCATGGATCTGCCTTCAGTGTTTAATTATTCCACCATGTTTCCTAGCACTTCAAGCTAGTTCATGAAATAAGGGAGGAGAGGCTTCCAGATAGGAGAGAAGAGACGAATCAACCCTCCTTTTTCAGTGCTGTAACACCTATTCCCTAAGTTTGCTGTCCTGCCATACCAAAACAAGAATTGTCTCAAGGTACACCAAAGTTCCATTCTCCCCCTACATTTTTGAAATGATGGAACACTGGGCAGGGAATGAAGTTCAGCCGTGGAGCCATATCCAGCCACCAATACTAAATTACTGTTTTGTGAGATTAGTGAAATCCTACTTTGTGTAACACATTTTCTAAATCTTAAGAAATCACCTTATCATCACTGCTGATATTTATAATAGCCACAAGAAAATAATGTCCTTCCAAATAAAAAGGGTTGTTCTATTGCACGATTCTTCATCTTTTCTTGTACCTTATTTATTTCTTAAAGAGCTAATAGTAATAAGTAGTTTTCTTAATTTGCCTTTTGGTTTGGTCTCTGCAGAAGGAGGTGAAAGAGATGAAGGAGCTATGTGATAGTCTTGAAAAAGAAAATGATAAGCTGAAAAAATTTCAGGAAAGCTGCCTCTTGATATTAGAAGCCAGGAATTGTGATCCAGGTAAAGCATTTAGTATTCTGTGTTTATTGCAAACAAGACAATTATATACAACAGACATGTCAAACACAAGGCCCAGGGGTCAGAGGCGGCCCACGAAGTGGTTTCATGTGGCCCGCGAAGCCATCCTGGAAACAGTGAGGGAACAGCCTCCACTGCCTTGGCCCTAGCCCAGGCCAGCCGGGAGCCAATGTACAATTTTGTAGTGGCCATCTTGGCATTTGCCCCGGTGGACCATGCCTTGGCACTTGCCCTGGTCCCACCCCCTTCTGCCAGAGACCCTCAGATCTGTCCCACTCCTGCCCAGGCCCCCATAGGCACCCTTGACGCGAATGATGTAGAACTGGCCACACCACCCAGTAGGCCACACCCATTCTATCCACACCCACCCAGTAGGCTGCACCCACTCTAGCCACACACACACACACCCCAGGGCAACCGCAATGCTGATGCAGCCCTCAGTGAAATTGAGTTTGACACCCCTGATATACAATATTATTTCTGTCACTATCTTTCCACCAGCAAAAGACTAAAACTCCTATGATGGTAGGGTCCTCTTCATGTAATTAAGATTACCTAGACTAGTGTTTCCCAAAATGTGATCCATGAATCACTGGAAGTTCCCTAAATTTCCCCAGGTAATCTGACACAGTCTGTTTGACACTATAGCCTGCATCTGTTTCTAAACTGTCAATCACCTGCTCAATCTTTTTAATATGAAAGGCTCATTATTTAAAGAATCTGTTGAACATTCTCAGCCAGCGAATTGTGCTAAAAGTAGCCAGCACTATATAGACTGTATACATAAAGCAATTCAAATGATTAATACATTTTTAAGTTTAGGTTAAATTTTAATATTTTTAAAATGCTTTAAAATGGAGAGGATGGGAAAACATATAGAAATGCAACTGTAATAATCTCATATGCTGAAAACATCCATCTTAGAGTCCAGGGCAGTGGTTGTCAACCTGTGGGTCGGGACCCCATTTGGGGTCGAACGACCATTTCACGGGGGTCGCTAAACAACGCAGTCCGCCATTTTTTCCCCCTTTTCCTTAGCTGTGCTACTCCCTTTTATTCTATTGGCTTTTGAAAGCCAATAGAGTAGACTCTCTTGAATAGAGTCTAATTCTATTGGCTTTCAAAAGCCAATAGGAATTGTCCAGGCTGTCTCTGCCCTGCTGAGCCCGCCAAAAGTCCCATTCTGCAAACGGTGCTGCACCAGTTGAGTAGTCCTCGACTTACGACTGGTTGAGTAGTCCTCGACTTACGACCGGTTGGGGGTCGCGGCATTAAAAAGGTTGAGAACCACTGGTCCAGGGGTAGGCAACCTTAGCTCTTTTTTGACTCATGGACCTCAGCTCCCAGAATTCCTCAGCCAGCATGGCTGGCTCAGGAATTCTGGGAGTTGAAGTCCACGAGTCATAAAAGAGCCAAGGTTAACTACCCCTGGCCTAGATAATGTGGTACAAAATAGAATCTAGGTGGTACAAAGCAGACAGATGTTTATTCTACTATTTTGTAATGTATGGACTAAGCCACTTTAAAGTTCAACCGCTGAATAAATTATTAGATAATTCTGATTAGGCCAGGACAAAAATCTTTCCCATTTTTGATCCCTGACTGAAGGTTTGATGGTTGAATGCTTTTTTCACTCAGAGCATATGTTCTGCCTCTGAAATATGATCCCTTTGTAAGAGATCATTTTGATTCATGTGATTCTATTCGGAAACAGATGTTTCAGAATTTCTTACCAAAGGAGGCAGCAAAATAACTCCAAAGTTGCTTGCCTTCTATGCTTTCAGTTGAATGAGAAGAAATACAGCTTATATATTTGAAATACAATAAAATATTTGAAAATTAGTTACAGGGGACCAAATTTTGGAGGAGGAAGAAATGAACAAGAAGACACAAACTGAGATAACGGTAAAAATCTGATTCTGTTTACTATTCCCAAGGAGAACTATAATCTGAGGCAGTCTTAAGGTTTTGTTACCAACCTAATAGTTCCAAAGCATGCAGATGCAAGTACATAAATAAGTACTACTTTGGTAGGAAAGTAACAGCATTCTATGCGCCTCGGCATATAGTGAAGGCTTTGGACAACGCTGGCTTCCTCGGCTAGGAAATGGAGATGAGCATCACCCCTTAGAGTTGGACATGACTGGACAGGGAAAAGCTTTAACTTTTTAAAGCAAGGACAGATTACAGGGTACAACTACTAACCTAATAGTTGAATCTTACTTCTACACTGGCAACTGTAACCTTATCAACTGTTTCTGAGGATGGTAGCCTGAGGGAGTGCAGAGTTAAGGCTGTGTAAAGGTTGTTGAATGGCTTTCTGAGTGTGTCCCTTTCCAGTGTTTTTTTCTGAGGTGGCTTCTCTATTCTATGGCAAGCTGCTGAATTTAGTTTATAAACCTAGTCATGGGTATAAAATAACTTAAAAGTTTCACTTTTAATTATGAATTAGAAGTTGATAATACTGCTATTTCTAATGTTTTTGCCTTTCAGGTTTTATCAGACAAACTTAATGCTGATCTTGAATTGTTCATCCAAATGGCTAAAAAGGAAAAAGAAAATCTTCAGGTAAAACTAGGATAGATTTTCCTCTCTTCCTCTTCAGATACATGTATATTAATACCATACAACATCCGTGTTTAATATTTTTAGTGCTTTGATTCTAACTCTATGCTAACAACCTCTATCTGTAGGAAAAAACTCTGAATCTTCTTTTGGCGTGTGGTAATTGTTTATTTGTATATATGTATTAATTCCAAAAAAAACCTCTTACTTTGTTTTGTGCAAGCAATTTCTGACAGATGCTTTGCACCTAACTGACACATGTAAGAAGGGACAAACCTATTCTGTTAAAACTAAGGACAGAAGAAAAACCTACACATTGAAACTAAACTAGATTCAAGTTGAATCCTGTACTAGAAAGAACTTTGTGGTAGTAACAGCTGTTAAGCAAAAGAACAGTGTGCCTAGAAGAATGTGGCCCATCCATTTTCTTTCCTGGAATATTTGCAAGGAGTGGATAACCCTTGTTGGGGTTAGTTCAGTGGATTTATACACAAAGTAGGGAATTGAACTAAATGACATAAAGTCTGCTCCAGGTCCTAGATTGTGACTCAGTTTCTGTACAGGTGGTCCTCTACTTACAACCATTTGTTTAATAACTTTTCGAAGTTACAGCAGCACTGAAAAAACTGATTTACAACCAGTCTTTGTACTTATAACCATTGGAGCATTCCCACAGCCACGTGATCAAAATTTGGGCAATTGGCAAATCAGCAGGTATTTAGAATGGTTGCAGCAAGCTGGGGGGCACATGATTACCCTCTGCAACCATCCAAGCCAGATTCCGACAAAGCCAATAGAGGCAACCAGATTTGTTTAACTTTGTCATTACCTTAACTATGTGACTAGCTTAACAACAGTGGCAAAAAGGTCATAAAAAACCACACAACTCATTTAACAATTCCCTTGCTTAGCAACAAAAATTCTGATCCCAATTATGATCATAAGTTGAGTATTACCCGTATTTCAATTTTCACAACTGTAAAATTTATTAAATGCATTTGTAATAAAGTAGATATTGCTACTTAAACATGTTCTTCTTTACAGAATGCTCAGACCAGATGGAAGCAGATAGAGGAGGAGAGGACCCACTTCTTACAGGAACAACAATCTTTTCATAGAGAAATGGAAGAGCTGGTTGCTGCCTTAAACCAGGAAGTTGACTTCTTAAGCTCATCATAGACTTAAATTGAGATTAAGTTTACTATGGATCATTTAAACAATAACTCATATTCTCCAGAATAGCTAGACATGTAAGAAGATACGAAACTTAATACTAAACTGTATGTACCAGAGGAATTTAAGGAATATTGTTTTTCTTGTTTTCCTGTGGCTTTGAAAACAGCTAATCTAGGTATGTGAGATATACTTTCTGTTACCTTAATCTCTCAATCTTTCAGTTTTCTGTTCCTGAAAAGAATTCTACTCCCCAAATATGAAATTACAGGCAGAAATGTTCATTCTCCTATTTATTGGGGTGGAAGAGCTTTAAGTATGTCATGTCCAGGCAAATACTCTTCAGATTGAACTTCAGCTTCCATCAGTCCTAGCTAATATGGATGATGACAAAAGATTGTGGAAGTTGTTTCCAAAATAGCTGGAGCAAGCTATAACTACTATATTATAAAATCTTTAAGCTGTTCCATTGGCAGGCCATTTTAATGTACTCAATGGCTCCAAACAAGGGATAATAATTAAAATCTATTAAATTCTGAGTGGTCGTATAATTGGATGATGTGTTTATGTTTTTAGTTGACATTTTGTGTAAGTTCTTGATGTTAATGACAATAAAAATTTACTATGTTTAAATTTTAGTTCTAATTACTTTTGACCTGTAATTGCTAAGAAGGTACAGAAAACATCTTAGATTGATTATTGTATTTTAATTTCCTTTCTAATGTATTTTTACTCTGTAGAATCTTTCTAGTCAGCTAGGGTAGGTGAAATACCTCAGCATATTTTAGAAATATGTAAGATTTTTGACCACTTCATAATCTTCAGTTTTTGTTTCAGATTTAAAGGTATTTTATTATTAAGCTGCATAATAATAGAAGATGTTGCCATCTTCTATAATCATCATCACATCCTCTGTTAAGCATATTAGCTACAAGCATACTCCACAGTTCTCTATGCAGTTACAGTCTCCGTCCTTCCATTTAAGGTTGATTTTTTTTTCCTGATCTTTCTGAAATGTTTGGCGCCAGGTTTTCTTTGGTTTTCTCTAACCATCTTGTGGTATCCAATTGATTGCAGTCTTTGCTGGATGCTGCTCACTCATAAGGAATCCATGTCCAGTAAAGCCCATTCTTCGTTTTGTCACTATTTCAGAAAGTTTTCAGGAATTACTTATTTGTAGAATTTCCTCATTTGTGACATGGTCCCAATATGAGATATGAAGAATCCTTTTGAGTCAATATTGTTAAAAGATGTGATTTTATAATTCTCGTAGATTTCCAGGTCTGACTGGCACAGATGGCAATTGGTATGGCATTAAGTAATCTGATATTGATAGATGTGATCCATACTGAGCACATTTGTTGGAAGACAGCAGCTGCTTTGCCTATTCAAAATTTCATACCTGCTTTAGTTCTCCCATCTGTATCCATGACATCACCAAGACAGTTGAATTGTTCCACAAATTTTAAGACCTGTCCTAATGTTATTGGGGTGTTGTACTGAACATTGCCAACTTGCTTGGTCTTCACTGATGGCTAAGCCCACTTTACTTGCCACTGCTTCAAGTGCCAGCATACAGTATCTTTCAGCTATGTCTTAGTGTTTGCTAGTAAAGCAATGTCATCCGTAAAATCTAAGTCAATTTGCCTTGACTTAGATTTATTTCATGGAATGCTGAAGTCCAATTTATTAATTGCCTTTTTCATGGTACAGTCCATGGTAATCAGAAATAAAAAGAGGGATAGGACACAGCCCTCCCTTACACCTGTATTAATTGTAAAGTAGTCAATACTGCCATTTTCAGTTTTTACACAGCACCTAGTGTTGTAAACGTTTCTAAAAATATTAACATAGCAATAGCACTTAGACTTATATACCACTTCACAGTACTTTACAGCCCTCTCTAAGCGGTTTACAGAGTCAGCATGTTGCCCCCAACAATCATTTTACCGATCTCGGAATGATGGAAGGCTAAGTCAACCTTGAGCTAGTGAGAATTGAACTGCTGGCAGCTGACAGTCAGCAGAAGTAGCATGCAGTGCTGCATTCTAACCAATGCACCACCATTGGTTCAACATACTGGTATCATGAATACCATAGACCATGGGTGTCAAACTCGTCACGTGACGTGACGTATCATGACTTTGCATTGCCAACAATGGGGTGGGCATGGCTTCAGTATGATGAAACCAGTCTGCAGGCCAGCAGTTTGACACCCGTTATAAATGGTATTCCACAGTGATTCTCTATTGACACAGATTCAGATGCTTTTTTAAAATCAATAACTAATTGTCACCTGGTTTTGGTACCCCTTACTCTGTTCAATGAAATTTTGCAGTGAAAAGATCTGTTCATTGCACGAATGACCTTGTCTGATTCTGGCTTGTTCTTCATGCATATATTGTTTGATCTTATTTTGGAATTTTTTACGTGGGACAATACATAGCTCTTTTCCAGGGACTGAGGGAAGTATGATACCTCTCCAATTATTTAAGGTTGCCTAAGACCTCATATATAATTTCAATTATATTTATCAAGTATTTACAATTTGCCCAAGGATCAACAAAATAATCTCTAGAAAACAAATGCTAAGACTTTCAAATAAAGTGAAATTGGGTTTTTCTTAGTAAACCTGCAAAGGAATGTAATGTTATGCCATTATGCTGCTAGTGGGGAGGGGCTCCTAATTAAAATCTATCTTTCCCTGTTCGTGAGAAGTTCCCTATTTTCCGAATTTCCTTTTTTCAGTTTTTGAAACTTTAAGGCGCGATTTGTGCTACGGGTTACAAAAATACTAGGAAAAAATGCTTTCTTTGCTATATAACTAAGGGGAAAGTGGGAGAATGGAGCCTTAAAAAGCATAGATGAAACCTCGCAGAAGAATCAGGCTGAAAGCGGAATAGAAGAGGATGGCGCCAAGCCCTCCTTAGCCTTGGGCAGCGAAACCAGATTAGCCTGGCGACTTTCTCTTCTAGGCGGTCCAGGCGAGGCAACAGAGACATACCGGCTCTACACATATGTCTTGCAGTCGATTGGCTGTTGCCCTTCATTTCGAGAGTTCCCAGTGGACAGTTAAGCCTCGCCCCTCTCGCTGATTGGTCAAGAAAGCGGTGGGCGTGCTGCCAGGATCTGCCGGGGTTGGAGGTCGCTGCGGAGTTCGTGATGGCGGCTGTTGGACTGGTCAGGAAGCCCGCAGCCAGCTGCTTCCGACGCTGCTTCCTTGGAGGCTTGTCAGTCTGGCGGCGAGGCTGCGCCGGGATCTCGGTGGACGATACGGTGAATGGCTTGAACGCAGAGCAGCGTCAGGTATACCCGGCAGCGTCTTTTAACCTTAAAAAACAATTGTCCTTTTTGCAACCTCCACCCACCTGCTGCTGAGTTTCCCGACTCCAGTTCGTGTGTCGTGAGCTCGCTTAGGGAGCATTTGCCATGAGCGGGACTGGGTCTATTCTGGATCCCAGAACTCTGTACTGGAACACACGGGAATAAGATATCCAAAGATTCGGACGGGATCTTGTATGCGCCGGCGATGAGAAACGCATCTACCTTGTTGAGGTCATTAAGAAAACGATCGCAAATAAAATTAGTTCAGGATGTGAGAAATGGTTACAATGTTTGGAGTTTTATTTCCTTAGAAAAAGTTGAATAAGCATGTTATAGAATCTGGTGATTACAATACTGTAACGATCTCTAACCTGGATGGCTTTAAAGGATTAAATTTGTCCACGAAAGATAAAATTATTAACATTACTAGTCACAATTTAATTTTGCAGACTGTTCTGCACATTATTAGTTATTTAGGAACAAAAGCAGCATTGTGTTATTGCTTGAAACCCCCTCTTAAAGAAATTTGGATTGAGCACTGAGGAACAGAATGCTAGACTATTAAACTATGGACCTTACTGCCATCAGATGGATTGATGAATACCAATTTAAATTTTTAAAAAGACTAAAAAATTCAAAAAATAAAAAATAATTATTGAGCAGTAAATCAGTAGGATAATTTCCAGACTGAACTATAAAGTAATGTTCTAAAAAGTCAAATAACAAATAACAGTTTTGATATATAAAACGGATATGTGCTTTTGTGGTTGAGACAAACATACAGAAATTTTCTGATTTTAAAAGGCTATTTTCCCGTTCTTTCAGTTTAAAAGCATCTAAGGCAGGGGTGTCAAACTCAATTTCACTGAGGGCCGCATCAGCATTGCGGTTGCTCTCGGGGTGGGTGGTGGCCAAGGTGGGTGCGGCCAACTGGTGGGCGTGGATGGAATGGGTGTGGCCTACTGGATGGGCATGGCCACCTCTACATCGTTCGAGTCAAGAGTGCCTGTGGGGGCCTGGGCAGGAGTGGGACAGATCTGAGGGTCTCTGGCAGAAGGGGGTGGGACCGGGGCAAGCACCAAGGCATGGTCCATTTCTTCATTCCTCACGAAGGGTGACACCTTCCCAGCATGCACCCAGGGGGCAGGGCCGACACGGCAGGGGTTGGTTCCTCGCTGTTTTTAGATGGCCTTGTGGAGCTAAGACTGAATGTGTTTCAGCATAGATGGCCACCACAAAATTGTACATTGGCTCCCGGCCAGCCTGGGCCAGGGCCAAGGCAGCAGGGGCCGTTCCCTCACTGTTTCCAGGATGGCTTCGCGGGCCGCATGAAACCACTTTGCAGGCCGCATCCGGGCCCCGGGCCTTGTGTTTGATATGTCTGATCTAAGGGATATTGACATGCTTTTAAAGAAAGGAAGTTGAATTTTACAAATTCATTTTATTCTTTATTGCAAAAGTAGGTTTTTCTCATTTGTGCCTAGCAATAGAAAATCAGTTTGATGTAATGATTAAGGCATCAGATTGGAAATCAGGAGATTGGGAGTTCTAGCCCTGCCTTAAGCATAAAGTCAGCTGGACTTTATTCTCTTTCCACTCTAGGAAGAAGGCAATAGCAAACCACTTCTGAAATCTTGCCAAGAAAAGTCCAGGAACTTAACCATGCAATCACCACCATCAATAGTGACTTCAGTTGAAGGCACCAAAACAAACAAACAAAACATACCACTAGCTATAGCTTACCTTCCAGGTCCAAAAGGTTGTGGGCACATCCAGGTCTTTAACACCTTATAGAAGGACCATCCTGATTTCTGGAAAAACATACATATACATTTAATATTGGAATTGTATAGATTCTGTGATGCTAAGGGTACCTACTGGGAAATCTGGGCCACAACCCCACTATTCTTTTCTCTATATGCTTTTTTCTCTTTTAATTGAAATCTCTCCATAATCTTTAAGGACTCAGGCAGCCTGGTAATTAAATAAAATAAATAAAAATTGGTCTTTGCCTGTCATGACTTTGGGACTCTTCCTGATGCTGGATTTTCCTTATGTCAAAAGGAGCCAGACTTGGGGAATACTAGATCAGCGGTTCTCAACCTATGGGTCGCGACCCCATTTGGGGTCGATCGACCATTTCACAGGGGTCACCAAGCAAGGCTGTCCGCCATTTTTTTTCCCTTTTCCGGCAGGTGCCTTACCTCCCTTGGGCTGGGCCAGCTGGTGGCCCAGCTGGTGTTCGGCCTGCTCTGTCTCTGCCACTTGCCAGCTACGCCTCGGCCGGCGCAGGGGGCGGCACCATGCATGTGCGGCACTCCCGGGCAGGGAAAGTCCTTGACTTATGACCGATTGGGTAGTCCTCGACTTACAACCGGTTTAGTCCTTGACTTATGACCGGTTTAGTCCTCGACTTACGACCGGTTGGGGGTCGCGGCATTAAAAAGGTTGAGAACCACTGTACTAGATTATTAGCAGTAGCTTTCCAACATAATTTATTCATTGGAGTCTTGCAATGTCCTAAGAACAGGTTAGAAGAAAAATAGTTTCTCCTGTTGTACCTATGGCAACATTCCTGAAGCCATGCAGTTGGATCCTAAGGAATATTATGGAGAATAAATAGAGCTTCTATGGTGTTGTCTCATTGTATGCTTGAGGTATCAAATGAATGCGGTATTGAATGCTGTACTATGAGTGAATCATAAGATCAATATCCAAATTTCCCTTGGAGGAAGTTCAGGTAACTACTCAGGAACAAACACACACACACACACACACACACACACACACGGATTGTGCAAGGAATATAGGAATAATATCAAACAGATTAGCACTATGGAATCATGCCCTAACACTGACATGCAGGTCCCACTGGAACTATTGCTCCCAACACCGTTTTTCTTTCTTTTTCATTAAATAATAAATAATAATAAATATTTCATTTAAATAATAAAACTGTTCTTGCTTCAATTCACACAAGTACATAGGGGAAGCTTCCCCCTCAGCTGATAATTACCTTATATTGCCAACAAGGAGATTTCTTTTTAATGTTATGCAAGAAAACAAAATTAACTATGTTGATTTCTAATATGTATTTTTCATTGTATTTTGGACAGCTTAGGCAAATCATGACCAAATTCTGTCAGGAACACTTAGCTCCAAAGGCTCAAGAAATTGATCGGAATAATGAATTCAAAGATATGAGGGTAAGTGCTTTCAATATCCATGCAACTGGCTAAATTTATTAAAAGATGTTTGTTTATGAAATCAGTTCTAGGTCCTCTATAATTTTGCAGATGGATCTTAAATAATAATTAGTTCTTTGTAGCATAGACCAGAGGTCTCCAACCTTGGCAACTTTAAGACTTGTGGACTTCAACTCCCAGAATTCCTCAGCCAGCCAAGCTGGCTAAGGAATTCTGGAAGTTGAAGTCCACAAGTCTTAAAGTTGCCAAGGTTGGAGACCTCTGGCACAGACTGTGAAACTGGTTACCAATGTGGGTCATTGTATTCATTTTCGTGAAAATGCACTCACGCTGCTGGTAGAAGCTTAACTGCATACAATAAGTTTCTCATTAAGACTGTTCTGTAACTAAGCCAAGCCAAGGTTACTATCCTATCCCTTCCCACATTCCCACAAATACTACTAGCCTATTAGGGGTTATAGGGCACTGTTGTACTTGCATACTGGGGTCAGAAGAAAGAACTCCTGCTATTCCATTACTTTTCTGCACTTGGTTTTCTCTCCTCTGGCTCACACATGGCAAAATAGCTACTTGTCCTCCCTTCTAAAATATAGGCACTTCCTTTGGAGTTGCGCAAAAAGTGCTCATGGCTGGGAACATATCCTGAAGCAGGGGTTGGGTGTGGTGATGAAATGGTAGCTCCATCAGGAAAAAAAATGTGATACCTAAAAATTGGTTAAAGGTTATTTAAATCATGGGCTCAGAAAGAACTAAGGCCAGTGTCATGTGATCAAAGGGAAATGTGTCAGGGTTGTAAAAGGAAGAAAGGACCATGATAAATGGAATGGAAATGGCAAGGGATCATGTCTATTTGCTAGGGAGGATTGAGTATGAAGTGTTTGCTAGAAACTACAGTGGAAAACAAATCCCAGTTTGAGAAGTTTATGCTAGTCCATGTATGTGGTTTGCCTTTTGTAAAGCTTTGAAACCTGTATGTTCAATGCTAGCTTATTTTACTAAAAGTTTTTTACTTGACGTCTTAGGATTGTCATTTATTTTATTCTACTCAGTCATTTCAGCTAACAATAGCCTGGTACTCTTCCAGAACTATTATTGAAAAATATCAGTGTTCACTTTTTCTACACCTTCCTCTTCTGTTTACCCACTCAAATATTTCTTCAGCAGTTATAAAAAGCAACACACAGGTTATCTATTTTTCTCTTCAGCTAAAAGTCCCAAGGGAACAATCCAGATAGCAATCTTGCCTTTTCTAGCTGAGGATATAAGTAAAATATTACTATTAGTAAGATGTCGATGGCAATAAGTTTTTCACTTATCCACTCATGATTCTAGCAATTACATAAAAGAGTAGTAAATAGCACTTTTAGATACTTGAATTTTATGGCAGAGGGCATTTTCCAGAATTATGTAAATGTACCGTAATTGTTAATCTGGGGAAAATTTAGCTGTTGTAATTTGTTCCCAAAACAACAGGAAAGAAAAAATAGTTTCCCAAACTCTGGTGTCTATTTTGTGGAATTAAAAGTTTTCCATTAAGAAGTTTGCTAACAGACTTTGGTGAAAGGCACCTGGATACTAAAGTTCAGGCTAATCTATAATATAGTTCATTTTATTTATACTTGATTGTAACTGCATTTACTGAGCAGAATTTGCAGAGGTTTAGAACAGTGGTTCTCAACCTTTTTAATGCCGCGACCCCCAACCAGTCGTAAATCGAGGACTACCCAACCGGTCGTAAGTTGAGAACTAAATCAGTCATAAGTCGAGGACTACCCAACCGGTCATAAGTCGAGGACTTTCCCTGCCTGGGAGTGCCGCGCATGCATGGTGCCGCCCCCTGCGCCGACCAAGGTGTAGCTGGCAAGCGGCAGAGACAGAGCAGGCCAACCACCGGCTGGGCCACCAGCTGGCCCAGCCCAAGGGAGGTAAGGCACCCGCCGGGCCCCCGCGCGCCAGCAACCCTCCCTGTGCCCGCCGGCCTCCCACCTCCCACCCCTGGCCCTCTTTTACTTACATTTTTAGTAGTTGCTCAGCAGGGAGGGGTGGAAACTTCCAGACAGCTCGTCTTCGCTGCAGACAACTTGCAGCACCGTTTGCAGAATGGGACTTTTAGTGGGCTCAGCAGGGCAGAGACAGCCTGGACAATTCCTATTGGCTTTTGAAAGCCAATAGAATTAGACTCTATTCAAGAGAGTCTATTCTATTGGCTTTCAAAAGCCAATAGAATAAAAGGGAGTAGCATAGCTAAGGAAAAGGGGGGGAAATGGCAGACTGCGTTGTTTGGCGACCCCCGTGAAATGGTCGTTCGACCCCAAATGGGGTCGCGACCCACAGGTTGAGACCGCTGGTTTAGAATATCATGTGAATGCATTTGGTGTGCTAGAGAAGGATTCATCATTTTAGCGATTGTCATTTAGCCATTTATCCACTGCAGAATGAAGGCCTGTTCTGCACGTTTCCAACCAATACGATCCTAAGCTTTCTTTTGCCAATTGGGCCCACAATACTTGCTGATGTCGTTGATCCATCTTGTTTTAGTCCACCTGTCATCAGTTCTTCTTGCTATGTGACCAGCCCATTTCCATTTCAATTCTTTTACCCTTTTGATGATATTGTATACTTTTGTTTGTTCCTTAATCCATGTGCCGGTCTTTCTAGCTTGTCATGTCTTGTTATGTATTTTTCTATGGTTCTTTGTTCCACTCATAGCTTTTGTATCGATTGTGAGGTTAGTGTCCATGTTTTACTGGCATGTGTTAGAGCAGGTAGCACACACTGATCGAAAACTATTCTCTCCAGGCATAGGGGGAGGTTGTTCTTGAAAATTATGCTTAGTTTACTGAATGCTTGTCAACCACATTTAACACACTATTCAATTTTCTTTATTGTATCATCTTCCATTGAGATCTGTGGCCAAGATATATGTGGTGGGATTATGTGAGCAAATACCCGCCTGGAAACAAAACAGGCAAATCTGTTAACAGATAACTATTAGGAATATACTGCATTATGGCCTTTTTTTTATTTTGGTAGAACATGACTAAAGTTTTTAGACTGTTTTTTAAAATACATTATAATGTTAAGTTATTTGCTATAGTAAGCTTATGCTTCTTAATATGTAATTAGGGTATATTTTTATTAGTACATTTTTCATATTTTCACAGAGTGTACATGGTGTTTGAGTTTTCATATATGTTGAAATGCCATTTGCACCATTTAAGAATGTCTACTTCCCAGGTTATCTTATCTTATCTTTTTTGTAGGTAATGTGGTTCTTTGATCCTAAAAAAACCACCTTCTTACATAATGATTTAAATTGTAATGGAGCTGGGAGTTCAGGGAGAACCATAAAATAATTCTAGGAATAGAATGTCCCAGCCTCCCACCTCAAATCAGGACTGTCTGTTCTAAGAGAGCGCAGCTAAGCTGTAACAGTACTGTAAGGTACATATCTCAAAAACAGTTCACAGGGATTAACAGTATGAATGAAGCCACATAGAGTGAGGCAAGTCACTTCTGCCAGTTCTTAAGAGTTAACGTTACTCTGATCTAAAAAATAATTTCTTTCCTCGGTCTGTGTATATTGTAATTCAAAAATCAGTCCAAGAATTCTATTTCAAGGGAGGGATGACAACTTCAGTAATAAAATGCAAGTTTTCCTTAGACACCGATCTTGGATTGAGTCACTGGTAAGTCTAGCTAAAGAATTCCAAATAGCAAATCTGGGAGAAGCCTAATGTATAAACCTTACTGGCGGACTTGATGAACTAGTTGCAACTTCACATTTGTTCCAAATAATGTTATGTTGCACTTTGCAGCATCTAGGTCTTCTCAAGGGAGCTTCTAGCCCACAAAAACAATCTAAGAAGGTTTTTTTAGGGGAAGTTTAAAGGTGGTAGAAAGCCCAAGATCTTCCTGAAAAATTTAATTGACACAGTTCTATTTTGCCTAACACTTTATTTTCTATCACTTTTGAATCACTTCTGAAAAGAACAATTGTAAGAAAATTAGCATTTTAGCCCAACCAATTGCTGCTGATACAGGTAGTCCTCAAGTTACAACTATTTGTTCAGTGACTATGAATCCAAACTAATGGTTAATTTATGGATGAGCAGCAACTAGTCCTGAGGAAAACTGTACTTTAGAGCCAGTGCAGCGTAGCAGTTAAAAAGTTGGATCAGGACCGTGGACTCCTTTGTCCAATTTCATCCTCTGTTGTGGATCATG
Organism: Crotalus tigris; assembly: GCF_016545835.1. Classification (NCBI taxonomy): domain Eukaryota; kingdom Metazoa; phylum Chordata; class Lepidosauria; order Squamata; family Viperidae; genus Crotalus; species Crotalus tigris. The sequence continues at coordinate 218,091 of NW_024100458.1, forward strand.
TGTATTGTCTTTGTTCCACCTATCTCATAGGGTGGTTGTTGCACAGTAAAAATGAAGGGAAATGGCTATGTAAACCACTTTGAGCTCTCAGAAGGAAAAAAGCAAGATCATTATCATCATCACCATCATCATCATCATCCATGAAGGCTGAAAAGTATATCCGCTTTTGCAGCAGCATCCAGAGATGCTCCACTGTTTCTCACTATTAATAGTGTTTAGGATGTTGTTTTTTCAAGCACAGAGATTGGAGGAAGGATTAATCTTCCATTATCCTGAATGTGACAGTCTTGCTCAGATCATTAGGGCTAATGTTGTTTGTAAAGATAAGGGTGTGGGTATAAAACAGCCAGGTGCTGAGATATGATCAGAAAGGAGGACATCTGGCAAACTGCATTTGCTTGCACTTTACTGTGATATAGCAGGTGTGATTACTGGGCAAGTACTTTCACCATGTTTAATGCTAAACTGAGCAAACATAGTCAGAATTAGTAAGCCAAATGCCAACATTGTAAAATTTTTAGCATTCCACACACTTGCAACCTTGACGTCAATATTTGCAGTCCAAATGGGACTAGAGAAAATACTTTATAGAGTGTTGTCTCTTAAAGTTTTGGCTATCAGCTGCCATGAATTAACCTGGAAAATAACAATTGAGCAAGTAAATTCTAAATCTGAACTATAATCTTACAAGACACTACATATTAAAATGATCTTTCAATGCAGAGATTCTATTAACTGTAGTTGATAAACAATGTCGATTTCAAAATTTAATTAATTGGTCTCACTGCATGGAAATTCTCTTTTTTTCTCTTAGTGAACTAATGATTACCTACACAATGATGATAAAGTGTTAATTTAAAGTACCAGATGGAACAGCAAATGAACCACTTTTCAACTGACCAATCCTTTGTTTGTAATGTCGGGCAATAGCTACTTTACCCAGCATTTTGTATTGGTAGGAAGATTAAACTGGGATACTTAAGGGCATTGCAAAACCTGAGTGGCCTTACATTAGGCCAAAATCTTGCTCATAGTTTTGTTCCACTCTTTGTAGGAATTTTGGAAGAAGCTTGGGGACCTAGGAGTTCTGGGTGTAACAGTTCCCGGTACGTACATGCATTCCACATTAAACAAGCCTTTGTGGCCTATGGATTTGCAATATATGGCGATATGGATATTTTGGACTTGGGGCAATTAGTGATATTTGTAGGTTAATTAGCTTAATTATAAACTTTTCTACCCTTCCACTCCCCAATTCCTTCTAGTTGAATATGGTGGATCAGGGATGGGATATCTGGACCATGTACTGATAATGGAAGAACTATCTCGGGCTTCAGCTGCAATCGCATTAAGCTACGGTGCTCATTCAAATCTATGCATCAATCAGTTGGTGAGAAATGGCAATGAAGCACAAAAAGAGAAATATCTGCCCAAGGTTTGTAGAAATAAGCCAATTACATCGAAGAGCAAAAGAATGCAACAACTTGAATTAGATGTATTCATTTTGTTTTAGAATACAGCAAGTAACATTATTTTGCCTCAATTGTTTTGCTAATCTTTATAAAATGTATTTTGTTTATCTATGTATTGTAAGCAAAAATCAATTTAAAAACATCTGGACTAAAAACCATGTTCAATTTTCATGTCTGATTTGTTGCTACAAATTAATGAGAAATAAAGAAAACAATCTTAAATCTACAAAAGGTATTTACTAAGTCTCTCTAGGTTTGAGAGCCTGTTTATCACCGACTTTAGGATAAGTATCTTACATGTTTAGGCAGCAGATCTACACACCCTTGCCTAGGAATAAGTTCCCCTGAATTTAGTAGGGCTTAATTTTGAACATCTACAGGAGAGCCCTTTCGTACATGTGCTGCAGTTGAACTAAACTGCAGCACATGTATGAAGGAGAAGAAAGTTGGAAAATTCAGAGTTCTAAACGTATACTTTCCTTTTAAAATATAACCTTCCCTCCAATCATCTGGTTGTCTCTGAAGGCTGGTTTATAGATCTATTTGGTCACTTGCAAATGATCCACCATAGAGCAAGTTCCGTTGGTGCTTCTTATTTCATATTGTCTCTTTTCACTTTGAATGGAACTTTTTCTTTTTCTTTTTTTAAATATATTTTATTGGTTTTATAGTTTTAATAAAAAGTGTTTAACACACACTGTGGTGTTTGGGTAAACAAAGATTCCAACATAAAATCACACAATAACAGCTCAACTTAATACATTCGCTATCATCTCTCTATTTCCCTCAAGTAACATAGTAAATTAAATATATTTCATTTCTATCCTAAATTTCTATTACTACTAGACTGTTTATTAAAACTTTAAATCAATTTCAGTTACCATAATCAGATAGTGTTTTACATCAACATATTATCACTTCAAATACCTCTTGCAAATATATTCAAGTTCTTAATCCCTCTCATCCCTTTTTATCACCAATCTTATTTCTTCTTCCAATAATAACTAGTTAAAAAAACATATTATCATATCTTATCAAATCGTATTATTATACACAAACATCTCTTAAGTAATTAAACATTACACATGTATATAGTTATAGTTTTCTTACTTCTAAATCTAAATCATTATCCTTAACCTTTCAGCCAATAAGTCCATTTTTGTTACTTATAGTAGTCTTTGACTTAATTCATTTCCATTCATTAAAGAAATCAAATTCCATCCAATTAATTATCATACCATATCAAGACGTATTATTATACACAAAAATCTCCTAATTAATTAAGCATTTCAAAATTCCAGTCTAAATCAATCTATTATTCCAAGGAATGCATTCTTAGTCTCTGTAAAGCCAAGTTTCTTTTTTCACTCCACATTTAACTTTCATATTTCCATATCAAATTTCCATAAAACAAAAAAGTCATCAAACTAAATTAAACACACATAAATATAATTGTAGATTTCTTACTTCTAAATCTAAATCATTATCCTTAAAACAATCCATAGAACCAACATTGCCTTTTAATCCATTAAACAGTTTTTACTAATTTAATCACGCATGTATGTAATTGAATTTTTCCGTTCTAGATCATTATCCTTAAAACAATCCATGAAGTCAACATTGCCTTTTACTCCATTAAAGATTTTTAAATTTGTTTTTCAGTCTAATTCTGGGTGTCTTTCTATGCCACACAGGCTTCCATAAAAACGCTTCCCTTTCAACCAATAAGTCCTGAATGGAACTTTTTCCATGAACTCAGTTCATATAACCAATTGTCAGTCTTTAAGTGGTGTCCAGGTATATGTGAGCTTGTTCTGTATGCTTCAGCAGAAGCTAGTATTTCAACCGTAATAATGAAACATACACTGCAGGCCTCTGTAGTCCTCCCTCATTTGCTTTAGTGCAAGCTAAACACTTAGCAGTGTTTTCAAGTAGACTTCTCACATAAGGTATTTGATTGGGCTACCTCCACATTCGTGTCCTGCCATTGTGAGCCTATGGTGCAATGGTGAAGAGAAGGTATTTGACAGACACAGGAGGCTTCTGCAGACTGGAAAGAGCAGGTCCCAAAACCTCTGGAAGCCTTTTTGTATTGTGTAAGTCCATCAAAAAAAAAATACAAGCCTTCTGCTTAGTTATTTCATCCTTTCATTAATATTCTGGCACTGGAAGTTATTTCTTTTCTCTTTTATCATGCTAGGTTTTCCATATGAGTGTATTTTTAAAACAATATTTTACATTATAAGCAATATGTTTCCAGATGGTGTCTTTAAAAAAATGAAGAATCTGGAACACGAATTTTGTGCTAAACAAAAAGTTCTTCTGACTTCTACTCTTTCATGATTCCTCAATAACTGAATGGTAGCCAGTTGTAGCTTCTGAGTGATCTGGGTGATCTTCTGAACTGAACCATTTTCGCTTCAGTTTGAGATGGAGACAACACAGATTCATCCCCAACAGCCTGCGCGTGTGTTCAATAGTGAAGGAACACAGGGCAGAAAACATCCTGCAGAAAATACAGCTCTACAACACAATCCTTTCAGCAGTTCCAAGAAGGCTCCATATCCATTTGCACTACTCAGGTGACCCTGAGGACACAGACAAACCTCCAAGTGGCCTCAATGACTCTCTAAAAGAATGCAAACCACCAGCTATCTGTAAGGAATATAAATCCTTCCATTCCCCACCATCCAGTGAGAACGAAAGAAGCTTCTTGGATGAGAAGTGAAACGTCTTCTAAGAAAAACAAGAAAATCCAATTGCCTCTTGAAAAAGCATCTTTGGGACAACCATGACCTGGATGACTGAGAATCTCCATAGACAATGAGGGTAGTCTACCTGAGTTCTGTTGTGCTTATGCATATATGAAAAGATCCTTACAGTTCTGAGGTAGCTACAAGATGTTGCTCTTCTTAACTCCTCAGAAAGGACAGTCCACAGCTCTAATGTGTCTGTTGCCCACAGGAGACCTTGAAGAAGAGGGCAGTCTTTTTCCTCCTTATTTAGAGAATAAAAGAATGAATTTCTGATATGAAGAGGGTTTTGACTTGATTAGTCTCCTATTCTTGCCCCTCAGTGCTCGTCACTGATCCTGCAGGGAGAAGATTGCAATCACTGCCAAATTGATGTAAAAATGAAATATCTTCCATTTGCACCATTACATTTTTCACTTAGAATAGGAATATTCTAATTTTTATTTTTATTTAAATCATCCTTCCCCAAGTGAGTACCCATTATTGCAAAATAGCATTTAGTTAAAAACAACTTTGTTTTCAGTAGGCAAGTGCCAGAGCAATGAGCTAACAGAGCTTTAAATACAGACTAAATAAGAAAGGATGACAGTTTCCATATGGTGAACTTGGTGATATTTTAAAAAATGTTGAGACAGTTAAAATTTCTTAGTTGTTTTCCATTTATTAAAATCTGGGCTGGAACATTAAGGGAGAACCCAATTTCTGCATTCTGATTCTATGAAGCAAATCTTCCTTATTCTGTGCTACCCTCTCTCCAATTAGTAAAATTATTTTCATCTGTAATGCTGTTAAAATTAAGTAAATTGTATGGTTTATCTATTTCATTCTTCTTGAGAAATGTCCAAGTTTACCCAGGCACCTCACTGTCTTAAATTGAAAGACTGAAATAGTATTAATCTGTAGAGTGTAATTCTATTGCTTCATAGATTCCAGTGCACTAAACAAGCTCGGAGAAAGAATAAATGTAAATATGAAGATGGGGGTGGGGGTGGGGGGGAGAGAAAGAACAGAAAACAAGAGATGAGAGGGCTGTTGTACCAGGTTGGCATAACTGAATATTATCTACAATTCTGTTGTGAGAGTTGAGAAGGATTCTTGCAGTTTTAACAGATGGCCTGAGACTTTGGCATCTTCTTCCAGACCCACAGTTCCATTCAGATTTTTAAACCCTTGTTTTCAATGATCTGGTCATTTCTCAAATATACATCAATTTGGTCCTGTTTTCAAAAGGCAGTAAGGAGGAGGACATTATGTAAAGCTACTAATGCTTTACAAAGCTACTAATATTTTTGTCTTGGTACCATCTCCAAACAATGTTTCATTACTCACTTGCTATAACAGAGCTACAGTATATTTTCTTGTTTGATGCGATGTTATATGGTGCCATTAGTAAAATTACTTGGAGAATTCTGCCAGTGATAATACTTGCTATTTGCAGTTCCCCAAAGCATGAAAGCCAGATTCTTGTGACCTTTCTTATAAAAAGAAAAAAGTAACAATAGCAGCAAAATTGATTTCTTTTTCATCTTATCCTCACAGTTGATTAGTGGAGAGCATATTGGAGCACTAGCAATGAGTGAATCCAATGCTGGTTCTGATGTTGTCTCCATGAAGCTGAGGGCAGACAAAAAAGGTAAAAATTATTGCATATACATGGAAAAAAATGTTTGTAAAAGGTATTTAATGCCCCTTGGGCCTCCACTTTAACACATTAAGTTTTTTTTAGATATTCTTTTATGTCCATACATTAACTATACTAGTTATGGTGTATGTCTGAGCAATTCCCAAGCCAAAGGGCTTGAGATAATGCTGCTGCAAAGCACAGCTGAGCAAAAAAAGGCTGATGAGCTACCACAGATGTGAATTCAGCAGTTCTGTCTAAAGCAGGGCTAGGCAACCTTGGCTCTTTTATGACTCCTGGACTTCAACTCCCAGAATTCCTGAGCCACCATGGCTGGCTCAGGAATTCTGGGAGTTGAAGTCCACGAGTCATAAAAGAGCCAAGGTCGCCTACCCCCGGTCTAAAGCAACTGTTGCCAGGCTAAATGCAGCTCACAATGTGTTATCCAATGTGGATCCTTATTGCCGTATCCTTAGTTTCTCTATTTTTATTGGCGGTCACCGCCAATCAACCCGCATCCCAGGCTATTGACTGTGAGTGGGAAAATGTGCCCTTGATTTCTCCTTTCTGCAAATGTCCCCTGTACTTGTTACATTCTATTTAAATAGCTCCGTCAAGTTTCAAGCTTTGGGTGCAAAGTAAGCAAAGCCAGGAAATCCTCATTGCTGATGTAGAATTCCATGTGTCCTTTTCTGGATTCAATCAATCACACACACACACACACACACACACACACACAGTTTTGGGGCATCGTTGCAGTGGTGTAGAAGCATCATCTAGCTGAAGTTCATATAGATACATCAGCTTTGAAAGATATTGCATCCCTCTAGGTTTATATTGATGTTTAAAATAATTTCTGTGTCTTTCTGATATTCACATTTGCTTTCTCTTCAGAGTTGAGGATTGGGTTTATTGGCAGGCATGGGGAACACAGGTTTCTGATTGTTTCAACCACTTTAAGCAAAAAATGTGTGGAGCAGAGTTGTGGGTTGAAAAATAAAGAGGTATGAGTGAGTCATAACTTCATACTGTTTGAGATACACTGAACTGTGAGGCAGTCCTTTTAGCTGACTAATCCTTTGAAGAATGCTTTGTTTGCGTAGGACAACTCTGCTCCTTTTTTTTTTTGGGAAGGAAACTGGCTGATATGGAAAGAGCCAGTTCCAGAACTAAGTTATATAGTAATTCCCTGTATCTAACCATAAAAATGATCTCATGAACATAGACATAAAAGCAAATAGGTATCCAGAATTTGAGAAAAAATATTCATGGAAATGTCAATTGGGAAGTATAAGACTTTCTGGAAATACATTGACTTTGGGTATTTTGTGAACCAGACAATTAAGCAGTTCATCTTTCCTTTCCAGGGGATTATTTTGTTCTAAATGGGAACAAATTTTGGATTACTAATGGGCCAGATGCTGATGTTCTAATTGTTTATGCTAAAACAGATCCCAGTGCTGTTCCAACTTCTCACGGTATAACAGCATTCATTGTGGAAAAGGTAAGTTTCCAGGGTTCTTAAAAAAGTTTGTTTTCTTCTCCCATGTAAAATATTTATGGATATCATGTCCTTTCAACTGGACGTAAAAGAATTTATTTGTTAGGGGGAGAAAAACAAGCCATGCTCCTGAATTCATTGAAACAACATTGTTTTCAAAATAAGAGGTCAGCAGTTCCTTCTTCTGTGGCCAATTTTACATACAAAACTTAAAAGGCCAGACTGTTGGCCTTCCTTGAGTGTTCTGAGTAACTTTGGCAGAGATAGAGTTGCCTCTGTCCATATGGTAAGAAGAGTTTCTTAAAAACAGCTCTAAACTGGCAAGATTAGAACCTTAAAATAATAGATTTACCTTGTAATGTTTAAATTCAGTGAGCTCATGGAAGTTCTCTGAGTTTCTGAATTGGAACAACATATCCTACGTGATGATGTAGGAAAAGATGTAAATCTGTTTGATGGCATTCTCATTTTAAAATAATTTTACAGTCCTTCCCTTGTCCATCTTCTAATTGTGTAGAATAACAACTACTTTGCCACATCCGATAGGAAACTCTTGTTAGAAGGATTGAGCCGTGATGATTTTCTGTATGCATTATTCATAATTAGTGAATAACCCTGAAGCATCAGCCAACTATATATTGTAAATAGTTTAATAACTATTAAGAACAAAATGAAATCAATAGTCATCCCCACCTAAACATTTATATATTTCAGCAATTGCAAAATAATGAATTTAAGGACCACAGATTAAATATGAAAACTCAGTTCTACCAAAAGGACATAATAGAATATGCCATACCCATAAGTCCACCTGATTTGTATGTAGGCTGAGTCTGTGGTTTTACATTTCTTGAACAAGTTGTTAAATTTTTGGAGCAATTGTATTTGGTGGTTTAATTGTTGTCACCTCAATAAATGTGGAAAAAGGAGAAAATAGACTTCAAGTTCTTTAAAATATTCTGTTGTGCACATTTTTTTTAAGATAGAAGAGATCCAGCATTGAATGAGTAGAAGGCAAGTTTATTGAATGGAACATCAGAAATCAGGACAGTGGAGCAAGATTCCTTCATTTCATATCAGACTCATGAGCCCAGAATCTTTATAGTTTCAAATCTTTCAGAAAAGTTTTCTTTTAAGTGGGGACAGGCTGCTATGCCGAATAAAGGAAAAATTCTGCTATGTGAACTGTCCTCTGGCACAGGATTGGATTTCATTCATTAGTAAGCGATTTACAGCCATTGTAAAACATCTTGTGAAAATCTGACAGGTTAACTCCCTGCCAAATAAAGAAATAATTACTGTTTTTCATTCAGATTACCGCATATAACAACCCTAATTCATTTAGAGGGCTATGTTACCTTGGAGTTTGGAGCAAGGGTGAAACTAACTCAAAATTAAACTTGTTTTGGCTTTATAGTAAGAATTGGGTATATGTATGTTGATTTGTGGTCTCTGATTTGCTATCTCTGTAGGTGTTCGATCTCTTTGTTTACCCATGATGCCATTAATACACTTTGCATGAGTCATTTCTATGATTAGCTCTTATTCCATACAGACTGTTCAGTTGGAAGTTTTAAGAATTATGTTTTGATCTAACTTTAATGGAAGAGAATTTCCCTGTGCATTTTCTATCTCTGTTCTTCAGAATATGCCTGGTTTTAGCACAGCACAAAAACTGGATAAACTGGGAATGAGAGGGTCAAATACCTGTGAATTAATCTTTGAGGATTGCAAAGTTCCTGGTGAGTAACACAGTAGATGTGCTACTTTCAGTTGTAATGACAACTCCCCTGTTTCTCTCTCCTTAGATTTGTCTTTCTGAATGTTAAAATATTTTTAAAAACTGAAAATTCAAGTCAAAAGTTGTTTCTCTATACTTAACCTCTTTTTTTGTTCTGAATCTCATTTTCCCTCCATCATTTCTCTTCTCTCTTTTCTAATAACAACGATTTGTTTAAACAGACTCCTTTTTCTGAACATATTATTTATCAGCCGTGATTTATTTATTTATTTTACAAATTTTATTTATAATACAATTAAAAACAAACATTGGATTTAACGTGACATTCCAGTATATACATTCTTATCAGATTATTCCACTTTTTACAATCAATTCTTCATCTCTACATATACATCTAAGTTTTATATACAATACTTGTTCTAAAATAACATATATTTCTATCTTAACATTTGTCTTTAATCCCGACTGTCCTCTTCAAATTCCTCCAGCGGTAAAATTTATCCCAGGTTTCATAATAAACTGATCCACATTTATCTTTTAATATCATTGTGAGCCTGTCCATTTCCGCACATGCTAATATTTTATGTATTAACTCTTCCTCTGTGGGAATTTCCTATCAGCAATGATTTATTGATCTTTAAGGAAACAGTGGATTCTACAGGGTATTTCTCGGCCTTTTAAGATGTCTGGATGTCTATTCCTAGAATTCCTCAGCCGGTTTGCTGAGGTTGGGGAATTCTGGGAGTTGAAGTCCAGACATGTTAAAGGAGCCAGGGTTGACAATTACTGCCTACAGTTTATTTAAAGCCATTCTAGTAATTCTGTCTCCTGATTTCCAAAATAGTCCTACCTATTCCCATTCCATTCCCTTGTCCTCTAATTCCACCACGTATGCCTAAAATCTCGTGTCATGGATCTTGCCTCCATCTACCTGATGAAATAAGGTAGACATACGTTTAAGTCTGAGTAAATTTTAAAAGTGTTAATAATTAAGGTGCCACTGGCATCTTTATGTTAAAAACATTCAGTAGAACAGCTCATGGTTAATATCATCCATTTTATCTTGATAAGTATGCAGCATAGGGTTCAGGATTGCAATTCCTATATTTGATTTCAAGAGATGAAAAGAAATATCTCTCACCGGGTTTTCTCTGTGGATCCATTCTTTCCCATATTTGCTCAGGGTACATGTTATTAACGAGCTGCAGAAAAGGCCATCTTTATACTCTTGAAAATGCATCTTCTTGTTTTTTCAGATTTTATTGGCAGTAAAGTGGATTTCTGGTTTCCATCTTTTTAGGTAGAATTGAGAACCTGTCATTTCTTTTTTGTAATTCCATTTCCTCGGCTCAGTGGAAGGTAATGGCAATAGTACTAAATGCCAGCATTCTTGTTAAACTTCCCTGATCTCCAGGGTCACTTCCATAGCTGTCCAACATTGACCTGTTCCAATAATTTTCTGAGCTTTTGGAGTTCTTTCACTTGGATCAAAGTGTAATTTAGAAATACAACTCTGTCACACATGGCTTTCTGTCACATATATTCTAGTGGATGTAACACAGGTTCCTTTGATCCCCAGCAGCATCCACAGAATTATATTCTTAGGCCATATAGCAGGGGTGTCAAACTGCCAGCCTGTGGGCCGGTTCCATCATACGGAAGCCGCGCCCACCCCAGCTCCGGCAATACGGAAAAAGTCACGATATGATGCGTCATGTGACGTGGCGAGTTTGACACCCATGCCCTATAGCAAAGGTGAAAAGCAGATTCAGAAAGCTCATCTTGTATTCTGCTGAAGGTATATCTATTCAAGGTTATTCTCTGAGATTCACTAATTTATTTATTTTTATTTTATTTTTAAAATTTATAAACCGCCCCACTCCCGCAGGACTCTGGGCGGCTAACAATAAAAACACCATAAAACATGACAAAACAAACAGTACAATAACAGTCATCCAGGGGTCAGATTTTATAAACCCCAGGCCTGCCGGAAAAGCCAGGTCTTAAGCAGCTTACAGAAAACCAACAGGGTGGGAGCGGTCCTAATCTCCGGGGGGAGCTGGTTCCAAGACATGAGCGCCATCACAGAGAAAGCCCTCCTCCGCGGCCCCGCTAAATGGCACTGCTTGGCCGACGGGACCCGAAGGAGGCCCAGCCTGTGGGATCTAACCGGATGAAGGAAACTATGAGGTAGTAGGCGGTCTCGCAAATAGCCTGGCCCTGAGCCATATAGGGCTTTAAAGGTAATAACCAACACCTTGAATTGGACTCGGAGACCAATAGGCAACCAGTGCAGCTCACGGAGGATAGGTGTAACGTGGGTGTATCGAGGAGCACCCACTATCACTTGTGCGGCTGCATTCTGGACCAACTGTAGTCTCCGAATACTTTTCAAGGGTAGCCCCATGTAGAACGCGTTGCAGTAGTCCAAACGTGAGGTGACAAGGGCATGAGTGACTGTAAGGAGAGCCTCCCGGTCCAGGTAGGGTCGCAACTGGTGCAACAGACGAACTTGTGCAAAGGTCCTCCCAGCCACAGCCGTCAAATGATGTTCCAAATTCAGCTGTGGATCAAGGAGGACACCCAAGTTGTGAACCCGCTCCGAAGGTATATTTTCCCCCGCTAGAGTCAACACTGGACAGTCGACATGATCCTTGGGAGGCAACATCCGAAGCCACTCGGTCTTGTCAGGATTGAGCCTGAGTCTGTTAACCCCCATCCAGACCCTCACGGCTTCAAGGCAATGGCCCATCACATCAGGCGCTTCACTGAGAGAGCTTGGGGAGGAGATATATAACTGGGTATCATCAGCATACTGATGAAACCTCACCCCATGCTGTCTGATGATCTCACCCAGTGGCTTCATGTAAATGTTAAATAGGAGGGGGGAGAGAACCGACCCCTGCGGCACACCGCATTCAAGGGGCCTCGGGGTTGACCTCTGCCCTCCCACCAATACCGATTGCGACCGGCCAGAGAGGTAGGAGGAGAACCACCGTAAAACGGTGCCTCCCACTCCCACCCCTTCAAGTCGTCGCAAAAGGATACCATGATCGATGGTATCAAAAGCCGCTGAGAGGTCAAGTAGCACCAAGACAAAGGAATAACCCCTGTCTCGGGCCCGCCAGAGATCATCCATCAGCGCGACCAAAGCAGTTTCTGTGCTGAAGCCGGGCCTGAAGCCAGATTGAAAAGGGTCTAGATAATCCGCTTCATCCAGAGACCGTCGGAGCTGGAGCGCCACCACTCTCTCTACAACCTTCCCCAAAAAGGGGAGATTGGAGACTGGACGGAAGTTATTTAAGTCAGCCGGGTCCAGGGTAGGCTTCTTGAGAAGGGGCCTCACAACTGCTTCCTTCAAGGATTGCGGGAAAGACCCCTCCCTCAACGAAGCGTTGATCAACACCTGGAGCCAGCCTCGTGTCACCTCCTTGGCAGCCGAGACCAACCAGAAATTACATGGGTCCAATAAACAAGTGGAGGCGCTCATCGCTCCCACTGCTCTGTCAACATCCTCAGCGGTCACAGACTCAAATTCATCCCATAAAACTGGGCCAAGACCTGCCCCAGTCATCTCAGAAGGCCCTGCCCAATCGGAGTCTAGGTCTGTCCGAATCCGAGCGATTTTGTCTGATAGGAACTGCACAAATTCCTCCGCCCTATCCTGTAAGGGCTCCCCGGCTTCCTGAACGTTAAGTAGGGAACGGGTCACCCTAAACAGGGCGGCGGGACGAGATTCTGCAGACGCAATAAGTGCGGAAAAATGCGAACATTTTGCCGCTCGTATCGCCACTAAATAAGTCCTAATATAGGCTCTTAAAAGTGTCCGGTCGGATTCGGAGTTACTAGCCCTCCAGCGTCGCTCTAGACGTCTCTTCTGACGCTTCATCTCCCGTAGCTCCTCGGTAAACCAAGGTGCCCTCCGGGATCCACAATCACGGAGAGGTCGCAAAGGTGCGATCCGGTCTAACGCCCCTGATGCCGCCTTATTCCAAGCAGCGACCAAGGACTCAGCCGGTTCGTGGAGGAGGGAATCAGGAAAACCCCCAAGCGCTATTTGGACCCCTCCGGGTCCATTAAACGCCTGGGGCGGAACCACCTAATCGGTTCCACCTCCCTGCGGTCGGGGGTAGGACCGAGAAATCTAACCTCAACAGGAAGCGATCCGACCATGACAAGGGAGAAGTAACTATACCCCTTAAATCGAAATCACGTCTCCACTGCCCCGAGAGGAATACCAAGTCGAGCGTGTGTCCTCCCCTATGGGTCGGACCCTGAATTATCTGGGTCAGGTCCATGGTTGTCATGGAAGCCATGAACTCCTGAGCCACACCGGAGGATTCGCCGAGTGACGGCAGATTGAAATCCCCCAGCACCATAAGCCTGGGGAATTCCACCGCCAACCCGGCTACCCCCTCCAGCAGCTCGGGCAGGGCTGTTGTCACATAGCTGGGAGGCAGGTATGTCAACTACAAGCCCGACTGAACCCTTGAATCCAACCTCAAGAGAAGGGACTCACACCCAACAACCTCTGGGGCAGGGATCCTGCGAGGTGTCAAGGATTCTCGGACAAGAATCGCCACTCCCCCACCCCTTCCCTGGAATCGTGGTTGGTGCATTATCTGAAACCCGTCTGGGCACATCTCTGAGAGAGGAACACCTCCCTCATGGCCCAGCCAGGTCTCAGTAATACATGCCAGGTCGGCCTCCTCATCTAATATCAAGTCCCGGATGAGGGGAGCTTTATTAATAACCGACCTGGCATTAAGAAGCAGCAACCTGAGGCCAGGGTCCTGAACACCCCCCCTCTCCAGGTATTGGAGAAGAGTCCAAGGGGTCAGAACAAGTAATCGCTTTAATGCAGCGAGTCCTTGTTCCCCGAAGATGGCCCACCCCTTGGCTCCCACCATATCTACCTCTCCCTATGATAACCGACGACGACAACGGGATGGTGCCAGCCAGGCCCCTCGTGGTGCATGGCGGCCCCACTGGTCTCGCAGAGCCAGACCGACGAGCATGACCACACGGTGAAGGGGTGTAGCCCACCCGAGGCCACAGGGAGAGACGGGCCTGCTTTTTCTCCTCCTCCCTCTACCCTCGTCTTCTGGCGGCGGTGGTCCTCCCGTGAGCTTCCAGCTGGGTGGTGCCGGCGCGGCAATGGTGGCTGGCTGGCTCCGGCCTGCGCGGCAATGGCGGCTGGCTGGCTCCGTCTCCGGGGCTCTCCTTTCCGCCGGTCTTCCAGCTCCGGGGCTCTCCTTTCTCTCCGTGGCTCTCCTTTCCGCCGGTCTTCCAGCTTGGCGGTTGCTCCCGCGAGCTTCCAGCTGGGCGGTACCGGCAATGGCGGCTGGCTGGAGTTAAGATACTTCTCTTTTTCTACATTTCACAAATAATGCATTCACTTCATATAATTGCATTATCTACAGTTTGCAACTGCTTTTTACTTATAGAGGGGGGGGGGAAGTTATGCAAACAACACAGCTGTATATATTCCAAAATAACATCAATTGCTAAGCCTGTTTTTCACCTTGTGATTCCACAGTTGTGTATCAGCATAAACAAGGGGTAAAGATAACTTCCTTCACTGTTGCTTTCTTTGGTATGTTTAAAACCAGGTTGTTAGTACAGTACTGTAGCTTTTAATATTAGAATTAACTGATGTTATATTAGACACAACAGGTTTCCATTGTCGCTAATTTATTTATAATTTGATTTTATCACCACAACACTGAGATCAAGCCTTAAGTTGTGCACTTTTAATTATTATTTATCAAGATATGTAAGAAACTGGGTTTGTAACTACTTTTTCTTTGGCACTAAACAATAGTATTGGTTCAAAATGTAATTCTCTCTATATCACACATTGCTGTGTATATGTAGGCTTACACATAACTTATCCATGGTGCATTTCTCTTCTGAATCAGTGTTGAAGATATACCAGTAACCAACTTCCCTTTGTCTATTAAAGCTAAGAATATATTGGGACAACTAAGTAAAGGAGTCTATGTGTTGATGAGTGGCTTGGATCTAGAGAGACTCATTCTGAGTGGTGGACCACTGGGGTAAATAAAAATTTATTTTATTATCTTGAGAACATTGTGATACTTTATCAGTTGTCTTAGTTGGTAGTAATAATTCCTTATGTAAAGTATTATTCACAGGAGAAATTATTCCAGCATTTCAATTAGTCTTTTTACTTTGCTTTTCTTACATTAAGTTTCCTTATCTTTAAAATTATTTTTAAGCAGCCTGTTTATACTAGCCCACAGTTGCTTCCCCTCCTCTCACAATTGTCTCCAGGAGCAAAGGAGCCATCGTTGTGATTTTTATAGCTTTGAGGTGATTTATTCAAAGCAATGACTTATAAGTGCAGTTGTTGCTTTTAAGACCTATGAAAACAGTGGCTGAGATAATTGTACCATTACTGGTTGCTGCCCTCCTGTCAGCATAGAATGCCTGTCTCTGTAATCATTTGAGGGGAGGTTCAGTTCATGAGTTGCCCATAACGCTGGTCCTATACGATCCATTATTTTTTTAAGGAGACTGACAACACTGAAGGGCTGCATTTTACATTTTTTAAAAAGTAATAATAATATTCTGAGGGTTACGGAACAGCATGAAGTAATGAAGTGATCATCACCAGAGTGAGTTTCCACCGAAGTGACATTGTCATTTCTAAGTATTGTTTTTAAAGGTTTCAGTTAAGAGACTTGTGCAATTATATTACTGCTTGAATGGAAAGAAAAATCATGCTGCCAATCATAGCCCCTTTTCTGCCAAACTTTAGCAGCATGATCTGAGTGTTCAGGGAAGGGGATACTGAAATAAGGGTGTTCAGGGAAAAGGATACCAGAGGGACAGCAGGCAGTGTGCAGGTGGGGGTCCTAATATAACATATTAAAAGGGAAGTGATGTCTGAACTTTTTTAAAACACAGCTGCACAATACAGAGATGTAGTCTTCTGTTTGCAGTGCTAGATATCTTTATGCTTTCAAAGAAACCTGCATAAGATACCATAACAAAGTCTTTCAGGTCAAATTTGAATAAGATAAGGTTAATCTAATTTATTCTTATCTGCAGAGTATTGCAGCCTACTGTAATTTCTTGCTGCCTAATCAGTGAATCATAATATAGTAATACTGCAGTTCAGCATTCCATGAGCAGAATAAAAATCACATGAGACCAAGTCTTCTAATGAACCCTTAAATAGAGAAGCTGGAGGCTATAATTCCCTCCTCCCCCCCCCCCCAGATTTTGTTTTGCCCCCAGCATTTGTTTTGTCTCATTTTCCAAAAATTACTTTGAGTTGCATTTTTCAAGTTTGCATAATATTTTAATGATGCTTGCTTAGCAGATATAGAAATACTCTTTGGTCCCAACTTCATAATCTTTTTTAATTACTTGAAATATTTTATATTAAGTTTCAATGATATAAATGTTAATTATTTGAAATCAAATATCATTATTAAGATTCCCTTCATCTTTCCCAACACACACATTTCTATTTCCCTAATTTCTGTTTTGAATTCCCTAGTTTATCCTGAGGAAATTGAAAGTTTGCTAATTTAATACATTATTACCTAATTATAGGAAAGAAGGGTCATACTATCTAGTCAAATAACTGTATGTTTTAGTCTTTTGTTTTATGGTCTGATTTAGAAGACTTTCCCAACATGGACTATACTTACTTTTCTTTTTTAATTTTAATGAGGAAAAAGTTATCATAATAGTCTCCGTCCTGTTACAATCGCTACACTTGCAAAATGGACCATCACAGTTTTATATAGCTCTGTAACCTTTCCAAAATATATTATTTTTCTTTTCCAAAATATACTATTATAGTGAAATGCTTAAGTGGACATGTTAGGTTCAAGGCATTTCTTAATATTTGGTCTATTTCTTTTAATCACTTGCTGCTGCTTGTCTCTCTTGTTTTTCTTCATACCCTTTTAGTTTCATGGTTTTCTGGATTCACTATGTTTTTCATTGAATTTTTATGGGCCATCTTTTCAGAGATATGCTATAAATTCATAAAATCAATTTTAGTGCATTGGTTTCCCTTGCAGAATCATGCAGGCAGTCCTAGACCATGCTGTTCCGTATCTGCATATCAGAGAAGCATTTGGGCAGAAAATTGGCCACTTCCAGGTAAGCATAATGAAAGTGACACCAATTAACTTCCAGGGAAGAATTCAATAGTTGGCTAGTATCTGATCATCAATAAGAACCGTATTGAATAGATTTTGGATTAATTGGCTTTTAATTGTTTCCACCCTAGTTACATTGATGTTTGCAGTCTAAGAAACAAAGTACAAAGCCATTGTACTTTTCCCCTCACTTTAATTGCTGAATGATTCAGAGTAAGAGAATATGGCATTTTACCGCTAGAATATTCTTAAAATTGAAATATAGTGTCTTTGGGAAACAACTTTTGGATTTGATTTACTCAGTATGTTGCTTCCATACACTCACTGCCCAGGATAGCTGGAAGTTAGGGACCATGTAAATTTAACAAACAAATAACTACTTTAGTTTGCAGCTTCCCTTTATGGAGAATAAGTAGGATTTGAATTTTCAAAGTACTTTGGCACTACAGAAGTTACTGTGATTCAAAGGATGTTGGATTTTATCCAATTACTGTTAATCACCATTTTCCGGTAATAACTGTTCTTCTAGTGACATTTCATTAAGGCTTGCTAATCCAACACAAGTAGTTCTTGCTTCTATTTCACTTTGCACTTTAATTTGTGGACAGCAGCTGGAAATGTATGTTACTTCTATCTTCTATATACCGATAATGAAATATCTTTTTAATTTTTCCTTTCTTTACTGCTGTTACAGGTCTGAGTATAGGAATGTTCAGAAATAGAAGCCAGCGTAACACAGGTTTTTAGACATAACATTTGAAAATAACTTCAAACATTTTGCTTTTTTCACCTTTTTATACTGCTGTACATAGTTGATGCAGGGTAAAATGGCTGATATGTATACCCGGTTGATGGCATGCCGGCAGTATGTATATAACGTAGCAAAGGCTTGTGACCAAGGACACATCAATGCAAAGGTGAGTTTGTGGGAGAATATTGTGGTACTGTTTTTATTTTATTTTAGCTTTTATATCTTATGTTTCTATTCATAACACAAACTGAAAAAGAAAAAGAATAAATTACTGCACAATAAAGCAGTAAAATTCGTAACTGTGCAATTTATCAGAAAATCAGGTTTTTTAAAAAAGAGATTCAACAATTTAATGTTTGATTCAGTAATTACTAAATGGATTATCTGTTCAAAATAATAACCACTTTTGCCCATCTTACCAAATGAGTTTCCCAGACTGTGAGTCTACTTATAAAATATTTTGAATTTCCACACAACTTATTCTGTATTTTGTTTTGCCAGGAGTACGTTAAGTTTTAGTACTACTGGAAATTAAGACACAAGAAATATAACATATTTTAAATATCCTGTTTTCCACTTATGTTTGCACCTATCTACAAAAGATTTATTTATAGCTGTAGCATAAGAAGTCACTATAGTACAGTGGTTCTCAGCTTGTGGGTCGGGACCCCATTTGGGGTCGAATGACATTTCACGGGGGTCGCCAAACAATGCAGTCCGCCATTTTTTCCCCCTTTTCCTTAGCTGTGCTACTCCCTTTTATTCTATTGGCTTTTGAAAGCCAATAGAATAGACTCTCTTTTTTTTTTTTTTTATTGAAAATTTTTAAATTTTTACAAAAACAAATCCCCTTCCCATACCCCCCCCCAACCCTACCTCACCCCCCTCCTCCCCAACCTCCCAAACCCTCCCCTAGACTTCCCAGAGCTGAGTACAGGCTTAATTGAGAAAAAAACTTAAAACACTTTTAAAACCTAAACAAATTTAAATACAATCATCATTCTATATAAACTCCCTCCAAAAACGCAAATTTAAACATTACTTTCTTTGAATATCTATAGCTATAATGTAAAATCTAATTTCTCCCTCTTTCTTTATCCTAATACAAAAAAATAAACATATAAACCTTTGTTGTACCATTAAAACTAAATACTCTTAGAAAACTTAAAGTAAATACATATTTCCTTCAATCTTCATAATCTTCTCACCTATCCAAAAAAAAAAAAAAAAACTTAAAAATCCTAAACAAATCTAGACACATTTAGTTAAACAAATTATTTTCTCTTAAAAATATTAATAATAATATTTAAAAGCTTGAAACACTTTTAAATCCTAAACAAATCTAAATACAATCATCATTCTATATAAACTTTCTCCAAAAACACAGATTTAAGCATTACTTTCTTTCCTAAACAAATCTAGACATTTAATTAAACAAATTATTTTCTCTTAGAAATATTAATAATAATATTTAAAAACCAAATTTAAGCATTACTTGAAACTTAAACAAATTATACTCCCTTCGAAACACAAATTTATTAGAATCCCCTCACTGAAATAAACAAATTATAATCCCTTCAAAACACAGGTTTAAACAATATTATCATTAAAGGTTTAAAACTTAAAACTGAAATATATTATTATCCCAAAACACATATTTAGACATTACATAAGACTTTTTCCAAAAACGATATAAGTTTTACTTCTCCCACAATCTCAATAGTAAACTTCTTGTCTAAAGTTCAGTTGCATCTACTATAAGCACAATCCATATCGGTCTCTCTTGCCCGCAAGCATCGAAAAAAATGCGTGGAATTCTGCCCTTGAAGATCGCTCCAAAGAGTTTGTAAGTCCTGGTTGACCCACCAGCTCAGGAATCAGTACCTGTGAAACTTCCTCAACCTCCTTCTTCTGTTGGTCTTTCTCTTTACATTTATATGTTACTTTTTCTTTACATTTATATGTTGCACAAGTCTCAGGGACCGATACCTGTAAAACTTCCTCAATGAATTCCTCCTTGTGTTGATCTTCACAGTTGTAAGTTGTACAAGTTATCCTCTGCCCGTTCCTCTCTTGTTGGTGCCCCTCAAGCTGAAATTTCCCAATTTCCATTTCAGGCAGCAATTCCACCCTTGAAGATTGGTCCAAAGACTTTGTAGGTCTAACTTCTCCCAGAGCCACCCTTGAAGATTGCTCCAAAGACTTTGTAGGTCCAACATCTCCCAGAGATTCAGAGACCGCTGAATATGAAACTTCCTTGACCTTCTTCTGTTGCTGCTTTTCTTTGGAATTATGTGCTACACAAGTTGTCTTCTGCTCCTCAATCTGGACTTGTTGAGACCTAATAGATGGCAATGCACATACCCCCAGGACCGAAGTATAAAAATCTTTTGCTTGAGAAACAGTATTAAGTCTATAACATGTCCCCAGGTAGTTCACCACCATTCCAGTCGGAATATCCCATCTGAATACAATTTTTCTCTTTTTAAGTTCATTTACTAGAAAAGCAAACTCCTTTCTTCTTCTTAAAATTTTAGATGGGATCTCCTTAAAAATTATGACATCTTGTGAAGCAATTTGAAATCTCTTCTTATAATAGGCTTGCACAATTTGATTGCGTAAGGATCTTTTACCAAAGTAAATTACCACATCTCTTGGCAGATTCTTCTGTGCTGCCACCACAGAGTTAACCCTAAATAATTTTTCAATTTCACTAAGTATTCCCTCTTTTTCTTTATTCAAAATCAATGCAAAGTCCTTTGCAACCATTTCTTTCAAATCTTCTTGCAAAGACTCTTCCAGGCCTCTGATTCTTAAGGCATATTCCATTTGTCCATATTGAAGCATAAGAATCTCATTTTCCATTTCTTTTTCCATACTTTCAATTTTCCCCTCCATTATGTCCACTTTTTCAGCTACCTCTTCCACATGGGAGTTCACCTTTTCAAGAACAGAAGCAACTCCTTCTAAAGCCAAAACAAAATCTTGTCTCAAGATCTTATTATTTTCCTCTAAAATCTTTTTCATTTCTGCCCTAATTTGAATTATAACATCTCCCATCATGTTTTGCAAATCCTTCATAGTTATTAGCTGACCCCCAGAAGAGGGTGAAACTGTTGATTTAGAAGCTGTAGAAATCCCTGGACGCTTTGGAGCCATCTTAAAGAAAAACCTTTAGCCCTTCTTAAAAAATTATAAAAATTCCTTCAAAAATCATAACTCCCTCCAAAGAAGGTCATTATAATAAAAAGAAAAAAGGGAAAAGAAAAAAAAAAGGAAGAGAAAAAGAATTAAAAAAAGCTTTACTCCTTCTTAAAAATTGCAAAAAATTAAACAGAAAAAAGTCCTTCAAAAAAGAGTCATTACAATAAAAAGAAGGGAGAAGAAAAAAAAAATAATAATAATTAAATAGAAAAAGTCCGTTCCAAAAAAAAAATACTTAGAGATACCAAAAACAACCATTCCAATCATAAGAAAATAAAAAGGGAAAGGGAAAGGAAAGAAAAAGAAACACCAAAAAGCCTGCCGGTCAGCATTCTAACTTCAAAAAAAAAAAAAAAACACCGAGAGATTTGCCGATCGCCATTTTACTTTCCCTTTCAACAAAGAAAAAAAAAAATAAAAAGAGAGAATAAAAATAAAAGCAAGTCTTAAAACTTAAAATCCAAATAAATCAAAGAAAGCAAAAACTAAATCCTCTACTCAGCTCTGTCCGTTTATAAAAAAAAACTCACCAGTTCTCTTTAAGCACGGAGGTGTTTGCAGCGGCTCGTTTTGTCCCTGAGGACAAAAACAGCTGGGAAGCGGAGACAAGTCTGAACTCCGTGGGAGCACTCCTTTCACCCCCCCAAAAAAAACTTGGGGGGTGCAAAAGAGGCTCTACCACTATTCAGACACTCTCTACCCCCCCCTTTGCCCGGGAGGGGGATTTTGAACCGCTGAACAGCTGGTGTCTGCTGTTCATAGCGGTTCTTACACTTACCCAGGAGAGACGGCTACAAAGTAGCCGCCATCGCGCGCGCAAAATCCACCGGAAGTCTAGAATAGACTCTCTTGAATAGAGTCTAATTCTATTGGCTTTCAAAAGCTAATAGGAATTGTCCAGGCTGTCTCTGCCCTGCTGAGCCCACCAAAAGTCCCATGCTGCACCAGTTGAGTAGTCCTCGACTTATGACTGGTTGAGTAGTCCTCGACTTACGACCGGTTGGGGGGTCGCGCCATTAAAAAGGTTGAGAACCACTGCTGTAGTAGGTTTAGTGTCCTTTAAAAAGCACTAACCATGGCATGAACAACGTGGCTATTCCCTTGTCTCCCATTGCTCAAAACCTGCCACAGCTTGTTACCTTGCTCTTCATGAGGAGCAACTATCTGGAAAACTTGTGGCCAATCTCCCATCCTCTCTTTGTCCAGAGAGGCTTGAGCAGCTGTTCTGCTCATGTAATGGAATATATGGATGACCCTGAGAAACAGGGGAAAGAGATGCTGCTTAGGAAGCAATCAGAAGAGAGAGGCAGGAGCCGTCAGTGGCTTAACAGTCAGAAAAGGAAACTTAGGAAGAATCTGCCCTAATGTGTCAAGCAGTTAAAAGCAGCGGTGGGAGGTCTGTACTTTCAGACTTGCAAAATTCTCTTAATGTAATTCTCTTAATGTAGCCTTGCAATAAAGTATAATCAGTTCATTTTGTGTTTCCTGTCTGGTTTACCTGGGACGGCTGACAACACACTGGCTGTTTGCTTTTTGCCGCAGTCATTGATTTCATTTTTCACAGAGTTGTCTTTTATCTGCCATTTCTTCTTTTGGAAGTCCAGATACATAACAATTCTCTCATAAGAAAACAATACATTTTGCTATAATGATTATATATATATATATTTAAATGTACAGTGGGACGTGGAAATAAAAACGCAATTCTGCTGGGTTATTTTTCAGATTAGAATTGCTTGGCATCCTTTTATTTCAGTGCAAGTGATCTTGTCTTCTTCTTTAGGACTGTGCGGGAGTGATCCTCTATTCTGCAGAATGTGCTACTCAAGTTGCTTTGGATGGAATCCAGTGTTTAGGTAAAAGTAGAGATATCTGACTGTTCTACTAGGAGGCCAACTAATTAAAAGTTTGCATATCATTATATAGTTACTTCCATCTCATTTTTACTGATTACCATTGTATATCTTATAATTTAAGTTTCTTTTCAAATGGATTTAATATTAATTAGCATGCAAGCTTTCTTTGCATATGTATACATTGTTGTTGTTGTTATGAGGGCAATTCGGAAATAAACTTTCATTTGATTATCAGTAACAGACACTCGCAGATACAGAACTTCTATTACACACATTAGAAAACTATAACATTACATTACATTACTTTTCAACATAATTATCATTCAAATTGAGACACTTGTCATAACATCTTACAAGGTTTGAAATTCCTTACTAGTAGTCGCTCGGCGCCAAATCTGAGCTATGGGGGGGGTGATCAAAAACATCCCAACGGAACTGCTTTAAAAGTTCTTGGGCGTATCTAGCGGTAGATGGGCGAGCATTATCGTGAACCAATACCACACCAGAAGTGGTGCCATAGAAAATCCCACCAAATGTGAAGATGCCAAAGGAATACTACTAGTGAACTTCATGGAGCGTAGTTCGACCATCAATTCAGAAGACTTCTGTGAAATGTTATGAACTCAGATGAGCCATCCATAGTAAGCATAGGGGCATGCTGACTTCTAGTGTGGTGTTGGTTCACGATTATGCTCGCCCACACACTGCTAGATGCACCCAAGAACTTTTGAAGCAGTTCTGTTGGGATGCTTTTGATCAACCTCCCCCCCTCCATAGCCCAGATTTGGCGCCGACTGACTACTACTAAGGAATTTCAAATCTTGTAAGATGCTATGACAAGTGCCTCAATTTGAATGACAATTATATCGAAAAATAATGTAATGTTGGAGTTTTCTAATGTGTGTAATAAAAGTTCTGTATCTGCGAGTGTCTGTCATTGATAACCAAACAGAGGTTTATTTCCAAATTGCCCTCATATTATTGATTTAATCAATTCGATTCACAGTCTGGGACTGGTAAAAACTGAACAGCTCAAGTCCTAACAAAGACCTAAGAGTTATTAAGGTAGTGTCTGAGTATATAGGCATTTCTGAGTAGGGTTGTTTGTTTGTTTGTTTTTTGCAAAGTCAGAATATTCAGGTTTAATAAGTTCAAAATTTCCATGTATCTAGGCAGCCCTTTGGGTATTGCTCCACCGGCTCCTATTATGATTAGTACAACTCTTTGATTCTTTCCTTAGTCGCTCAACTTCAATTTGCAAATCACAATATTGTTTCTCTTCTATTCGTGCATCACCTGGTATTGCAATATCAATGAACCAGATTTTTTTTCTTTTCCATAATAGTGATGTCAGGTGTGTTGTTGTTGTTATTTAAGATTTAATCTTAAATTTAACATTCACAGTCACAGTAAAAACTTGGTGGTTCAAGTCCTAACCAAGGACCTAAGAACTGTTAAGGTAATGTCTGAGTATATAGGCTGTTGTTGTTGTTATTATTATTATATTTATTTGTATCCTGCCTTTATTATTTTTACAAATAACTCAAGAGGCAAACCTTAACCACTAGACCAAGTGGCTTCTCTTTTAACCTACCGTCAGGATTTTTGTCCTTCATTTAACATTTAGCTTTTCCTTTCATTTCAGGGGGAAATGGCTACATCAATGATTATCCCATGGGACGTCTTTTGCGTGATGCTAAATTGTATGAAATTGGGGCAGGGACAAGTGAGGTGCGCAGAATAATAATTGGTCGGTCATTTAATGCTGCATTTGTTTAATAAGACTGTTGTAAAGAAGAATTGAACTTCAAACCAGGATGCCTTTTCTTTCCAAATCTTCAACCACACACAACTGTTGTTCTGCACCTGGCTACTAGGATATCCACCTCATTTATCCTTTTTGTAATTATTATGCTGCTAAATTTAAGAACATGTTACAGTTACAGTGGAACAGAATAGGCAGTTTGAGTAGAAGATGTGAATAGCTGCCATCAAGTCTTATTGGAGAAGATTGAGATTTCGTCCAGTTTGAAACATTGCCTGTGTGGGAATCACTGAACTACATTTTCCCACCTAAGGTGTCACTTTTATGAATGGAAATAGCGGAGCTCTAATGGACCCTATTTCCAGAATGCTAGCAGAATGCATGGAGATCTTTGATTACTGGGTTTTGTGAAATTTTAGGTATCTTTTGAATATTAAAGAGGCTATTATTAAAACATTGTTAAAATATGAGGTATTGTATTTCTGTGTATTCTGTCTCAGTATTAATTGAAGTATATTAGCACCACATGAAGCTTGCAGTTATTGATGGACTGCCATTTCATGTTTAACTCGTGTCAGAGCGTCACTATCACTCCAGAAGCAATTAAAATATTAGGCAGTTGCTTCAGTGAAAGATAGTTTGGTTCTCTTGAAAATTTCCCTTGTAAGAAGGGAAAGGACCAAATGTTTTGTGTTATGCCAGAGTTTCTGTGGAACAGGCAAGAAAAATCTATATTAAACTCAAGAAGGTGGTACAAAAACTCCATGACAACATAGCCAGTCTGACTAGAGGGGAAAAAAACCCTGGTAATTCTTTTTCCAAATTCAGGAGGAATCTTTGACCTAACCAGCAGCACACACTATACATTTTTTTAAAAAAAAATACCCATATCCAATTTTTCCTTCTTAACTAAGTTGTAAATAAAAAGGCATTGTTGCTCCTATTTTTGATTGCAGTGCAATCCATATGATTGAATTAATGCTACATTCTAGAAATCAGTGCCTGACTTAAAAATGCATTTGAAAATCTCAATGGAATAATTATATATTTCACAGACTCCATACAGGATTCCTGAAAACATTAATTTTTAAAAGGAAGTATTACATATTGAAGGTGAGAGCTTCCAATACAGTACTCTGTTAAATTGCAGCACATATATATTCCGTAACAGTCCAGTTAATGGTTTTTCCATATCACATATTAGCCTGTGAAATTTGGCTTCATCATTTTAAAGTATGCAGCATGGAAGCAATTACTCAATATAGAAATTTTAAGTTTTAAAATGCAACAGTGTAACTTTCTCTTATCTGTTGAGCTCAAAAATCAATTACAATATTTTTTCTTAAAGATCAGGAAGTGTTGTCGTAATATCATAATTTTATCACTCCTATTGAACTACTGTAATTAATATAGCCAATCAAGCAAGGGATTGTTAATAATTCAAATCAAGCTGGAACCTGGTTCCAAAACTTGCCACATGGTATCTGGAGTTATGGAAATAAAACATAACTCTTTCAAAAGCATTTAATCAATCCTATGAAAGTTTTCCTAGGTCACTATGAAGAATATATTGATCTTTTTTATACAAAGGGTTCTTTCTATTCTTTTAAGTTGCTTTTGCTGTCATAAAACATGGGGAAATTGCTGGTTAATTTGTGGCTTTGTAAGATTCACTAGTATTAATAAACAATTATAAAACAAAGGTATTGCTTCTCTGTTTATGCATCAACTGTTAGCATGTCTATTTCCTCCAACAGAAAGTGGGTAAAACTTTCTACATTCATTTACATTACATCATCATAAACAAAAGTTTGAATCCTCCCTCATTCTGTCTAGGCAAAAGATATTCCTTTTTTAGCTATAATAACTCTTCCTTCAATATTGTCTTATAATCATTAAAAGTCATTGAAATGCTGATCAGATTTCAAAACATTAAATTCCTGGGGAATTTCAACTGTTATTTGAAATGATACCAATATTTCTATTATTGTATTATTTTACAAGAGATACATGGCATATTCATACATTTAACTCAACCCTTTTTAATTTATTGTTTAGATCTTTTATTTTTATTCTATGGATTTCAGTTTGGCTTCTGATTTCCTTTTATATTATCCTGAAAGCTATTTATTATCGACCAACCAATTTTAGAATAAATGTATAAATAGACTGGGTTAATATGTGTCGTATTTCACACAATACTCCATAATAATTGCATTCAAGATTATAGGAAGAAGCATAGGGACTTGACAATGTCATCTACTGTGTTTAATTTTTATTTTATTTTATATCTGGTGTTATGCAATATTATGCAGCAGGTCTATTGGCTTACAAATGTATTTTCAGGTGCAGGTTGATGTTGGGTAATTTGCTAGTTCACAGGCAAAGTTTGTAGCCTACTGCATGAATGAATTCCTTACTTGAGATTTAGTATAGCACTAAGGTCCTTAAACAAGATTCTGAATCAGTCTTCCAGAATATACTACCAGCAGATAAAAGTGATACATGTGCTACCAGACTTCATCTGTTTTTAAAATATTTCGTAAGTTCTCTATAGTTCACAAACTGATCACAAACTTACTATTTAGGATACTGTCTAATCAACCAATTTATATTGATATAATTTTATCAATTGAAAAATACATACCTATATACAAATCATAGTTTTAATACTACCGTAGAAATGTGAGATAGAAAAGCCCTAAATAAAAAGTGGCTGGAATATTGTCTGCACATCATTTACTCCCATAAGAGCTTTTAACTGTCTCGCCTAAAGCATGTAATTAACATTATTTCAAAAGTAGTAGGCTGATCCAAACCAAATAAGGCAAGCTGTGCTATTTGTTTTGCTCATGATAGCAACTATAGTTCTCCAAATGATAATCTTGTATGATACCTGACATACCAAATATTTGGTACTGCAAGGATGGATGGACAATCCATTCCCCCTCAGTTATACAAAAAAAAAAAAAAACACCAACAACTAAGAACTCTATCCATATTTGGACTAGCATCTTACTCATAGGAGATCTATTTAAAGAATTATTTAGAATTTTAGATTGCTTTTATTCATTTTCCCTATTATGAAAACTGATTTCAATAATTTAATGAAATCTAGTGTGCTTTGTTTAATGCATTTGTTTTTATGGAATTTCTTCTGTTGTACGTGCACATTTTTAAAAGACAATTGGCAGGCAGATTATAATTCTCCTTATCCATTTTTTGCAAGAGCAGGCTTGTTCTTTAGAGCAGGGTGCTTGCCATGATTGTAGCTTGAGAATATCACACAGTATCTTCTCTGAGGAATCACTGTACAGAAAGATTGGGAAGACGTATCACTTCAGTGTGAAGGAATTAACAACTGTGAAGAGCAAACAAAAACATCTTTCACTGAGCAGACCACATTGTGGAGGTGGGAGGCGGTGGGAGGATTACTGTTAGCAGAGTTAGGATCTTTCCTCTTGCACCTGCTGTTCTATGAAAGGCTAATATTGAGGCCCAGTTGTCAGACTGAATGAAAAAGTCTGACCGGTTCTCTGGATGAAAAAAAGCAGAAGGCACGCATCCTGTCTGCACATGCAGTTCATGCAGCAGTGGAAGGGCAGGGAGGTAAGTTCAATGAACGGGCTGAATGATATACACTATTATTAAGCATCAGTCATATGGAAAATAGATAGTTATGGGAAAAGGAGAAAGGATGGTATTTGTAGCAGGATCTTTAAGCAAACAAGCTGCCACTTTTGTGAAATTAATTAAACAAATATCCTAACACCTTCTGCATAAAAAACGTAAATGAGGATGTTCGCAGTTCTTGCCGTGAATTCTCTTGAGAAATGCGCACATACCAGTGCAAACATGTTAATTTGCTATGCGTGCAGCTTGCTTTCTGCCTAAAGCTGACTGCAAGCCAGAATCCAATCTGGCACATGCATTTGAAACCTAGAGCTGCTGCAGGTGCTGGTTCAGAGATCCAAATCCCTCCGGTACCAGCATGCATAAGCCATGCATCCTCTTCTCATTTGTCTCCATGTCTGTGATCTCTCTTACACACTCCCAATTTTCAGACCGTACTACTGTATAAAGAAAAGTGCAACAATGAAACTTCCCTCTTTTGTCAGTAGCTGCAGTGGCAAAACAGCAGCTATTCTTGACCTCTCTTCCCCCTTTTCTCCAGTAAAAGCAGTTTGGAGGTCATTGGAAGGTCAAGAAGAGGTCCCACCAGTAACTTTGCAGCCTGAGAATTCTGCATTCTTGATATATCTTTTAAATAAAGGAAGGTTTTACAAAATCTTCCACGTACACAATAATCTGAATGGATGATACACAAATGCAGAATGAACAGCATCTCCCTCTAGAAGAGAATAGAGCTGGAAGGGACCTTAGAGGTCTTCTAGTCCAGCCCCCTGCTCATTCAGGAGGATCTATACCATATCAGACAGGTGACTGTCTAGCCTCTTCTTAAAAACTTCCAGTGTTGGAGCATTCACTGCTTCTGGAAGCAGGTTGTTCCACTGGTTAATTGTCCTCACTGTCAGGAAGTTTCTCCTTAATTCCAGGTTGCTTCTCTCTTTGATCAGTTTCCAATCATTGTTTCTTGTCCTGCCCATGGGGGTTTGGAGAATAATGTGACCCTCTCTTCTTTCTGGCAGCCCCTCAAATACTGGAACATTGTTATCATGTCTCCCCCATTTCTTCTTTTCTTTAGACTAGCCAAACTCAAGTCCTGCAGCCGTTCTTCATATATTTTAATCTCCAGACCTTTAATCATTTTTGTTGCTCTTCTCTGAACTTTTCCCAAACTCTCAACATCTTTTTTGTGATATGGTGACCAGAATTGGCTGCAGTATTCCAGGTGTGGTCTTACTAAGGTTTTATAAAGTGGTACTAATATTTCACATGATCTTGATTCTATGCCTGTTTATACAACCCAGGATTGTATTAGCTTTTTTGGCTGCTGCTGCACACTGCTGGCTCATAGTCAAGTGATCATCCACTAGGACTCCAAGGTCCCACTCACAGTTACTGTTTTTAAGCCAGGTCTCACCCAATCTGTACTTGTACCTTTGATTTTTCCTGCTTAAATGCAAAATCTTTCTGGTATAACATAGCCTTAAAAAGTATAAATCATCCATCCACCCAGTCTCTATCCCCAACCGCTTGCTATGTTTGAAGTAGGTAATAGATACGTAAAAGCAAACTCCAACTTATTATCTAATAATATACTTTATTTGTTATACAGTATATGCCACCTTTCTTCCAAGAGCTCAGAATGACTTACATAGGGCTCTCTCATTTTACCCCTATAACGATCCCATCAGGAGTTCAGTCTGAAAGAGAATGATTAAGCCCTGGGTTCACTCATAGCTAAAAATAGACTAGGACAACTTAGTCCTAGTCCAGTATCTTAACCATCCTGGTTCTCACTTCTTACTTTTTCAGTGGTATTTAATGGAATAGATACATGTGGCCGCTACTCTACAAGGTTTATGAAAACAAGCATTGTTGCAGTAGGCATTTGACCCCAAAGTTAATTTAATGCCTTTGATGCCTGTTTAAAATGTATTATTGTCCACATATCTTTAAAATATATATTTCTTTGGACTTTTTTGCATCAACAAGTCTGTTGATTTGTTGGGATTGGCTTATACATTTTGAAAAAATAATCAATCAAGTGAAATGCATGCATGAAAATATCAAGTTCAAACTTTACTGCTAACAAACTGCATTTCTTTTTTTAATAAATTAAAGTCTCATACAGTCTCAATTTATACAAATTGCCAACTGCCTTCCATTAATACTCTTTAGGAAGAAAATTAATATATACAGTAGGATAATGCATTCCCTAGTACTAGGAGAAACATTAATAAGGGATCTAGATAAATTGAAATTAACCTTAGGTTACAGTAAGAGATAGTACTGTGTTTGTCAAACCATTATTTAATTTACAAGCACACATACTAAAAGTCATTATATTCCTACATAAATGGCATTGGCTGTCACCTACGAAGGATGGAATAGCAGGCTATTTATTATTATTAATGAGTTATTCATTTAGTAGCATTGCACTGGGCTTCAAGAAGATAATTTTAAATAGCCATTATATCACAGACATTTAAGTTTTTCTAACTGTCAAATATGTCTTGTACCCAAAAAAAAAAAAAAAACCCTGCTTCAGCTATGAATTATAGCAGGGTCTTCAAACTTGGCCTTTTATGACTTGTGGACTTCAACTCCCAGAATTCCTCAGCCAGGCACGCTGGCTGAGGAATTCTGGGAGTTGAAGTCCACAAGTCATAAAAGAGCCAATTGAAGACCCCCTGAATTATAGGCTTCCTAAAATGTAGTTATCAAAAATTGGAGCGATAACAACAGCAAACATATATGCCATGTTTGATGCCACAAACTCTAGGTTATCTAAAAAACTGAGATTGAAGGATCAAGGTCATTTGGAATACACTAAATCAAAAGCCTGTGGATCGAGAACTACCAGAAGTACAGGCAGGATTTCGAAGAGGCAGAGGAACTAGAGATCGAATTGCCAACATACGCTGGATCATGGAGAAAGCTAGGGAGTTCCAGAAAAACATCTACTTCTGCTTCATTGACTATGCAAAAGCCTTTGATTGTGTGGATCACAACAAATTGTGGCAAGTTCTTAAAGAGATGGGAGTACCAGACCATCTCATTTGTCTCTTGAGAAACCTATATGCGGGTCAAGAAGCAACAGTGAGAACCGAACACGGAACCACTGATTGGTTCAAAATTGGAAAAGGAGTCCGGCAAGGCTGTATACTGTCGCCCTGCCTATTTAACTTATATGCAGAGCACATCATGAGAAAGGCAGGGCTAGATGAATCAAAAGTTGGAATTAAGATTGCCGGGAGAAATATCAACAACCTAAGATATGCAGATGATACCACTCTAATGGCAGAAAGTGAAGAGGAACTAAAGAGCCTCTTGATGCGGGTGAAGAAGGAGAGTGCAAAAGTTGGCTTGAAACTCAACATTAAGAAAACCAAAATCATGGCATCCGGCCCTCTCAATTCCTGGCAAATAGATGGGGAAGAAATGGAGGTAGTGACAGATTTTATTTTTCTGGGCTCAAAGATCACCTCAGATGGGGACTGCAGCCAAGAAATTAAAAGACGCTTGCTCCTGGGGAGGAAAGCTATGGCAAATCTAGACAGCATACTAAAAAGCAGAGACATCACCCTGCCAACAAAAGTGCGTATAGTCCAGGCCATGGTTTTCCCAGTTGCAATGTATGGCTGTGAAAGTTGGACCATAAGAAAGGCTGAGCGCAAAAGAATTGAGGCCTTTGAACTATGGTGCTGGAGAAGACTCCTGCGAGTCCCTTGGACTGCAAGGCGTTCAAACCGATCAGTCCTAGAAGAGATCAACCCCGACTGCTCTTTAGAAGGCCAGATCCTGAAGTTGAAACTCAAGTACTTTGGCCACCTAATGAGAAGGAAGGATTCACTGGAGAAGAGCCTAATGTTGGGAAAGATTGAGGGCAATTGAAGAAGGGGGAGACAGAGAATGAGATGGCTGGATGGAGTCACTGAAGCAGTAGGTGTGAATTTAAATGGACTCCAGAAGATGGTAGAGGACAGGAAGACCTGGAGGAACATTCTCCATGGGGTCGCAACGGGTCGGACACGACTTCGCAATTAACAACAACAAATCAAAAGCCTATCTTGTAAAAACTTACATTAGTTGTATGCTGTTTTGTGCTGAAAATAAGTTTCTATGAAAATTCTCAGTCAGTTGAAAGTAAAAGTTTGTATTGTTATACATTAGAGTTGGGAATGCTTAGTTAACATGAATTATGAATTCAAAAGTTTGAGATGCTTTATTTAGTTTTGTGCTATAAACTGCTGAGTTTGCTCTACAATCCATTGCATGTACTCAGTAGATCTGAAAATATCAAAACTGTTACTTTAGTCAGAATAAGCTTTCCTACACAATAGAAGCTTAATGAACATTTCCATATTCAGTCTGAATTATTACTGAAGAATAGAGCAACTTAAGTTACAAGAAATCAATATCCAACAAAATCAACTAAATAATTTGCCCCAAACTGAGTTATAGTACTAGAAAACTTGCAAGCTATTCACTACAGCAACTGAGTGTGCTCCTTTGGAACTGACCTCCAAAATAATCATCTGAATCAGTAGGGTTTTCTCAGTGAGTTAAATTATGTGTGAGTATGTGTGTGATGAAAACTATTGTCCATAAAACTTTTTCATATATTATCCCTTCTTGTTTCAATATTTTTTCACTTTAAAGTACGAGATTTTTTTACATTTTTGCCATTTAATATCTATAGCCTTATCTCTTAATATTTAGCAGAGCTTCAAGTCAGTCAAGTAATAGCTCTTCAATGATACTCCATTGTGAGCTCACTCTCCCAATTCATTCATTCATTCATTCATTCATGTTAATCATTAAAATGTTGTATGACAGTCCTTCTGCTTCCCAGATTAATTTACTGGCATATTTTTGCAAACTCCAGAATTCCCCCCCCATAAAGTATGCCAATAATTTCTTTGATTTAACGGTAGCCCACTTTATTTACATGACTGTCTTATGGTTACAAATTAAAGGAAATGTTTGAAATGCATTTCATCTTTAGGCTTAGAGGTTTTTTAATCAGCAATTAAAGATACATTCTGTTCCTACCCTAATAGACAAAGTATCAAACACTGCTTTGAACAAAGTTTGAGACTGATGTCTAATGAAGTCCATATTGCAAGTATGAATATGCATAATTGTTAGTATGCAGAGTCTTTAAGACTAATATTTAGTCTTAGTATGCAGAGTATGCAGTTAGTATGCAGAGTCTTTAACTGTTTTTCCTGGACATATAAATAAGGCATTAGTCTTAACGACTCTGCATAGCTGAGTTGACATTTTGATTATAGCAGGGTTACACCCTGGCTTGTTGCTAGCATAAACACAGAATGAGTTTACCCAGCTGATAAAGACCTAGATGAGGATTTGGCTTTCACAAATTAAAACTTGCCTAGCCAGTTAAGCCAGTAATAATTCTCTTCTTAGTAGACAGTTCCTCTTTAAGAATTCTTCAGATGCAAAAGCATCTTCATTGCAATGACTTGAATCTTGATATCCCACAGGAAGGACACTGTAAGAGAAAGATCCAATGACAATGAGGATCTTTTTACCTATTTTTTCCTCTTTAAGTCAGGCTTCTCCAGCATTATGTCCTATATATGCTGACTGGAAATCCTTAAAAATTATATATCCTTATATATCTGGAAAGCACCTGGCTAGGAAAGGTTGAACTAAGCCAGTTGCATGGAGATGCTCAGTGATCTCATTCTTCACTATCCCCTAATTTGACAGATCCTTTTTGATATCTTGTAGCTTACTGTGCAATACTAGGAACTGCTGCTTTGCAAATAATAGCTTTAAGTTTAAATGCTAAAACTTGTATATGTTAAGGGGAGAGAGACTTGAAGGAAATATGTTATTTACCCTAATGGAATGGCCCACATTTTGACTCAGCTTTTTTCTTTGAGATTTATATCCTGCTCTCCCCCCCCCCCCCCAAGACCGCATTCATAGCATTCCTTCCTCCAGAACTTTTCCCCTTGGAAAACAAAAGTAAAAAAAAAAAAAAAAAGATGAATAGCAGAGGAGGGAAGGCGGTTAATTGCCAGGGCTCCACTTCTCAGCCCCACAGCGGGCGACTGAAGAGGAGGCCTCGAGCTGCCTGAACGCGCGCACTGGCATCCAGCGGAGCCGCGTAGGGAGCCCTTTCCCCGCAGGCCATTCTGCCCCTCCTGCTGGGCAGCCACCGCTGGGCGCCTTCGAGAAGCGGCCGTACCTCGCGCGCCCTTTCCAGCGCGCGGGCTCTAATTCCCTCCTCTGCCTGCCGCTCCTTCCCAGCGCTCCAGCTATAATCTGCGTGGCAGCAGCAGAAGCCTGGAGGGCACCGCTGAAGTAACGCCGCCTCCTGGAGATTGCGGGGGGGGGGCGGCTGGCTCATTCGGCCTTGAGAGGGAAGAAGCAGTTTTCCCCCCCCCTCCTCCCCCCCCCTTTGAAGGCTGGACGCTTTTGCATCCCGCCGAAGGCAGGAGGAAACAACCAGGCGTCCGGTTCGCCGCCCCATTCCCAGAGGCCAATAAGCAACGGCGTTGCGAAGCCTGGAAACAGCGCACCGCTTCAAAGATTTCAAAGAGTCCTAAGGGCGGCGGCTCAACCTATGGGGGGGAGGAGGAGAGGATGTGCGACAATACTCCACCCCTAATAGGGAACGGGGGTTGTATTTAGGGAGCGCTTGTCTCGCCTGCAGATTGTAAAGGCCCTCGACAGTTTGTGCAAGAATCTAGCCCCTGTTGTCATTGCGTAAGAATCTGACCGCGAGAGTTGTGTGACGGCCAGGGCACCCACAGTAAGCAGTGATGCATTTGATCACAGCGCTGCGCTGTTTAACAGATTGGCTAGAATAGAACAATCGATTTAAAATACTTTATAATCGACCCGAGTTTGCCCCCATTAATCAAAAAGCGGTTTTAAAATTTTTATTGATTCATAAAAGGACATTGAAAAGGTAAGGTTTTTAAAAGAAAAAAAAAGTACTTTTTTTCTCCCCTTACTTTGAATGTAGCATTCATTACACTTTATCATCAACAACATATGTAGCCTTTCCTCATTTGCAATTTACACCAGCATTAAAACATGCTGGTGCTCCCAATTTTCCCATTAAACTCTCAGTGCTAACACACAATGCTATGAAATTAAGGAAGAACATGGGTCTAGCAAGTGAGTTTGGAAAATATTCACCCCACAACCATTTAGCACAATAAGGGTCAACAAAAGTCAAGAGTTAAGACACCATTACCCCATAAAAGAATAATATTGATCTCGTACAGTAAAACATGAGGTAAACCATCAGGCCCTAGTGAGGACAGACTCTTAATATGGCTTCAGAAATGGTTTCATCCAGTTGTTATTTTGAGAAAGGTTTGAGTTAAATTTAAGTTTTAATCTAAAGAAAGGGCCAGTTTGGTGCAGCATATATGCTACCATGCTGGAAACTGAGAGACTGAGTTCTAGCCTGCCTTAGACACAAAGCCAGCTTGGTGACCTTAGGCTAGTCATTTTCTCTCAGTCCTAAGAAGTAGGCAATGGCAAATCATTTCTGAAAAACTTTGCCAAGAAAACAGCAGGAACTAATCCGGACAGTTGCCAGGAGTCAACGTTACCTTGAAGGACATATACACACATACACTTCTATCTAAACAGCTTGGAACAATATAATTAATACGATAAAGTGTAGCTCTAGACAATGGATTTTGTGTTTGATAAGTTTCTATAACAGTCACTATAAAATAGTATTTAAATGTCTGTTATTTACTTGTGCAGTGGAGTCTAAAAGAAAAACCAATCTAGGCTTGCACTGAAGATAAAAATAAAATCACTGGGATTGTGGTGGAACTTCATCAAGATGCTCTCTTATATTATAGATATAATTTTTTATTAATATCTCAGGTAAAAAGGCTTTTAGGGACAGAAGTTGAGAGTACTTTTTTTTTCTAAATCAACCATAATTTGAGATTATGTGAGTATATACAATGGTGATACTGATCTGCAGAAATATTTTGTAGCGACTGTGTTATTTGCATTGTAGAGGTTCTGCCAGGTGGCAGACTATGTAGACTCGTAAGTAGGTGTGCAGTGGGGGGGGTACTAATTATAGGGTACAATACTTCAGATCTTCCATTCTAGTTGTTGGTGTTATGATTATTTTTTTTGCACAAATATTAATTTGGATTAGGAAGTACTATCATCTGAAAGATCATGCTATATCCCAACAGGTTAGTTCAATTCTCTACTGTGTGTTAGTTCCACGTTCACTTATTGAATTTTCTTGCAAAATGTCACACAAATAAGCATCCAGAAAGTAGGAAATAAACTTTACAAGGCTGTTAGAAAGTGTCATAGGTCACATTTCTGTTTCCATTTCACCAGGGAAGGAACGTGCTCTGGCAATCTTTTTATTCATATGATAATGTCTTTATCTTATCCTCAGCCTATGAGTAAGACAAGCTTAAAGACTTCATTAGCTGTTACAATTTAACCTTAAGCCAGCAGGAACCACAGCAATGGCCAAGGCAGGTAAAGCATGATAAGCTTCCTTGGCTATTGTCAGTGGCACATTCAGCTAACTGGGACGTGATGCGGAAAACCCATTGTCATACCCCTTTCCCTTGGATCCCAACATTCTCTTCTACATCATTCCTTTTTTATCCCTCCTGGCAGAAGGTGCTAGGCACCTCATTCTGTTCAGAGACATCCATAGGGTTTTGAGTGGAGGGAGGGAGTGGCATACCTCAGGGTTTGGTACTCTCTCCACTCCTGTTTAACATCTATATGAAGCTGCTGGGTGAGATCATATTTCACCAGGGATTAAAACAGTTTGGAATCTGACCACGGAGAGAAGCAACCTGGAATTAAGGAGAAACTTCCTAACAGTGAGGACAATCAACCAGTAGAAAGCTTACCCCCAGAAATCGTGGGTGTTCCATCACTGGGGATTTTTAAGAAGAGACTAGACATTTACCTGTCTGAGACAGTATAGGTTCTCCTTCCAGCTCTATTCTATTCCTATTCTATTCCAATATGCTGATGATACTCAACTTTACATCTCCAATGACCCAAGTGATGCTGTCGCACAGTTCTTGGAGACTGTAGGAGCCTGGATGAGGGACAATGGGCTATGTCTGAACCCTAGCAAGACTGAGTGGTTTTGGGGACATGGAGCTTCAAGAGCTGGGTCTTTGACATCTTTAGTTCTGGATAAGTTGCACTACCCCATTCAGACTCAATTCGCAAGTTAGAGGTTCTCCTGAACTTGCAACTACTGCTCAGAGATCAGGTGGCAGTTGTGTCAAGGTTGTGTCTTTGCACAGCTTTGGTTAGTGCACCAGCTGCAGCCTTTCCTGGATCAGGAGTCCCTATGCTTGATTAAACCCTAATAATTTTTTGCTTGTATTATTGCAATGGGCTTTACATGGAGCTTCTCTTGAAATACATTCGAAAGCTGGTACAAGATGACATCAGCACAAGCAATCTTTGGGGCCCATAGAATAACCCATGCTACAACCCTACTTTGCGAACTGCATTGTCTGCCAGTTTACTTGTAGGTGCAGTTCAAGGTGTTAGTTATGCCCTTTAAAGCCCTCCATGACATAAGTCTGAAGTACTTGAGGAATTGCCTTGTCCCACTAAGACAAGCCCACTCTACTCATACCGGCAGAGTAGGCCTCCTGAGGATCCCTAGTGTTGTAAGCACTACGGTGCAGTATATAAGCCTAAATGCTATTGCTATCAAGGAACTCCAACTAACGTGATCCAGGAGAAGAGCTTCTCTACTAAAAAGCCGGTTCTTTGGAACATCCTGCCCCGCCCCAGGTGAGTTTTGCCCCCACCCTATCCTTCTGCAAAGGCCTAAAGACCTGATTTTGCCAGTTGGCCTGGGGACCAAATCAGGTCTATCGCTGTGCTTGCTGGACTAACTAGCTGACCCCCCCCCGCACTTCCTGTCCCCTCTCCAGTCATGTTTTTAATTTCATATTGTATTTCCACTGTTTATTATTTCATTCATTTATTATTGCTATCTTTATCATTGTTTTCCATTTAATTGTTGGAGGCTGCCCAGAGTAGCCCCATGGCGAAATGGGCGGCCAATAAATGTAATAAATAAATAAATAAGGAATGAAGCAGAGGAATGCTTACCCTTTCAAATTGCATAAGATTTTCCAGGCTGCCTGCCAAACAGCTGCTCAGGAAGGCTGGGACAATTGCTGGGCTTTGGGCAGTACCTTCAAAACTCTGCATTTCTGGAAGCTTCTGGGCATCAAGATTTTTCAAAGAAGGCTAAATCTACAGTTAAAATAAGCCAGTAGAACAGTGGGCATGTGTGGTTGATAATTTGGCACAAGAACCAGGGCTTTTTTTTGTCATAGAACGCCCAGAACGGAGTTCCAGCACCTTTTTTGGATGGAACCTTGTAGGGTAGGCAAGGCGGGTTGTATGACATATGTGAGTTCTGGCACCTTTTTATATATATATATATACAAAAAAAGCACTGACAAGAACATTCTCCTGTTTTGAAGCTGGAGTGACGGACCAAAACTTCTACTGCCCAACCTCCAGCCCCACATCCCTATCTTCATTTGTGGACAACTTCCCCAAAGCTGGAAAACTTGTGCAGAAAATGGAAGCACCAGAAAACCAAAAAGTTTGCACATGCACAATTACGACACCACCATTCTATGGCAAGACAAAAGAGAGGCAATAGATGAATCAGAAATAGAGATGACAAATTATACAGTGGTATAATTTTCTGCCAGCTCAAAAACAGAATAGCATTTTAACTCAGCAGTAGGGAAGAGTCCATAATCACCATTTATCACTCCCTGTGCTCTGTGATTGCCAATTTTAATCCTCAAATAACAACTGGGCAGACATCTACAATCTTATTAATTTCTGTAATACCAATCTCAGTTTTCTTAATTATAACTATGAAAACAACCTTATTCCTGTCAACCACTTAGATTTGAGACATCTGTGGAGAACCTCAAGTTTCTGGCATTCTGGTTAAGATCAGAATAAGAAGTTTAATTCTTAGAAGAAATAAAAAAATGTAATCTTTAATATAGAAGTGATCTTAGAGCTTCTCTTTGGAGAATATGAGGCAAGGCAGTGAACAGATGATTCAAACAATATTTTGTATTTCACAAGTCTCAGAAGTGTACTAATTGCTGACAATTAGTTTCAGTGATTTTGTATAACAAATTTATGTTTATCCATTATTTATCCATCTTTCTCATTAGTGTTTTCTTGCTTGTTGCAAAATTGATATCCGTTAATTGATATCTTTGCATGGTGTGTGTCAGATTAAAGGGAGAATACTAGTTTAATACCACTACAATTGAGACAGTGCAGCTGAGGATCAGATGAAGACAGCATCATGGAGAGAGAGCCAGAAAAGGTTATTGTCCGTTCATACTTGTGCCCTACTTTGCTGCAACTAGGCTAGGGGAAGGTGCTTAAGGACCTGTTAATTCACTTAGAGTTTCCTAAGACAATTCTCTGACATACACTTCCTCCCACTGGTAATACCACTCCAATTTCTAAACTGCCCTCTCAGATCAGATTCCAACAGACTGCAACATTTTAATCAGGGTTTCTCCTTTTGCCCATTGCTATCTTTAAGGCCTAATCGTGTTATCTTTCCCAAGTGCAGATAACACAATATCATATCTAATTCAATTTAAAATAGGGCATTATATACTGGTCTCAAAATACAGTTCCCAAGAAATATATTCTTTCCAGCAGGATATGTTGCAAGTATAAAGACAAAAAGTTGCATCAACACTGATTATTGAAGCAGAAACTTGTTTTGGCTACATAAGTGGAACTACATGGTTTCAGTGTCCAAGTTCCCAGATTGCTATGCCAGGCCACATCTTTCATTTTTTTTTAATTTTTTTTTCTAAAAGTAAACCATTTGGGAGAGCAAAACAATATTAAATTTTTTATCAGATTTGTAAAGGTTTATTTATTTCACATGTGCATGATTTGAGTCAACATGAAATTGGACCATAACATGATTCTCCTTCATCCATTCTCTACTCAAACTATGCTTTGTTAGGCAAACTACAAATCCCCCTTACACAATAGCAGTGGTATTCTTCACTACCATGCCTTTCCTGGGATAAAGCTTATCCAGCCTAGAAGGTTACATGAGATGTAAAGGTCCCTAGGAAACTGACTGTCAATCATTGTCTGCTTTGGCTGTAGAACTGCCTATCAGGATTCTGGTGGTCAAGCTAATGAAACAATCATGCCCAAGATGCTACCTACTTATGTATAAGCTGCAAGAACAGACCAGAGCATCGATCAAGTTGCAATGCTGTACTCCATGGGGACATAGCCAGTGGGATACCTAAAATGGAACTGTCTAATATAATAGCTTGCTTGGGAAACTGAAATGCAATTAATAGTTGCAAACCACCAAAAGTTTGTGTGGCCATGTATTTAATAAATAAATACCCTCTTTTATTTCCTGCCATGACTTCTTGTCCTGGCAGGGCATCTAATGTAATGTATCATGAATATCTGGGCTATTTCACTAATTTATTTTTTTCCTACAGTATATGCATCCTGCAAGTAGCTGATCTCTAGTTCTGTTGCTTCATCTTTAATGAAGACATTCTGACTCCTCTGCTTTTCTCTGATGCAAAGATATTCTAATGAGTTAGCTCTCCTTTTCATCAAAGAAGTGTTGTGCTATTTTTTCTGTGTTCTTGGGTGCAGAGCAATGAAAGGTCCACATTTTAAATAAAACCCCATCCCCATTCCCAATTATATACTTACTCTTCCAGCTGTAGTCATCTCAAAATATTGTAGTGAGTTTGTAGAGAAGCTGTCTCAATTTGCATTTTAATAAGTGTCTCATCACACCAATTTTGCTTTATGAGTAACCTTTTGCATGATTTTTCAGAAACAGCGGATAAGTACTTCTGAGGCAGACACTAAGGGAGGGAGGGGACAAAAAGTGGTAAAAAGAATTGAGGGGAAAGGG
This sequence comes from Crotalus tigris, assembly GCF_016545835.1. Classification (NCBI taxonomy): domain Eukaryota; kingdom Metazoa; phylum Chordata; class Lepidosauria; order Squamata; family Viperidae; genus Crotalus; species Crotalus tigris. The sequence goes on from NW_024100458.1 coordinate 259,517, forward strand.
AGCCACAACAGAGTAAGAACAATGGGAAATAAGAATGAGATTAAATTACCCATTCAGGGAAACAATAGAACTAGAATCATAGGACTGGAAGGGACCTCGGATGTCTTCTAGTCATGGGGTCCCCAACCCCCAGTCTGTGGACCGGTACTGGACTGCGGCATGCCAGCAACTGGTCCGCACAAACAAGCAAAGCCCTATCCATGGGATGTAGGTAGTACACAAAACCACGTACTCTCCAGTCCGCAGAAAAACCTCTCTCTGTGGAACCGGTCCCTGATGCCCAAAAGATTGGGGACCTCTGTTCTAATCCAATTCCCTGCTCAAGCCAGGAGCCTGATACCATCCCAGTCAAATGTCCCTGTTTTTGAAAACCTCCAGTGATGCAGCACCCACAATTCTAGGAGGGCAAGCTATTCTGGTGTATGAGTTATTGGGCTCTGTGACAATGTTCCCTGCTTGTTCTTTAACTAAGCCTTTGGGATAAATAATGGTATTCACCTTTCTGCCAATATATCATTAATGGAACACCTTGATATCACAATGTACAGTCAGGGTTCAGGTCAGCAGTTTTGTTGGCTCCACTTTGAATAGAAGTTACAAGAGAATCTGAAGAATGTTCAAAGGTGAGCTTACTATATGATCACTATGATAATGTTGATTTGATTTTTTTAATTGGATTTTCTCTATACTGTTTTATGTTTCTATCATTGTAAACTGCCTGAATTTTTAGATTCTGGCAATATGTATATAAATATGAGAAATGGATAAATCAAAGTGAGAAAATAATAATAGGGTCTGCAATCAGTTCTCAACACAATATTTTCCTTAGTTTTTCTCAGTCTTTAAATTACTAGCAATTTGGACATTGCTATGGGCAAAGCTTCTACTGTAAAAATGCTTCAATATTTATGAACGATCAGTAACACCAAAATAGGACTTCACTTATTTTTTATCTCTTTTCTTCAGCTAAAGTTCTTACATGTCGATCCCAACAATTCATGCTGCAACTAAGGCTTTTCCTCATTGAATTTGCTATTGTCAATTTAAAAAATGCCCTTTTGGAAATGATAACAATACAGCCTGTGATATTTTTAGCTTGAAGTGGCCATCTCAGGCAGTGAATGTCGGGAGGAAGATAAAGCTAGTAAGCTGTTGGCCTGAGCTGGGTGTGCCATAAAAATTCACTCAGCTTTAGCCATATATACAATCTTTAGCTGGGATAAAGATTGTTATCCCTCTATCAGCATTGAATATGATTCATCTTGTAGTGGGAATGGAGTTTCATCTTATCTTTTGCTTGGGCCTTCATAATGTCCTGCCAGTCCTTAAGAGGAATATGACCATGCTTTGTTCTAGCCAGGTCATTTCTTTCCACACTGCAGATTTAACATTTATGATTCTTTATATTTCATCCTTTGCTTTTGCAAATCTTTTTTTGCCGGTTGTGATGACTCCTTTCAATAGAAGCTACCATAGGAAATAAAGAATATCTATGCCCTTTTTTGACAGGCCTAAATAGCAGATCCCAATACCAAGAAATGATGTCATTTTCCCATTAGTGATAGGATAGTATTTAGGTGGTAAGAATCTAACTCATGTAAAACAGTATGTTCCAAATCATTTAGGTATTTCCTCCATACATAGGGCATACAGTATGATACCACATTTTTGTCCTTTACTGAATTATACTTTTATGAATGAGAATCAGCTTGGTGTAATGGTTGAAACATCAGGCTAGAAATGGAGTGACTGTGAGTTCTAGTTCTGCCTTAGGCACAAAGCCAGCTAGGTGACCTTGTGCCAGTTACTATCTCTCAGCCATAGGAAAGAGGCCATAGCAAACCACTTTAAAAAAAACCTTACCAAGAAAACTGCAGGGAGTAATCCAATATTCACCAGAGGTTAACTAACATTGATGGATGGGTGAATGGGAAGGAAGGAGGGAATTCTCTCACCTGTTGTATCAAATTTTGTATCAAAATGATTCTACGTCAGTAAATACTTATATCAGTATGTGGTATATATGCTTGGGTCCAATTACCAGGCTATAATTTATATCACTAGCATCTGCTTCTCAATTTTCTATGCTTATTTTCTTAATAAAATACATAATTTGTTTCTTTTGCGAGGATTACGTATCCTGCAAAACCAAGAGTGCTGAACTGGATTTTTTTTTCCAGGCATTGCAGTTCACTGCTTAAAAGTGTTGCATCTTAGTATAATTTAACCTGGAATTAATGTGTTCGTGAGGGTCCTGGTGTGGGTTGCTATTGCTATGGCAGTTTTATCCTGGGCTATTTGTGTGTTATATGTTTTTAATTGTTTTATTTCATTTGGATTTTGTAAGTAATAATAATAATAATAAAGTTGGAAGGGACCTTGGAGGTCATCTAGTCCAACCCCCCCTGCTCAGGCAGGAAACCCTATACCATTTCGGGCAAATGGCTGTCCAGTCATTCAGAGTCAACAACATCTGCCTATACCAGGTTCTTGGGAAGATCTTGATAGGTGGACAAAAATGAAAAATCCAATCTAAATATCTGGCTGACTGTGTGGCCAATTAATTTCCATCCCCAAACACACACGTACAATTTTTACACAAAAGATAAAGGCTTAATCAGCAGATACAGATTGGATTCACATGTTAATGCTAAGCGATAATACAACTTGTGTAACTTAATTTTTTCAAGTACCAGACTACCCAAAATTAAAGGTAATTGTTAAATATGGTTCACCAAACGTGTATTCTGGTACTGGGCCAAATAGCTCCATCTTTGCCTTGTCTGTCCTGAGCTCCTTGTTTCAGAAGTTCTGGTCTTTGTTTAGGTGTGCTCTGATGTTCCTTCTGGACAGCAGAGACCCCTGACGTAGCTCCCATATAGATCTAATTTGTGTAGTTTCTTTCTAATAGTAGATTAGTGCACTTGTGACATCAATAGTGGTGATAGATTAGTTAACATTAAAAGAGGCAGAAAATGTAGAGTAATTTTAATTGAATTTTTTTTTTTAAAGGAATTGGTAAAAATGGCAAAACAAGGAGCCTTGAGTAGAATGAATGGCATTAAGGGGGGAAAAAAGTGCACTATGCTATTTGAAATAAAAGTGAGTGGAAAACAAATGGAAAAAGCTAGGTTGAGTAGGCTGAGGTAAGACCCTTTATTATTTACCTTGTGGTGATAAGAGCAGCAAGGAAAACTCACTTCTTCTGGGAGGGGCCTGAGAAGCTCTTGTAGGGCTGCTGTGAGAAATATTCTTAGCATTTTTGGACAAAATCACTCGGGCACACTTGAAATTAGACTCCAGATGAGCAGGTCTTATGAAGGTGATAAGATATTTCTAAATTTGGTTATATGAAAAGAGTTTGAACTAATTAATCCCAAGGATTATAGATTATAGAATTTTAAGGCTGAAAGGGACTTTGGAGGTCTTCTAGTCTAATCTCCTGTCCATAGCAGGAGATATGGTTGTCCAATCTTTTCTTGAAAACCTTCAGCGATCCTTACGATTGCGCTCTGCTACGTATGTTTTGGTTCTGGATGAAGCAAATTATCTCGACTTTTTCAACTTAACCCACTTCAGACTGGGTTATAGTACTGAAACAGTATTAGTCACACTTGTAGATGACATTTGCAGTGCTCAAAAGGAGGTTGATGTATCTGTCCTGGCTTCCTGGTTCTCTTGGCAGCTTTTGATATCATGAACTGTGGCGTCTTCTGGAGTGGCATCAGAAATCGGGAATGGAGGTGGCACTATTTGCAGTAGCTCTGTTCTTTCCTCTGTTGCAAGTTCCAGACAATGTAGCGGAGAGAGAGAGAGGTTTAAACCTTGACCCCTGAGACAACTTGCCACAGCCAACTTGCCACAGGACAATTCACTACAGCCAGCTCACTGTGGGACAACTCAGCACGGGACACTAATATCAAAGAACTGGTGGAATGGAATCGTTAAAAAAAAGATGGAAAAAGGAAGGACAAAACGAAATGTAAATGACAAAAATTGAAATAATTTTAAAATTATTTTAAATAATTAAATTGAATTGTTGAATTGTCCCTCAGCAAGTTGTCTTGTGTCAAATTGGCCATGGTGAGTTGTCCTCTGTCAAGTTGTCCTCGGTGAATTGGCCGTGGCGAATTGCCCATAGTGAGTTGGCCACAGCAAGTTGTCCCATTCCACCCTGCAGTATTGGGTGCGTCAGGCTTTGCATATATCAGCAGTCCTTTTAATATCTATATGAAACCCTGGACAAAGTCATTTGACAGTATGGAATGCAGTATGATAGTACAAGTTATAAGTTCATCTCTGGTAGATGATTCTGTTCAAATGCTGACCCAATGCCTGGAGGCTGTGATAGTCTAGATGGGGAAGCAAAATGGAATGACTCTAGGTTTTGTCCCTCTCACCCATGAAACTGGTACAGTGTCATCCTTGACTTTCAGCAGGGTAACACTTCTCCAGACAGAACCTATGTATAACTTGGGAGTCATCCTGGACTCATGGTTTCTGTTCAAATAGGTTGTAGCTGGGCTAGGTGCCTTTGCACAGATTAATCTTGTGTACCAGTTAGACCCATTCTTGGACCAAGAGGCTTTGTTCACAGTTGCTCATGTCTTGGTTGCTTCCAGTTTAGATTACTGTACTTCAATGTGCTCTACATGGGACTGACCTTGAAGTCCATCCAGAAGTTACTAAAGACATGGGCGGACATTATTGTCAATTCACCTACTGTAGGCCCACTACGAAGGCAACCTTATTATATTTTCCTGCTCCAGCATCATCTATGTCATCTAGTCTGTCTGAAGCGTATAATACCAAGGTGGCCACATGATCTACAGACCCTTTTGCCTTTTGGCAGCAGAATCAGGGTTCAGCCATTGTGCCAAAAAAAGCCATCTCTTGCACTTGTCCGGCCAAGCCGCAAATGGCAAGAAAAACAAAAAAGGAAAAGAATAAGCAGATCTATTTGGTGCCACTTCTCCCAGTAGACAAAGACTCATTTTCCCTCAAGGAGTAGTGGCTGAAGGCCTAGTTCCCTGACTTTATTTTCAAAGTGGAATAAACCTATTTCTTCAACTGTTAGCATCATGGTCAAGTTGTGAGCACTGTAAGGGTTTAGGTAAATGTAGGGCTCCTACACATGAGACCACGAATCTTCTAGAAGAGTGCTGCATGTGTGTAAAGAATGTCTCCAGTAGCTTCCATACCATGGATAAACAAATTTTTAGCAAGTATCCCCATTGTCTAGCTCCCATAGCCACAAAGGGAGGGAAGTGGAAGAAGGGGGCTCTTTAGTCACCCCATTTCCTCATGTGGAAGTAGCTCTTTAATCAGCACCAAAACAGACAGAGCTGTAAAGTCCCCTCCTGCAGATTATACTACAGGGGAGTTTATCCAGTGGTGGGATTCAAATATGTGAACAACCGGTTCTCTGTGTGGATGCCGCTTCCGGAAGTCCGTTCTGGGTCTGGGCCACAAAAAATTAGCTACCGGTTCTGCTGAACTGGTGCGAACCGGCTGAATCCCACCACTGAGTTTATCCATGGAGTGGCCTCAAGAGCTGTTTTCCCCAACTTCCCTTCCCACTTTCTGTTCTGTTTCTGAAAACAAATTCCTACACTTGGATTGTTCTCAGAGTTGTCTTAAAAATATTAACAGTATTGTAAGGACTCTGGATGAAAACTCTTTGGGTTTCTTTTATAAAAATAGATATGCAACAAGCCTATCTTATCGGTCAGTAACTGAAAATTTTGTCTATAGAATTTCATCCATGATTTGGAATGCACATCGCATTTAGTACAATTTTGGTAAGAATAAAAAGTTATCATTTTCTAAAAGGCAATACAAAAATATTCTCTTTGCACAGACCAGTTTCCATTTTTAAAAAAATTCTATCATTCGACTGTTCTAAAACATTGTAATTTTTCTATACATTTTTCTGTTTCTGCTTTACATGAGTAAACTCACCCTTGGTATCTATAATATACTTGTGAAAACCACTTATAATCAATGACTTACTAAATCAGCGGTTCTCAACCTGTGGGCCGCAACCCCATTTGGGGTCGAACGACCATTTCACGGGGGTCGCCAAACAACGCAGTCTACCATTTTTTCCCCTTTTCCTTAGCTGTGCTACCCCCTCTTATTCTATTGGCTTTTGAAAGCCAATAGAATAGACTCTATTCAAGAGACTCTATTCTATTGGCGTTTGAAAGCCAATAGAATCTATTGGCTTTCAAAAGCCAATAGAATAGACTCTCTTGAATAGAGTCTAATTCTATTGGCTTTCAAAAGCCAATAGGAATTGTCCAAGCTGTCTCTGCCCTGCTGAGCCCACCAAAAGTCCCAGTCTGCAAACGGTGCTGCAAGTTGTCTGCAGCTAAGGCGAGCTTTCTGGACGTTTCCACCCTTCCCTGCTGAGCAACTACTAAATGTAAGCAAAAAAGGGCCAGGGGTGGGAGGTGGGAGGCCAGCAGGCGCAGGGAGGGTTGCTGGCGCATGTGGGGCCCAGCGGGTGCCTTACCTCCCTTGGCCTGGGCCAGCTGATGGCCCAGCCGGTGGTCGCCCTGCACCCTCACTGCCATATGCCATGGCCGCCCCGAACGTGTGATGGCCAAGGTAAGGCTAGCAGGGCAGCGGCGGGTGCAGGGAGGATTGCTGGTGCGTGTGGAGCCCGGCGGGTGGCTTACCTCCCTTGGGCTGGGCCAGCTGGTGGTCGGCCTGCGCCGTCGCTGCCACTTGCCAGCTACACCTCAGCCGGCGCAGGGGGCAGCACCATGCATGTGCGGAGCTCCCGGGCTGAGGCAGTTGCTGGGCGACAGCCTGCGTGCATCCTCGGCCTGCCCAGCGTGTGTTCCACCCACATGGAAATACAGGTAGTCCTCGACTTACGACCACATGGTTGGGGGTTGCGGCATTAGGAAGGTTGAGAACCACTGTACTAAATGAAGGCTTGCAATCTTGTTTAACAGAAAAGAATAGTACTTTGGATGCCTTTATTTTTAATTGGTAAGAGAACCCTGTTAATATCTGTTGAACAAATCCTGCTACTAGTTCTGCACTGTAAAATCTGGACAACCATTAGATGAAAGCAAAGTTTGGGGTACCATTTTGCTGAAATCTAGTGGTTGGCTCAGTTGTAGCCATATACAAGTAACATCCATCCAGTTTTATTTTTCATGCTCGCAAATAGAATACTCCAAATGCTGACTATAAAAATGCATTACACATTTGCTTTTTTTCCTTCAATAGACTTCACTTGGGTAGCATAACTAAATAATCATTTCACGTAGCTTCCCAGCATCAACCCAAAGTCTGACAGAATCTCATTTCACATAGCAAACTGTTAATTTGGGTGGATATTAATAATACATCTAACCATTACAAGTTAGACAAACCTGTATTTTGAACATTATATAATATAGCCATATCTCACAAAAATTTCTGATTCTATACAAATATTCTTTAGCACTGTTGTAATACTGCTTTTCTCCTATAGACTTGGGGCAGAGTTCCCAGTAATCACTTAATATAGTTCTACTGTATATTATTGCCTGCTCTCAGAATCTTTATTCTTTCAGAAAATTTCTCCTGAAACTGTTTTTTTCTGCCAGCTTATGCCCCTCTAATTGCTTCTCATTCCGATAGCATGCATCATTATGGAACTGTATTATATTATCACGAAAACCACCAGTTCTTCTACCTATATAGATGAGAGAGGATTTTAGTAATTGATTTCCTCTTATTTTTTTAAAAAAACTGTAATGAAATGTATTTTAATTTAAAAAAGAAAAAAAATACATTTTGGGGATAAATAATGAGTGTCCCTGCTGAGAAGAAAGCAATTACAAGCAAAAGCTATAGCAAGAAAGCTTCTAATTAAAGGCACAGGAGCTCTGAAAAGCTGCCATATATTCCACCAGTTGCACTATATAGGCAGTAATTGCATTTCAAGTTGTTTTTTTTAAAGCAGTAATATCTCTCACTAAAGCAACACTCATACAGATTGGGTTTACATTGGATACTAATTCATGGTATATTAAATAATTATAATGGCTAGATATACCTCATTCTAATCTATAAACTATGGCTGAAAACAGATATTGTAAAATGATTCACAAATATCAACTTAAGTTTAAAATATAACTGGAAGTAACCACATTTTGGGAAGAATTACACAAACAAGACAAACAGCAGTCTGAATAGTGTACATGTCAATCAGTGATGCTTGAAGTGCAGCTACACTTTTTTTATAAAAAATAACATCAGTAAGAAAAATTACTCCTCCCATCTTTGTCAAATTGAAAGGTGTGTTTTTCTTAGATTTGAAATGAATTACCATACTTCTTATAGCTTAAGAAAAAAACAGAACAGAAATTAACATGCAATACCCATTGGTTAGTCTAGGTAGTGAAAATGTATTTAGTTCTAAACAGAGAAGATATGGTAAAAAAAAAATAGCACTAAACTTTAAAGTATAAAAATACAATAGACAAGGGATTATTTTGTCTCAAAGGCTTCATTGGCACGTCATAGTGGCTGAATAAAAAACAATGGATAATTTAGAACAGGTCTTCAAACTTGGCCCTTGGCTGGCTGAGGAATTCTGGATGTTGAAGTCCACAAGTCATAAAAGGGCCAAGTTTGAAGACTCCTGATTTAGAATATAATGTAGAAGTCGGCACTCCAAGTGCTTTTTATTATAACCGCCATGGTCTTATGCAGTTGGCCTTGCTAGTTCACCAGGCCTAAAAGATTTTGAGAACATCTTGAGGTTGCTTGTCCAAGTTATCTTATACAGAGAAGTTACTCTGTATTTTTATCAGTGCAGTAATTCAGGTATCATTAACCCTTTTAGGCAAGTGAGCATTTCTTGAATTTTGAAAATGCATTGTGATATTAGAATAGCTTACCCATTTACAAAATGGCTTACTAAAATATATTTTTAATTGCCGGGTTAAACTCTCTAGTTTTCCTTCTCTTAGAACTATAACTGTACTATTGTTGTTTGTATTTTTCCAGGCTCCACATAGACACTGCCAAGCATAGGTCTGAGTTACAGCCACCCAGCACCTTATTTATAAGCCATCCAGCTTATGCAGCGGGGAAGGGAACCTGAGCCACTCTAAAGGAGATTGTAGCGCAGGTCATTTAGCAACTCCAGCTTTGCTGAGGTCTCCAGTGAATAATTATATTTCTTATTAAACGTATTTATTTATCTAGACCCCCTTTCTATTGTTTTATTTTCTATAAACTCACATGAAGACTTTCTAGTTAGAGGTTGAAAAAATGTTGTAAGAGTTTATTGGAACTTTGCCCAAATAGCCTCTAATTAAATAGTCTCTAAATATTTGGTACCTGTATTTATCATCGTTCCCCCACTGCCAAGTCCTGCTGAACTGCCTTGTTATGGTGGGGAGCAGAGCAAGATATTCCTGGGAGGGACAAGCAAATGCCAAGAGTATATAAACCTGTAGGGTTATCCAAGACAAAAGGTTATCCCAGTCAAATAGATGCCAGTTACTCTCTCTCAATCCAACTCAAGGGAAGGAGGAATATTAGGTATGCTTATTGCTATGAGTTATTTATAGAAAATAATAAAGATGAGGTAAAAAATAAATATTTCTACAAATTGCAAAAGTGAAACTAGTATTGTAATTATGTCCTTTGTAATCTGAAATATCCCTTGTTTTAACTATGCAGCATTTTAACACCATAGCAAATAAAAATATCAATTGCTACCTATAGCTACTATAACTGAACTCAGATCATCCTGGGCTAGAGAAAAACAAATAGGAGATGGTTCTTGCTGACTTGGGGAAAAGCATGACTTTTGGTATAGGGGTGCTGAAAGGATTCGCCATATATGTGTGGATTTCAGAAATGAGTTATAGGAGAAAATAATTTTAATTGCCTGGTTTGCTGGACTGTTTTCAAACAACATTTGTAAAAGACAAAACTTTGTTGATTGGCTCAATCTTAAGTTTTTCATCTTTTGACATTTTTCATTGCATCTTTTTCTGTACTACATTCTGTATTTCAAATGCAGATTCACAGATTTTTTGATTCTGTTCTGCCTTGTCTCCTAATTCAGCTTGATTCTGTTCTTGATAGTTAGGTTCTTTTACCAAAAGCTAAGGCTACTTTTGGTGACTGCGTTCAAAGAACATCCTAAGCCAAAAGGTACTTTGAACTTGATGGCTTAACATTTGAATCAATCTGTATGTATGATCTGTAAAATGTTTAATATATTGAGTGAGATCATCAGATTGCTTTATTCCCTACATAATAGTTAATGTGTCATGCAAACATAATCTACACTAAATGCCCAATCTTGGTTCCAGTCTTCAATAGTCTTGGAGTCTATTCATGTATAATTTTCTATGAAGTCTGTATCACAGTGACCTGGTTTATACATCACACAAAACCATAATTTGTTTAGATACAGTTCATCAAATAAATTCCAATAGCTAGAGTAATATTACACACTAAACCAAAAGCAAATGAACTGCATTAAGGCAATTTTGTGAATCCAGCCTGTGATATAAAACTGTCTTGGAAAATGTGACTTATAATAACCAATTTAAATAAATAATCCTCTGATCTTCTAGTTTTAATCCCTCTAGTTTGTTCCTGTTGAATCTAAACAACATTTGGACTAGCGTTGTCAGATTGTGCTTTGAACATGATAAAGCACCTTATCAACTTGTGACAAATCAACAAATTACAGTTTGCTCCATACTCAAGGGACTCAAAAGCTCTCTGCAATTTGTATTACAGTATTTTCCACTAGGCATAAATCTAGCAGATGGATGTTGAAATTCCTGCTTATTAAAGATGGAGACTATGTATAGTGATGTGGCATATTGCTCTGCAAAATGTATTGCTGACTTTGAAAATCTTTTCCCAGCAGAAGACTTGACCCAACATATATGGGGATAATTATTTTCTGCTAAAATAACTGAAGAACACAGTTCTTCTAGTTTTTTGTTACACCCACCCACCCACCCACCTATTTTCACACAGTAGCAACAATGTTTAAATTCTGCTATGATATATATAGATATGGATATGGATCCATCTATATCAGTGGTTCTCAACCTTTCTAATGCCGCGACCCCATAATACAGTTCCCCATGTTGTGTTGACCCCCAACCACTTATACATCACCGGGTGCCAGGGGCGTGGCCAAAGAAAAGGGGGAAAAATGGCGAACAGCCTTGTTTGGCGACCCCAGTGAAATGGTTGTTCGACCCCAAATGGGGTCCCGACCCACAGGTTGAGAACCACTGATCTATATCCATGTTTACAACTGAATTAAGTAAAGGGCTTTTCAAACCAAGTACTTTTATCAATATAAGCATCACTCAAATAGTGTATTTCAGGAAAGTATTTTAAAACATTGGTATTTTCTTATTGAAAACCATGTGCAGAATCTCTTATATTAGGAAAGTTCTCACAAGCTATTTCATTTGGGTTGGAGCCTCAAACCAATTATAATCTCACACCACTTTTCCTGCTATTTTTTGGCTAGATTACTGGCTACCTAAACAGGTCCATGTTTAGATCTTATCCATAGTTAATACTACACTTGCACAGCTTATTGTACAAACAAGAACTATACTTTCCCTGCTGTTGGCTGGCAAGTCACTCCCACCTTGGCCCATCTCTATTTTCAGCTTCATATTTGCAGATTGCTCAAATATAATAGCTTAAGGTACTGTGTAAATTAGATCTCTATCATATTTATTTATTTGCGCAGGCTTTTTTGCCCCTTCAATATTGTGACTCTAAGTGGCTTACAAGCAGGAAAATACAATGCAGAATACAGTAACTATAAAACTAGTACAATTTTTTTAAACTTTATCTTCATATTCAACAAGATGCTCATTTCAAATATTATTATTACCCATGCCAAAACAATACACAAATAACAAGGGACTGAGTTGGGGAGAGGAAAATGAGGAAGGGAACATGTTATTAATCTTTCTTATCAGTACTATCAGTACTAGTGAGCAAGGGAAAATGCAAGACTTTAAGCAACTTATATCAGGTATTTTATATATATTTTCTGACTTCTTTAAAAAAAACAAGCAGCTTTTTATTCTTAATTCATTACTTGTAATTAACCATTTCCCTTCACTTACCACACACTTAGAAAGCTGACATAAAGCTGCAGGCCTCTGCTGACAAAAAAATCTGTGCCTAGTTTATGAGAACACAAGTATTTGTTAAATAAGGATTCAGGTAGTTTCTCTATCTCCAGCAGCAGCTTACCAAATGCTCTGAGGGAAGCAGAACATAAAAGGTAATAAATTTGTTTTTGTCACATGAGGAATAAGCAGCAATGATTATAGTTCTATTATTTGCCTCCTACTTTTGTTATGTCAGGCCAAGGCACTGTCAGAAGAAAATCCTGGAATAATATGCCACAGAATTTATCATCTCATGATTTTTTTGGGCAAGACTATAATAACTGAAGAAGGGGGACATCTGTCTCTGTTTTTATTTTACAGAGGAACTGCAGACATTCTTGGCAGATACATTATAATAATAAGCTATTTTTCCATTGTGGTGTATGTCACTTTTAACATTGTAAAGGGGAACAGCCATGATGACAAATAAAAGTAAGTAACCATAAATTCAGTCTGCAGATGCAATGAATGATCAAATACTATTTCATTATATCTCTAGGTAGAATGAGAAACATTCTCCATATACTGTTTTAGATCTTCTTATTGTATTCCCACATGTCAAATCTCAGTAAGCTCATTAAATTACCTAATGGGGTAAAAATTGATGGATCTTAATTTATATACTAAAGTAAATAAGTCACTTGGTTCACAAATAATTCATTTAATACTGAATAAATCACATTTGGCTGGGTTCACACTAAGTTACAATAGCAAATGGATTCGACCAAAACACTTTATGGCTTATCTATTAGAATATGTTTATAAATTATCATTTATGGCTTACATGTTGCATGAATCCAGCCATTGGAATTCATTCAGAAAAGTGTAATTAAAATAAATTTTGGGCTTTGTGTAATATTCTCTTCAGAACGGAATATTGATTTAGCTGAACCAATGAGATTAATTTTAAAACAATGTCCTGTCTTTTTCACTTCATTTATATACTTCACCTTTCTAAACTTGATGCCTCCAGCTTTGTTAGAATTACAGCTCCCAGAATTACATAACATTCCCAAAGTGGAGAATGCTGGGTTAGAATATTTCTGGAGAGCTATACTGGAATTAAGCAAACAATATGCCTATTTTTGTCTAAACATGGCACAACATCATATGCTGCCATGGGAATACATATAAAGTAATATAATAGTATACATTCTGAAATCGAGCTTTAACAATGAGAAGAAACTCTGAAGCATGGAGCCCCTTTCTTAAATATATCTAATTTTGATAAATAACCTGGAAAGTCATAGAAGCAAAGATTGTTGAGGTTTTTTTCTAGTGAGAATTTCCATTAAAATCATTCTGAATGGGAACAGCTTTATATAATAAGTGCTGATTATGATGGACGCAGAAATAACTCTTGGGCAGGTTATATATTTATTCTGCAGAGTTGAGTTTATTTTTTTTAATGGAAGACTTTCTACATAGCTTTTATTCCAGTCTTCTAATTGCACATTAATATTAATTGCTGATCTCTGAGCTTGAAAGGGAAAATATGAGAAGTCACTAATAAAGGTCATTTTATCTCAAATCATGGCATTTTGCTGCCATCAATCAAGCATAAGCACATAACTATATAGAGCAATTCCAAAATTTTATTTCACTGAACCTCATTAATCTTGATAATGCCAAGAATGTTTTTCCTGAGAGATTAAAAAATAAGTAAAACCTCAGAGACTGAAAGGCAAAATATTACCTATGGTAGGTATTCTCTTTAAGTCCTGTGAAGACAACAGGAAGAATCCATTAGTTTCAGAAACAACTAAAGACAAAAAATGAAATTTTCCCAAGCCTCATTTAGTCCTTTAAAATGTTTGGATGAAGACTCACAGGGGTACATTATCAGTTAAGTTTTAATCAATAAAGGCTGATTTTAGTTCTTGTTTTATATACTGCAATATGGAAAAAAGAACATTAACAATACCTTTATTTCTAACTTTGCTGCCTAGTACATACCAGTATAATCTTGCAGTTACTCCAATAACTGACAAAAATTACATGTTATGTGATTTTCAAAATTAATTTATGCTTTTAACAGGAAAATCAACAAAACATTTATTGGGGGAAAATACTGTTTATTTTGAAAACAAAACATAGAATGCGAAGTTATACTTGACTTAAACAGTTCCTGTTGCGCCTGGGACCACTGCAAATCAAAGACACATCACTGGGATCTATGTAAGTCTGAAAATGTTTATATTTCTTACTTATTTTCTCCTGTCAGATAACAAATCAGTTATTTCTATGCATTTCTAACGTTCTGTGTGGAAAGCCATTTCAAACTTTTACCATCTCAACAAAACACAATAAAATAGAGTTAGCAAAAGATTAAAAATTATTAAAAACAAAGTTAGTCTATTTTCCATGACACCTGTCTAGAAATTGTATCTGTATAACATATTTTGTTTATATAACTTATAGCCCAATCCATGAATGGATCAGCAAGTCATTCTGTTCCGTATTTACTCCCATAGAATAAAAGGGGATTAACTCAGAAAAAGAAATATGTATGTACATGAAGCATTTCGCATAATGAGTTATCCTCAGCAAGATAACAATATGCTGAAAGGTTGGTAAGATTAAAGAGCACCCAAAGATTTCATAAAAAATGTTGAAAATAAACACTCTCTGGAGTATATTAAAAGATAAGAGCTAAATTACCAAACAGAAAAAGTTTTGTAGTGGCTTTCCTAGATCCTTGAAGAAAATACTGATGTAAGCCTCAATTTATATCTCATTTATACATATTTCATAAGAATTCATTCTGCTGGAATGAAAAGCCAGCTCATCAATTCCAGCTTGTTTTATTTTTTATTAATGTATATCTCACTACTAAAATATTATTAGTAATGTAAATGCAATAAAACAAGTAAAACAAAATTAGTAGCAAAATCATCCAGTGCTCAGGAAAGACAATATTTTGTGAGTTAACTTGATAACATCAACATTTTAGCATGATTAAAACAGTCAGTGGCAATGAGGAACAGGTGATATATTTGCACTGAAATGTGGAAAGGGTTACTCTTTTTCCTATCAATAATTGCTCATGAGCTAACTCAACAACTCAATTCAAGTATTATTTCTCCTATTATGATTTAAATGTGGAGAGAAAAAAAGATTTTTAGAAGGCACAAGGAATATGAACAATGTGGAATAAGCAAAAGTTTGACAGAGAAAGGATTAAGAATTATTTTCATTCTCACTGGTTTTCTCATCCAAAATATCTCTTCAATATATACCTTTTCTTGGTTCAAAGAAATATCTGTATGATATTGCAACATATCCATATATGACATCAACTTCAGGCTTTGGCCTTTAAATACAAATTCAATGTATACATTATACAAAGCACAGGGTACAATTCCTGTATTTTAGGACATAAAATATATCAAAAAAATATATAAAAAAATAAAGGACAGGGATGACATGCAAATCATCTTAGAAATCAATATCCATGTTTTAATTGTCACCTTTTTCTCATTTCTTCTTTGTTTCTCAAAATATCTTGCCCTATTAAGCATTTGGGAAAATTTAAAAGCTTGCACTTTTATTCCATATTTATTGGTCTTAATAAAGATAATAACAATAAAAGTTTTAGGACTTCTTTCAAGCAGCCTGTAATTGACAAAAAAATTTTTTAAAAATCTCTAAATAATTTCAGTAGCAGCCTTGAGCAAGACTTACTCTTTCAGCTCAGAAAACTATGAAAAATTTAGGAAGGTGCTGCAATGAACTGCCAGGAACATATGATAAGAGGCTATGTATATCTCTGATTTACACCTTACCCATCCACTATACTTGATAATTATATCCAAATGTATAATACAACTTCTTTCTGGAAAATACTTTCTCTGTAGAACTAAAGCTTGCAGACGCGCTGGTTAAAGAAGAACACAGGGCATATGATGTGCCTCATAACAAAAAGAAAATTTGGGATATGATTTTATGATTTTTACAGTTGAACAATGACCCAAAGAAGCACCATGATGAAAAAACCAACCACCATCTGCTTCTATATAGGAAACTTCCAACAAATTAGAGACAAAACATGACCAGGAATATTAAGATAATGAAGATTTTAAAGATCTATTTACAATGGTGATACTATCAGTAGCAATATTCAATGGTTAACTATCAGACACAAAGAACCAGAAACACTTGCTGAATTCAAAGCACTGAAGAACTTATTATTGCTACATATACACAAGAATCTGGTCAACTAACAAGCTAAATTGACACTAGATAAGATTCAACAGAATTCATGGTGATGGGGGAATATACAATATGACAAGGATTACAAATAAACACAAATATATATATTAAGTTGGTTCTATGTTGAATGTGGAGGTAAATGCAGATAATAGTATATTAAGTGGAATGATTTACAATTAAAAAAATAAGCTCCAAGTTGTATCTTCTAACCGTAGCAACATAGGCAAGGAAATTTATTCAACTTACCAAGGGCCCCACAGCAGCCTTAGAAAAAACTGAGCATCTGCTATTTAGAACAGATAATAAGTAAAAGTTATACCAGGTTCTTCCATTTGTTCAATCAAGATACAAACCAGGAAATTGACATTAGCTGCAGTGGGACATGGCTGGATCACAATAAAAAACCTGGCACACCTCACAGTGATCCTGTATTGTCCACTTTCATTTAAAACACATACTGTACAGTGAAACTGAGAAACAAAGTCACTACCCAAAAATCAAGCTTGCAAATTCGGATTGAGTGACTCAGCCAGAAATCATGAAAAACTATGCCTCGGCTCTCTATTACATAGAGAGTGTGGGAATGCTCCACTCATACAAGAAAAATTGATCTATTATTGAATAGCTGCTGAATTATTACAAGTTGTTTGAAGCTCAGCACGAGCAATACAATTTATATTCTTACTGCAGCTTCTACTCTAGACATATGGACAACAGTAGCCATCCAAAGTAGGTGTGGAATAGATAACCAAAGGATTCTAGACACCCCCTTAGAACTATATCATAGGGAAGAAATGTTTGAAATTGAACAAAAGCTTTCTTTGACAACAAAAGCACTCAGAGAGGTCAAGGACCAATTCAGGTTGACCAAGGACTAAATCCTACAAGACAGAGGGGTTGTTTGTTAATAAGAAGTAGGCAGCACAATTAACACCACTCCCTGTTGTTACTCTCAGCTGGGTCACAAGTCCTCTTCCCAGAGGTTCTCCTCATTTCTTAGGAGTCCTCCTGGCCTCTCAGCTCCTGATAAAGCAGAGGGCAGTTGGGGTTGCCTACCTTTGGGGGTATGCCAGTTATAATTCTGACAATAATAACTCACACCACGTGGTTGGATTACTAGAACCTGTTTTAAATGACACTGCTTTTGAAGGCAACCCAGCAACTACAGGTGATAAAAATTTGGCAGGTAGGTTACTGGAAAGAGTTCCAGCCAACTACAATATAACTCCAAATTTTAAATGGTTATCAATATGCTTTTAGGTGTAATTCAAATACTATTCTTTCTAAAGCATTGTATGATGCATGACTGGAATATATCAGGAAATGTTTTGCCAAAAGATAATCTGCCTGTTCAGTCAAGCAAGTTACTAAGGAAGGGCCTGCTGAGGGTCCCTTCTCCTGCGAATTTCATGGAGTGTGGATCAGGTGATGGGCTTCTCAGTGGTGGGCCCACCCTTTAAAATATTTTCTTCCTGGAAATATAGTATTTTATAGATACAGTATTTTATATCTATATTTATTTTTGCTTCCATCTCACAAACAAGTAAAAAAACATTGTGCTCAAGTGTACTTTCAGTTCTTAATTGTTTTTTAGTGCCTTGTCATGTGTTACTTTATTCACTTAGCTTTTGTATCTTATGTTTTGAGTAACAATATTACTTAGACAGAATCTGTCAGGATTGGGGCAGGATATAAAAGGATGATGGGAGAAGTATATTTATAAAAAGGACAGGGTTTTGCCCTGTGAATCCATATCCGAAATTCAGTACAAAAGAAATTAGCCAGCAAAAATATCAACTTGTTTTAATTCAAATCCTCACTTAGCCAGTAAGCCATCTGGTTCACACATTTAAAGTGAGTTTTTATAGCATCTTTTTTTTAACAGCTATGCCATAAACCGTGGTTTACAAAATACATTGGCAGTGGTCATGTTTCAAGTGATGGTCTGCTTAACCACAGTTAATCAACTACAGTAAGCTGAATTCGTGCATGATAAATCTTAAGTTATAATTTGCCAAGCATATTCATTGAGTTTACACATCATGCTACATATATCAACCATACTTAGCTCATAACTAAGTTCAGACAATAGGGTAAGCTGGAATTCTCAAAGATTGCAATAGACAACCCTCTCAATTTTTTAACTCACAGAGATTCTCAAACATGGGAGTGCTATAGCTGTACTGAAGCTTCCACAGCGGCATACCTCAAGGAAGGTTTACGAATTGGAGACTCCCACCCCTGGGTTGCTTATGAGTGTCCCTATGAGTGTCCCAACCCCTGAACAAAGCTTAAGGCTGGCCAGGATCCACCATTACAGTAGTTCCATACATAGAAGAATATAAGCATGCAGGAGCAGTTTTTCTTCTCTATAACTGACACCTATCCCAGACAGCCAAATTAGTCTTCGGTCTTGGTCTTCTTCCATGTTTAGATCAAACTTTAAACTGCCAAAATTACTCTTCAGTGACAAAAAAGGATCCTAGTAGCAGTTTTGCCAACTAAAATATTTTTTAAAAGGCATGATTTTTTTGTAAGTTGCAGCTTATGCTTATGACTTTTAATAAAATTTATTAATCAGAAAAGGTGCTGCAAGATTTCCCTGTAATATCTCTAAAGTAGCCTATTAAGAGAAGCAAAATATACACCAGAGCCAGCTTCCAAGTTCCAGGTGAGCATAGCGCACAAAGCCTCCAAACCTTAACTGCATGGCTACAAACCAAAGCAATCTTCACATACTTAAAAGGCACAAACTAAAATTACAGTACAAGTAGTCCTTGACTTACGACCAAATTTCTAATACTAAACAACATAGTTATTGAGCGAGTTTTGCCCCATTTTAAGACGTTTCTTGCCACAGGTGTTAAGTGAATCACTGCAAATTAGTAACTTGTTTTTAAGTGAACCTGGCTTCCCCACTGACTTTGCTTGTCAGAAGGTTGCAAAAAGTCACAGAACCCTAAGACACTGCAACCATCATAAATACATGCCCGTTGCCAAGCATCCCAATGTTGATCACATGATCATGGGGATGCTGCAACAGTCAAGTCACTTTTTTCAGTGCCCTTGTATTTTCAGACAGTCACTAAACAAATGGCTGTTAAGTCAAGGATCACCCGTACACGTTTTCCAGGATGGAACTTTAGTGCTTTATAAATGCAGAGAAATTAAGCCTTGCTTTTGAGTTACGTTGATACAGCTTCCTCCAATCTTACAAGGATAGCATTTGGATTCCAAGCCATCTTCAAATTTATCTGGCAATTGAGGAGGGGGAGTAATGTTAAAGTTTGACACTCCCAGAGGGTGTCAAGCTGGATTGACTGCCTTACATTTTCGTATATTAATGTGCCTTTGGGACACCACTAACAGTCTTCTTATACTATATTGTTCTGGGCAAGAATTTTGCCACCTTTATGTTTCTTTTCCATCCCAGTTTCCGTGTGTGAATTGATCCTAAGATAGATGGCATGTCAGGGGATGGCCACTGCCAGAAATTAGCCAGGATCTGGAATTCCGGTAGCTGGAATTGATATGTCTAGTTTAATGAAGAGAAGGACCAGGGGGATCATGATAGCAATGTTCCAATATCTCAGGGGTTGCCACAAAGAAGAGGGAGTCAAGCTATTCTTCAAAGCACCTGGAGGCAGGACAAGAAGCAAGGGGTGGAAACTGACGAAAGAGAGAAGCAACCTAGAACTAAGGAGAAACTTCCTGACGGTCAGAACAATTAACCAGTGGAACAACCTGCCTCCAGAAGCGGTGAATGGTATAGGGTTTCCTGCCTGAGAAGGGGGTTGGACTAGAAGACCTCCAAGGCCCTTCCAACTATCCTATCCTATCCTATCGTATCCTATCCTATCCTAGCCCTGCGGGCTAGGCGGTTGCTAAAGCGCCAGCGCAGTTTGCCTCTTAAACGAGGCGGAAGCAGGCCGGCCGCATTTGTCTCTTCCCCACTCGGACAATGAAAGGAGTCCTGAAGGGAGGGCGGTGGGGCAGTAATGGGAAATTTTGCACTCTAACCCCTGCACGGGGCTCCGGAGTGGGTGGTCACCCGAGGGTTGCCCAACTAGCCGCTGCAGCAAAGCCGGTCGAGGAAGTCACGAAGCGGGGGGGGGGGAGAGAGAATGCGAGGGTCACGCGCTGCTCTCAGCCGAGCTGGCGGGCAGCTTGTTTACGAGCCATCCTCGAGCGCCAGGCATTCCGAGGGAGGTTTACGCGGGTGGGTCGCTCCAAGGTTGGCCAAGCCCTGTTAGGGTGACGTCTGACAGCTCGCCTGGATTGCCACAGTCCCGTCCTCGGGGAGGGCCGAGAGGGTGGCGGTTCTGGCCCGCCTCCTCCGGATGCGCTTACTCGAACGCTGCTATTAAGAGCCTCCTGCCGCTTCCCGAGCGGAGGGTCTCGATTGTTCTCGAAAACGGAACGGGAACTTGCTCCAAAGCCGCGGGCTGCGACTTACGTGCTTGCTCCCGTCGTCTAAGCCCGGGTGGCGGGTCTGTAATCGCTTTAGGTTTAGGACGCGCTGCGGCTGGGCAGTTGGGTTCGTTTTGATCTCGGTCGGTTGTTTGGGGCCGGCTAGTAGGACCAGTTTGTGTTTGAATGTAATGCAAATTGAAGCAACTGGGTTAACTCAGGAAATCATGGTTCGGTTAAAAGGATAGTGCGCGGTTATGAACATGATCATTCGCGCGAAGATAATGCACCGACAGTGGAAAATCGGGCTGAGGAAATGGCTACCTCGGGTCAAATCCAATCCTGCCCACTACTGATTATTAGAAAGATGCAATTATTGCCTTTCTATGCTGTTATTAGGATAGTTTATAAGAAAATAACGTCATAAAATAATTTTAATACACTGAAATACTCCTCCAAATACATTGTTGCAAATCTTTTAATGAAGGGATGAAGGAAGAGAAGACAACCACGTTTTCCTTAGTGTCAGAAAAAATACTACCGGTATAGGTAACGAACACATCTCTTGCAGTAGACAATTTCAGATGCTTACTGAAAAGTTTATTTGATTGCAGTGTTGTGTGAACTCAGCCAGTCAGTCATCCTGGTTGTGACATTTCAAGTGAAGAACTGCATTTTGCACTGGACTTGGGATACCGGTAGCTCCAGAGTCAATGCCTGAATTAACATATTGGATGAAACAATAACATGGTTTCTGTAATTTAGGCTCAACATCTTCTATAGCTTCAGCCATTGCTTATGAATTGTACAGAAGAGATTTTGATGAGAGTCAGATTGTTTCCAAATGGTTCCTTAGGGAAGCTGGGTTGAATTTTTGTAAGTAGATTGACCTTTTTTTCACTGTGAAAGGCTTGTAGTTTCACCCAAAAGAACAGACTGGCTTTCTTACCTAGTAAAAACTCACAAGATGTGTATACCCAGGAGATCATCACTTCAAAACATGTAGTTTTCCCGAGCGGTCTTGTCTTACTTACCTTCATGCAAACAGCAATTCCTTTTTATATACTGTACTTAGAAGAGGCACACAATGTATTATTTAAAACAGTTCATTTAAGAATACAGATGATTGTGACAGGTGACTGTAACAACCTTCTTATTTTTTGTTGTTGGTTTTGTTTTGCAAACACATTATGACTTTGATCTGTTCTTCCAGACAAGATTGTGCCTGTTGGCAGTCATTGAAACTGAAGTGAAAATGATGAAGGGAAGCAAATTGAACTATACATCTTTAGGCAAATACAACTAAAAGCACCGATGAACAGGTGTGCAGGAGAATAATTTAATTCATTAAGTAGGGGGAAATTTAATTGGGTTTTAATGAGTTATCTCATGCGAAAGCATGGAACTTTATTTAAAATAAAACACAACAAACAAGCCCCAAAACCAAGCATCCCAAATTGTTATACAATAACTGAAGAAATACCAGTATAATTGGATCTTGGAGCAACAATATTCTATTAACAACAACATAACCAAACCAGTATGTCTTGACTGTAAAAACATTTTGAATTTGGTTCAAATGTCTTGCCCTATTAACGTCTGCATACATGAGAAATATGGGTGGGGGTGTGTATATAATTAAGCCTCTATCCTGGATAAGGCTACACAATTTCTGCCTGTTGTGCAACAGACTAAGGCAAGAAAGTCTTCAAAAAGATGTCAGACTTGTTTCAAACAACCATCAGAGCTATTTCCAGCTAATCCCTTTATCTTTTTACAGAGTGTGAGAAAAATATTTGGGCACTGCAACTTCATTTAGAGCACTTACCAATCTCTGAAAACACACATGTCTATTTCACCTTTTGAGGTCAAAAGACCTGTCCAGGTATAATAATATCTCTTTCATCTGGATTCAGAGTCATTCGGCTTCCTGCATGGCCAGACATTACCTAGGTTTATACCCTGTTCTAAGCCATCATGTAGCTTCTGTGAATTATTGTTTGAGATTGGAATAAGATAAACTTAAGCGCTTAAATTTTTGTTCTATATAGGCTTTATTAAGAAAAAAATGTACATTGAGAGAAATTTTATGAAAAGCTCCAATAGGAGTATAATAAAAGAGAAGGTATATAGCTCAAGGTTGAACTGTGGAGACCTTGGTGCTCTCTGAGTTTGCTTATTTACTTGAAGATGTTTCATTGACTGACTTGAAAATATCACTGCGAGTGTAGGGTTTACTCCCTTTCTGTATACAGGTTTGGGTGTAGGCTGCTGGAGAAGATGTGTTCTGGTCTTTTTGTTTCCTTCTTAGCTTTTTTATTGTCTCTTTTGAATGGTCTGTAAGTGTGGTTTATCTCTATGTGTATGTTGAAGGCTAATTTGTCTGAATGCCAAGTTTCCAGCTGTTCCCCAGAGTTTGTAAATTTAGCTTGATCTAGGATGCTCTCATTTCTAGGATACTGCAGTGTATTAAATTACCAAATGTTTTTTTGATAAAGATGTGGGGGCATCCATTTTGTTAGAAGGTGTTTGTATAGATCTGTTTCCTTTTTTTATTTTGTATTCTGGATTGCTGCAGTGCATTTGTACTCATTTGACTAATATTCTTATACAACTCTTTATGGGTGGTTGGGGTATTACTTTGGTAATGGAGCACTTGGTTAGTATGGGTTATTTAGACAGGAATGTTATGCCTTCGAGGTGACATAACAGTTTGGAGCCAAGCATGCAAACATTCGTTTTCCATTTATTTATATGTAAATAATTCCAGTAGTACAAACTTCCACATATCTTAGGATCTCTGCTTCTAAAACTTGAAATTGATATGAGTTCAAGAAAACACTGACCTTTCATAATATAATTATAAAACTGATTCTTGTATTTTGGGGAGTTCTGAATTCATATCTTCCCATTTTGGTACAATGGTTATATGCTTTGAATACTGTAAACTGAAAATAATTATCAGTTCTGAAGCTGAACACAATAGATAGCATATTACCTGTGTATCTTCAAATACTTAAAATGTTTTTCTGAGAAACATGCACTTGGTGGACTAGGCCAGTATGCACAAAGCACTTTCAAAAAAGTATTCTTAGTTCATTGTTAAAGAATTAACAATTGCATTTCAAAATCATTTACAGGAACTGACATCTATTTAGACGTTTTTTGTCTGCTATGGTCTTGTCTTTTCTCTCTGGCTAATATCTAGTGCTTTTTGTACATTGTACATATCACCTAAAGTTGACAAGTTATTAGATATCTTTTTCTGCAAGTCATCTATTAACTATTTGGGGAAATTGTATATCTAAGAATAAGCAAGCAGTAAAGCTATTTCTAATTTTAGTCAAAAATTTGAGACACAGTGGATCTTTCAACTTAAAAAGCCATTAAATTTAATTACTCTCTTTTCTTGCTTATGGATCAGTGAATAGCATCTGGATATGTATTCTTATATACAACAGGAAATAGACATACTGTGTTTAAGAGACTTCAGTGACCTGAAATGATACTGTAATTCATAATTTTTATTTTTTATTTAAAATTATTGTTAAGGATATTGGAAAAATGCTGGTAAAATGGGGCTGAGATCAATCTTCCTCAGCTTAATGCCCTCCCGATGGCCTTTTCTTTTGAATCAGTGCTGCTGGAGGCTGGAATACTACAGCGTTATAGCAATAACTCCTAACTGCTTTTGAAAATGCCTTTTGCTCCCAGTAGAAAAAATACACTTACTGCTGTCTCATGTAAGTATTAGCTCTTTGTGGGAGTAATGGAAGGAATCCCTGATTCCTCTTATATCATGTTTTAAGGAGGGAGCATGTCTTAAACATCGGCTTCTGTGAAGCAACAGTAATCTAGTTGCAAGCTTCCCACATGCATGCAATTAATCATTGTATGACATAGAAAATTGGGCTGGTCCGATGCAGCAGGGGTCCTTTTCCATTAACCAATTTTCTGCTTCACAGATATACTACATGTTGACTTAACACTGGCTAATTTCACACATGCTTAAAATAAGCAGATCTTATCGCTCACAAAAATACTTTGAAGTTTGCAAAGCATTCTTTATTTTGACAGTCACATTTCACTTAAGAAATGGACAATAGTTTCATTTCTGCCAAATATTTTCCGCTCCTTTTCTGCCTATAGAGGTTCCCATGGATTTCTATGCAAAAATTATAGAGTACTATTGAGAAGAATACTAAAGAGGAGCAAAATCCAAAATCTTTTCTCACTAAGCAGGGTCCACACATATTAAATCATATTGTGTTTTGTTGATGTATTATTCCAGCTATTAGTAGCTAATTTATAAACCATGATTGAACAAGCCATAACTAGCACAATATGTGAATCCATACATTAAGAGAATATGGTCCAGGACTGGCCAGACAGGCACCAAACTCCATTTTAACTATTACTCCTAGTTACAACTCTTTCACTTTCTCCTTTTCTCACTTTCCAATGGAAACAAAGGTTTTCATGGGATAGGAAAAAAAATCTCTATCCTCCCCCCCCCCTTTAGACTGAGACACAAGAAGAAGCTATATAACAAATAGCTAATCCTTCCTGGAATCTTTATCTTTATCTGGATGATTGATATCAGACATGTACAAGTTAATCAAATTACAGTGCCTATACAGTATTTTATAAACTAGGCTCATTTCAAATAAATAAATGAAGGTCCTATAGTTAACAACCAAACTCTGTTGTGTTGAAGCAAAAGTCTGAGACAAACCAAGAATTTCTTACAGTAAGTCACAGATCTCTCCTTCAGCCACAAGGTAACAATGCAGTGGTACTTTTAAAATGACATTTCCCTTCCAAGGATGGAGGGCTTCTGATGCAGGGATATATTTCCTTTGTCACCAATGCCAAATTCAACAGAATGCATATTTTAAACTTTGTGTGCTGCAATTTCTTTTCGCTTTTTGTTACTTTCCTGCACTGAAAAACCTACCTTTGACAACTATGTTACAAGCTGTCCTCACCCACTGCTCTCAGCAAGGTGATTTCCCCAGTCATTTCCTTGGAATGGAAACATTGAATGAATTTGGCTAAGAAACAAAACAGCATTTCTATCATAGGACAGAATTTTACTTGTTCGTCCTTCCTAGTTTCATGGCTGTATGTTCTGAATGCTAATCTTTTGAACTCTGTCCATTGCGTCCGTAATAATTGCAGTTTAATAAAACCCTCAAAATGCAATACAGTTTAATCAAAATACTACGAAACCCTTTTATTAAGCTAAGCAAAAAAAAAATCATGTCTGTTGGTTTAATTAGGATGAAAAAGTAGTATACTTGTAATCTGTAATTATAATCCTTTCTTACTGAATAAAAACACAGAAGAAAGCTATTAGCCAGAGTGTACCGGGAAAATCTCTTCATGGCTGAAGAAATTATCTTCTGTATTACTGAAAGTTGGTTACCTTTGAAAGTTTACAAGCCAGTGCAGTACTATACATATTGTAATTTCTGAATTGTCCCATGCAACTCTATCTGTCCAAGCAATCTTTCTGTTGCTTGAAGATATAATTCAAATTATTGCTATTTCAGGTCTGGATACATATACCAGTAAAGTTCATTTATTTGTTTACTTTGTTTTACCTACATCCTTGAGAACAGTTCTCCAGCTGAGATGATGGAAAGTTCTGAAAAATCAAATGTAGAAGAGTATTTTTTCAGAAAACTTTAATTTTTATTTGCAAAAATATTGTGAAGTAATTCAAGAAAATGTGCTACGAAGCATTTTGTTTGAGGACCAACAGATACTCTTTTCTAAAAAAAACTGCAGATGTCAGTAGCGATGACTTTTTATGTGGGGTACAAAAGCTCCTTCAAAAATCAGTCATCTTTATAAATGCCTTTAGCTTTAAAGCTTTAGAGCAGGGGTGTCAAACTCAGTTTCACTGAGGGCCACATCAGCATTGCAGTTGCCCTGGGGGGGCCGGGTGGGTGTGGTCAGAGTGGGTGCAGCCTACTGGGTGGGCGTGGATGGAGTGGGTGTGGCCTACTGGGTGGGTATGGCCAGGCTATTTGTGAGACCGCCTACTACCTCATAGTTCCCTACGTCCGGTTAGATCCTACAGGCTGGGCCTCCTTCAGGCCCCATTGGCCAAGCAGTGCCATTTGGCGGGGCCGCGGAGGAGGGCCTTCTCTGTGATGGCGCGCACGTTTTGGAATCAGCTCCCCCCGGAGATTAGGACCGCTCCCACCCTGTTGGTCTTCCGTAAGCCACTTAAGACCTGGCTTTTCCGGCAGGCCTGGGGTTTATAAAACCTTACCCCTGGATGATTGTTTTTGTATTGTTGTTTTGTTATGTTTTATGTGTTGTTTATTGTTAGCCGCTCAGAGTCCTTCGGGAGCGGGGCGGCTTATAAATTTTAAAAATAAACTAAAATAAATAAATAAATTTCCACATCATTCGCATCAAGGGTGCCCATGGGGGCCTGGTCAGGAGTGGGACAGATCTGAGGGTCTCTGGCAGAAGGGGGTGGGACCGGGGCAAGTGCCAAGGCAGGGTCCACCGGGGCAAGTGCCAAGATGGCCACCACAAAATTGTACATTGGCTCTCGGCTGGCTTGGGCCAGGGCCAAGGCAGTGGGGGCTGTTCCCTCACTGTTTCCAGGATGGCTTTGCGGGCCACATGAAACCACTTTGCGGGCTGCATCCAGCCCCCGGGCTTTGTGTTTGAAATGTCTGCTTTAGAGCCAAAGGTAACCTGAAGTGCTTAAGAATCTCATTAGTTGTGAAGTGTTTAAAGCAGCTTAACTGGAATTGCACTAAAAGAGCCCACTTTGAGAAGGAGTATGGTATTTAAGAAGTGGGTAAGACAGAGGGCATGTCTTGGTGATTATATTTAATTGTATTTCACAGAATCCAGAATTACTCTTCAACCATACCTACCTCACAAGGGATTACCAACTTGGGGCAGTGGGAGGACTCAATCCTGCCAGGAGCTCTGATAGGGGATTTCCTTGCAGATCAAGTTAAAAGGGGAAGGGTGAATCTGTTCAAAAGAAAACCTGAAGTACTAGGTATTCAGCTGCTTGGGGAGACAGTTTACTCATGAGGAAGTAAGGAGAAGATTTCTCTCTTAGTTTAAAATAGCACAGTCCAGTGGTGATTTATATTCATTTCTTGGACAGATAGATGTAATTGAATCACAATCACAAAAGGAGCGAGCCAACCAGCAAATGAGAGAAGTGAGTCATGATGACATTTCTAAAGCAAGTGAAGGAGCTTGGCATGATCAGGATGCCTTCTCCTTTTGCAGCAGAGGTGCTGAGGGGTGCACTGGAAGCAGTGAGGCAAAGGTCAACCCAAGTTTAGGCAAAATTTAAAAGCAGGAGAAATTGAGCTTTATAGGAAAAGGGAGCATTCAGTTTAAAAATCCCTACACAAAGCTAAGAGCAATCTATAATAGACAGATAGGGCTAGTTACTGGGAAAGAAAATGGCATTTGCAAAGGCAACGTGGTCCTTTTATAAGTGATGTTAGAACAGATACTGGACCAAGGAGCCTTAGGTCTGGGAGATACTGGACCAAACAGTCTTAAGGACTGCAGCTGTGGAGATAAAATTAAGAGAAACCATCACATACACCGCCTTGAACTTACACAGATGTATTCAATAAAAAAGTATTTTATGACTTTATGTGATAAATGGCTAGTGAGTACTTTTCTAATTTTTACCTAGTAATATTGATGAAGGAGTGGTACTGGCGTGGAGGTGGAAGGGAAATACTAATCCCTTTCTCCATTCCTAGATTTTGTACTAAAAATGCCAGTCTGATTATTTTAAATCCTTTACTCCCCCTAAAATTCTCAAGCCCAACTTAAATACTTGAAGAAAATTATTGGAAGTGGGAAGCATCTATAGAGAAGAATGGTGTGGTAGGACATAGGGGTTGTCCACTTCATTTGGTAAAACCTTTAAACCTTTTCCATTTATAGTTTTCAAAGAATGGATGAGAGATAAAATTGCTACACTCTACACCTAGCTTACCAAGGAGTAGATTGTGGTCTACTTTAGCAAATGCCTTACTGAAATCTAAGTATACTATGTCCACAGCATTTTGCTGGTCTACTATTTTGGTCACTTTATCAAAGAATGAAATAAGATTGGTTTGGCATGATCTGTTTTTAACAAACCCGTGCTGGCTATCAGTTATAACTTTGTTTGCTTCTAGTTGTTCGCAGATATGTTTTTTTATTATCTTTTCCAGGATCTTCTCAGGTATTGATGTTAGACTGATTGGTCTGTAGTTTCCTGAGTAAGTTTTTTTTTTCCTTTCTTGAAGATGGGAACCACATCAGCCCTTTTTCAATTATCAGGTACTTCCCCGGTGCTCCAGAAGTTTTGAAAGATATGGTGCAATGGTTCTGAGATAACATCTGCCAGCTCCTTCATTTAATTGGGTTGCTGTGCCCCACATCTCTGCAGCTGTCCCTAAAGGCAAACTGTTTTGCTTTTAGGAACAAATGTTTGTTCTTTCATCACAACTGTCTGGATCTGATCTTTTATTTATTCTTATGCAGCCATGGCTCAAGTTGGAACCCCAAATTATTCTTCTGGCAATACCTTTAAAAACATATACGGGCAAATCCATATAAGCTTCCTTGCCATAGAATGTGTGTATGCCACAGCTTGCACTTAATTGTCTGCCTACTGCTAATGCACCTGAGGAGAGATTAAGAAGTTCCATCCAAGAAAACTTGTTTCTCCCCCCCCCCACTTAGGTATAGAGTATGGGACAGCCCCCTTAGAGTTGGGAATGATGTGGTTGGAGATCATGTTGTCTCTTGAACGTTGCTTCATTTTTACATGTTTTTTATATATCTGGTGAAGCCGCCTAGAATCTCTTTGGAATTGTGTGACCTAGAAACTCAATATATAAATAATAGTTTTTAGCTCCATCACCTACCCCACAAATACTGTAAATCCCTTTCTCAAATTTCAGCTCTAAAAAAGATTATCCAGCAACTTTATAAATTCATAGAACCACTAGATGGCAGCCTAAAGGTCCTGCTAATTTTTTTAGCATCTACAAAAAGATAATAAATGACCAATCAACGAAAATATTGCAATGTGTGGAATAACAAGAGTGTCATGTGAGCCAGTTAGAGGACACTTCTCATGCAATGCATCCTTGTAATTTCAGCTGAAAGAATCACAGCCCTTAGACCAGGGGTGTCAAACTCAATTTCATTAAGGGCCACATCAGCATTGTGGTTGCCCTCGGGGTGTGTGTGGCCAGGGTGGGTGTGGCCTACTGGGTGGCCGTGGACAGAGTGGGTGTGTCGTATTCGGTGGGCATGGCCAACTCTACATCGTTCGCGTCAAGGGTGCCTGTGGGGACCTGGGCAGGAGTGGGACAGATCTGAGGGTCTCTGGCAGAAGGGGTGGGACCAGGGCAAGTGCCAAGGCATGGTCCACTGGAGGAGCCTCACCGTTCCTCTCAGGCCATGCAGGGGGGCTGGATTGTGGTGTGGGCTGTCCGGAGCCCTGGGCTGCAGAGGTCAAATGCCCAGTCTGGCCTTTGAGCACCTGCGACACCAAGCCCAGCCCCACTTCCCCAAGGGGGCGCCCAGCTGCACTTACCTCATCCTCAAGGCTGCTGCTGCTGTGCTTGCTCTCCTTACCCAGGTTGCTCATGATGGGTACGAGGGCAAAGTCAGAGGGAGGCTCATTCCATCTCCATGTGAGGAGACCTGGCTTTGTATCTAAAGCTTCCTGAGCAATCGGATGGGAGGCCCCCAGGATAGGCCAGGAGAAGGGGGCAGGGGGATGGTGAAAGGGCAGCAGGGCAGGACTAAGGCAGGACTTCCCTCAGACCCTCGCTCTCCTTGTTTCCTTGTTTCCTTCCTTCCTAAGTACAGAGTGGTGGGAAAATATTTGAGATGAGGGAGGGAGAAAAACAGGCAAGAAACGCAGCTGGGGAGATGTCACCCTTCATGAGGAATGAAGAAATGCATCATCGCTGGAAGTGGCCAGCACATGGCCCTCACCTACTTCACATATCTGGCTTGGTGGGCTCTGGGGGAGGGGATGCCATGAGCAGCTGAAAGTCAACGTTACCTGCACAATGCTGCCCAGCCCCCAGCCTACTCACAGCACCAAGAGGCTGAGCCAGACGGCGCAAATCAGAAAAGAAGCGCAACACCACCCAGCCCCAGCCTGCCTGGTCTCGGCAGGCAGTGGGGCGCTCTCCTCACAGTGCCGAGAGGTTGAGCTGGAAGGTACCCCTCCCCCGGAGCCCATCAAGCTGGATATGTGAAGTAGGAGAAGGCCATTTGCTGGCCACTTCCAGGCAAAGGTGCATTTCTTCATTCCTCATAAAGGGTGACACCTCCCCAGCATGCACCCAGGGGGCGGGGCTGACGTGACAGGGGCTGGTTCCTCACTGTTTCCAGATGATTTTGTGGAGCTAAAACTGAATGCATTTCAGCATAGATGGCCACCACAAAATTGTACATTGGCTCCTGGCCGGCCTGGGCCAGGGCCATGGCAATGGGGGCCATTCTCTCACTGTTTCCAAGATGGTTTCACGGGCCACATGAAACCATTTTGTGGGCCACATCCAGCCCCCAGGCGTTGTGTTTGACATGTCTGACTTAGACTGTTGTGTATTAAAGCTGTATGACAGCAACACAACTTAGTTCTGTAAGGTAAATAATGGCAATAATGGCATAAATGCAGGAATACAAGTTTTTTGGGAACTAGGGTTCCTCCTGGCTTCAGGAAGCAAAGTAGTTGTGTGGATGAAGCAGTACTCAGCAACAGGCACTTAGGGCTTGAGTGTTCACTGTAGCTGCTCCCTAAGTCACGATAAGATTCAAATTTGCACTTCATATACGAGGGCAAATAAGTTTGGTTATCAATGACAGACACTCACAGATACAGAACTTTTATTATACATATTAGAAAACTACAACATTACATTACTTTTTGATATAATCTCCATTCAAATTGAGGCACTTGTCATAATGTCTTACAAGATTTGAAATTCTTTCGTAGCCACTCGGTGCCAAATCTCAGCTATTGGGGGTGGGTGATCAAAAACATCCCAATGGAACTACTTCAAAAGTTCTTGGGTGCGTCTATCAGTGTGTGGGCAACCATTATTGTGAACCAACACCACACCAGAAGTCAGCATGCCCTCACGCTTGTTATGAATGGCTCACCTGAGTTTTCGTAATGTTTCACTGAAGACTTCTGAATTGATGGTCAAACCACACTCCATGAACTTTACTAGTAGTACTCCTTTGGCATCTTCACATTTGGCGGGATTTTCTATGGCACCACTGTTGGTGTGGTGTTGGTTCACAATAATGTTGGCCCACACACCGCTAGAAACACCCAAGTACTTTTGAAGCAGTTCCGTTGGGATGTTTTTGATCATCCCCTCCATAGCCCAGATTTGGCGCCAAGCGACTACTACTAAGGAATTTCAAAACTTGTAAGACGTTATGACAACTGCCTCAATTTGAATGGCAATTATGTTGAAAAGTAATGTAATGTTGTAGTTTTCTAATGTGTATAATAAAAGTTCTGCATCTTTGAGTGTCTGTCATTGATAACCAAACGGAGGTTTATTTCTGAATAATATGAGACCTGAAAATATCTAAAGCTAAACGCAATAATGTAATAATCAGCAAATTATTTCATAGATTTCTGAATCTAACTATGAATCTCCAGGCTGATTTTCTGATTCCACTTTGGATTTAAGAGCTAGAACTGAATAGGAAAATAAGTAATAACATGGTTCTCACAGTATTGTTTTTTACTGTATTATGTTATACAATCACAGCTAATTATTAAGTTTATACATTGGACAAGCAAAAAGATACATTAGCTTTAACTTATCATACTGTGTTAATTCAGCCTTAGTAACTAGAACAAGTCTCCAGGTTAAGAATGCCCAAGTTTAAAGACAACCGATAGTTAAGAACAAAGCTTATTGCAGCAAATTTTAAGTTAAATACACAATTTTTCAGGTTAAATACACAATGGTTCAAGTTCATTAGACAATAGTACTTATACAATATGATACAATAGTACTCATTTTTAAATTAGAGACTACCTGAATTAAGCACAATGTGCTTTTCAGAAGAATATGTATCTTACATAGTTTTTTAGGTGAAAGAGAAAAATTTGGTTGCATTGTATAATATCAACTTTATCTCATGGTAAAACGAACGATGAATTTCAGAGTGTGGTTCATAATGACAAAGAAATACCTGAATTCACTTCACCAACTATACTCATTGATGTATGAGAAAAGTTACTTCTGGTGAAAACAAGCAGGTCATTTATTTTTTACAAGTTGTAAAAGCCCCAATTAAATATAGTTGCTACATCCAGTAAATCTGGAAACTGATAAGTAGATCTGTGCAATAAAAGAGGAAATAGCTCTCTCTGAATGTGCTCATTTTTTTCTGAAAAAAGTGATGTTCTATTGAGAGTAGAAGACTGTCATTTTTCCCATTACATTTGAACTTGGGCATTTTTGAAATAAATCTGAAGGAAAAAGTCAAAAATAACATGTTTCCTTTTCATTTCATAAATAACTTTATTTAATGACTGCTTTAAGTGACTACTTCATTTTACTTTTTCTCACCCTTATTCCCAGATCTTGCTCCCTGGGAAATCACCTATTTTGGATCTACTGATCTACTGTAAACATCCAGCTCTCAGTGTGTGACTGAACTGAAGCAATAATAGTCTGTTGAAATACAGTAGTCTTGTGGCTGCAATCCCTCAATCACAAAGCTAAATATAAGCCACATGCTGGCTCAACACAAATGTATGAATCCAACATTGCATATGTTTATATGGGTGTCTTGGGTAAACTCTGTTCTGTTCTGGCAAAGCATTTCCATCCCAAACCACATTTTAAGCTTACAGGTAGTCCCTGACTTATGACTGATCGCTTAGCAACCATTTAAAGTTCACTTCTCTGTGAAGGTTGACCGGTTCCAAACTTCTAACAGCTGCCCCCCCCCGCCAGTCATGGGATGCATGTCAGGTGCTTAGCAACCAGCCCACATTTATGGCAGTTTGCAGTGTCCCACAGTCATGTGACCATGTTTTGCAACAGTTTTGCATTTACTTCCTATTTTGGGCAAAACTGGCCCATAGCAAACCATTGTTCATTTAATGACCACAGCAGCCACTTTATGACCGCATTTGCTTTGTGACTACTACCTTTGCTTAATAACCACAATGCAGGTTGTAATATTGGATGGGTGACCTGCTTTACATCCACCACAAAGGATTACGGTTGTAAGACGAGGACTACCTGTATTCTTTTTTTTTTTTTTTTGGCAATGACTCTTACACCATCCCTCCCTGTACTACTTAGAGAAACATAAATTTAAACATCTCAAAAGATTAAACACTGGGCAGGGGTGAGGCATTCTGTTCAGCCTTCATTCTGCATTTTAAATGACCTTTCCACCCATCCATACACTCACTCACGTGTGTCATTTGGCAATAAAACTTGTTCTTAAAAGAGCACCTTGTAGCTCTTAATTGGTGAGTGTACATATTTTAACTTTAACTTCAACTTAGCAGTGAAGTTTTTCTCATACAACAGTAGTCCCCAACACTTCCGGCTCTGTGGAGTGACTGCTGTGGTGGGGTGGGTGGGTGGGTAGAGGGGATGGTTTCACATGCATGCCTGACACTTGTGCAAATGGAGCTTCACATGCTCGCCTGCTACTTGTGTGGATTGAGGATTGAGGCCACAGACCGAGGATTGGGGACCCTGTCACACAACATCTAGGACAGTGTTTCTCAACCTTGACAATTTTAAGGCATGTGGACTTCAACTCCCAGAATTCCACAGCCAGCATTGCTGGCTGTGGAATTCTGGGAGTTGAAGTCCACATGCCTTAAAATTGTCAAGGTTGAGAAACACTGATCTAGGATAAAACCTTCTAATATTATAATAATAACATAATTAGCAAAACTAAATCAAATAACAAGAGTAAAATGAAAAATGCCAAAATTACAGTTGGAATCGCATGGTTTGTCTGAGTCTGGTTTTAACGTTGATTATGAGCTTCAAAAAATTTGATTCAGCAGTGTACAAGGAACTACCAAAAACAAAGCTACTGTAAGTAAGTGTAACAAAATTACATATCTTTGACGTTTATAATTTATCTTAACAGTGCTGCCAGAAAAAAGTTCTTCCATAGTCACTGGTTCTATTACCAGTTCTTCCCAAACAGTTTGAATTTATTTTTGAAACACAAAAACCATTGCTTTTGAGGTGATCAGAAACTTGAAAGGCAGCACGAGGCTACCAATCACGTATTTGTTTCATGTTGGTGCACATTCCAGATAATAGGGAAGGGAAAGCTATCAAGACATCATCTCTCTGCTTTTTTGAGAACTCATGTCAAATAATAGCATTTTAGGAAGACATGTCAACTTAACATCTGTGAGGCTGGAGGACAGGCTAACAGGAGTTGCATGCTGGTAATATGCTAGTTTCTTCTAATGAGGAACCAACCCACCCACATAGACTTTCATCTTTCAGAAGGGAAAAAGGGTTAAAGTTTGTTTTGAGATGGAACCACAGCTGACATAGAAATAAATAAGCTCAATTAAGAAACAGATGATGACGTGGTCAAACAGAGGCATGACAAAGATATCATGGGGAAGCATCCTTAGGTCCAAATAAATAGACCTGAGTTAAAGGGGGGCATGTAAGAACTAAAGGAAGTGTCATATTTTTCTAGTTCAGATGCAAGTCGAGCTGAACTAATAGTTTCTTCTTTATGGTAAGCTGTTTGCACATCATAGAAGGCCTGATTTTCTTTTTCCTTGAAATAGGTTGAGGAACTGATCTAAGACACAGCCTTTCCTGAGAAATAAAAGTTGCATGCCTAATACTTTTACATTCAGCCTATTTATGTTTAAATAAAAACAGATTACCCCCCCCCTTGTCCCTCAGCTCCATAGTCATTGTTCTCATTGCTCTTTTTTTTATTTTTTTTCAAAATTATAAGAAACAAGTTCCTAATTGTATCACAATCTGAAATATTTGATCTATTGGCATTTGGAATATCCTGGAAATAGGTTGTGGATATATATGTTGCAAAAAAAAAGAAACACAAATAACTTCCCTCCTCCTTGACTCCTTATTACCTACATGAACATCCTCCAGATGCTTTGGGACTATTTTCAGAAACATGCTGGAAGTTATAGTCCCCACGCATATAGAAGGCCAAATTTCAAGAAATGTTGCTTTATCCAGCTGTCCATATCCTGGGACATCTCATATTATTGAAGAATTGTTTGTTTTCTATCCATCTTGTTCTCTATCCATCTTTCTTTTCAGATGCTCAAGATAACCTACATAGGACTCTCTTCTGGGCTTTCTTCCCCATAATTTCTTTCAATTCTTTCACTTGTTTATAAGGTAGGTTTGGGTGAAAGAAAATGTATGATTTTTTAAATAATTTGATAAATTAATATGATAAATTATAGTTTATAATATAGCTGGCTCATCAATAACAAGCACTATGTATTTGGGGCAATTGCAAAAGTGACCGGAATGGATTATCTGTCTGATAACACACACCTAGTCATATATTCATTTGTATAATTTAAACCATATTAGAACAATAGGCCATTCTCCCCCAAAAGCAATACTTTGTACAGCTTTGCCAGCTGAGAAGCCTGGATTACTCTCTCCCTAGAGTCCACTCAAGACGCCTAAATGAGTGGCTTCTACTGAGTTCTTAATTACATTTAGGGCTCATACTCAAGCGTGCTTAATGCAAATTAATTACCTTCTAACTCACCATAGCTGCTCTTTTGAGTAAATTAGCAAGGTGGTCAAAAGTTGGCTTCCTTGCTCATTCTATAAAATATTACTGCATATGGAATGGGAACTTTATTTCCTTTTAATGTTTGTTAATCTCTACTTAGGAGATGGTGATAACCATAGTATTCTTAAGTAGAAATAATCTTTTAACATTGCTGGTCCTTAAATTAACTTGTTTATTATAAACCTCTTGATTAAGATTTGGAGAATTTCAGGTAATTAGAAGAAAGACCAGCTCTGGTATCCGTAACCAGGAACCTCATGATATTATTAGAAAATGCACTTTCTCTTCAGACATGTGTAGTGACAACTGGAAGATTGTATTTTTATTTATTGAATGGCTATTGAATCATATGCACCACATGTATTAATTCAGGCCCTAGGCCTAGCCACTAACCATTGCAATAATCTACTGGGTGGGTCTTCTCCCTTCATTCTGGTTCAGAACTTTATAATATGCATTGTTTTACACTTCCCGTTGTTTTACATCTCCTTTTTGGCACATGTTTCTTCCAAATGTTGGAGGTCTCCCTAGTATAGCCAGAGGCCAATTTGAATTTTTGATGTGTGGGTTGAAGGCCATGTATGGTTTTCTGTTGAACTTCCTGTCTTGGTGCCATCCTGCTATATATCATGCATATGGCAGAACAGCAGGTTTTTTTTTCTATTCCCACTCCACTCCATTTGCATGTAATTTGGGGTTTGGGTCCCAAATTCTCTTCCCTTTGTTCTCTGGCCTTACACATTTTGGGATATATTTAACATTTAAGAATAATTTGAAAACACGGTTATTTAATAAGTTAGAGTGAGTGGTGGAAATGATTGTGAGTAGATATTGAGAATGGTGATAAGATTGCCTTGTTTTATTGATAAATTCATATAGCAGGGTATCTGTTGTACAGGTATAGATTTTTTTTATTCACATAAGTATGTGTGGTGATTGTATATTAATTTTACATTGTTGGCATAATTTTACGTTTGTTTTAGCTTCAATATTTATTTTAACTCTTGTTGCTCCCTAGAGAGAAATCTGATATAAAGAAATTGCTTGTTTACCATTTCTGCTGTAGAAAGTTGCTGTATCTGGCAGAGCAAAGAAAGGAAATAACACAACATGCTAACTGCATAGGATGAGTTCACACAACATGCTAGGCTAAAATGGGACTATTGTAGCTGGTATGCAAACGTAACTACTGCCTCAGACTCCAGTTGCATGAAACACAAGAGGTAGTAATGGATAACCATGTGTAATAAAGTTCAGGAAACAAATCATTAATATGTTCAGGAGGTTACCCTCTAGGCATGTCAAACTCACAACGTCACATGACGTCGCGCAACATATCGCAACTTTCCCCCCCATTGCCGGCAATGGGATTGGCGCGGTTTCAGCGTGACGCATCTGGCCCGTGGACCGGCAGTTTGACATGCCTGCTCTACATTCAAGCATTCATAGTTCCTTATATAACAGTCAAAACGGAGAAGGACATTAGCAAGGGAACTGTCTATGGGGTTCAAATTGATACCCCACCAAGGAACCCATACTTAGTGTTCTGCATGAATCTATTGTTTTCTCTGGCCAATTTTGTCCCTTTCTCAGAATTACACTGCAGAATTACACATCTCTATATTATTCTGCCATTATTATTACATTTTGTATCCTGCCTTTTTATATATTTTGGTAAGGAGCATGGTGGCTTGTGTGGTTGGACACTGGGATGGAGGTTGGCAAGCCCGTGTTCGAGACCTGAGTGCTCCCATGCAGTGGGGGTTGAGCCCCCTTCCAGCTCCTGTAGGAGACATGAAAGGACCCCCCAACTGGACATGCCCTGGGCAACGATGATGTCACCGTCTAATCCTTCCAATCCGGAAGCACTTTAGTGCTTCTAACATGAGTGCAAACAATATATTTTGATTCACTCAAGGCAATATGTTAGGTAGGTAGGTAGGTAGGTAGGTAGGTAGGTAGGTAGGTAGATAGATAGATAGATAGATAGATAGATAGATAGATAGATAGACTCCCAGAATTCCTCAGCCAGTACTGAAGTCCATACATCTGAAAGTTGCCAAGTGTGAAAAGTGCAGGACACGTCTCTCCAGGTGTTACAAAACATGTACCCTTTTTATATGGGAAGAACTAGAAATGTCAAAAAGGCAGGCTTGTAGAAATTACTTTCTGTTTGGTGGAAAAAGCAATCATCTCAATGGAAGCTTATCCGCCAGAGTTTGTCCTTTAAAAAAAAAAGGCAAAGTCATTGTATATTGGGGAAAAAGAAGATAAAGATGCTATGTCATTTCTGGAAAATGTTTTATTTTCTTTCTGGGGAAATTGGTTGGTTGTGCTGGATAGGCATTTTGGCAATTATAGCCCCACACATATCGGGAAGTCATCAGGTGTGGAGCTGTGCTAGAGTTATTAGCAGTTTCTTTCATGAAGCTGAATGTTTTTTCTTCTTGGAAAGGAAACATTATGAATGGTGATGAGCTTTATTATTTCAACTTAACTCACTTCACTGTTATTGTGGGGGAAATAGGAGAAAGGACCAAGAAGTGGGATATAAATCTAGGAAATAAATAAATACTACTTTGGTTATGCAAAGGTTTACCAGGCAAGGTACCTACTGGGGAAATAGCTTTCTTGTTGATTACACCTGGACTTGCAAAATTGATCACTGCTTTTGTTTTATGAGTTAGATGTATATACAACCTTTTCCGCAGAGTTTCACAACGGCCTCCCTGAGATTTGTATTTTAGCACTTTATGTTGGAACACCTAGTTGAGAAAAAGTGGTTTCATTTCAAATTTGATTTTTAAAATCTATTTTGTTCCAGTACTTTTGAATTTATTTTACATTTCTGCCACATATGGTAAAAATTCTCCTTCTGTCTTGTGGCATTTCCAGCATTTATTACTATATAAATTGTATATTTTGGCAATTAATGACAGGATTGCATAGCATCCATAAAACATTATATATCAATTTTCTTTTAAGCTGCAATTTCAGGTAAATTTTATAAATTTGTTCCATAATTCTTTCCTCTGGAGAGGGCAGCTAAATAATATAATAAAATAAATAATAAATAATAAATAATATCTAAATAACAGTTTATATATACATGCTAACATATGGTCTTGATTCTGTAGAACATTTTAAATGTTGTCATTTTTTAGAAGCCCTTCCTTATTGTTGAGGTCTGTTTTTATTCTTCCAATAATTTGTAGATATATAGCAATCATGATTGCTAAAGATAGATTCCCCTTTCTTCAGACTGGTTGAGCTCACAAAAGTAATTTACAGATTTTAGTTTGGCCTATTGCGTGAACCTATCCACTGGGATTGGGAAATCATGATTAACACCTGCCAAATCTAGTTTAGCATCCCCAAGAACATTCAGAACTATGCAACTAAGGTTTGTTGGCATAATAATGCTTATTTGGGGTAACATTTTTAATACATTCTTTTATAACTCTCCTTAAAATAACATTTTAAAATTAGCCTTAAAATTTGGATACAGTCCACTCACTGTCATTATGTAAAGGGAAGCTTGATATTGTCTCTGACACTGAAGATAATAACAATATTGTGCCCTTCGTCCCTCCCTCCCTCCCTCCCTTCCTCTCTCCCTCTCCCTTCTTCCCTCCCGTCCTTCCTTCCTTCCTTCCTTCCTTCCTTCCTTGTTCCTTAATATTAACATGCAAATATAATAAAAGGCCTGAGAAAATCAAAACATCTTTGCCTAATGCTAACAAGACAGTAAGTTTCCAGGACCACATCTGAACCACAATATAGGAAGATGCTTGGAGCAGGTTTATGTTTTATAGATAAGCACACTGTATGTGGTTTTATGTAATAAACCATAATTAAGTAATACTATAATGTGACATAGAAACCTAACCATAGGTATATTCACGGGAAACAAATTTAAGTAGCAATATAATATTTTAATCCCCCCAAATTAGTTTGTTTTGTTGCTAATCTGTCTTTTGGCTTATGCAAAAGTCAGAAGATCACACCAATTACAAAAAAAATGTTTTTAAACAAAACAAAAATGTAACATGTGTCCAATTAAAATCCTTATTTATACTGTATTCTTAAAGTATTATTACCATATAGTATTTTAAATGAAGAGTTTTGTGATTGAGATATATTCTTTGCCATTTTTGGAAGCGTCAAATACTTTTTCTTGGGAAAAACATTTCATTATTTTGGCAGCTATGAGAAGACCTGCTGTTTACCAGATTAAGGATGGCAGTAGGGGATGTTCCAACTGGGCCTCAATAAGCCTGCTATGCAGTCCCCAGATTCCTTGGGTTTTAGCCCTGTAGACCTTCTTAAGTGAAATTGCATTTTATAGTAAGACACAGTTTCAAATTAATGTATATGGGGTTTAACTGCACACATTTCCATTGTGAATTTACTGCACACAAACTGTTACGAA
The DNA here is from genome assembly GCF_016545835.1 of Crotalus tigris. Taxonomy (NCBI): domain Eukaryota; kingdom Metazoa; phylum Chordata; class Lepidosauria; order Squamata; family Viperidae; genus Crotalus; species Crotalus tigris. The sequence continues at coordinate 300,602 of NW_024100458.1, forward strand.
TGTAAACATTCTTATTTTTTTCAGTAATTTGATAACATAATATCAAAAAGCCCAGATTCATTCTGAGAGCATCTTAATTTTCACTAATGCCTCAAAAACTAAGAAGATTGGAAAATAAGACCATACCATAATCTTCTACGCTGTGCCACAAAAGCCACAAACATTATTCAGTTTGTTAGAGCAGTGTAAGGTGGAAGGTTAGAGCACACCTATTTTGTATATGTCTCCCATGTTAACCTTCGGCTGGAAAGGAAGCTGAACTAGGCAATGTGGTTCCTCAAAATCCCACCTAGTATACAGTAATTGTGCAGGCAGAAATTTGATTCCTAATTTATCCACAATAACACCCTGCCCAAAACTATGCAGCCAGAGATTCTTTACAACTTTTGTGAAATAACATGAGGTTCTTGATTTTCTTTTCTAATTTCCTGGGAGTAAGAAGAATTGAAAGGATCTTACATTTTTCCCTGAAGCTGAAAACATTATTCTCTGCAACCCGGTAGAGAGAGGTTCCTTGAGGATGGGCTCCAGCACGAGTCCAAAAGCTTGAGAGACTAACCTCTGGCCCCGGTGACCAATCAAGATTGGACAAGCTTGAAAATTATTTTGAATAAGTTTAAATCTGCAGATTCAAGTGAACTGTATCCTAAAGTACTAGACAACTAATGCTCTGGCTCTACCTTTCTATGTTATCTCTGAGAAATCATCAAAAACTGATGAATTACCACATGCTAGGAAGAAATGGATATTTAAAGGGGGGGGGGAATCCAGCAAACTATAGGCCAGTCTGATATGGATATCTGGAAAGATTCTAAAGTAGATCAGAAAGAGATCAATCTGTCTCTCTTTAATTCATTGCAGTACAGTAATTAGCAGAGGGCAGCATGGATTTGTCAAGAACAAATTTTATCAATTAATTATCTTATTTTTTCTTGGGTATCTGCTTTAATAAATTGTGAGAACATTGTAGACATAATATAATTTGAGCTCATCAAAGCATTTGACAAAGTGTGCCATGACATGCCTATTAGCAAGCGAAGTGTGATTTAGATGGCATGACAATTAAGTGGATATATAGCTGGCTCAAAAATCACACTCAGAGTTTTTCAATGAATCCCCTCAAACTGGAGAGAGGTCCAGAATACATTGAGTGCCTTACTTTGTAATATTTATATTACATAATTATTCGGTGAAGAGTTGGAAGGAATGCCTATCAGATTTGTAGATCCTACAAAACTGGATCAGATAGCTACTAACTCAGAATTGAAAACAAGCATGATAGGTTGGAGAAATGGACTGAAAGAAATTGAGATAAATGCAACTCTATAGAGAGGGGAAAAATCAAGAGCTCAGATGTAGAATGAGGGGTATCTGGGTTGGTAATCCTACTTGTGGAAAATATTTTGGAATAATCATTGATTGCAAACTGAATAAGAGCCAAATGTGTGATCTGAGTCCATAAAAGATAAATGCAATTTTTAGGCTGCATCAATAGAAGTATAATTTTCAAATCATGGAAGGTAATAATTCCACTTTATTTGCATTAATTAGAATAATACCTTGTTCAGCACCTGCAAACATCTAACACAGGTGCCTTATTGTATGAAGCTTTTGGGGATAAAAGAAATAAGAGGCATTCTACTTGGTCTTCATCATTCAGTAGAAGTTTCCCCATTGTATAGGATATCAGAAAGGTTTGGGTTGGGATGAGTATAGAGATACGGCTGCACATATCTGCCTCCACTCCCCAACACCAAGGCTACAGAATAATGTGCAGTAATAAGAAAGATGAAACAAAAGGCAGAAAGAGGTACTAGCCAGATGGACCCCAAATCCATCAACTCTTCATTAGCAAAACTGTCAGGTTCTTAATGGACTTCCAAAGCACCATAAGTGGAAAAAAGGCCTGTTGAATTTCTGAGTGCAGAGGCCATTGCACAATGGTTAATTATCACACAAATTTCCTACGGCCACTTCTCCCACTTCAGTGATGGTTTTGCATACATGGAGACCATTTGCCATGTATAAAGGTTACATACAGTACGCAAAAAGCAGCATTCTGTATGACTGGCCAAGACTTGTATAAACTGGAAGCTTAAGAATCAAGCACTTACAAGTATAGTATCTGTTAGGGCAGAAAAAAGCTGTGTTTCATCCATGCACCACAGTAGATTTTGCATTCCAGGTCTGGAGCTGTAACTACACATTCTCCTAAGCTGACTAAGAAACTGTCAAAGCTGGTGGTAAAATTCAGATATCATAAATAGTTATACAGAGGTGAAATGTAGGAGGAATGCCTCTAGGTATCAATTTAGACAACAGGAAGATGGATCACTGCTTGAATTTTTAGTGAGGTGGAGGCATCTGGCAAAAATCCAGTTTTCACTGTTTTTCAGTGTGATCTGGCTAAGCCCCTCCTTACCAAGGTCTACTTTCCAAGGTCCCCAGGAAAACATAACCCTGTTCTAGGAAGACAAAACTGTTCACATCTTTGCAAAGAGTGTGTAGGAAGGGATTCCATAACAACTTATTGAGATTATTATTATTCCTTGTTACTTGCTTTCAGGCTATCCTGCAGATCTAATTTGAGGGAAGGTTCCATACTCCATGACTAAAATTAACCAAACTTTGAATAAATCAGAAATGGCCAAGTTGATATAATCACTCTATTAACATGGCTTATAGAATAAGCCACAACTAGATCATGCTAAAACAAATTTATTTCATTCTTTGATAAAATGGCTAAATTAGTAGACCAGTGAAACACTGTGGACATAGTATATTTAGACTTCAGTAAGGCATTTGACAAAATAGACCACAACCTGCTGCTTAGTAAGCTAGAAAAAGGTGGGATAGACAACAACACTATAAGGTGGATCTGTAGCTGGCTGACAAACAGTACTCAGCAAGTAGTCCTCAATGGTACTACGTCCACATGGACAGAAGCAAGCAGTGGGGTACCACAAGGCTCCTTCTTAGGCCCAATACTCTTCAGTATCTTCATTAATGACTTAGATGAGGGAATAGAAGGGGAACTCATCAAATCTGCTGATGACACTAAACCGGCAGGAATAGCCAACACCCCAGAAGACAAGCTCAAGATCTAAAAAGATCTCGACAAACTTGAACAATGGGCCCTATCCAGCAAAATGAGTTTTCATATGGAGAAAAGCAAAGTTTTACATTTTGGCATGAAAAAGCAAAGGTTTAAGTATAGATTAGGTGAGACCTGCCTCAAAAACAGCAACTGTGAGAGGGACCTTGGAATCCTAGTGGACTATCACTTGACTATCAGCCAGCAGTGTGCAGCAGCAGCCAAAAAAGCTAATACAATCCTGGGTTGTGTAAACAGAGGCATAGAATCAAGATCACACAAAGTATTAGTACCACTTTATAAAACCCTAGTGAGACCACACCTGGAATACTGCAACCAATTTTGGTCACTATATCACAAAAAAGATGTTGAAAGTTTGGAAAAAATTCAGAGAAGAGCAACTAAGATGATCAAAGGCCTGGAGACTAAAACATATTAAAAAATGGCTGCAGGACTTGGATTTGGCTAGTCTAAAGAAAAGAAGAAACGGGGGTGACATGATAGCAGTATTCCAGTATTTGAGGGGCTGCCACAAAGAATAAGGTGTCAAACTATTCTCCAAAGTACCAGAGGACAAGACAAGAAACAATGTTGGAAAAGGATCAAAGAGAGAAGCAACCTGGAATTCAGGAGAAACTTCCTGATAGTGAGGACAATCAACTAGTGGAACAGCTTGCCTGAGATTGTATAAGTTTTCCTGCTTTAGCTGGGGGCTGGACTAGAAGACCTCCAAGGTCCCGTCTAGCTCTATTTCTATTTCTGTTCTGGCTCAAAATACACACCAAGACATTATTTGTCAATTGCAGTATATTGATTAAATCATAATGGCTAGATTCACAAATTATACTAAACACCCAATAGATCATTAAAAACATATGGCTTAGTATGCTTTTAAATCTGAGTTCATATGTTATGCTTCACTATAATGCAGTTTGTTTAGTTTTGACTTAACATGATGTGTGGACCAACCATTTGTGGTCTGCAGGTATGAGTTACAACTTAGTAGAATGTAAGCACAGCTATCATGGCTTATTCTGCATGTGATAATTAAAACAGACCATGGCAAGAAAAAGCATTGTCTGCCTTCTGAAATGCAGGACTTTCCTGATGGCATGGTGTCATTAACACTGAAAATCATTTACACCAGCATTTTCAGTTTTATATAGCCCAGCATTTCAAAATATATTTAGTTATGCTTGTATTATATAAATAGTTCTTTTCTCTCTCCTTCAGAGAATACAACAACAACAACAACAACAACAATAATAATAATAATAATAATAATAATTCACTGCTTAACACTGTCTGTATATATAGCCAAGATATTGCAATGGAGTTTGGCTTGGACAAATGTGCCACACTTACTATCAAACAAGGAAAAATAGTGAAAACTGAAGGAATCAAGATGCCCCACGAAAATAATATTAAGAGTCTGGATGAGGAAGATTGCTAAAAATACTTGGGTATCCTTCAAGCTGACAACATCAAGCACACTGAAGTCAAGAAAAAGATTAGAGGTGAATACATCAAGAGAGTGAAGAAGATCCTAAAGTCCAAACTCAGTGGAGGAAATACCATGAAGGCAATCAACACCTGGGCAATTCCAGTCATTAGATACACAGCTGGAATAGTGCACTGGACTCAAGCAGAATTAAAAGCAATGGATAGGAAGACCAGAAAAATAATGACAATGAATCATGCCCTTCATCCATGCAGTGGCATTGACAAACTCTGTCTACCAAGGCAAATAGGTGGGCGTGGAATGCTGCAAATACATCAGATAGTTGAAGAAAAAGTGGCTTTGGAAGAATATCTGAAGGACAATGATGAAGATGCACTGAAATTAGTATATCAGGAAGGCTTATTGACTACTGGAGAGACCAAACTGGCCTACAAGAAAGACCAAATGAAGAACAGAATAGAGGCATGGGAAGACAAAGCACTACATGGCCAGTACATTAAAAAAAAAAATAGTAGATAATAACAAAACCTGGCAATGGCTGAGAACAGGAAAATTGAAGAAAGAGACCAAGGGACTAATTCTGGTTGCACAAGACCAAGCCTTAAGGACAAATGCATACAAAGTCAAAATTGAGAAGACAGCAACAGACAGTAAGTGCTGCCTATGCAAAGAAGCAGGAGAAACAGTGGACCACCTTGTAAGCTGCTGCAAGAAAATCGCACAGACTGACTACAAGCAACGGCATGACAAAGTAGCAACAATGGTGCATTGGAAGATCTGCAAGAAATATCATTTGCCTGTAAGCAAGAACTGGTGGGATCATAAAATAGAGAAATTCATAGAAAATGGTAAAATTAAACTGCTCTGGAACTTCAGAATTCAAACAGACAAGCATCTGCAACATAAGACCCTGGACTTAACAATTGTCGATAAGAAAGACAAAAAAGTCTGGATAGTGGATGTGGCACTGCCTGATGACAGCAGAATAGAAGAGAAAGAACTGGAGAATATAACAAAATACAAAGACCTACAACTAAAAATAGAAAGACAAAGGCAAGCAAGGGTAGTACCAATAGTAATAGGTGTCTTGGGTGCAATCCCAAAACAACTAGAGCACCACTTGAACACCATTGGCATTGACAAATTCGCTATTAGTCAATTGCAAAAGGCAGCCTTACTAGGAACAGCTTCCATCCTGTGACGATAACTGAAATACCATCAAACATCCACATCTCCAGTCCCCTAATCATCTTTATTGTCTAAAGTATACCTAGCACTTTAAATAGAGGATGTGCCAATCACATGTATGAGCCCAAAATGTAGGTTGATGAAATAATATGACCATTATTTATTTATTTGATTTTTAGCCCTTTATTACTTTCTAAGTAATATAAAAATAAATTTCTTTTCCAGATTATTCATTCTATTTCATTACTGTATTTAATGTTTTACAAAATTAATGAATCTACTGTGCTGAAACCATTTGCTCTATAATATTTTTAATGTATTAAATGAAGAAACTAAAAGGAGGAACAGGAATAATACACAGCTGAGAGAAACCAAACCAAAAGCAAATAAGAAATACTAATTGACATGCATGAAATCTTGAGGAGAAATGCCATTTCCACATTCTATGCAAAACAGTCTTTTTTTTTTAAATAAAGGCAATGTATTAGGGAATAAAATACTTTAAAAAATCATGATGATCAGGTTTAACCAGGTTTGGCCTGTAGAATTTTCAAATGAAAATTTCTAACTAAAGCCATTCCACAAGCTTTTTAAATTGAACAAATTCAACAAAATAGGTACTTTGATTTTCCAATCTTTCATTTTCAATCAGAAGGTGATAAAGCATTCAAAATGTTTCAGAAATAAACATAACAATTTTCCATTTATATTACTTTGTAATGTCACATTGACTTATATGAATTCAATTTTTTATGTTAATGTTTGGGCCAATGCTGTTCTGTCAGTGGCAACCTGATAACCTGTTGGCCAACTGAAAGTATCTCTTTAGAAACAACTTTTTAAAAATCAATTGATTCATAGCCATTTTTGAATATTTAGTACTTCTGAATTATTTCTATCTGGCTGGATTTTCACATTGTGATGTTTTGCTTATATGTGAACCAGTTGTTATTTTGATAAGAAATGAAAATAACTGTTTGATCGATTAATAAGCAATGTTTAGCCACCAAATTCAGTTCTGTGGCTCAGCAAATTATATTGACTGTGACAGCCCCTTCCATCTCTATTTCCAGCCCATCCTCAAGCTAAAGCATTCTTCACTTTCCCAGTCCAACATAATATAATTATTACTGACAGACAGTTTAAAGATTGTGGCTCACTTATCAAAGCTTTAGGCTGCAATAAAGCCACTATCTTAAAAGTTGCTTGAGTCTCTGGAGATCATCTGCCACTCAGGGCTCTTCCTTTGTTTCTTAGATTTTTTTTTTCTTTAAATCTTCATCTTGTTGGTATTCTTTTTGGTTGTTGTCTACCACTTCTTTTGAGGCTTAGCTAAAAATATGTAAAATGTTTAAAATAGCCAGTTAGATTAAGTATTGATTAGTGGAAGTTGATAAAAGTCAATAAAAATTTTAAAATAAACATAATAAAATACACAATGGAATAAGAGCTATTCACCTTCTTCTACAAGATCAACATCCTAGAAAGAAGATAGAGAAAGAGAGAAAAACTAAAAATAAAAACATGATAAGTTTTTAGGAATATTCAGTGAGAAGATGTGCACACATAGTCATCTTAATTCCTCCTCAGATTATTAAGTATTATGATTTTTAACCATTATTTATTTATTTGATTTTTATCCCTTTATTATTTTTTAAGTAACTCAAGGTGGAAAACTTACATATTACTCATAGTTAAATGTAAACATAGTTAATATGAATCATTACCAGGGTACCTCTGAATTGGGTCTGGTTATAAATAAATAGTATAGCATAAATAATATACTTTATGTTATATATTACATTTTGATAATAATTCTTAGACATTCCTAGGATGTAAATGAAAGATTTATTCTGTATTGGAAGGAAACATTTCTTGTTCTAAAGAACCACCATGGGAATTCCTTTCTATTAAATCAAGTGATTAACAAATGAGTAAATGTGAACGTATTTAATCTGTTACAGAATAACAGTGTTGGAAGGGACCTTGGAGGTCTTCTAGTTCAACCCCCTGCTCAGGCAGGAAACCTTATACCAATTCAGACAAATGGCTGTCCAATCTGTTCTTTAAAATTTCCAGCATTCACAACTTCTGGAGGCAAGTTGTTCCACTGATTAATTGGTCTGTCAGGAATTTTTTCCTTAGTTCTAGGTGGCTTCTATCTTTGGTTAGTTTCCATCCATTGCTTCTTGTCCTGCCTTCAGGTGCTTTGGAGAATATCCAAATTCCAGCAACTGTTATTCATACATTTTAGCCTCCAGTCCCCTAATCATTTTTGTTGCTCTTCTCTGCACTTTTTCTAGAGTCTCAACATTTTTTTACATCATGGCAACCAAAACTGGATGTAGTATTCCAAGTGTGGTCTTACCAAGGCATTATAAATTGGTATTAACATTTCACATGATCTTGATTCTATCCCTCTGTTAATGCAGCCTAGAACTGTGTTGGGTGTTTTGGCAGCTGCAGCACACTGCTGGCTCATATTTAAGTGACTGTCCACTAGAACTCCAAGATCCCTCTCATAGCTACTACTATTGAGCCAAGTACTATCTATACTATACCTGTGCATTTGGTTTTTCTTGCCTAAATGTAGAACCTTACTTTTTTCACCAATGACTTTCATTTTGTTAGTTAGCGCCCAATCTTCAAGTCTGTCAAGCTCCTTCTGTATCTTAAGCCTATCTTCTTGGCTATTCCTGCCAGCTTGGTGTTGTCTGCAAATTTGATGAGTTTCCCATCTATCCCCTCATCCAAATCATTGATGTGGATGTTGAGGAGTACTGGGCCTAAAACAGAGCTTTGGGGTACCCCACTGCATACTTCCTTCCATGTAGATGCAGTTCCATTGAGGACTACATGTTGAGTGCAGTTAGTCAGCCAGTTACGAATCCATCTGGTAGTGATGCTGCCTAACCCACATTATTCTATCTTATCATGTAGTAGGTTGTGGTCTTACTGAAGTCCAAGTAAATTATATCCATAGCATTCCTCTGATCCACTAATTTTGTCATTTTGTCAAAGAATACAATAAGATTTGTCTGGTGTGATATGTTTTTGACAAACCCATGTTGGCTTTTGGTTATGACTTTATCTCTAGGTATTTGTTGCTTATCTTTTCCAGAATCTTCCCTGGTATCGAGGTCAGGCTGATAGGTTTGTAGTTTCCTGAATCTATTTTTTTTTTCTTTTTTGAGAATGGAAGCTACATCAGCAAGCCTTAGTTTATTTTGAGCCTTAGCTTTCCTCACTTCATGTCTGCAGGTTCGGGTTTTTCACTGATATGTTATGTGCCTTAGTTATGTGCCCCTCTTTCCACTTTCTATACTTGTCATTTTTGTCTTTCAATTTATCAGATCCCAAACATAGTGAAATTAGTATGTAGCTGTAAATAATGAAAAATGATTATAGATGGGGAACAAATGTACATATATATTAATTCAATTCTAATGCTTCCCAACTCCAACTGACTCAAATATACCATCTATGTTGTGCCAGTTAATACAGATCATGGTTCCGATCAATGATGGCAAAATTGTAGATTTCCAATTCTTTCTGTGATGTGTTCTTTAACCTGAAATCAAGATATTTATGTTGTGTTTTCTGAATATGAAATTGGGAAAGTAATTAAGGTTTATTATTTCAAATAAGTGTGATGTACAATGATATGAACTTCAATACATGAGCCCTAACCTAGTATCAATGATAATGTTTTATCATTGTATCATTGTACTGCAAGTATATTTTTTGCAGTAGGGTTTCTTTGTGTGCTGGCACAATTAGTGATATCCCAAAGATGTTTTTTTCAAAAGGCAACTGGACTTTGTTGTACCTTGAAGATATTTTGCTTCTTCAATTCACTTCTTGGATAAGAAGCAAAATGTCTTTGAGGAAAAAACAAAGTCCAATTGCCTTTTGAAAAAGCACCTTTGGGACAACCATGATCTGGATGACTGGGAATCTCCATAAACACAGCTATTGATACCTACATTGGCACTACCCATCAAGAAAGATAAAGAGCAGCTCTCACCATAGAGACTTTCCTATGAATACCAGACCAACCTAAGTCTTTTATAGGACACTGAGATATAACGGGCAAGAAGGGTTTGTGACTGTTCACAGAAAAAGTTAGATTTTTTTTTATTGCAATTCCCAACTTCTCTGCTAGTGTTGGTTTTGGCAGGCACGGAGGGAAGATGTACCTGACACAGCTGGAGAACACCAGGCAGTGGGGATAAACTTCACTGTGTGTTGTGTCTGTTATTTTTCTAACTATTCCCAGAAGGAATGTCATATCTACTTTGCTGTTCATCAGATCACCCCATTGGGCATGAGAACTTCAAACTACTTACAGCAAAACAATTAAATTACATAGGCTGAGTGCATGGAGGCTAAGAGTCATACCACAATACAGATTTGCAACATCACATTTGCAGCTTGATTTGAAATTGTTATACACATTTGTTGCATCTCTTTATTACTATTTCAATCAGATAAATCATCTAACCTAATATATATTAGGATTGAGATAGAGGGCTTGCAAGAATTTATGAGAATGGTGTGTGGCAAACTGACCTGAATGAAATATGATTTGCAAACCATTTACTGTAGCCCACAGTCTGCAAGAGATAGTACAGTATGCCATTACAAGGAGCCATGATGCCCCAAATTGAATCATGAAGCCACGAACACATAATTCTGGTGCCCCATCACCAGAAATTGGAAGAACAAGAATAAACATGGACAGAAGAAAACAGTACATGGCCAGTAAAATGCAAGAAGAAACATTTTGTCACATGGAAGTCATGCCCTCTTGAGGGGGTGGATGTGAAACCCAGAATTTGTAAAACAATCAGGAATAACGCTTCACATTTTACAATAAGACTTAATCTTGCAACGTTACGTAGCAGCGAATTAAACATGCACAGTAGTTTCAGAGAAAGGCTAAAATCGTCAAAGAAAGGCCCAAGAAATAAGAGCTGCCTGGAAGGATAGTTCCCCCCCCCAAACAAGACCAAGAGATGCGGGTGATGACGACTAAATGGTTCTGGCCTGGAAACTGAGTAAGAGAAGTGGCTACATTCTCAAAGCGTGAAAGGCAGGTTCAGTAGCTGCCAACATTTCCACCTGTAGCAAGGGTGCAAACTAGCTACTAGCTAGCTAGCCATCCCAAAGATTCGCAACCATGGGCACCAATTGTTGGAGGGCGATGAGAACTGGAGCCGATGACCTGAGGTAGTGGACCCGGCAAAAGGAAAGCAAACTCTCACTGAAGAAGGGGAACTAGCCCGGGGGGAAACCCTAAACCCGTTGCGCAATCGAAGGACGATAACAGCAAGCAAGGCCGTAGAGGACCGAAGGCGGGAAGGCCAGAAGGAGCTGCTAAAAACCGAGCCGAAAAAACTTCGCGGGATCAGATGTTGAACACGGGGTTGGAGTGGGGGCGGGAGGGGGAGAGAAAGAGACGGCGCAAGAGCTTCAATTTCGAAGACGGGCCAAAGGCAGCGTCTCCCCACTCGGGTCCAAGGGAGGGCGGGAGAAGCAGATGGGGACTGACTGGGGGCGCGCTGCGGGAAGACAGGTTAGGCGAGGGGGGGCGGGGCCGGCGCAGAGGCGGCTGCAGCTGCGACTACTGCTGCTGCTCCCGCTGCCGCCGCCACTCGCGTGGGGACGCCCCTCCCCCGCGCTGGGCGGCCGCGTCCGTGTCCGCAGGGATCCGACTGCCTGTTCTGGGACCTGGTGGCTGGTGCGGAGATTGGTTAGCGGGGGCGGGCAAGGTGCCTTTTGATTGGCGGGCGCCGCAGAGCGGACAGCCGAGGAGAGCGCCATGATTGGCTGCCGACGAGGAAGCAGGAAGGGAGGACGGAGCGGAGCTGGGGCTCGATGCTGCCGCTGCCGCTTTCGGGGGAGTTAGAGCACAGCGGCGGCGTTGGAGGCAGCGGCGAGGACGACGGAGCAGGGGAGGTGAGGGCACAGCGGCGCAGGGCAGGAGCGTTTTCCCGCGGCCGAGCAGCCGCCACCGCCCCCTCCGGCCTTGCGCGCGCGGGCCCCAGAAGGGGGCGCGCCTCCTGTCCCCATCCTGTAGCCGGGCGGCGACGCGGAGGAGGAGGCGGCAGCGGCGCTGCTGTTGCTGCTGCTGCTGCTGACGCAGCAGCGTGGAGCCCGGGACTCGGGCGCCCCGGGGCGTTCCAGTCGCCCGATCCTAGCCCGGCTGGGGCCTTCGCCTACCCTGGGTGGGCCCCACGAAGTCAAACGGTAGTGGCAGTAGAAGCCACGACGACGGAGCAACCCGCGAGCGCCCCGGTGAGTGAGCCAGGGACTTGGCCAGCCCGTCAGTCAGTCCGCACCGGCCGGCAGCGCGATGGGGCTCCGCCCGCCGCCAGCCTTGAAAGCTCGCGTGGTGGGGCGGGGAGGGCGCCGCGACGGGGAACTTGCGGGGTGCGGGCGGGTAATGGGAACAGGTGCCGCCGCCGCGGCTGGGGTAGGGGTAGGGGCAAGTGGTAGGGGTGGGTGGGTGGCCGGGGGGAAGGAAGCGGAGGGGGCGCGGCTTTTGCGGGACGCCCCCTCCTACGAGCCGGCGCGCTGGCTTCAACGGGCCGCCCCCGGGAAGTTTCTGCCAGGATCCGGTTAGTGCTGGCCCCTGGGCCGCCGAGGACGGAGAATCGAGGTTTTAAGCGTGGAGCCCTCCAGCTCGGGGGCGCCCCGGTCCCCTGCGCTGCCTCATGTCGGTCCGCCTCTCCTCGTGTCATGGTGGGTGGGTAAGCGGTTGGGCTGGCTGCTCCTCGGTTTCCTCTCCTCTCCCCCCCCCCGGAGATTGGTGTCTTGGCGCTGAAGATTCCCAGTTCCCGAAGGGCGCCGTGACCCGTCGGGAAGTCCTACGCCTGATCTGAAGGGCCCTCCGGGCCGCTCCATCTCATTCCCCCTCCCATCACCCGCGGCCGCCAGAGAGCAGCGAGGAAATGGCCCCGGGTGGCAGGTGGGCTGAGCCTTGACTCTGATTCCCCGGTGTCTACTTGGATCATATTAAGGCTCCTGCCCTTCTCCCTGGGATTACCTTTGGGTCTGAAGTTATGTAACAAACCCATTAACTTTTACAATAGCGCCGGGGGGGGGAGAGCCCTTTTTTAAAACAATCTGGGCCGAGGCAGGAACCGAATCTATGGGATTAGGGTTTGAGCTTCTTGTTGTGGCTATTTTTCTGTTTTCCTTTCTTGGTGGCTCGCCTGTCTTTGAATAGTATTGCCAGATCGGATGCTTTCCCAATTCGGCAGGTCAAGTCTATTGTAGGGGATTTGGGGAAGGGATAATGAGGCAGGGAGACAGAATCTTTAAAATAGTATATGGGAAGCAGAGAAACCAGTCTTGACACCTAGTTTAAGGTTTTCTAAGAAGAGGAACTTGGAGCTAGCTCCAGAAAGAAAGGTGAAGCTTTAAACTGTTCTTTAAAAGGGGTGTGTATATTTCTGTATGCATATGTGATATGAGCTGTAGAAATACAATTCTGAAGTATTTTTCTCTAGAAACAGGCAAATAGTTAACAACTTGACTCTGCTCTAAGAGAAATGTATCTGTGGAGTAAAGTAATGCAGTATAAGCATTTGAAAATATTGAAATATTGAAGGAAGGTTTGGGGATCATGATGACAATACTAAACCCAAAATGATACCAGAAAACACTGATAGAGAATGATTTTGCCAGTGATTCAAGAAAGATTTTTTTTTTAAAAAAAAAACTATTTAGTATTCTCCACTGTACTATGCTTATGACATCAGCCAGAATCTCATCTTTTAAACTGCTTTAGTTGCAGATTTAGGCATACTAACCTGGGAAGGAGTGCTTTGTATAGGAATAGTTGTTTAGTTTTCACTCTGAAGTGTTTTTTCTTTCCACTAATGGTGTTTTATCACTATTTACAAACGTATATTCATCCTGCTTTGAATGCCACTGCATTATTTCAAGTAGTCATGTTTTGCTCACAATCATTAATATGCAATCAGTTGTTTTGAAGGAAAAGGCAACCCTTATCCTTGCAGCAGCAAGCAAAAAATATGGACTAGTCAACCTCCGTTTCAATATGCCAGCTGGAAATATGCCACAGGAAAATATGGCTACATTTTAATTTGATGGCAATGAGGATGCTTTCCTTTCATTCATATATATGTATGTATGTATGTATGTATATATATATATATATATTACAGACAGGAAAGGTTGAAATACAAGCAAGCTTTCCCCAAAAATATAAGAAATGCTGGGGGAGCTGAGCAAGTTACACTGCACTTCATGTGGACCATGTCTCTGAAAAATGACATGCAGGCATCAAAGAAAGTTTGAAATGAAATTGGTTATATGCAAATAAAATGTATAATGAGTTTCAAAATATAATACCAAATCAGTTTCATATCGAAGATGTGAAGGAGGCTTAGTTACTGTAAAACATGTGAAATATATTTGGGAATTTCTTCTAGTGGTTCTTGAGGGTTTTAGAATAATACTTAGAAAATGTTTGGGGTATTTTAATTTCAATTTTAAGAAATTATGGTTGGAGATTAACTAACTTTTGGAGAAAAAGGCGTGTGGAAAACTCTGGGAAGAAAAATATATTTGGTATCCATGTATGTCAATTGTGGTTAAAACAAGACATTTCAGAAACTGCAAAGTGGCATGTCAAACCTTCTGTTTCAGCTGCTTGCCTTGAGTTGACAAAGCTGCTTGCCTAAGAGAAAAAAAACCCATAGGACAGAGATGTTTTTTTCTCACTGCTGTATTTTGCCTTAACTGTGGAAGGATTATATTGAGAGTCAGTAAAAAAAAACAAAGATTGGCATTGTATTTGCTTACTGATTTCCATGTCTGTAGATCACATGGAAGGCAGGGGCAGGTTGTTGATTTCTGTAGCAAGGAAGTTATTTCTATGAATTCTTCTTTGATGATGGTGTTAAAGGGAGCAGGCAGCAGAATTTATGAGATTAAGAAATTGATTGTTGCTTTTTATTTATCTGCAGTATTTACATTTGCTTCCTGAATACTTCCAAGGCAGAGAACATTTTCTTATTCTTTTTAAGAATGTTTCTTTTTATTATTGTTGGAACTAAGGTATATCTGAATAAGTTTGTTTAAGGGATGAAGAACTAAGTTTGTATCTGAAACTTGAGCTTACCGGTACGTATTGCCCATCCCTAATTTCTCCAGGTGTTTTTACTTATAGGATAATACCAAGATGCCATATAAATCCTGTAAATTGAATTGCAGAATCCTGAGTATCGTAAACAATGCAATGTAAAAATGTTTCTATGACATTCCAGTATGATTTCTGGAGAGCCCTTGTAGAATTATAGTACTTCAGACAATATCTTGCATCTCAGTAGGACAAAATATGTATTTTTGGGGTATTTCTACTGTGTATTATTTGCAACCTGATCTCACAGGAGCTACTGTGGAAACGCTTATGTTTTTATGTATTAAAAATGAGTCTGCATATATTTTAACTATATAGCACTTTGTGGCTGATGATAACCCTCTTGTCATCAAATGTGTGTGTTCCATATTGTAAAAGATACTTGGAATTTCTTGGGAATGGGAAAAGGATGGGTAGTATTAGAGGTACAATAGTTTCTCCATTAGGTGATTGTACTTGCTTACAGCCTAGCAGAAGAGCTACTGTAGACATAGACAGAAGCAGCAGAAAGGACTAGTAAAAGATGGAAATTGAGGGAAAGATAACTTTAAATCTACAGAATGAAGAATATTGGAGAAACTTTTGGTGAGATTATAGGGTTCTTCAGGTAGCTATCAAGGGGCAGTTTCTTGTAATGTCTGAGTTTGTCATAATAAATATGATTTCATCCAGCAGACAAACAATGCTGTACGTGATTGTTATTATTATGCTAAATTGCGATGAAGTAAAGTATCTTAATTTATGTAGGAAGCTGTGTGGCAGCTTAACTGTCATGCCAGTTTTGATGAAGAATTAATTTACTACTGTTTAAGTCTGTCTTTTTTAACATATATAATTTATATATATTTTCCCTGATTTGATAATCTGCAGATAATTTACTTATGTCTAATTCCATCTTGATCCATAGTTCTTTTGCTATGCGCAGGTATTCATGGTCATCAAGGATATAAATCATGAATAAAACTCATAAGGAAGGTTCAAAGGATGTTGTGTTACGGATAACAGTTTTTAGGTGTTAACTTCTTGTCTGCATCATCTCCCCAAATAAGTACTTGGAAAAGATGGCCAGGAATTAGACTTTATATTACTTAGGAAGTTAAACAAATCCTATAAGAATGGTAAATGTCTTCTGTATGGCTAGCAATAAAACTGCCACGTATCGTAGTCTCCAGAAGACAAGCTGAACTCAAAGGTTTTTGAGCTTTTTTCTTTTTTTAACAGCATTTGGTTGTTATATTTTAAATAAAAATGTAATGCATCTATCCTGAAAGAAGCCTTCAATGAAGGACAGTATGGTGTCCTGAGGAGAGCAAGTCTTAGCCATTATCTATTATTTTCTCCCACAGCAGAACAGAATTAGTTTCCCCAGCAAATGGGGAAAATGAAAAGGGGAATTTAAGGCCTTTTCTAGCAATTGGTGGGATGTGAAACAGTGCTGTCCATTGAATGTTAGGAACAATTTGGAGTGAATAAATAAAGTGCTGCATGAGAACTTATTTTGCTTTCTTTGTAACTGCCCTGCATAGTTAGTCAAGAAAATCTCTGGGTTCCATAGGGATTTGTGTGTTGCTTCTTGAAAAGGTTCTTTTAGCACCTTGAATCATGTATTTTCCCCCTCTAACCTTGGAAATTGCCTTAAGGAAGTTCTGCCTTGAAAGTTGTTATAAGAATATTTCAAATAAATAAATCCACTAATGAGCTAATGACTGAGTGGAGATTAGGACTAGAATTTCAGCTGCTCACTTGATATCAGTAAGTTATGATAAACTGAAGAGAGTTGAAGTGGCACATTTGTGCCACATTCAGAGACTTTCTTAAAATACTAATTTTTCTCAGGCTGATTTCAAACAAAAACATGTTCCTTTTTTCAAAAGAATTTGATAATTTGTCATAAATGAGTTACTGCAAGGTCTAGAGGAATTGGCCTCCTCTTCCTTTCTCCCTCCCCTCCCTAAATTATCCATCAGCATTGGTCATTTATTTCCTCTGGATTCTTTGATCTAGTTAAGTACCTGGCAGTAGCCTTGTAAAGCAAAGAGAAAACTAATATGTTTACCAAAATTTACTGGCTTGTTGAATAGATTTATTTAAATATAGATAAAACCTTGCCCAGCATTCTGATTGAAGAGATGCATTAATCTCTCTGAGCAAGGTCTGCAATATTATTTATTTTGGTACTTTTTAAGAGGCCTTCATTGAGACAAACATTATGTCTGATGAATTTGACTACTGAGACAGTTAAATAAAAATTTTAAGAAGATTTTTCTGTACTCTGTTTTAAAACATAATTGAATTAACTTATGACATAAATTCAAGTTTGATTCCTTGACCTAAAACACAGTTAAAAGTTCTAGATACTAAAAGGGATGTGATCCCTATATTTTCTTCATCTAAGATGGACATTTCTGACACTTATTTCTATTATAAATTTCCCTTTTCCTTTCTCCTCATATTTTCTTGGCAAAAATATCTCCATTTAATATGTCTTTATAGCTTGTGTTTGTAGGTTATTGGCTGTAAAGCCCCATTGCCCTTTAGCTTATGCAGCTGTACTGGCTATATTCCTGCACAGTGCCATGCCAGAATTTAACTATGAATGGTTGACCAAGCTCTAGTGGACTGGATTGCATATAGTGCTAACCCATAATGGGTGAATTTGCACAACAGTCTAATCCAAATACATTATGGTTTAGCTTTTAATGTAAACTAGGCCTATACTAATGAAATCAAGGTAACTTTTAAAGAGAACTACTTTGCTACAGGAAACCTATTACTAAATTTTCAGCTCTCTACAATATACCTTAAAGGCTGGCCATTTAGGAACAGAAGACTCTGCCCTACACTGAGGCAGACTTCTTAATCTGTCTGATCTAGTTCTTTCCATGTTGAGTGACAGCTGCTTACCAAAGTTTCCAACAGGATCTTTCCTAGTCTTTGTTATACATACCAGATCTTTGTAGAAAATCTGTTCTGAGCTGCAGCACTAAAATTGTAAATGTTTGAGCAAAACATTTAAAAAAATGCTTCATAAATGTAACAAAGTCTTTGGTACAAAATAACACCAAAGTCCTATGCAAGATTTATATGATTCCTTGAAAGTTGTCCTTGTCTGTTTCCACCTGTATGTATATGATTGTTTCATTGGCAGTCCCAGGGGAAGTGTCGATTGTTTGCATAGATGTATGCATGCACAATCGGGACATGCTTTGATGTAGTAGCACAAGCTTTATAGGAATGCAGCTGTTTTATTAGTTCAAAGAATACCTTGCATACCCATATTATTTATTTCATCCCATCCCTTCCCTAAATTATAGATGAATTGTATGTAATCTGAATAGGAAGTTACATCTTATTCTATGCAATAAATTGGGTAAGTGCCCAGGTTCAAGCTTACTCTGTATCATTATTTGCTCCTCCCTTATTGCATTGGCTGGTTATTATCTGATGGCCCTTTTCCAGAGGTAAGAGTCATCCTGTGACCAATTTGCTTGACATTTGTTTACTTATATTTTTGGCTGCCTAACTCCAGTAGACTTCAGTGGTAAAGTTGCTCAAATTCACTGTTGTCTGGATTCTGTGGTGACTAGACACCATCTTGTTTGGTTACTTGGGTTTCTTTTTGGTCTGCTACTGCCAAGGAAATTGATAAGGTGCACTCTAGGATATCTGCAAGTCCCTTTGACTCTTTTGGGCTGCTGGGGAGGTAATAGGTCTGTGGTCTGGGAGATTGTGAACACCTCCCTTGCATTTGGAGCTGCCACCAAATCATGTCCTGGTAGCTGGAAGCTGTGCATTGGAGAAAGCAGACTCATATTGTTCTACAGCAGTGTTACTTAAGTACACCAGGGTTTCTTTATATATCCCTGTTTTGTCTGTAGATGGGGTTGCACTGGCTTTGAAGGAGTAAGTCAATGACTTGGGAAGCTACCTAGACTCATGGGTCCTGCTGGATCAGCAGGTTGAAGCCACATCCTGGGAGGCCTTTGTCCAACTTTAGATAAAGCCTCTGGTGCACTTTTACTTCAGAAGACCTGACTTCCGTGGCTCACACCTTCCATCACCACCCAACTAGACTACTGCAACATGCTGTATATGGGGCTGCTTCTAATTTGGGGCTGCAGACTACCACCCAAAAACAGTTGGTGCTGGTTTTTACTTAAAAAGCCCTATATGGCTTGGTTACCATTTCAGTCATGCCAGGAAAACCAGAGGGCTGATCCATTATTTTCTACAGATTAGCAGAGCAAAGTCCAAAAGTCTTTTTCAGTGATGGGGCTGGCCCATCAGTTGTCTGTCTTCTAATAAAAGCTGTAGGCAGAGCTTTCCTGGCAACCTCTTGGGGATCTGATGCTATTGCACTATGGTTGAGGTTTTATTTGTTACATCTTTATCTTTTATTCAATATTCTTATTTTGTGAGCCACCAAAATGCTCTGATTTTGGCTGGATTCCATAAATAGATGATTTTATCTAAGATATTTTAGTTACTATTAACTGGCTAGTGCTGCTGATAAAAGTTTTTGAACAGGGCAGATGTCGTTAGGCTTGTATTCTCCTTGTGGATGATATCAAGATATAAACTGTTTTATATGAGTTGTTGATGTAAATTAATATATGGGGGAGATAGCCTTGAATAAAACTCACAGCTGCTAAATCTAGCCCAGTGGTTCTCAAACTTTCTAATGCCGTGACCCCATAATACAGTTCCCCATGTTGTGGTGACCCCCAACCACTTATACATCACCGGGTGCCAGGGGTGTGGCCAAAGAAAAGGGGGGGGGAAATGGCGGACAGCCTTGTTTGGCGACCCCCGTGAAATGGTCGTTCGACCCCAAATGGGGTCCCGACCCACAGGTTGAGAACCACTGATCTAGCCCCCTGCAGCCTTGTTATTCTTTAGTGTTCATTATTTGATGCTGCTTATATATCAGTTTAAATTTATATTATAATAAATGAATGATTAAGAACATACATTTTTCAGGTATGAGTGAGATGTATTTAAGTACTGATTTCCTACCCCTAGCAATAATTAGAAGCAAAACAAATAAGCAAAATAACTGGTTAGCTTACATTGGACATGCACTGTAGGTTATCAGTTGATCTTGCACATTATACATAGCTAATAAGGGTTAATGAAAAAGAATAAGCTTCATCAGTTTTGTTCATCAAGTGGAGCACACCGAGATGGCCAATTTGGATTAACTTCTGCATGGTGTATTTGTCATTCCCCATCTTCCCACCACTTTGCTGTAAAGATCCAGATAAACAAAAGTTGCAGCAAGGCTACCATGGGAACAAATTCCAGTTTCAGTTGATCAGTTGAGCTAATTGAAACTCACAACATAGACATGTGCATAACTATAATTCAAGTATATTATATTAAACCAAATAGAAAAAAGGATAGGTTTTCCAGTTAACATTTACTTAACATGCATAAGTTTTTAGTCAGAGCAGGATAACCCTGTGTTGTTAGATTCTTTGCTCTGAAATGCTGTGGCTGCCTTGTTTTGTTTTCTAAAATAATTTTTGGTGGCTTGGATAATTTCTGCATAAATTAGTTATACTATTGATTGATGATAAATGGTTAGATTGTTTAACTGGATCAAATACTGCACTCTTTGAAAAAAGTAATTTACTTTTTGAAAATGTGATAATGTCAAATTTTTACTAAAAGTTTTTGTCCATCACATATTTATGGATGTAGGTTATTTTGTTGTAGAACACCAAATTAAATGTTTCTGAGCACTATCAGTATAAGATTTGAAAACTGATTGGTCTAAAGAATGTTGACAGTAGATCTGGTCATAAGAGAAAGAAAAATGTTAAGTATGGTTGATTCATGACTGAGATCAAGAAAAATAATACCTCGATGAAGTGTTTGGCAATATACAGTATATGTTTCAAGTTATTTAAAACTCATTTTTAGAATACACTTAAAACATACTGATGGCAAACGGAAATACTTTTGCTCCTTTGTTTGATAAAGGGTCACTTGGAGGTAGAGAGGAGACCTGTAAGCATCTTGCAGTTACATTATGCTTCAAAAGGCTTAGCTTAGAAATAGGGAAGATCTTTTCAGCTCCAAGTTAAAAAGAATGCATCAGCTTGAATTTGTCTGAATTGTAAAATGCCAAAGCCAGCTCCGTCCTTTCTCTTTTAATTCCAAAAAGGAAACGTGCTACTGGTTATCTAGGCAATGCTCTGCCAAAAATTTCAGTGTACTTTAACAAGAGCTGACCTTCTAATCATCTTCTCCTGGTTCTGAAACCAAAGCTGGAGGTTGTCACTCACCTGCAGTGGACTTCAGCATAAAGTTTGGAATTAAGGTCAAAGTCCAATGTATACTTTGCAAAATAACCTGTGTGGAGTGCAGTAGGGCTTGTTTCCTATTAACCATACAAGATATTTCATTGGAAGGTTATTATTCTGGCATCCAAAATATAAAGCAAGCAATGTCAGCTAAAATGTGTAGGCCTATGATTAGTAGGAAACAATAAATGCAGTTATCTGTTGAACAAAGAATACAAATAATGGTTTTTTGGTCAAATTTCATGTTTGAAACTAGAAAAACTATGAGATGTTGATTATTTCCAAAGAATGTTCTCTTTAGGGAGAACTTCTTATTAAACTTAATTCCTAATTATATGCTTATGTAAAAGATTGAAAAAGATTAATTGATAAATTAGGTATGGATCCAACATTTATACAAGCTTCTACCTAATGCCAAGCCTAGAACTATTACAAATTATGTCAAGATATGTTATTTGGCAAAAAAGTATATTAATACATGAAAATTCCCCCCAAGCAATTAAAAATAAGAAATTGGTTGTATAAACATAGCTTTGGTCTAACCTCAAATTATATGTGCATATGAGAAAGCCCCCTGTGTTCAGGACATATAAAGTTAAAAGGTAAAAATCAAAGGGGATGCATTAAACCTTGGTGAGTCAATGCACCCCTTTTGACTTCTAAAAATTCCCCCAAATTTGTTTGACCTCACATTGCCACCTAACATAGCGCTTGCACACCTCAGAAGTCAAAATGCCCTTCCATAATGATACATGCTGTTTTCTTAGATGGCACATGGATAATTTTTAAAGTTTGTAAAGCTGTACAGTTTTAGAGAATTGAATAGAGCCATTTCTATTTATCTTACAAAGCCATGCACATCCCGATTTGTATTGAAATCAAATTGCTCAATATGTTTAACAGTCAAGTATTAAATTACACCCAAACATGGCACTCAGAAATGTAAAGTCTTTTCTGCCTTATAACTCTAAGCCAAGATTCTAAAGAATCATTTCTAATTCCAGTAGGTGTTTGTAACACACTGCTTAGAAATGCCAATCCAGTCTTCTGTTGAAGCATGGCGTAAGCATTTTATTTGAAAGCATCAAAGTTACTGTACACAAATAAAAGGTGGTGGGGAGGTGACAAAAAAGAGCTCCTAGAAGTAAATAGCAGGAATTCTGGTGTAAGAGAAAATAACAAACTGTATTTATTTGATGCTTACGTCATATTGTCTCACCACTGTGTATGTATGTCTGTATACCTTTACCCACATAAAAGTATATTAAAAGTGATCAGTAATCTGTTTATTCTGCTATTCTGATCAAAGCTGTTTTCTGTCTGGTAAAAACTTGTTAATTTAAGACAATAGTGGTTTAAAGGTATGTATTATTGGGAAGCAATTTCACTGTATGCTCATCTTTTGAAAACTTTTATTTGCAGAAACACTTTCTGTGACGGCCTATTTGTTTACCCTGTGACATGGGCCGCCAAAAGATTTTACAAATAAATAAATAGAGTAATCTGTGTATTTATTTCATGATGCCATGGCATTTTGGCTGATGTAGTTGCTAAGTATTCTAAATGGAAGCAGCATAATACTGAAAAAAGATAGATGCTCCTGTTAAAAACATTTAGGCTAAACTGAAGAGAAGACACTATGAAATCAGTACTCTTCTTGATAGCTACCAGAATATCCTCATCATGAATGCCTTATGAGGACTACTTCATCACCCCAAGGGCCAAATCCCAAACTTTGACAGAACTGATACTCAAATCTGTAGTAAATGAAGAACATTGTGAGCAATATAATATACCATTAAACAAAAATTGATTAAATAAAACTATATTTACCATAAAGCAAAGATACTTTTTAAAAGACCCATGAAACAATTATTCTCCAGCACAGGAGATGGAGAATCCACCAATGGGTTTAGACTGTATTCCTGCCCAATCAGATCAAGTCAGCCAGAGTTGCCACGCCTGTCCTGGACCATAGAGATCCCAGTCTTGACTTGATCTTGCCCAGGACAGATGTGCAAGTTTGGCTCTTAGGCAGGTACAGTCTCTATTGGTGGATTTTCCATTTCCCCAGTTTGCTGTGCAGTGCTGTATTCAGCACAGAATTTGGCTTCCCATTATCAAAATTTCCCTTTCTTTCCCATTCAGTAACTTCAGAATTTCCTCTCAATTCCTGACTTGGGGGGAAATACAAACTGAGTTTCTCTAAGGAAGGGGCTCCTTCCTTCTTTACCCCCCCTCCTTACCCAACCAACAATAACCTCTTTTAAAGCCCCTGACTCGTAGGATTCAACTGAGGACTAACGGCTGTTAGTCCCCAGCCAGCATTAAATCAATCCCATTGCTACCAGAGCTTGCGGCTGCGGCTCCGGTGGCTGATTCCAGCGTCGGTGGAGGAGGATTCCTTTCGCAACGTGCTCAGCCCTTCCCTCGGACAATCCCACGTTTCTGGGGCCTTTGGAGTTGCGGCTGCAATTTCTCCTGGCTTCAGTCCTTCGGCTCCGTTGGTTTCCTAACTCGGCCAGAGGTGTGCGCGAGCCAAGAGACCAGCGTTGATCAGCTGTTAGGCAGCTGATCGGAGGGACGGAAAGCTCCATTTTTCTTGCTCGATCTTCCAGATGGTCCTTTCCCCTTGCCTCAGGGAGTGTTTTTCCTCTACATCGGCCTTAATTTTTCAAACATCCTCGAACCTCGGCAGGTTTAGCTGCCCACGTCATGTGCAGCCGCCATTTTTGATCCATGTGGTCTTGGACGGATCAGCTCTACTTCAAGGGATTCAGGAGGAAGGGGCTCCTTTCTCCTCCTTTTACTGACTTCGTCCTCGGAGAAGTGCTCATTGGGGGGCGAACTAAGCAGATAGGGCAGAACGAACATCTCCACTGTTGTCGGGCAGGCCGCCATTTTGGGAGACGGCCGCCATTTTGGCAGACGGCCGCCATTTGGGGAGTCAGATAGTCCCAGTTTTCAATTGAGGTCTCCTATCCATTGATACAACAGAGCCTCCAAGCTCCCTTAGAGCACTATTTCTGATCCTGTCTAGACCTCCCAGGGTCTTTAGCCACATTTAAGATCTTACAGGTTTTCTCAATTAGCCAGGCCTCTTGGCCCCTTTTTCAGGTTTGGTGTCTCCCGGCCCCATCTTGCTCACAACAACCTTGACCCAACCAAATTATGGGGTTGCCAAATTATCAACTGGATTCCAGGCGTACCTTTCTGTACGCCTGTTATTGTACGTACAATTAGTTTTCATCTGGATTCCAGGCGCCCCCTGTAGTGCACC
The DNA here is from genome assembly GCF_016545835.1 of Crotalus tigris. NCBI lineage: Eukaryota > Metazoa > Chordata > Lepidosauria > Squamata > Viperidae > Crotalus > Crotalus tigris. The sequence goes on from NW_024100458.1 coordinate 325,109, forward strand.
TGTCCTTATTCACAACAGCTCTATACGGATTCCAGATGCCCCTTGTAGTGTGTCTGTCCTTATCCGTGCAACAGCTATAGTGGATTCCAGGAGTTCCCTATCATGCGCCTGTCCTTATCCACTCAGCAGCTTAACCTGGGTTCCAGGCGTCCCCAATAGTGCGCCTGTCCTTATCCAGTGTATACTACTCTCTGATACCAGGGGTCCCCTATCGTGCTCCTCTGTTATCAGAGAATGGAGGATTCTATTCCTTCCTCAAAGGGCGTTTTTCCGTCTTCATTGGCTCCAATGAATCTTACTTCATCTGGTCTGGAGGGCACTGACAAGACTGTGGCCAAAACCAAGGTCAGAACTACTGCCAACACCTCCAAGAGAGCTGAAAAGCAGGCCAGCCGGAGACACCAAGCCCTAGAAAAGGAATTTTCAAGGGCACAGAAAATAGCCAGATTAGAAACCTCTCAAGCTGAAGGGTCGACTTTTGACCTATCCCTGGGGCCCCCAACCTCTCCCCTGGGAATATGGTCGATGGGGGAACCTTTACATTCCCCTGCACAGTGTGGGACGGGAGTATTCTCCCTATTTCCCAATCCACGGCTACACGGGCTCACCATGGGACCCCTGAGGCTACCTTTACCCCTACTGCGCCCGGACTTCGGCCAAGTGAGCCTGTTCTCCTCCCTACGGAGGACCATCTAGCCTTGTTGATTGCGCAAGCGGTAGACCACGCTCTTGAGGCCAGAGCTCAAGCTCCTAGACTAGTGGCTGTCTCTCACCTCCCTACCCATCAACCGGTTCCTGAAACCTATTACCCTCCTTCTTCCCCGTCTGGGTCCACCTGCTCTGAGGGCTCATCCCTTCGCGAACATGACATTGAACAGGGGATCCCAATGTCTGAGGATGAGGAGCCTCCTCCAGAAGCCCCTTCATTTAGCGGCCTCTTCAATCCTTTCTTCTTTGTCCCTTTGCTCCACAAGGCTACATCCACAGCCCATCTTGGGCCTGATCCTTCCTCAACATCAACCACTGTTTCCCCAGACTCGCAGGTGGACCCAAATTTCACCAAACCGGTGGTAGCTCAACACCGCATCCCCTGTCCCCCCATGTTCCTGAATGCGGTCCGAAAACAGTGGACATCTCCGGCCTCCCTCCCCCTCCCAGGTAATACTGATAAAAAAACTATACAACATGGCCAAGGATCTGGAAGAGGCCCTGGATGCGCCCACGGTAGACGAGCCATTCGGCCCCCTAGTATCTCCCACCGCCATTCCTGCAGATGTCTCTGAGGCTCTCAAAGCCGAGGACCGTAAGTGCGAACTCACCTATCGCAGGATGCATCAAGCAGCTGCATGGGCTGTTAGGGCGGCCACCTCCGCATCCTTCTTTAATAGATCCGCCCTTTGCTGACTCAGGCAGCTCCAGGCCCCCAGAGAAGGATATCCGCACCCACCAGGATCTTAGCAAGATGGTGGCAGCCACCGAGTATGCATCAGATGCCACCCTCCAAGCCACCAGAGTTTCCTCCAGGGCTATGGCGTCCAGTATCACTGGTTGCCATATGCTGAGGTTGAAGCACTGGCACGCTGATGCCAAGTCTAAGTGGCATCTATCGACAGCCCCATATCAGGGAGGTAAATTGTTTGGAGACGCTTTGAATCCTTATCTCACCGAAAATAAGGATAAGCGCAAGGTCCTTAATCACCTCCTTAAGAAATCGGACAAACGATCCAATTATTACCCGTGAAGGCAGTCCTTTCGTGCAGGGGCTAGGTATAACTACACTCAACCCATCCATTCCTTTCCGGCCAAGCAGGACAGACAGGATAGACAGCCTGACAGACAGGCAGCCAGACCTAGACAGCAATTTCAGGGCAAGCAGCCCTTTCACAGGAACGGCCGACCATTCCGCTGCTCCAGGTGACTCTCCAGCGGTTCATCCCATAGGGGGCAGACTCTCTCTTTGCCCACTAGTGGGAGGCCATCACCACAGATGCGTGGATACTAAACACTGTAGGTCACGGCCTGTCCCTAGAGTTCATTTCTAACCCTCCAAATTGATTTCTCTCTTGCCCCTACCCACGAAACCGAACAAAAAAAGACTAATGAATGAAGCCGTCCAACATCTACTAAACATACGGGCCATAGAACCGGTGCCGGCAGACCAGAGAGGTCGACGATTTTATTCCATCCTCTTTGTTGTCCCAAAGGCGTCGGGGATGGAGAGCCATTTTAGATCTCAAGGGCTTGAATTTTCATCTTGCATACCACAAATTCAACATGCAAACGCTCTGCTCCATCTTGGGAAGCGTAAGAAAAGGGGACTTCCTGACGTCTATCGACCTCACAGAGGCATACCTTCATATCCCCATCTCTCTGGCCCACCGCCGATTTCTACGGTTCGCGCACAAGGGGTGCCATTTTCAATACAGGGTACTCCTGTTTGGCCTATCATTGGCTCCCAGGGTATTTATCAAGATCCTGGCAGTTCTAGCAGCTCACTTAAGGATGGTACCAGTCAGAGTCCAATGTTACCTGGATGACATATTAATCCAGTCATCATCCACCCAGTCCGCCATTTCGGACCTTGAACTGGTGGTAAAGCTGCTCCAGGATCACGGTTTCTCGGTAAACTTCCCCAAGAGCCATATGGTTCCCACAAAGTGGCTGCTACACCTCGGGGCCATCATAGACACGGTGGAGTGCCGGGTGTATTTATCCCAAGAACACCGGGACAGCATAAGGGAGTCAGTCGTCCAATTACGCAGGGGCCGGACAGTAACGCTGGTCAGTCTCTCCCAATTGTTAGGGAAGATGATCTCGGCCATAGCGATTGTTCCGTGGTCCAGGCTCCATTCCAGGGAACTGCAGTGGTTTCTGCTCCCCTTCCAGAGGCAGAATCTCAGTGCCTCCCTATGAAGGGTGAGACTCCACCTCAGGTATTGCGCTCTCTCACGTGGTGGCTATCGCCCGCCATGCTCAGAGGGTCCTGCTTCAAGGAGCCAGATGGGATAGTGCTAATGACCGACGCCAGCTGTTCGGCTGGGGAGCGCACCTTAGCTCGCAGTGGGCACAGGGCTGTTGGTCCCGCTCAGACCTTCGTCACAACATAAATTGGCTGGAGCTATGGGCCATACATCTAGCCCTTCGCCACTTTCACAGTCTGGTGACAAGGCGTCACGTACTAGTTCTCACGGACAACGTGGCTGCCAAGGCTCATGTAAACCGACAAGGGGGTACCCAATCTCGGGGTCTATTGACCGAGGCTCTTTTACTAGGCTCCTGGGCAGAACACAGTCTGGCCTCCATCAAGGCCGATCATATTTCCAGGAAGGTGAACACTCAGGCTGACCTACTGAGCAGGACAATGGTAGATCACTCGGAATGATGCCTCCAACTGAGAGTCTTCAGAGAAATCTGTCACCGTTTTGGCCTACCCCTTCTGGACCTCTTTGTGTCCCCGATCAATGCCCAGCTACCTCGATTCTTCTCCCGGTTCCCATCCCCAGGGGCGGAACAGACGGATGCTCTTCGGAGCCCATGGCCGGAGGGTCTGCTTTATGCCTTCCCCCCTCCCTCTTCTCCCAGCGGTAATCTGCAAGCTTCTTCGGGAATGAGCAGAGATACTTCTAGTGGCCCCTTACTGGCCAAGGAGGCCTTGGTTCGCCGATCTAAGGAGCCTCTCCCTTGCAGATCCATGGTGGATTCCTCCGGACCGGGTCTCACTCAGCCAGGGGCCATCCTCCATCCGGATCCTCAATGGCTCCAGTTAGCCGTCTGGCACTTGAGCGCTCAATCTTGTCACGGGAGTTTTGCTCACCAGGGGTCATTAGGGTAATCTAGGCCTCTCGTTGCTCTTCCACAAACCGTATTTACGAGGCCACGTGGAAGAACTTTCGCTCCTGGTGCTCCGGTTGACATTTGTCACTCCCGGAGCTCACGATTCCCAACATTCTGGACTTTAGAAGGCCTGGAGAGGGCTTGGCTCCAAACACATTGCGCAGGCAGATAGCTGCTCTTTCCACAGTCCTCACCTGTGACTCCATGGGGTCCTTGGGGCATCACCCTTACTCCGCTTGTTCCTTAAGGGTGCCGCTAACACCAGACCCCAGGTACAGTACACAGGTACCCTTCTTGGGAGCTGCCACGGATCCTTCGGGCTCTGACCAAGTCGCCTTTTGAGCCCCTAAAGACGTGCGATGTTCGTTACCTGTCCCACAAGGTGGCATTTTTGGTGGCAATCACGTCAGCGCGACGTATTTCAGAATTGGCAGCATTCTCAACCCAGGATGACCTGTGCATTTTCCACCAGGATCGAGTGGTCCTGCGCCTCGACCTACTTTCCTTCCAAAGGTCAATTCCCTTTTCCAGAGAGCCCAGGAAATAGTGCTCCCGGATTTTTGCCCTAACCCATCGCATGATCTGGAATGGCAATGGCATCGACTGGACGTCCGCAGAGCGCTCCAGTATTATATTACATGGACAGCGGCGTTCCGCAAATCAGAGGTCCTCTTTGTCTTCTTCCATCCTTCCTCCAAGGGTCGGAAGGTTTCCTCTTCCACAATTGGCAGGTGGATTAGGGCGTGCATTGCGGGGGCGTACCAACTGAGTCATTGCCGGTTCCTCGACAGGTTACAGCCCACTCTACATGGAGTGCAGCTACTTCTGCGGTCTGGGCCACTCAGGCATCCATTGAGGACGTCTGCAAAGCGGCCACATGGTCTTCCCCATCTCCTTTCATACGGCACTACAAGATCGATAGGTTTGCCTCGGCGGAGGCCTCCTTTGGTAGGAGGGTTCTCCAACAGGTTGTACACCAAAGTGCCACTCTGGACCGGTCTACTTCTCACCCTCAGGGACAGGTGGCGTTGGTATGTCCCATTGGTGGATTCTCCATCTGCAGTGCTGGAGAAGGGGCGTTGTCTTACCTGAACGCCTTTTCTCAGCACAGAGATGGAGAATCCACTTCCACCCTGGTAGGTCTTCTAGGCCTAGGGTTAGTTTTGTTTGATGAGCCACAACGTCTTGCCGTCAGTCAATGGCTATGCTCGCGTCAAGACTGGGATCTCTATGGTCCAGGATGGGTGTGGCAACTTTGGCTGACTTGATCTGATTGAGCAGGAATACTCAGGGATGGATTCTCCATCTCCGTGCTGAGAAAAGGCATTCAGGTAAGACAACGGCCCTTTTACTTTGGCCACGTTTTCATTTACATCAAACACCAGTGTTGGTATTCATTAATGACTGGCTCATTTTTTCTGAAGATCATCATCCAGGATAATAGAATCTAGGAACCTACCCTATCAAAAGCTGCCCAAGTCCTGTTTTTTTGTTCTTCATTCTTTTCTTTAGTTTTTTTTCTCATTCCTTTCTCGTCATCCTTTTTTTATCTAGCAGAGAGAACTTCCTAGCTTACTTATTTGCTTTATTTTCCAAGTTTTTGCCCAGCAGACAAATCCTTGCAATGGGTTGTCTAGATCCAGTATTTTTCCTCCATTCTCCCTTTTGTCCTTTCTTCAGGCAGCCCAAGTTTCTCAGCCTGTCCTACCCAGCCACGCTAGCTGTCCCATCTGGAGAGTTTAGTGCTACCTGAGAAGCAGTACCTGCCATGGAGCGCAAGAGAGATGGGGGGGGGGTGTTCCTGGGAAAAACTGCTTTGCAAAGGTGGCTTCAAGACAGTGACTGTGTAGCCCAGTTAACAAAGTCTTGCTTTTACCAGGGGACCTGTTGACTCAGGCTTAGGTGTGCTCTCAGACAGCTTCTTTTTTGGAGCACATTGCATTCAGTGTCATAGTTTTGCTTGGCAGTATCCTTGTCTTCAAAAAGTATTTTTGCTGGTTATAGAAAATTATTTGGACAGCTATATGTGGCATTTGGATTTGAGACTCCTATACTACCTGCACGGGCAAGCCACCATATCCTCCTGAAGGCTTGATTTTCATGGCATTCTCAGCAGAAGCTATCCATACAAATGTTTTACTAACGTGTTGAAAATCTACCTCAGCATCAAACAGCAGATTTGGGATTATTTGTACATCCCTAGTGTCTTCTACTAATACAGTGGATTTGCTGGGAGACAAACTGCCATGGGTGATCGTTAAAAAAAAATCTTGACCTTTTTTGCTGAGAGTTTTTTTATATATATAAGAGAGTAAAAGAAAGTTGATCCCATAGAAAAGACTTATTAGAGAAAGTGGAAGGAGCAGGGACCTTGGGAGAAAAATACCCATCTAATATTGAAGTTTTTGTTTTTGAACATGGACTCAATTCATTACCTGGACTTCAAGGAATTACATTTTAATAAACTCAGAACAATGATAAATACATGGGGAAAAGAGCCCAATATTGACTAAACTTCCCAAAAAGTATATACTGTGTTAAAAGCATAACTGCAAACAGTTCCAAAAAAAAAAAAAAGAAAATGGGAAATGACAAAAGAATCCAATATAGCTGCACAAAAAGTTCAGTGAAGTTCTGGGAAGGGGAGGTAGTCACATAAAGGAGACGGAAAGAGGGACACGTAATCAAGTAGGCATACACAAAAATAGCCTGAGATGATGTCAGAAAGGCTAAAACTCACAATGAACTGAGGTTGACCGAGGAGGCAGAGAACAACAAAATAGACTTTTCCAAATATGTTCAAAATAAAAGAGGGGGGGAAACTTGATTAGCTACTGAATGAAGACAGCAACTTGATAACAGATTAATGAAAGAAAATGAACTATGTTGGTTCAGTTTTCTTTAACACTGGAAATACGTGGGCAGTCAAAGCAGGATTTCAACTTGAGCTTGATAGAAGCAGAAAATACAAACTGACCTTGAATAAATTTAGATATCCCTAGGCCAGATACATTGCATACTAAGGTACTTGTTAGTTTAGTGCAGGAGTCTGCAACCTTGACAACTTTAAGACTTGTGGACTTCAGCTCCCAGAATTCCTCAGCCAGTTATGTCTTAAAAGTTGTCAAGGTTGCAGACTCCTGGTTTAATGGAAACTCTGTTACCTTTGAGGAATTTTGGAGATTAGATGAAGCATGAAAAACTTAAAAAACAGCAAATTTTGTAAATTTCACAAAAAGGAGAATCTATAAAACAACAGTTTCATATTGATATATGGGAAGATTCACGGGTAGATCATTGTTAGGAAGCCTCCCAGACTTGGTAGCCTTATAAATGTTTTAATAAATAAATTGTAATGTGATTTTTAAATACTTAGAAAACATGCAATGATTATAAGATGTCAACATGTATTTGTCACAAACAAGTCTTGTCAATTGAAATGTACAGTACTTTTTTTTTTTTAAGCAGGTAGTGTCTCCTTTACAGATTGTGCAAATTCTGTGTGTATAATATATCTTGATTCCATCAAGAATCCTATAATATCTGATTAGTAGGGTGGCTTATCTATTCAGTGTATTCACAATTGTCTCAAAAATCATACTCAAAAGAGCATTGATCTGCTGCTCCTACTTAAAATGGAATTAAAGATGTTAAATGGGGTGTTCAGGTGATGATCCTGAGACTGGACCCCCACAGCATTTTGCTTTATGACTTTATGTAGGGGACGCTTATCAAATGTGCAGAACTGAATGAGATTAATGTATTTTACCCCTCTTTAAGAAATTTAAGTATCAAAATAAATTTTAAATGTGCTATTGAGATTTCTTTATATGATGGGACTTCAGCATAAAAGTTTTTAAAAGGTCTGGGGTAGTAAATTTAGAAATAGTAATAATGAAAAAAGTAAGCTAGGTATTAAAAACATCAGATATTGATGGTCTAACAACAACACAGTATATTTATTTGTTTATTGTAACATTTATAAACTCTCAGTCCCAAGCAAACTTGTAGCGTGTCCGCAAGGTGTTGCAAGGGCATGGTATATATTGAAAAATATTGTTTCCTTCTTTTACTTCCTGAAATCTGAGAACTATAAGATGAAACATGAAGATTCTCAACCATCCAGGTAGAGTTGTTGCAAAATTGAGTCATGGCAACTGGACTTCTTGTTGGTTCGAAACATTTCGCTGGTTATCTAGTTTCAGTTCCTTATTTATGGTGACTAATATGGTCAAATTATATAATATTCTCAAGTACGTTTTAGGTTGGCCATAGCATATTTTAAGCATTAATGGGATATTGTGATACCTAAATACCTAGAATAGAATCAGGCAATAATTAAAAGATATAAGGATTGCTTGATAGTGATATGAGACACACAAGGAAAGACAATTGGCACATGGACAAGATAATGAAGTTTCTGGCAAGCAGTACAAATTCTTTATCATTAAAGTTCCTACTCACATTGATAAAGAATGAGGGTAGTGAACTTTGCAGTACTCTGAATTCACAAACATCAAGTGCTTGTGTGCATAAGCAATAATTCAGCCTTGGATATTATTATTATTATTATTATTATTATTATTATTATTATTATTATTATTAATAATAATAATAATAATAAAGTTGGAAGGGACCTTGGAGGTCATCGAGTCCAACCCCCTGCTCAGGCAGGAACCCTACACCATTTCAAACAAATGGCTGTCCAGTCTCTTAAAAACTTCCAGTGTTGGAGCATTCACCGCTTCTGGAGGCAGGTTGTTCCATTGGTTAATTGTTCTAACTGTCAGGAAGTTTCTCCTTTGTTCTAAGTTGCTTCTCTCCTTGATCAGTTTCCATCCATTGCTTCTCGTTCTGCCTTCAGGTGCTTTGGAGAATAGCTTGACTCCCTCTTCTTTGTGGCAGCCCCTGAGATATTGGAATACTGCTATCATGTCCCCCCTCGTCTTTCTCTTCATTAAACTAGACATACCCAATTCCAGCAACCGTTCCTTATATGTTTTAGCCTCCAGTCCCCTAATCATCTTTGTTGCTCTTCTCTGTACTCTTTCTAGAGTCTCAGCATCTTTTTTACATTGTGGTGACCAAAACTGGATGCAGTATTCCAAGTGTGGCCTTACCAAGGCATTGTAAAGTGGTATTAAACTTCACGTCATCTTGATTCTATCCCTCTGTTAATGCAGCCCAGCACTGTGTTGGCTTTTTTGGCAGCTGCAGCACACTGCTTATTGCATGATTTTGCTTATGCATGATATTGCTTATGCATAATGCAAAAAGATTAAAAATAAAAAAAGAAATAATTTGAAAGATAAATCGAAATATCTATGGGCACAGATGGTTAGATTTCAATCTACTACTTTGTACAGAGACATACAGAAGTAGAAATATGAACTAAATACTATATCTGACAAGCATTAAACATGGATTAGCACATTGCTAAAGAGGAGTTGGTATTAGATTCTGTTCCAACAAATTGTGACACAAGAAGCTGTCCATAGGGATATTGAAAGATAATGTGTCTCTCGGATCACAAAGTTCGTTATCATTCTTGCCAAGTAACAGTAGCAGAGGAAATCTAAATTTGGAAAATGCTGTAGTTGATCTGCTGTTAAGTCTGCACTGCAACCAAAGCAGGGTATTCTATAACTTTTTGCATTTCTGTTTCCCATCAGCATTTGGAAGCATCAATATCTAAAGAGACCTTTCCTATTCCGTCTGTTACAGACAGAGTATGTGCCTGTATAATAAAGCCTCAAGATTCTATACAATCCTCTATGCTAGCACCTCATCTCCAGCATTAATTTTAATTATTATTGTTTCAACAGACCTCTAATGCCTTCATGACACTATTCAAGGCTGGTGCTTGATTAGATGTGTCAGTGCAGAATGAAAGAGCCTTTTGGTCATGGAAAATAATTGCTGTAGTGCTTAGTGGCATAAGCATAACCAGCAAAAGCTGGTCTCACCAGTGTTATACCACAGCTGTGCTGCTATGATGAAAATGTGGAAAGGTGTTTGAGGCATTACTAATAATTGCTATGCCTCAAGAATGTGACACAACTTGAATCAGTTCCATTGTTGTAAACCTTTTTAGGGAATGCGGCTTAGGTGTGCTTGAAATCAAGGGCTTGAAATAAACCATTAAACTGAACCTTCCTGGTTCAATTTAATGCGTTTTAAATGTTTTTTGAAAATGAGTTATCTGGACTGTCAGAAGCAAGGAGAAAGCTTCATGTATGGTTTCAGTCTTTCAGTCTTGTACTTCTTTCAGAGTAATACCTTGCTGAACTTGATCTGTGGACTGGGTGGTAGCACCTGGCAGGTCTGAAAAAGCTGAGCGGTACAGGACCTGCTTAGTCTTTGAATGAGAGGACTCCAGGATGGCTTTTTCTAGGGAGTGGGGGGAAATCCTATGGGGAAATGGAAAATCACTTTGGTATTTTTGCCAAGAAAACTACCTGGACATCTTTGTTAGGTCACCAGATACTAAAGTCAACTTGAAAACATTTAACATGAAGGCCTTCAGTAGAATAAGTTAAGTTAATGTGGAAATATTTTTTTCACTCTAATGACAAATATTTATGCTGGATCTTGGCCTGCCAATTTGCCTAATTTAGTAAGTATTGTATAATAGAACTTTCAAATGTTAATATTCGAGGGAGAAATGCCATTGTTTGATTGTTGAAGACTGCAAATTCTTTAATAAGTGAACTGCATAAATATAAATTGTGATAACAGACCATCTTTGAAGGCTCATTCATTGCCTGAATTTCCTCCTTAATTTAATGTAGGGGAACACAGCCCACAGATCCCATCCAGCCTCTCAGTCCTTCCTTAATTATATTTAGTCAGCTTCCTAAAGTGACATAACAAATATTGTAAATAACAACTAACACAATCTTTGCAGAAAGTACAATACAGGTTGTCCTTTTCTTATGACCATAATTGACCCCAAAATTTCTGTTGTTAAGCAAGGCAGTTGTTAAGTGAGTTGTGCCCCACTTTATGGCCTTTTTAACCAGAATTGTTAAGCAAATCACTGCATTTGTTAAGTCATTAAGCAAATCTGGCGTTTCCTCCATTGACTTTGCTTGTTGGGAGCTGGCTGGGGAGGTCGCAAATGGGGATTGCATAATCCTGGGACAGTGCAACTTTCATAAATATATGAAATTTGCCAAGTGATCATGGGATGTCATAACAGTGTAAGTTAAAAGTGTAAGTGTAATATCCAGTCATAATTAATTTTTTGCAGTGCCATTGTAATTTCAAACAATCACTAAACAAATGGTTGTAAGTCAAGGACTACCTATAAGTACAATGACCCTCCAATAAATATAACATATCTATTGTACTTAATCCAGGTCTGCACAGGAAAATCAGGAGACTGAAAAATTCCACTTTGGTGACATCTTCATGGCGTTGCCTTCCATACTGCCTGTGTTCTATAGAATTTCTATGCAGGTGTTCTATTTAGATGATAACTTTCAGAATACTGGATCTCAACAGTGGCAATTTCCAGATTGTGGACTTCAACACTTGTCAGTAGTGACCATATGAAACTCCTAAAGAAGTCTAGGAGTTAAAACCCATGCATCTTAAATTTGGCAACATAGTTGTGTGGAAAAATAACGTGCATGTTTTATATATAGAGAAGTTCTAATACGACAGTCTGCTTCCAAATTATATGGCACTGTTCTTGAATAATCCAATATGCAATATTTGGCTTCCTCCCTATCCTACAGATCAGAAAGATATATTTATAAATCTATATACAGTGTCACAATGTGTATTACCACCTTTATTATTTTAAGATCTCCATATCTGTTAGGATCATATTTCAGGCCTTCCAAAGAATAATGTTCTTATTCTATGTTGTAATGCATTTATTTTTGACAGAATTTAATTTTGAAATTTAGAATAGCTCTTGATTCTTTACATATCGTGTTTAGGTCTTATCACAAATTATATAGACACAAACACAGTTTTGCCAGATCTGTACAAGGAGAAAGCCATAACCCACAATTACTCTTTGTCAAGTGTACCAAACTGATTTGTGTTCCAGATTTCTTAAGTGCAGATGAAACTTGGTTTGGAGCAACTTTCTGTGCAATTAAAATAATTCCTATCGTCAGTTGCTGAGAGTCAAACTGATTGCAGCAAGATACAAATGTAATAAATAAATAAATGGCATAGAGTAATTTGCATTTGAAAATGTCTCTGTCAAGGGCATACATATTTATCTTATATACTCCATATTAATAATCACCTGGAAACACTAATTACTAAAAAAGAAGAAAATCTGCTAAAAACATTACAGGTAAATATTTAGCTTCTAACTTCCCTCTTGTACTCCAACTGACATTGATTGATTATGTGCCATCAAGTTGTTTTTGATTCCTAGCAACCACATAGACAGATTTTCTCCATGACTGACTGATATACTGTATGATATTTATAAACATTTAAATTTTTTCATATCTTTATGATTTCAGTTCTTTGGTTAGTACTTTCCCCCCCTTAAAAGCATATTCTAATTGCTTAAATTTCTCTTGTTGCATAATATATGCAGAAGTGATTCTTGCTTAAGTTTAAACTTATGTATATATACTATTAATTTTGCCATTACTGCATATTTTCCAGCATGATGAGTGTAGAATCTACCGGATGGGTTATTTCAGCCTTCCTGCCCAGATAGACTAGGTCAGAACTTTGGCCATGCCTCCTTCAGGGTGTGCCTTCCCAGTTTTGACTTAGTCTCGTGCTCAGCAAGGCGCAGATAATTTGGCTCCTTCAACTAGGCTAAGTTTTTTCATTTTTCTGCTATTCCAGGAGATATGGTTGAGGCTTTGAAGGCAGAGGAAAAGAAATTTGAACTCTCCTTCCGCAGAGCGCATCAGGCTTCGGCATGGGCGATAAAGGCCGCGACGGCATCCTCCTTTTTTCGCTTGTTCCACCTGACCAGGTCCGTGTACATCATACACTAGGGAAGCTGGTGGCCGCCTCAGAGTACGTGGCAGACGCTTCCCTTCACTCAACCAGGTATTCTGCCAGATCAATTGCAGCCACTGTGGCCTCTCGCAGGCTCCTATGGCTGAGACAGTGGAGAACGGATTTAAAATCAAAGTGGCGCTTATCCACGTCCAAATATAGCGGTTCTCAGTTGTTTGGACCAATCCTTGAGCCACACATTATTGAGGGCAAGGATAAACATAAGATCCTGGCACATCCCTCCAAACGGTCTGACAGACGGCCCCAACAGGAGTTCCGTAGGCAGGCCTTTCGTCCAAGCGGTTCATGGGAATGGAGGCAGCCCTTTCGGACGGGGCAGTCCTGGGATTAGTCAAGAGGCTCACGATCCTTTCCCCCCAGACAGGAACGTTCGCAGGACCGCCAAAACACCGGAGACAAGGGCCAATTCCAATCTAAACGACCCTTCCGGGGCTCTGGAGGTCGCCCGTATAGGCGGTCTAAGTGACGCCAAGGAGGACTCTCCCATTGGGAGTCGTCTGGCACTGTTCAGCGACATTTGGGAGACGACCACCACAGACTCCTGGGTAAGAGAAACCGTCAAGTACAGTCTCACCTTGGAGTTCTACTCCCCTCCCCCCGACCGTTTCATTCAGTGTCCAGTGTCAAGAAACACGAACAAAGCACAATTAGTATCCACGGCCATCTCCCATCTATTGGACATCAAGGCAATAGAACCTGTACCCTGGGATCAGGAAGGAAAGGGGTTTTACTCCACCCTGTTTGTGGTTCCCAAAGCCTCAGGAGGATGGAGGGCAATACTGGATCTAAAGGGTGTAAATTACTTCTTAACCTACAGGAGGTTCAAGATGCAGACCCTAAGGTCCATTCTCGCCAGTATCAGGAAAGGAGATTTCCTCTCATCCATAGACCTCACAGAGGCATACCTTCACATACCCATTCTCCCAGAACATCGCAGGTTCCTTCAGTTTTACTACGCACACCGGCACTACCAATACAGGGCTCTTCCCTTCGGTCTGTCCTCAGCACCGAGGGTCTTCATAAAAACTCTGGCAGTTTTGGCGGCCCACCTCAGGCTGAAGCCGATGCGGGTGCAATGTTACCTAGACGACATCCTAGTGCAGTCCAGTTCCTTCCAGTCGGCTCAGTCAGATCTGGAAATCACGATTCAGACACTTCAGGATCCGTGAACTTCAAAAAGAGTCACACGATCCCCACAAAGCGCCTCCTACATCTTGGGGCGATCATAGATTCAGATCTTTGCAAGGTCTATCTTTCACAGGAACGTCGGGTCAGCATCCGAAAGCTGGTACATCAGATTCGGAGAGACAAGACAGTGCCCCTAGTATAGCTGTCTCAACTCTTGGGAAAGATGGTTTCTTGCATGGGGATCGTTCCGTGGGCCAGGTTTCACTCAAGACACCTTCAGTGGTTCCTCCTCCCCTTTCAGAAACAAAACCTCAGTTCCTCCAACAAAAGGGTAAGAGTTCCCCATCACATCCTGTCATCCCTTCTATGGTGGGCTTTGTCCGCAATGAACAAGGGAACCATCTTCAAGGAGCCCCTCAGGCTCACACTGACCACAGACGCCAGCCAGTCTGTTAGGTTGGGGCACCCACATCCAGACCCACCTGGCCCAGGGCCAGTGGTCCCGGTCGGACAGAGCTCACAATATAAATTGGCTCGAGCTCAGGGCCATACATTTAGCTCTCCAACAGTTTTCCTCCCTAGTAAAGGGACAGCACGTCCTAGTCCTGACGGACAACGTGGCGGCCAAAGCCCACATCAACAAACAGGGAGGGACCCGGTCCTGGTCACTCATGCAGGAGGCCCTGGACCTAGGTCTGTGGGCAGAGACCAATCTGGGGTCAATCAGAGCGGAACATATCTCGGGGGAGGTGAATTGACAGGCAGATTCCCTAAGCAGGGTCACAGTGGACCACTCAGAGTGGCGACTGGATCCGGCACTGTTCAGGGAGATCTCAATGAGGTTCGGTCGCCCACATCTGGATCTCTTTGCCTCACTGTCAAACAGCCAGCTTCCCAGGTTCTTCTCCAGGTTCCTGACACGGGGAGCGGAGGGAACGGACACCCTCCAGTGCCAGTGGCTGGGAGACCTGCTGTATGCCTTTCCTCCCCTTCCGTGGTTACAGGCAACCATCCGCAAATTGATGCAAGAAAGGGCGGAGATAATCTTGATTGCGCCACATTGGCCAAGGCGCCCGTGGTTTGCTGACCTTGTGGATCTTTCGCTCTCGCCACCGTGGAAGATTCCCCCAGACCAGGTGGCTCTCAGCCAGGGGAACCTTTAACATCCAGATCCACAGTGGCTCCAGTTAGCCGCCTGGCACTTGAGGGGGAAAGTTTAACCAGGCAATCCTATTTGTCCGGGGTAATCTCGATGATTCAAGCCTCTAGGCGCCCCTCGACCAATAGGATTTATGATGCCATGTGGAGGAACTTCTGCATGTGGTGCAATAAACAAAATCTCAATCCACTCACAGTCACAATCCCCAATATTCTGGATTATCTGTTGGAGGGTATGAACAAGAGTTTATTACCCAGTACCATCCGCAGACAGGTAGCGTCCCTGTCAACGGTCC
This sequence comes from Crotalus tigris, assembly GCF_016545835.1. Lineage (NCBI taxonomy): Eukaryota > Metazoa > Chordata > Lepidosauria > Squamata > Viperidae > Crotalus > Crotalus tigris. The sequence continues at coordinate 340,534 of NW_024100458.1, forward strand.
TTACCTGTGACAACTCGGTCTCCCTGTCACAACATCCAGCAGTTAGTGCTTTTCTTAAAGGGTCAGTTAGCTCTAGACCACCCGCGGTCCATCACTACCCGTCGTGGGACCTGCCCAAGGTCTTGCAGGCTCTGATCTCTCCTCCGTTTGAATCCCTAGGTTCTTGTTCTCTTCATTTCCTGTCTTTGAAGGTGGCATTCCTTATAGCCATAATATCGGCTAGAAGAATATCGGTGTTAGCCGCACTTTCAGTCAGAAGTGATCTTTGTACCTTCTCCAAGGACAGAGTTGTCCTCAGATTGGATCCTTTCTTCATTCCGAAGGTCAATTCCTTGTTTCACAGGTCCCAAGAGGTGGTTCTTCCTGATTTTTGTCCAAATCCTTCTCATAGTCGGGAATGACAGTGGCATAAATTGGACGTACGCAGGGCTCTGCGTCACTATATCAAGCGGACCTCGGCTTTTCGGAAGTCGGAGGCATTGTTCGTGTCCTTTCAACCCTCTGCCATGGGTCAGAAGGTTTCTTCTTCGACCATTGGTAGATGGATAAGGGCATGCATTGCTAGGGCCTATCTGTCTCAGTCTCTTCCTGTTCCTGCACACATTACAGCCCATTCTACTCGCAGTGCTGCTGCTTCTGCTGCTTGGCACACGCAGGCTTCGGTTGAGGAGATTTGCAGGTCTGCGACGTGGTCCTCTTCTTCTATTTTTATCAGGCATTACAGGATAGATAGGTTTGCAGCGGCGGACACTGCGTTTGGCAGACGGGTCCTACAGCAGGTTGTTTCTTCTCAGGAGACACAGGCCTAGACTTCCCCCCTATTGGGACATGAGCGGCTTTGGTATGTCCCATCCGGTGGATTCTACACTCATCATGCTGGAGAAGGGGCGTTGTCTTACCTGAACGCCTTTTCTCAGCATGATGATGTAGAATCCACACCCTCCCTTGAGGCAGTCTAGGCAGGTGTATTGATACTTGGAGCCAGCGCGCCGGACTTCATCAGTGATGCTTCGCCTCGTCAAAATTGGGAAGGCACACCCTGAAGGAGGCGTGGCCAAAGTTCTGACCTAGTCTATCTGGGCAGGAAGGCTGAAATAACCCATCTGGTGGATTCTACATCATCATGCTGAGAAAAGGCGTTCAGGTAAGACAACGCCCCTTTTCCAATTTTTAACTTCCATCTGATTTCAATAATATATACCTTTTCCAGTGGTTGCTTTGAAATTACTAAATTTGGAATTGCACCTATTGCAAGTTGATTATTAATAATATGGTTTGGAAGCATATTATTGGTTACTAATAATATGCTTATTGATTATTAATAATGCTTCTATTGATTATTAATAATATGCTTCGGAAGCAGAAAATGTTCCATGGAACATTATGCATTAGAAATTTCCCACACTACATTTTCTGGATTTTGGCTCATGGTCTCTTAAGCTTTTAAAACTGTATAATGTCCATTTAATGTTAGATTACAGTTTGTGTATTTATCTTTTCCAGTCAATAAGAAGCTAAAATTTGAGAGGTGGAATTGAAAGGGGCCATAGATTACTCACCCCTGCATTATCCATTGGTGTTCCTTTTCCACAGCACACACTGGAGAGTTTGTCATGACAGCTGAACCTCTCATATAATAAACATGGCCCACCCAGGCCATGCCCACCCATGCTACCATGACTACCATAGCCACGCCCACTTGGTGGCCATGCCCATGGCACCCAGCAATGAATAAGCGGGTTTCGGGTTGCAGTTTGGGCACTTGGTCTCAAAAAGGTTCACCACCACTGATTATTCCTTCCACTCTGCTGCCTTAAGGATCCAAAGCATTCCCCCATCGACAGTGTCTTGTAATTAAATAGGCTACTTTCTTTTTCTGGATGTCTTGTTAAAAATCTCCTTTAGCAAAACAGATCATTTTGAATCATCCCTGTATTTTCCCCAAAGAAAGGCAGGCATTTCTACCCCTAATTGCCTTAGCAATGGGCTAGTATTGTTCATAGAATAGAGGTGGACCTTATTTAAAAGGCAATGGAGTTTAGAAAGGAAGCTGTAGCTGCAATGAGTGAGAACTCTAGAAAAATGTACGTAGGTAGAAAGTCATGAACTCCATATATATTGTTTAGATGCCTCAGTCTCAAAGACGCAGAAGAAATGCCCTCCCCCCCCCCCTCTGGCTCCCCTTTATGCCAGAATCCCCTTTTCTCCAGCCAGTTTTATTCCCTTATTTCACTTAACTTCCCCTTTTGTTCACCTCATGTTTATCCAGTGTTTTCCTCTTTTATGCTCTTTATGCTAGAAGGAAAGAGGGAGAAAATATACATGTATTCTATGTATCCATGTGAAAGAGAATGGTTTGAGTATATACATGTAGAAAGGAGAAGCAATTAATTTTATCAGTGGGATGCTTCGTTTTACAGACAGTGTAATCAGTAGTTATTGAATTAGTTGTTTTGCTTTGCTTTTTGTCCAGAGATTGTCATTTCTGACCAGTTTGCACACAGGTTACACAGTATACACATAAGCAAGTGTCAGAGATACACATTTATAAAATAGATCTCTGTGTTTGGTTTCAGCTGGGAGTTGGCAAATTAGACTGACATGGTAGGAGGTGCGTATTTGTTTTTTGGGGGGGGGGGAATCTTAAGGGTGATTTTCTTTGTAGTACATAGGGTACTTTCCTTAGACAAATACATTTATTCAGCCTGAGTACCTACTCAGTGTAAATGACTTTTTCTGAGCCAGTTGTAATTTTGAACTGTTCTTAAGTAAACAGTCTGTGTCAAGGACTACCTGCAATTAAAACATCTCTAGTGTATGTAAATAATAAATGCCTCTGCAACAACAATAAATTCAGTATAAATTCAGTTTAAAACAGAAAAAGCTAACATACAGGCATCATGTTAGCACCTGGAAGAACTCTCTCTTTAACAGCTTCCAAAAGTTCATTGATGTAAGGTAATTTTGTTCTGAAAGAAAAGGCTCTGTTCCATAGCACAGTGGAAGTATAATTAACATATTACCAAAATTGAGAATCCAGAAATCAAAACTGACATCACTCCTTATTTACACGATTTTGCCTACTCTGGAAAGGCAACTTTACCTGGAAGGATTAGAAAATAAAAGTCTGGGAATCTAAACCAATCTTTCCCAACCTGGGATATCTCCAGTGCAGAATTTAACATTTCCAGTTCCCAACCAACATGACGATCCCTGAGAAGTTGAAGTTTCTTCTATTTCTTTACTTGTTCTGTTATTTTCAATTAATCATCTGAAATGTCATGTGGAAATTATTCCCTGCATAGAATATGCTAAAGAAGTTGAATTGCATTAGGACTTGAAGAGGCCATGCAATTCTAAAGTTTTCAAAAGAAGTATAGGTATAGGACATAACATCATTCTTTTAGTGGTCGTTCGAAGTTGAATGCAATGGGCAAACTCATTTAACAACTGTCTTGCTTTGCAATGGAAATTTTGGACTCAAATGTGATCATAAGCTGAGGACTACCTGTGTTACTAATACTAATTTAGATTAATCATGCTCATACACTGCCCTGATTTTTGCAATTCTTAGTATTGTAATATGGGTAGTTTGGCCCTTATTCTTCACTTTCTATATTACTATGATCGCTAATTAAGACTATACCTCGATAGCAAATGTAAATGCTTTCACACATCTGGCTTTGCTTTTCTGTTACTTTGTGCTTGTACAAAAATGAGCAATAGAGTTATGGCCTTATTTCCTGCAGTCTTAAGTCAGACACTAAAAGTTCCAAGCCAAGGGCCACTAGTCTCTGCCATGAGATGTACAAGTAGCCGTTGACTTATGACCAGTCATTTAATGACTGTTGAGTTACGATGACCTTGGAAAAGGTATTGCTGCCTGCAAAGCACTTCTGGCTGCTGAAAAATGTCACTCTTTCCTCCCCCATGGGCACATTGCCAAATTTTGGGTCCTTGGCAATTGGCTCACATTTACAAGTTGTTGCAGTGTCCTGCGATCGTGTGGCCACAGTTTGCAATGATTTTTGCTGGTTTCCAGCAAAAAATGCCCATTTGGGAGAATTGGTTTATAATTATGATCACGTGATTTGCTTAACGTCTGCTGTAAAAATGGTCATAAAATCATGTCCAGTCCTGTGAGTGCTTCTACTTGCAACCATCATGACCAAAATTCTGGTTCCGATTGTCACAAATCAAGAACTACCTCTCTTATTACAGCTACTATTCTTCAGACTGTCTCATTTTTTCATAGCACCTGCCAGAAATACGGTACCAATCACTAATATAACATGTGTAATATTCACATAGGTTCCACCTTACTGTAAAAAATGCAACAAAAAGGAACTGTTGCTGTTATTTCTCAGAGTTCATTAAGTTCTAAATCAAAAAGAATGCATTGTTATAGAGGATTTACAGAAGATGCTGCAGATTTTATAACTGTGGTATAAACCAGAGATGTTTTGCATAGTTCCTTTGCCTAAAAATGACTAGATTAAGGGGCACTTACTGTGAGTTACTTTGAATTGAAGATCAACTATAAAAGAATTGCAACCTTTACTTGTACTGCTTAGAGGAGAATTCAGTACTGTACAGTTTTCCCAACCTTGGCCTCTCCAAATAGGTGGACTTTCAACTCCTTTTGCTTAAGATTTGTATGATGAATTTTTATGAGCTATTTTTAATGTTCATATTAGAAATTATATTCCTAATTATAAATAAATTTTCTGACATGGGCAAGGAATAATTTCCACGTAACATTTCAGATGATTAATTGAAAATAACAGAATGAGCAAAGGTATAAATAAAATTTAGATAATTCAATGAGACCCAGTGCATGTTGGGCTAGAGCAGGAAAAATCCAGGTTCTCATGCATTCTCAAGCATAGAAAATCATTGGTTGACTTCAGGCAAGTCACTTTTTCTAGTCCAGGGGTCTCCAAACTTGGCCCTTTTATGACTTGTGGACTTCAACTCCCAGAATTGCTCAGCCAGCGTGCCTACCTGAGGAATTCTGGGAGTTGAAGTCCACAAGTCATAAAAGGGCCAAATTTGAAAATCCCTGCTCTAGTCTAAATTCAACCTACTACACAGTGGCATTGTATATGGAGAAAAAAAGGAAGGAGTCCAGTGTACTCTTTCTTTATCCTTCTGCTTGGATCCATCCTAAAGCAAAAACAGAATTAAAGAATAATTAATGGGTTATACTTGGTCCAAGATGTCTAATAACAGCTTTCAAATACATTGGGATTAAGGACAGCTGGTGACTAAATATAATGAATTTAATGAAATGAAAAGGTTCACATTTAAAAAGCATAAATGAGGTTGCAGTCAGAAGGAGAGAAAAGAAGGAGTAGCATACTGAGGGAGGGATGGTGATCAAAGAAGATTCTTGTGAAGATTCCTGACTATTTGATTGATTTAAATATCAGATACCTAAATCTTTTAGGATTAGTATGTAAGGAGCCCAATGCTTACTTTGTTTTTCACATTAGAATGTTTCCCTATTAAATAAAACACTGGATTGGTCAATTTGCAGTGAATAGCTGAATAAGAACTTAGTAATCCATTTGGCAGGTGTGCATTTTAATACTTTTCTGAGCAACTTCTTTTAATCTAATTAATGAAATATAATTAGCGGTTATGCAGCATAATTAGTGAGGTTCTAACCTTTCTGCAGACTTTTGGGGCCTGCTGAGCTTCTGATTTTGCTATTTTGGATCAGAATGAATTCCTGAATTAAGGACAGACTTGGTGAGGCAACAGAACTCCTTGGTAAAATGAAGAAGCTTTTTCTCCTCTTCAGAATTTTTATTATTTATTCAAGCAGTGTGTTGTCCACCTCAATGACTGAAGCAATTCCACAGGGCCTATAACAATATAAAGAAACAAATTAAAAACAAATCAACAATAGCAGCAAAAACTCAACAGTCAGAAAGAAAAAGAATAAACAACTACTATCAGAGACAGCAAGTGGAGTCAGACAATATCCTACCCCAGGGACTGTTGAAAAAGTCTTATCTTCATAGCTTTTCTAAATGACAACAGAGTTGGGGCCATGAAAACTTCAGAAGAAGCTTGGGGTCTCATAAGAGGGCACTGCATCATTGATGAGGTCTAAAACATGCTGATATTGTCAAATCCACCATGTGGGTAGAAATAGTCAGAGAATAGTCAATATTTAGAATCATACATTTGGAACTGGCCTTAACATCATCAAGTCAAACCATCCATATGGGTACAGTACAGTTTGGTTGCCACGATATAAAAAGATGTTGAGATTCTAGAAAGAGTGCAGAGAAGACTGACAAAGATGATTAGGGGACTGGAGGCTAAAACATATGAATAACGGTTGCAGGGATTGGATATGTCTAGTTTAATTAAAATAAGGACTAGGGGTGATATGATAGCAGTGTTCCAATATCTAAGGGGCTGCCACAAAGAAGAGGGAGTCAACCTATTTTTCAAAGCACCTGAAAGCAGGACAAGAAGCAATAGATGGAAACTGATCAAGGAGAGAACCAACCTAGAACTAAGGAAAATTTTCCTGACAGTTAGAACAATTAATCAGCAGAACGACTTGCCTCTAGAAGCTGTGAGTACTCCAATATTGGAAGCTTTTAAGAAGAGATTGAACAGCCATGTATCTGAAATGGTATAGGGCAGGGGCTATACTGCTGGCCCGTGGGCTGGATGCGTCATCTGGAAGCCACGCACACTCCATTGCCGGCAGTGGCAAAACTGTCCCAATACGTTGTGTGACGTCACATGATGTCACAAGGTTGACATGTCTGGTATAGGGTTTCCTGCTTGAGCAGGGGGTTGGACTAGAAGACCTCTTGTTATTCTGTAATGGTTTTCCATAGGGCCTTGAGATAGAACTGATTTTCTAGTCTCCAATAACATTCTTGTTCTTTTCTGAATTGATTTCATTTTATATTCATTCTTATAAGAATGATGCTTAGAACTGGGCATAATATTCAAGATGGGGTCAGACCAACAAACATATAAATTGAAATTATTAGTTCCCATAAATAGCTAGTTGATTGAACTTATTTTTTACTTATAAAGCCTTGTCTGGCTCAGCACCAAGGTACTTGCAGAACTACCTGCTCCAGTGGCAGCCTTTGGGTGGGTCTTCTGGGAAGGATATGGTAGTGATGGAGCAGTTTTGTGAAGTGAGTAGAACTAAGGCTAGAAAGCATTATTCAGTCATGGTACCCATCCTTTGAGCCATTCTTCCTATAGAATTAGAAGGATTGTGGGTTATATGACAGCCCTTCTCTTAATCTACTTGCACATGAAATTTTGGTTTCCTAAAGTAATAATTTTGAAGTCACCTCTTTTAAATATCTTTATGTTATACTCAGCTCGCTTGTCAAATCAAAATAATTTTGAATTTTATTTCTGCCATCTAGCATATTAGGTTTGCCACCCAATTTTGTATTATGTGCAGATTTGATAAGCATTCCTTCCATTCCTTCAAGCAACTCATAAATTAAAAAATTGCGGAGAACTGAACGTGCAGCACCAATTTTTATACCACCTTAATTTGATATTTCATTCCAGCTATTGAGAAGAAATCATTGATAGGCATTCAGTGGGTAAGATTTCTGAGCCAGTCAACATATGTGTAGGGTGATAGTTTTATTTATTTAATTTTAGAAAGATATTTACAATTACAATCTAAATTTTATATATTTAATAATAATAATAATAATAGTAAAGCTGGAAGGTACCTTGGAGGTCATCTAGTCCAACCCCCTGCTTGGGCAGGAAACCCTACACCATTTCGGACAAATGGCTGTCCAGTCTCTTCTTAAAAACTTCCAGTGTTGGAGCATTTACTGCTTCTGGAGGCAAGCTGTTCCACTGATTAATTGTTCTCACTGTCAGGAAGTTTCTCCTTAGTTCTAGGTTGCTTCTCTCCTTGATTAGTTTCCACCCGTTGCTTCTTGTCCTGCCTTCAGGTGCTTTGGAAAATAGCTTAATTCCCTCTTCTTTATGGCAGCCCCTGAGATATTGGAATACTGCTATCATGTCCCCCCTTGTCCTTCTCTTCGTTAAACTAGACATACCCAATTCTAGCAACCGTTCCTTATATGTTTTAGCCTCCAGTCCCCTAATCATCTTTGTTGCTCTTCTCTGTACTCTTTCTAGAGTCTCAACATCTTTTTTACATCGTGGTGACCAAAACTGGATGCAGTATTCCAAGTGTGGCCTTACCAAGGCATTGAAGAGTGGTATTAATACTTCACGTGATCTTGATTCTATCCCTCTGTTAATGCAGCCTAGCACTGTGTTGGCCTTTTTGGCAGCTGCAGCACACTGCTGGCTCATATTTAAGTGATTGTCTACTAGGACTCCGAGGTCCCTCTCACAGTTACTACTATTGAGCATGGTGCCACCTATGCTGTACTTGTGCATTTGGTTTTTCTTGCCTAAATGTAGAACCTTGCTTTTTTCACCATTGAATTTCATTTTGTTAGTTAGTGCCCAGTGTTCAAGTCTGTCCAGATCCTTCTGTATCTGAAGCCTGTCTTCTGGAGTGTTGGCTATTCCTGCCAGCTTGGTGTCGTCTGCAAATTTGATGAGTTCCCCATCTATCCCTTCATCCAAATCGTTGATGAAGATGTTGAAGAGTACTGGGCCCAGAACAGAGCCCTGGGGCACCCCACTACACACTTCCCTCCATATAGATGCAGTTCCATTGAGGACCACTCGCTGAGTACGGCCGGTCAGCCAGCTACGGATCCATCTGGTGGTGGTTCTGTCTACCCCACATTTTTCTATCTTGTCAAGTAGTAGGTTGTGATCTACTTTATCAAATGCCTTACTGAAGTCCAAGTAAATTATGTCCACAGCATTCCTCTGATCCACTAATTTTGTCACTTGGTCAAAGAATGCAATAAGATTTGTCTGGCATGATCTATTTTTGACAAACCCATGTTGGCTTTTAGTAATGACTTTGTTTGCCTCTAGGTGTTCGTTGATTCGTTGTTTGATTATCTTTTCCAGGATCTTCCCAGGTATTGAGGTCAGGCTGATAGGTCTGTAATTTCCTGGATCCATTTTTTTTCCTTTTTTGAGGATGGGAACTACATCAGCTCTTTTCCAGTCCTCTGGTAGTTCCCCTGTGTTCCAGGATCTTTGAAAAATATAGTTCAGTGGCTCCGATATTACATCTGCCAGTTCCTTGAGAACTCTGGGGTGTAATCCATCTGGTCCTGGCGATTTGAACTCATCTAGGCTGGACAGGTGCTCCCTAACCATTTTCTTGCCTATCTTAAATTGTGTTTCTGTTTTGTTTTTTATGGCACTATTTTTGATAGGTTGGTCTGTTTTTTCCCTTTGTGTAAAGACAGATGCAAAACACGAGTTAAATAGTTCTGCTTTCTCCCTGTTGTTTGTCACCTTCTTGCCACTTCCACCCACTAATGGACCAATCGTTTCCTTCACTTTTTTCTTGTTTTTTACATGTTGAAAGAAGCTTTTTTTGTTATTTTTGACTTTGGTCGCAAGCCTTAGTTCATTTTGAGCCTTGGCTTTCTTCACTTCATCTTTGCAGGCTCGGGCTATTTATATAGGCCTCTTGCGTTTATATGAGATCATAAATGTTATAAGATTTCATTGTTCTTACCTGAAATATCACGAGGAATTTTGAACAGATATGCCAAATTTTCTGAGATTTCTGAGGCTCCAAGATTTCATAAGATTGTAGGGCAAGACCCTGAAATATCTAACCTACTACACAAAAGGAATGGAGGGTGATGTATCCTAAACATTCATTTGAATACTATTATTTCAACTGTTTCAATAATAGAAAACTATGTAGACTACAGGCTATTTGGACTACTACAAGCTTAAAATAAAATGCATATATTTCAACATTTTTTTTTTTTTTTGAAGTTTAGAGCAAAAAACTGCAGCTGTTTCAAGTTTAGTTCCAGTGGAAAACAGTCAATTTGACCATTTCAGTGAAAATTTCTGAGCAGATTTTTTTTTCTTTTGGTTACAAGCTCCAAGCAAAATAGGTATCCATTTTCCACATCCTTATCTCTCCATTCTCTAACCTTGCTATCTTCCCTTCATTTTTTTAACTGTGGAATAAAGCATCCATACTATGGGGAGTTAGGTAAATCTAGCAAAAAGTAAACTTGGGTAAAATTCGTATTCTGGAAAAGATGCAGTTTCCAATGACCACCTGAGGAAGAAGAATACAGTAATGTATTGAGAAGATATTTTTGCAGGTTGTAAAGATGAAAGAGATGTATCCGGCTTCACTTAGCCATTGGGAGAAAAGCACTGAGGTATCCAGAGGCACAGGAAAAACTGGGAGGCTCCCCAGTTCCCCTGAGGCAACTTCGCTGCTGCTCAATTTTATAGAATATATTAGCACCTCAAGAGAAACTTCTATGGTAGTGAGAAGAAGTAATTTCAAGCTTGCTTTTTGTCAAAAAGGTCTTTTTCTTCCTCAAATGGTGGCAGCCTGATTTACAGTATCGTAGCTGCCCTTAATTTCTGGTGTAATTAAATTATTTCACAAAATATTATAGGGCTGCTCTTGACTTAGGGTGCCAAATCAATACAGTAACTCTAACTCTGTCCCAGTGTTGCATAGAACATTGGACAGGAAATATTGAAAGAATCCTTCTTTGCTTTCTCATTCCTTTACCTATGGTAGCTTTTTGAGATCTGCCAAGTTTGGTTGGGTGCTGTCAACCGGCTGGGCTAACAAACATGATATTGAAATACAGCTGGTAGACATATGACAATTTATTTTAAAATAAATATGGTATCATAGAGTCTGAACAATGTTGAATCAGCTACTAGATCTGCCCTTTTGAGATAATTTAAAATGCCTTTATCAAGGAAATTGTTGTTTCTCATCAATGCTATCACATCACGTTAAACTGATTTCTTTCTCACAATCTAAGTGTGATCTTTATAAATTATAAGTTGCATTTATGTACCATTTTGTAGTATTCCCAAAATGGAAAGTGTACAGAAACTGAAACTACAGATTTCTGCATTGAATAATGAATAAATTCAGTTTTTATTACAATAAAGAGCTTTAAAAGGGTTGAGAAGGAGAATATTTTAAAATTTCATTTACAGCACAAGCAAGAATATTTTAACTTAATTTTAATTAAGATAATTTGGCTGTAATATTGAGAAATGAAACTTAATAACTCTGTGGGGAAAAATAGAAAATTGTCTATGAGTCAGAGTGCATATGGGCAATTCCCCACTACTATCCCCAATCCCATGTCCCTGCTGACGTTTTAAGCAGGTTAGCTTCATGTTTACTTTTAGCTCCAGCGGAAAATCCAGTCCATCCAAAATAATAGAACAGTTTGAAGGTTCAATACTGTAGCATTTCGTAAGAAATAAATATATATGTTTAAATAAAAGATCACTGCCAATACTGACTTCCCCGGATATCTATCACTCTCCCCAAAGTACTCCCAAGATGTTTCCTGGGAGCATGATTGTTTTGGGAAACACAGACACAAGCATGCCCATGTAGGATTCCCACAGTCCACCAATAGATGGGGGAGATTGGTTCTTAGATGAAGGGCAGTGTGTGGAAAGAAGAATATTGTCTTACCCTACCTATCTTCTGAAAAGTGTCAGTTAAAGTGATTGAGAGCATTACCCTTTTGCATGGAAGCCATGAGAAGTTTCATTTGGAACAAGGTCTGCTTTCTAGAAATTTAAAAGAAGAACCCATTAGTAAAATAATGAGCTAATTACGAAACATCTTCTAATGTAAATTTTTCCTATATTTTCTTTTAATTCATTTATATCACAGGCTATATTAACACTGAAAAATGTAGTTTCTTCTGAGCATTGCTTTCATAACGGGTGTGCTCCACAATTAAGCCAGGATTTCTCCCCCAAAAAGCAAATTTTTATGCTTATTCAGCCTCATAAAAATCTAGTTATATTCATAGATGTACCTCAGGTGCTTCAATTCAATTGTAGTTGAATACTGTAGTGTTAAACCTCTGGGACAATTTTCTTTTAGTTGGAATAATTATTTCATTGTGTCACTGAACATATGCTGCTGTTCTTCTCTATGACATGCTCCTACTGCACAATTCATAGTGTTGCTTACACGGTCCAAAATTAAGACTTGCAAGCAAAGTAATACTCCGCCAAATTTCAGTGCATGCAATTAAAAAATGTCATGAGGGAAAGTGCAAGCCTATCGCCGGAGGCTTCTCTGCATGTTGTGCCTGTAACTGCTGGCTCATTTTTTCAGTGCCTCATAGTCTGGAAATCAAACATTCCAGCTAAGGCAATTATTGGTTTTGATAACAGTATACCATGTCCTGTAATTTACTGTGGAGAGGAATTGCTTGACAGCAATATAATTGCCAGGATGGGGCATACATCCACAGAGATTCAAGGTATCCGTATGTTTGCAGCTATAGTTTTCAACAGGGACTGGCATTTGAAGTGTTGATGGGGGAGCTACTGCTTACTTCAGATAGTCTTGCAGTTTTGGTTTGACTGAAAAAGTTTACCAGCAGTTACTCCAGCGATTATAAGATAGCTACTTTTCTTTTACTTACTTTTTAAAAAGAGTTGAGCAGCTCGGTCTTTTGCATATTTCGGCAGTGGATTAAGACATGGCCCTTTTTCACAGCAGTGTTTGGAAAGTGAGGCAAACATGCTGCTTATTCAGTATTTTGTGCACTTAAAATGGTTATAGGAACAGTCTTTGGGAGTAAGGGTATCCATGTTTGATACTACTTCCATAACTTAATTTTCAAAATAAAATTTTAATTAACTGAAGAGAGGAATTCAAAGAGAGCTCTAGAACAGCGGTTCTCAACCTGTGGGTCGGGACCCCATTTGGGGTCAAACGACCATTTCACGGGGGTCGCCAAACAACGCAGTCCGCCATTTTTTTCACCTTTTCCTTAGCTGTGCTACTCCCTTTTATTCTCCAGTACAGGAGATGGATAATCCACGGATGGGTTTTCTCTGTCTGCCTGCTCTTGAGACCAAGTAGCCAAAGCTTGACACGCCCCCACTTCCTGTGGAGTCCATTCTTAACTTGGTCTCTGCTCGGAGAAGACTCGTTTTGGCGTGGCTCTCAGCTTATCAGGTTAGACAAGAAATCCATTGATTGATTATCCCTTGATAATTGGCTTCCCCTTCCCAAAAAATTTCCACCTATAGGAATTTAACCACAAAATTTTCTGGGGATCAGTCCTGATCTCAAACCTAAAATTAAAAAGGGGATTGGTGGGGAGGGAAATTTCCCCACAGATATCAGCCAGCCCCAGGGCTCTGGGGGGTGAAAAGGGGGGGAAGAAGGCATCAGCAGAGACTACTTGCTGAACCTTTTCCCCAACCACTAAGTTTTCCTTGGGATCATCCCTGATCCTATATTAAAATTGAAAAAGGGGGTGTGGGGGGGGAAAACTCCCCACGGATCCCAGTCAGCCCCAGGGCTCTGGAGGTGGAAAAGGGGGGGAAAAAGGCATCAGCAGAGACCACTTGCTGAGCTTTTCTCCCCAACCTTCCAAGGGATTTTTTCCTCAAATTGGGGGAAAAAATAACAATCTCCAGGTCCGGATTCAAACTTGAATTCGGATCATCGGAGATTCCCTAGCAGCCCAGGGCAACCGCGGGCGCCATTTTAGTTGCCGTTTTCAGACAACAAAGGCAATCCCTGGCTGGGATTCCCTTAAAACGTCACAGCGCGCCAAATTTAAATCCCCGGGCACAAGCAGCTTCTGGGAGGCTGCGGAGCTTATCTTCAGAGGGAAACGAAGCACAGGAAGGGAGTAAACCAACCAAGAAACGGAGGCTAGAGAACCCTCCTGGGATCTGCAAAGCCCTTTTTCAGGGAGAAACGAGCTGTGGCTGCCATCTCTTGCCAGAGAAAGGCAAACCGAGCTTAAGGAAGCTCTACATCATATCTGGAATCACTGATAGAGGCGGAATAGGAGCACACAACCAGCGCTCCACCCCCGATACACACATATAATAATAGGACAAAATATAATAATAATAAAAATAGATACATAAATTTTAAAAATAATAATAATAATAATAATTAAAAAAAAATTTTTTTTTAAAGCTAAAAATTAAGCGACTGCAGGGCCAACAGGCCTAAAGACAGAACACACAATATTATCATCATCACCATTATTGTTGTTGTTGTTATTATTATTATTATTTTATTATTGTTGTTCCTATTATTAGTATAATAGTAATAGTATTAATAAGAATAAATTCCGCTCTAGGTGACCGCCATTTGATACCTGCTGTGTATTAAGTCAGGCCTACAGACCCTTTTGAGGTCGCCACTGATATTTTTTGCCTCCCTTTTCCTTTTTCTACTGGTGCACGTTGCCTGGTCACCTAAGGCCTCCGGGCGGAACCCAAAGAGTGGTTCCAAACGTGCCTTCGGTACCTCCCTCAGCTACCGTGACCTTAGCCCAGAGAGAATTTTTTTGTTGTGGTCGGGTGATCAGGGGAACAGTCCTGGTACTTGTTCCAATTTCGCTCCCACCAATACTTGCCTGCCTGAGCGTCTTCTCAGTTTTTCTGGGACTGCTCAAGCGGAATGGAGGGACCCTCGTTGCCTCAATCCATGAGCACGACCCCTCCACCTCCCAATTACGGCTGCAACACACCTTCTGACCAGAAGGCGGCAGGCAAGTGCAAAGCGAAGACAAAACACTCGCTCAAGAGGCCCTCCAAGTTGGCGGAAAAGCAAGCCAGCCGTAGGCACCAGGCCCTGGAGAAGGAGTTCTCCAGAGCGCAGAGGCAGGCCCAATTGGAATTGGTTCAAATAGCGGCCACCGAGATGGAATTACCATTGGGTCCATCCACATCAACCCAGAGCGCGTGGTCCATTCCAGGAACACCGCAACCACTGGTTCCGCCATCTACATCAGCCCAACAAACAACCATGGCGGCAGGCACAACCACTGAGTCCAACTCTCCACCTGCGGTCACCACACCCAAAGGTAATGACATAGGGGACATCTGGGCAGATGGACGGCTAGAGGCCCTATTAACCAAAGTGGTGGACCGAGCCCTAGCACAGCGCTCCGCCCACCACGACCAGGGGCCCTCCATCTCAGCCATGCCACACTCGGAACTCCCCTCAGAGTCCTCAGGCATTCAGGAACCCGTCTCCCCGGCCCAGTCCTCCATGAGTGGTTATTCTTCACCACAAGAGGAGGATCAACCTGGGATCTCTATGTCAGAGGATGAGGAACTTCCCCCTGAGCCCCCCTCAGGGGGATTATTTAATCCCAACCGCTTCCTCACGATACTACGCAAGGCCACAGCCATTGCGGACATGGGGACGGATCAGTTTTCTCAGCCGCAAGCGACACCGGCCACCACATCCAGACCCGTATTCGTAGAAAAGGTGACAACGCAACACCATATACCTTGCCCCGCCATTTTCCTGAAAGGGATCAAGAAGCCATGGGACTCTCCCGCTTCCTTCCCATCAGTGAGTGGTACGGACAAAAAATTATACAGCACTGCCACAGACCTCAATGAGGCCTTAGAAATTCCTAAAGTAGATGAAGTCTGGACCCCCTTGGTCTCCCAGACAGCCATGGCTGGGGACCTAGTGGAGGCCCTTAAGGCAGATGACAAAAAGTGGGAACAAGCCTTTCGCAAAACCCACCAGACAGCGGCATGGGCCATCAAAGCAGCCACCTCGGCCTCCTTTTTTGTCCGGGCCACCCTCATCTGGTTGCAACAACTACAAACCATAGTTCCTATGGAGGACATACGAACACACCAGGACCTGGCTAAGATGGTAGCAGCCACGGAATACGCTGCAGACGCAACGTTCCAATCGGCCATTTTTTCATCCAGATCCATAGCATCCAACATAATTGCCAGGAGAATGCTATGGCTAAAACACTGGCAAGCTGACACCAAGGCTAAGTGGCGGCTAGCGACCGCCCCTTACTCAAGCAACGGTCTGTTTGGGGAGGCCTTGGACCCCTATCTTGTAGAGAACAAAGACAAGCGGAGGGTCATGGCACACTTGAACAAAAGGTCAGACAAACGTACCACACCTTACTTTCGTAGGCAATCCTTTCGCCAACCGACAACCACGCCTATCAGTCAGGCACCCAAGCCATTCACTCCCAGGCAGAACAAACCGTACGGCCGCCCCTACGACAGACCGGGGTTCCAGCCCAGACAACAAAACCAGTCGAGACGACCCTTTCGTGGAACGGGTCGTCCGTACCGGAAGACAAAATGACTCCTACATAGACCTACCCATTGGAGGAAGACTAGCTCACTTCTTCCACCAGTGGGAGCAGACCTCCACGGACAACTGGGTACTACAAACCATCCAGTCCGGGCTGTCCCTGGAGTTCCTGGTCACACCCCCAGACCGACTCATCAACTGCTCGGTCTCCAGGAACCCCACCAAACGCAAACTCATGCAGGAGGCCATCCAACACCTGTTGGACATTCAAGCAATAGAACCGGTCCCAGCGGAATACAGAGGCAGAGGATTTTACTCCATCCTCTTCGTGGTTCCAAAGACTTCAGGAGGATGGAGGGCAATCCTGGACCTAAAAAACCTCAACCGCTACATCACATACAAAAAATTCAAGATGCAATCCCTTCAGTCCATCCTGGGAAGCATCAGAGAAGGAGACTTCCTGGCATCGATAGACCTCACGGAAGCCTACCTTCACATCCCCATCCACCCAAACCACCGCCGGTTCCTACGTTTCTGTTACGGGGGAAAACACTTCCAATACAGAGCTCTCCCCTTCGGTCTATCTTCGGCACCCAGGGTATTTACCAAGATACTAGCAGCGGTAGCCGCCAAACTGAGAAAAATCCCAATACGCGTCCAATGTTACCTAGATGACATACTAATCCAAGCAACATCCCTACAGACAGCTCAGGCGGACGTAAGGACCGTCATTCGCGTCCTCCAATTACACGGATTCTCAGTAAACTTTCAGAAGAGCCAGACAGTTCCCTCGTCCAGGCTGCTGCATCTGGGGGCCATGATAGACACAACCAACTGTATGGTCTATCTCTCCCAAGACCGGGTGGCCGGCATCAGGGAACTGGCTCGCTGGGTTCACAGGCAACGTTCAGTTCCGATACTAACACTTTCCCAATTATTGGGCAAGATGGTATCGGCCATAGCCATTGTACCCTGGGCCAGGCTCCACCTACGGGAACTACAGTGGTTTCTGCTCCCGTACCAACGGCAGAACACCAGCGCATCCAACCACCTAGTCAGGGTCACGGCACAAATCCGCAGGGCGCTACGCTGGTGGTGCTCTCGGGCCGTGACCAAGGGGTCACCCTTCAAGGAACCAGTCAGAGTTACCATCACTACAGACGCCAGTCTGTATGGTTGGGGAGCCCATCTGGACTCCCAGTTTGTACAGGGACGTTGGTCCGCCACGGATCTGAGAAACAACATCAACTGGCTAGAACTCAGGGCTATCCACCTAGCCTTGCAACAATTCAAAGACAGAATCAGAGGCCACCACGTTCTAGTCCTAACAGACAACGTAGCAGCCAAGGCGCACATCAATCGGCAGGGGGGGACCAGATCAAAAACCCTGATGACAGAGTCACGACTCCTATTCAGCTGGGTAGAGCCCAATCTGAAGTCACTAAAAGCGGAACACATATCGGGGGTCAACAACCAGCAAGCGGACTTCCTAAGCCGCACCACAGTGGACCCTTCGGAGTGGGGGCTACACCCGAACTTGTTCCTAGACATCTCCCGCAAGTTCGGGTACCCGATCCTCGATCTGTTCGCATCATCAGACAATGCCCAGCTCCCCAGATTTTACTCTCGTTACTTCAACCCGCGAGCAGAGGGGACGGACGCTCTGAGAACTCAGTGGCCTCAGGGTCTGCTTTATGCCTTTCCCCCACTACCACTCATACCGGCGGTCATCCGAAAGCTGATTCAGGAGCGGGCAGAAGTGATCCTAGTAGCACCATATTGGCCACAGAGACCGTGGTTCGCCGACCTGATAAACCTGTCTCAGTCGCCCCCATGGAACATTTCCCCTCATCAAGTGTCCCTACACCAGGGAACCATCAGTCACCCGGAACCCCAATGGTTACAACTGACCGCCTGGCACTTGAGCGCCAGATAATGGCACAGGAACTATTCTCTCCCGGGGCCATTACCATAATTCAAGCTTCACGCCGTCCGGCAACAAACCGCATTTATGACTCCACTTGGAAAAATTTTTGCCTTTGGTGCAGGGAACGGCAGTTTGACTTACACAAACTCTACATCCCTCAGATAGTAGATTACCTCTTGGAGGGACTAGACAGAGGCCTCGCCCCCGCGACCATCCGCAGGCAAGTGGCGGCCTTGTCCACCCTCCTCACCTGCACGGATTCGGTTCCCTTAGCTCACCACCCCAGGATCCGCGCCTTTATCAAGGGCGCCTATAACACCAGACCTCCAGTAATTCACAGGTACCCGTCCTGGGAACTACCGCGAGTCCTTCACGCACTCACTCGGTCACCATTTGAACCATTGGCGACCGTTTCCTTGCGACACCTGTCGCTAAAGGTGGCGTTCCTGATTGCCATCACATCGGCCAGACGAATTTCGGAACTGGCCGCACTGTCAGTCAGAAACGACCTATGCATTTTCCACAAGGACAGGGTGGTCCTTAGGTTAGATCCTGCCTTCATACCGAAGGTGAATTCACTCTTTCACAGGACACAGGAAGTAATTCTCCCAAACTTCTGTCCAAATCCAACACATGACCGGGAGCGGCAGTGGCATACATTGGACGTCCGCAGAGCCTTGCGGCGTTATATAAAGCGTACAGAACCCTTCCGCAAATCGGAGGCCCTATTTGTGTCCTTCCAAGCGGGCACCTTGGGGCGGAAAGTTTCCGCGGGCACCATTGGAAGGTGGATCCGAAGCTGTATCGCAGAAGCTTACAATGTATCATCCCTGCCGCCCCCAAGTCATCTCACAGCCCATTCCACCCGAAGCGCTGCAACTTCGGCGGCATGGGCTACCCAGGCGTCAATCGAGGAAGTTTGCAGGGCCGCGACATGGTCCTCGCCTTCCCCGTTTATACGACACTACAAGATAGACCGCTTTGCATCGGCGGACGCTTCCTTTGGTAGGAGGGTCCTCCAGCAAGTTGTCTCAGAGATCAATCTACCGGCCTTATCTGTTTCCCACCCCTTGGGACAGTGAGGCTTTGGTACATCCCATCCGTGGATTATCCATCTCCTGTATTGGAGAAGGGGCGTTGGTCTTACCTGAACGCCTTTTCTCAGTACGGAGATGGATAATCCACACCCACCCCAAGGCCAGCAGGCTGCTAGTAGGGAGCTGAGAGCCAATCATCAGCCAATTTGCCCTCGTTAAGAATGGACTCCACAGGAAGTGGGGGCGTGTCAAGCTTTGGCTACTTGGTCTCAAGAGCAGGCAGACAGAGAAAACCCATCCGTGGATTATCCATCTCCGTACTGAGAAAAGGCGTTCAGGTAAGACCAACGCCCCTTCTATTGGCTTTTGAAAGCCAATAGAATAGACCACAGGTCGGCAACCTGCGGCTCCGGAGCCGCATGCGGCTCTTTGAGCCTTCCCCTGTGGCTCCCAGCCTCCTCTGCCTTTGCAGAGAGAGACAGAGACAGAGAGAGGCAATTGCACTTCCCTGCTTCTCTCTCTCTCTCTCTCTCTCTCTCTCTGTGTGTGTGTGTGTGTGTGTTTTGTGTGTGTGTGTGTAAAAGAGAGTGCACTCACAGTGTTCTCGGAGGAGCTGAAAAGCTTTCTGGGCGGAGCTCCTCCCTTTGCTGCGTCTCTGAAGGAAGCAGGAAGCAGGAAGGGAAGGAGAGAGCTAGCTAGCCCAGCTAGGCTGACTCAGGAATTCTGGGAGTTGAAGTCCATGAGTCATAAAAGAGACGAGGTTGCATACCCCTGAGCTTGTTGGACAACAGCCTGAAGCTTGCCAGGTGAGCAGCAGATAGGAGGGGAGGGGGAGAAAGAGAGAGAGAGAGAAAGAGAGAGAGAGAGGGAGAGAGAGAGAGAGTGGGGGAAGAGGAGTGGCAGACCAAGGGAAGATAGAGAGGGAGGGAGAGAGAGACCCTTTTGACATCTAAAATGAAGATAACACTGCATATATCCTTTTTTTACCTGTGTGTGTATGTAATTTTATTCTCTTAAAGCATTCTCTTGGTGATCATTGTTTTAATAGTATGGATATTCCCAAGAGTCATATTTTTACTTTTATTTTTAATGTGTATATGTGTGTGTGTGTGTGTGTTGTGTGTGTGTGTGTGTGTGTGTGTATCACACACACACACACATATATATGTAGGTCTTTGGTTGTTCGGGTCTTTGGTTGTTCGGGTTTTCTATATATATATATATATTATATATATATATACACACACACACACACACACACACACACACACACACACACATACACACCTATAATAAAGGTAAAAAAGGATATATGCAGTGTTATCTTCATTTTAGATATCAAAAGGGTTTTGCGGCTCCCAGTGTTTTGTTTTTGGTGGGAAACGGGTCCAAGTGGCTCTTTGAGTGTTTTGGGTTGCCTACCCCTGGAATAGACTCTCTTGAATAGAGTCTAATTCTATTGGCTTTCAAAAGCCAATAGGAATTGTCCAGGCTGTCTCTGCCCTGCTGAGCCCGCCAAAAGTCCCATTCTGCAAACGGTGCTGCACCAGTTGAGTAGTCCTCGACTTACGACCGGTTGAGTAGTCCTCGACTTACAACCGGTTGGGGGTTGCAGCATTAAAAAGGTTGAGAACCACTGCTCTAGACTAAGAATGAAAATGAAACTTCAGACCTGTTGCTGATATATTTCAGTAAGGCAGGGGTCTTCAAATTTGGCCCTTTTATGACTTGTGGACTTCAACTCCCAGAATTCCTCAGCCAGCGTGCCTGGCTGAGGAATTCTGGGAGTTGAAGTCCACAAGTCATAAAAGGGCCAAGTTTGAAGACCTCTGCAGTAAGGTAATTGTGCTGCATTGGTTGCTCTTGAATCCTGCTGTGACTTGAGGTCCCCAAAATGAACATTGATCCTTTGTAAAATGAAGGCACTCAGTCTGAAGTTCAGAACTATATGCAGCTCCCAGAATCTTGGATGCAATACATAGAGCTTCTCCAAAAACCAAATTGGGAGTAGCTGTATTTAATGTGTCTGATTATTTAAATTTCAATCTTTGTTTTAGCCCTGCCTATGTATATGCTATTCATCAGCCAAGGCTACCTCAGACACCAAAAAAGTTGGCCATCCCTACTTGGGTTTTCAAGGAATTAGTCAGCCATGCTGTTTCATTTTTAGTACTTGCACACAGTTGTGTACCAGAATTGCCTGATTCAGAACTAGACAGATAGTTTATGAAAGTAGAACCTTGATAGGTGCAGTCTAAAACATTTGGATAGTACATGAGTGAGGGAGACTTTTTTGGATTCTTTAGTTTGTAGTAGAATAAATCAATCATGTATATTATTAAAATCTATGTAGGTAATTAATTTTCACTGACGTACTGAGGACAGAACCCATTGATTTGGTAGAAGAATGTAAATGAGAGAGTGGCTGTACTTGCTTTGTCAAATATAGGTAGTCCTCAACTTCTGACCGTAATGAAGCATAGAATTTACATCATAAGTCATGATGGTTGTATGTCGAGGCACCCACATGACTGGATCCAATTGTATGACTTTTTTGTAGTGGCCATTAAGTGAATGCCATGGACATTAAGAGAATCAATGTATTCCTATGGATATCTTTGTCAGAAACTGGACAAAAAGAGCAGAAAGCAGCAAAACTGCTGTAAATCATAGCCATTGGACCATGAGAACACTGCAACAGGACATACCAGTTGACCGATTGCCCAAAATGACTGTCTTCTTCGCGTGTGTGTGTGTGTGTGTGCGTGTGTGTGTGTGTGTGTGTGTGTGTGTGAGAGAGAGAGAGAGAGAGAGAATGTACAGGTGTTAGAACCCTGGATTCAGATTATAAGTAGCTTTTGGGGATCCATCGTAAAGGTTGCTAACCTATACACTGCATAAATATTCTAATTCCCTCAACAGCTTCATTTATTGCAGTTAGATTCAAAAGTCTGAATTGAAAGGCACTAAAAATAGGTGATGTGTTAACATTAGCCAAATAAAATTAACAAAAGTAATTGTCTTTGTTCTTTATACAACCTGTTGGTCCTCCTGAAAATCATTATCATATCATTGACAGAGGCTTGGGGGGGGAGGGGCAGCCCAGTCCTTTCACAGGTAAATATAGGTAGTGATCCTGTTGCTTGGCTAGTCTTAGAGCTTTTTCTAGTACTCCTGAGGAAGGGAAGGAACAGATAACATTTCTTGGTTGTGGTTTACTCCCTCAGGGCAGGCTAAATATACTATTGATTCTCTTGGCCACAGTTTGGATTGTTTCCTCCTACGCGGAGGCTTTTTTTTTTACAGGGCTTAAAAACTTTTGGGATAATAAATGCTGACACTTGGTGGCCCCTACATCAGGGCTCCCCAACTTTGGCAACTTTAAGACGCCAAGGTTGGGGAGCCCTGCTCTACATGCTTCCTGTGAAAGGAAAAATAAAAATTTGGACATTTTCCTTGATGCAGTAGAGGGGTCCATTCTATCTTTCAGTTGATAAATGTGGATGTTTCCATTGCTGACTGAAGACCAACTGCACTTCAGATGCAGTTTGAGACCTCTTCATTTCTGTTTCTGGAAAAAAGTGAAAGCAGGGTTAGCTGCTCATCCAAGGAGAAAAAAGGACTTGTAGTTCCTGCATTTTTTTTCCCTGTTATAAATGGTGGGAGTAAGGACTAAGACCTTTCCATATATTTTAACATTTAAAAATAGGCAGATCTATCTATATGTGCTCCTCCAATCTGGCAAAGATACTGTACTGGTATATTCTGGAATGTTCCTGGATGAAGCTTGTATTATTTTCTCGCTGCCTAATTCACAGAATTTTGCAAACGGCCCAAATGGGCATGATCCACTGCTCAGGAGCCATGCATTTTTACTGCCTTACTGATACTTTATAACTGCAAAAGTGGAGAAAAAAATAGAAACAAGAAAATAAGCAGAGCATCAATATTTATTTTTAGCAGGTCTAGATGGAATTGAAATGGAGGGTCCCCTCATTTATCATTTTTCAATAATACGTTATTGCATAGCTATGTTGTGTCTACAAAACAAAGCCTTTCTCTTCTCCCACAAGTTTATTTGCGCTGTGAAAAATCAGAGATGGGGCGGCAACAAATGTGAAATTTTCTGGGCTGGGTATGAAATAGACTAGAAAAAAGTTGAAACCAAATTAATTTGGAAATGTAGTCACATTACATTGTCCTGAAATAATAGTAATTCCAACACTGAAATAATAACAATTCTTAAACATAGATAGAAAACTGCAGTGGATCTTCAAAATATCTAGAAGGATGGTTTTTTTTTTATGAATGAGCAGCATTTTTTAGTTTGTAGAAGCAGAGCCATAACAATATCTGAGTGGTATTTTGGATTTGGGATTGAGGGAATCAGATGTAGGTAAGCAGAAATTTAAAATTAATGCTATCTGGATGATAGAGAAGAAGGGGATAGCTGCTTTACCTTTTTGAAAAAAAATATGCGTTTAGATACCAAAATATACTATTCTGGATATATCCATATTAACTAAAACCAAATGATTATATAGTATGTAGGGAAAAGTAAATGCAGCTAGAATAAATTGTAACTCTTACACCTAAAGCTGTAAAATTGTAATTGCCTAATGAATTTCTGATAACCTGACCAATCAGTTCCATCTGCGTGTGGGAGGATGTTTTCTTTTTCTTGCTAATATGTTCTTAAAAATATTATATGCTGGTCCCACATATGTGTATTACTAATATGTGATCCAAAAGCAGTGTGAAGGAAAATCAGCATGTCTGAGGGTTGTTCATCCTGGTTTCTAAGCCTGCCCTCATAACTCTGTATGGCCATTCTCTGTTGGCTAAGAGTGACCATCCTCTGCAGATCAGTTTTTCACCCTGGCCGGGATGTGTTCTTCTGTATACAGGAATCTCAGAGACACTTGTCATATTTTATCCAGTCATGGTAATGAGTTCTCTCTTTCTTTTGAATGC
This sequence comes from Crotalus tigris, assembly GCF_016545835.1. Taxonomy (NCBI): domain Eukaryota; kingdom Metazoa; phylum Chordata; class Lepidosauria; order Squamata; family Viperidae; genus Crotalus; species Crotalus tigris. The sequence continues at coordinate 364,685 of NW_024100458.1, forward strand.
ATTCTACGCAGATGAAGATCAGATATATTGCAAACACATTTTAGAGCTTTTAAACAGGATTTTATTTAAAACACGAATATTCAAAGATATCGCTTTTCCAATACCAGATAAAAATGCTAAAGTAGATACTTCTCCTTTTAAAAAATGGGCTTCCCTAGTTATGTGAGAGAAATTCTACAACTGGATTTCCATCCCTACAGATGATAGATGGATCGATATTGATTGAAATTTAACAAAAGAATAGCATGCTTCTGAATAAAGAAGGAAAGCTTTGGGGTTAGTCTTATGCTGGGTTCAAAATGGTGGGGTGCGTCCTGTTCTTTTCCCACAAAAATGGGGTTTCCTGGTTATGCGAGAGAAATCCTGGAACTGAACAATCCTGATTGGAATCATCCCTATAGGAGATGGTGAGATAAATCAGTATTTGTTGGAATTAGTGTAGAGTAGTTACTAGTGTCGAGTAGCTTGCTTCTAAGTAAGGAATGAAGGTTTACTGTAGGTGTTTGGTCTTTAGCGAAATATAACTGTCAAGTTCTGGTTTGAAATGAAGACATGTTTTTAGGATAGCTGAAAATCCTAAATCTTAATCCCTTGCCCCCAAAGATCCATATTTTGTATAGAGCACATATGTTGTAAATATCATTTGGTGCATTGTGTGAGGAAGCATTTATCTATGGTTGATATTAAGGCATTTTCCTTTATGTTCTCAGGGGTGGACATTGATCCTATGACGCATGCCCGGAAGAAACAGCTCTTGCTTCTGAAATACTCAGCTGGTTCTGCTGGCCAAGCTTTGTCACCGATTGACGGTGAGAGAATGGATAGGACTGAGGTGGAGGGCAGCAAGCAAGGAAATGGTACTGAAGGGCAGAAAATCCAGACTAGACTTGCCAATGCGACTAAAAGCAGGAATTTGCAAGAATTCCGAAAGACATATCCCTTAAGGAAACGCCTCAGCTCCTCTGTGGACAAAAAAACCTGCTCCGTGCTACTCACAAGGCTAGAAGATGTAGCTGGATCACTGTCAGAGGAGACTCCAAGGGTGATGAAAAGAGGTCTTGCCAGTTGCGTAGATGACTTCAGACCTTCCTGCCTTCCAGAACAAGTTCAGGTAGCAGGAGCAGGGAAACAAGACTCTTCTACAGGCAAATGCCAGCTATCATGCCTTGGGACTGAGGAGGAAGAGCATAATGTCTGCCTCTCGGAGCCCAGAAAACGGAGACTAGCTTCCTTGAATGCTGAGGCAGTGAATAACCTGCTCTTCGAACGGGATGACAACTTATTATCTGGCAGGCGTTTTCGAAAAGATTCCCCCCAGATTAGTGGGATTTGTTGCACTAATAGCATATGTTGCAAAGCTCAGGGCTCATGGCCCTTAACAGAAAAACGAGGCACTAAAACAGTGAAGGGAAAGAACCAAACTAAATCAAGTCAGAAGTGTGCTCCTTACAATCAGTCCCTGGGCGGTGGCTTTGAAGGGAAAAGCCGGGAGGACAAAGGAATTTCCTACCATCCTGCCCCAAAGAGATTGGCCAGTCTCAATGCTGCAGCTTTTCTGAAACTGACTCATGAGAAAGACCAACCATTAAAACCCAGAAGTAAATCAACTGGAGAAAGCAAGATGGAAGGACACAGTTCCAAGTCAAAACTCAAGTGGGCCAAAGCCAATGGAAAAAATTGTGTTAAATCCAAAAAGGAAGTATCCTCTGTCAAAATAGAGGGTCAGCGTAACTGGCAAGGTGTCTCTGAGGGTGCATTTAGAAAAGCAGTTCATCAGGATTCTCCTAGAATCTATGGGAAAACGGAATCCATCAGTTACACACCAACACCTAACTCTTCTGAAGGCACAGAGGGTTTCTTCCACAGACTGCCTTTGCTAATGGGTGGGCAAGCTTCCATGAAGCCTGAATATGGAAGACCTGGAGAGAAATCTCCTACCCCCAAGCAGGAATTTCATCAGCCTTCCTTCCCAGTACCTCAGTTGCATCCTTTGCCTGTTCCAGGCAATCATCCAGATTGTGGCTGTCTCTTTGAATCATCTGACTTGACGCCATTGAATGGATTTTATGTTTATTATGGCCAAAGTGGATATAATAGCTACACTCATTGCTCGATATACCCGAAGGATGAGTTGTCACAAGCAACGGGTTGTGAGGGACTTTTGGTATCTCCTGGTTCCTTACCGTCTGACCCTTCGTTTCAGCCCTTTCATTGGTGTAGCTCTCCATATTGTTGTGGAGAGGGACCAGCAATTAACAGCTTCAGCCTTTGTGGAGTTATGCATGTACCAGAAAGCAGAGTTGGTAGTGTGTATACAGGGCGGAATGGCTACCCGTATAAGATGCCTTTTGCAGCAGGTAAGTCTGTAAACATTTCCTTTTGCTAAAAATGTTAATATTTATGGGCAGTTAAGTCTTTGAACAAAATTATTTCCTTGTTGCCAATAGATGATATACTTGCATTGCCTGGATGATTGGACGCTGGGATACTGTGCTGTCCTTCAGAATCTCTGCACCTGAAGTAGGAAGTCCATGTGGGTTAGGCATTTTTATTCACAGGCAAAGCTAGAGGTTGGAATCAAAAGAGCTCCCCCATGAAATCTCATGCTAAAAGGAGATGTCAGTTGCATTTTCTTGAACTGTGATGGCGCAATGGTTAGAATGCAGTATTGCAGGCTAATTCTGCTGATTGCCAATTGCCAGAAGTTCGGTAGTTCAAATCTCACCGGCTCAGGGTTGACTCAGCCTTCCATCCTTCTGAAGTTGATAAAATGAGGACCCGATTGTTGGGGGCAACATGCTGACATTTTGTAAACTGCTCAGAGAGTGCTATAAAGCGGTATATAAGTCTAAGTGCTATTGCTATTGCTTGTAGCAGCCCAGTCGCTCCTTTCAGAGATCTTAGGGTCAGTCCTCTTCTGTGTTGCATCAAGTTTTGCACATGGGACATATCTTACAAACATGTCTCCATTTGATCCTTATATTTACCCCATCAACTAAAATGCTGGCAAAACTTGCCAGCTGCTAATATAGAGATTCCACTTCATGTTTGGATAATTCAGTTGTAACTTGAGTAGTCCAAAATATAAACCAGCTCAGTTAATGGAATGTCTTGTTCAAGTTGTAATCCAAACCTAGTGTTTGGCCTATATGTGGTTTCCTTAAGCAAGCATCAAAGGCATAAAAAAAAAGAGGCAGATGTTGCAGAGGGATGCAAGAAGTAGGATAACACAGAGGAAATAGTGCTGCTTCAGGTCTCTGTTCTTCCCTGTTTCTGATTGAAGCTGTGAGCATGACACGACTGATTCATGTTACACGTAATATGATATGGATAGAGATACTTGTTGGATGAGTAGTGTACTGTTGTTTTCCCCAACCAGGTACTCTGCAGCTAGGGTGAGAGTGGCTAGCAATTTGGGGAATTACAGTCCTAACATTCTGCAAGGTAAACAGATTGAGAAGGCTGCTGTAGGAGGATAAAATATGTGGATACTAGAAAGAATGTGGAATTTTTCAGTCTTTTCTATCATTCTCAGCAAGGGAGCCTTTAATTGCAGATGTTTCCTGGGAATTCTCCAGCAGGATGACTGTAGAGTCCAAATGGATGGGTTCTATGACGGCCTTCCTGCCTGGCAGACTGGGTAAAAACTTCGGCCACACCCCTTCCTTTGGGCGTGACCCCAGTTTTGACTCAGTCTCGAAGCCTGGTAGAAGTGCGAGAAGCAGCTCTCAGAACAAACTAACTTAACCTAAAAAAAAAAAAAAAAAAAAAAAGGGAATCCCCTCTTCCTCCAGTTGAACGAAAATTTGTCTGGCAGCGGATAGGACTCGAGAGAGGCAGCCGGGATCGGCGGATTCGTGAGTGGGGCGTCAGGGACTAACGGGAGGCTTGGAGCCGGACCGGATCGCTCGCCCGCCGATAACCGGCCCACCGAGCAGCTGTTGGGGCGGGGGTTTCACTACCGGATTGCTCGCCGCTCTCCGGGGCCGCCAAACAGCTGAGCGGTTCGGGCGATAGAACGAGGCGCCGCTCAGCGCCAAACAGCTGAGCCGCGCGGAAAGCGTGATTGGGGCCGATAGAACGAGGCGCCGCTCAGCGCGAAACAGCTGAGCCGCGCGGAAAGCGGCTAAACCGCGGCGCCGCTCGGCATAGACCAGCGGAGCGGCGCGAGAGCCTCAGAGTCAAAGATCCGCCATTGTTTGAACCTCGTGGATTCCCGGGCTAACATTAGGAGGCGTGGTTTCTTCCCCATTCGCCATTTTGAGCGAACGGACCTTCCCGCCGTTTTCCCTTGGGGGCGGGGCCATCCGGACTCCATTCCCTTGCAGACAAAGGGGCAGCCCTTAAGCTAAAATCCGGGATTATCGCAAGAAACTGAGACAGGAGGAAGGAAGAGGGAAAAGGAAGAGAACCCTTTCTGATCGTGGTCTGCTGCCACAGCCACAGACAGGGGGAGAGAGAGGTATAAACTGCACTTTCTCTGGACTAAGTGAGGAGGTGAGGAGGAGTATTTTTCTCTGACTGTTCCTATAGTGACCTTTAGTCACTGCCTTGCAGGATCTTCTGTCCAAAGACTCCTGTCTGTCCGGCCATTGTTTGTATAGGCAGAGGAGGGCTCAGCCCCAAACATCTGCATCTGATCTGCGTATCCTGTCCCCCACTCCAGGCACTACCTACTCGGGGTGTCTGGCACAATGGCAGACAATGTCTCGTATTCAGTCACACAGGTCCCTCAATTGTCCCCCCCACAGCAACAACAAAAACGCAGATCTTCTGAATCTGAGGTGGGGGGGAAGAAGAAAGCTAAAACAAAACACCTTTCTCAGAAGGGACAGTCTAAAACGGCTGAGCGAGAGGCTTTGAGGAGACATTTGGCTTTAGAAAGACAAATTAGCAGGGCACAGAGAACCAATGCCAATGGGACAAATTCGGTTTCCCCTGTCCCAGCGGTGGCACCCAGCACAGACCCTACTGCCGAGGAAGTGCTTAAGACTTGGTCTCCTCCTGGGGAAACTGAACAGTTAGACTCCTCCAACCCCTCCTCACCAGCTTCTTCACCCGACCGCACCCCAGCGCCTCACTCTAACGACAAAGCGCAGGAGGGCATTTGGTCGGCACAATTCCATGCATTCATGCAGGATGCATTCTCCCAGTTCATGGCTTCTAAGGGACAAGTGGCCTTTCACACACCCCGTAAGGGTCGGGCTAGGCCACCCCCTACCAGCACCTCTGAAACTTCCTCTCAACTGGGAGAGGGTGACTCAGTGGACCTCGACATGTCAGACATGCCCCTCTCGGAGGACGAGGAGACGGCACCTGAGCAGGCAACGAGCTCTGGACTCTTTAACCCAGCGCTCCTAAAATCACTCCTGGTAAAGGCTGTTTCCACAGTCAACCTAACATCAGTACAGGATGAGAAGCCCTCAACAAGCAAGGAGGCCAATCCTCTGTTTGCCAAAAAGGTTCCACAAGATAAGTACATCCCATGTGCGGAGGTCTTCATGACCACGCTGGAGGAACAATGGTCCTCACTTGCAAGCCCACCGGCACCAAACAGCGCGGAAAGAAAGCTTTTCAATCTATCTCCCTCCTTCTCTAACATGTTAGAGGTTCCCACTGTCGATAACCCATTAATCTCATTATTTTCTACCTCCGCGATTCCAGGAGACATGGCGGAGGTCTTGAGGCCTGAGGAGAAGAAATTTGAACACTCACTCCGGCGTTCCCATATGGCTGCAGCCTGGGCGGCCAGAGCAGCCACTTCCTCATCTTTCTTCGCGAGGGCCAGCATCATGTGGCTGAGGGAACTGCAAGGCACGGTGCCTCCAGACCAGGTCAGAATACACCAAACATTGGCCAAGCTCCTCGCGGCCTCGCAATTTGTCTCAGACGCTTCACTGTACGCAACAAAGTATGCGGCTAGATCCATTGCGGCCACAGTGGCCTCACGTAGGCTACTATGGCTCAAAAATTGGAAGACAGACCTGAGGTCCAAATGGCGTCTTTCGACGTCCAAATACAGTGGAGTAGACCTATTTGGTTCCATTCTGGACCCACATGTCAGCGAAGGCAGAGACAAGAAAAAAATCCTAGTACACCCATCAAAGAAGTTAGACAGGAGAGGCAGTCAGGACTTCCGGAGACAGGGTTCCCGCCCAGGAAGCCCCTGGGAATGGAGGCAGCCCTTTCGATCAGGGCAATCCTGGGACTGGCCCAGAGGCTCACGATCCTTCTACCCCAGACAGGATCGAACCCAGGATCGCCAGAGCCCGGGAGCCAGGGGCCAGTTCCAGTCCAGACGCCCATATAGGGGAGCGGGAGGCAGATCCTTTAAACGCACCAAGTGACGCCAAACAGGATACTCCCATTGGGGGCCGGTTAGGAAATTTCATCAGGGTCTGGGAGCTGACCACGACCGACTCCTGGGTCCTGGAAACGATCAGACATGGCCTGACCTTAGACTTCTGCTCTCCCCCACCAAACCGGTTCATCAGATGTCCCATCTCCAGAAGAGCACACAAGACGAGGCTGATAACTTCGGCTATAGTCCACCTCCTGCCAATTCAGGCCATAGAGAAGGTACCAAAGGAGGAGGAGGGAAGAGGATTTTACTCTATCCTCTTCGTCATCCCAAAGACATCAGGAGGGTGGAGAGCAATCTTGGACCTGAAGGGCCTGAACTATTTCATAAAGTACAGGAGGTTCAAGATGCACTCCTTAAAGTCCATACTAGCCAGCGTCAGGGAAGACGATCTACTATCCTCAATAGATCTCACAGAGGCGTACCTACACATCCCCATCCACCCCAGCTACCGGAAATTCCTCAGATTTACCTACGCGGGGCGACATTACCAATACAGGGCATTACCCTTCGGACTGTCGTCAGCACCAAGGGTATTCACAAAGATCTTAGCTGTACTAGCGGCCCATCTCAGGTTGATTCCGGTTCGCGTCCAGTTTTATCTGGACGACATCTTGATTCAGTCCAGATCTCGGGAACAAGCAAGGACAGATCTCAAGACCACAATCCGAACCCTACAGGGGCACGGATTTTCGGTCAATCTAAACAAGAGCCACCTCATTCCCTCAAGGAGACTGCAACACCTGGGCGCGGTGATAGACACGTCACAGTGCAGGGTATTCCTTTCCCAGGAGCGACTGATCAGCATATCCAAGCTAATCCACCAAATTCAAAAGATCAGGAGAGTGCCCTTGCTACAACTCTCGAAGCTCCTGGGAAAGATGATATCTTGCATGGGCATCATCCCATGGGCAAGGCTCCACTCGAGGGAGTTGCAGTGGTTCCTCCTACCCTACCAGAGGAGGAACCTCAGCACCTCCAACAGGAGTGTGCTGGTACCAGCACAGGTGATGAAATCACTAAAATGGTGGCTATCCCCCATGACACTCAAGGGGAGCATATTCAGGGAACCGAACAGGGTCACGCTCACGACAGATGCGAGCCTGTTCGGATGGGGAGCCCATCTGGGGACCCAGATAGCACAGGGCCAGTGGGGTCAAAAGGACCTGTCACACAGCATCAACTGGCTAGAGCTCCGGGCCATACACCTGGCCCTCCGTCATTTCTCACACCTAGTAACGAGGAGACACGTCCTCGTGCTTACAGACAATGTAGCAGCCAAGGCACATGTAAACAAGGAGGGAGGAACGAGATCAGTGGAACTAATGAAAGAAGCATTGGTTCTGGCTCGGTGGGCAGAAGCCAATGTGAGTTCCATCAGAGCGGAACACATCTCAGGGGAAACAAACACCCAGGCGGACTCCCTGAGCAGAGCCAAGGTGGACCAGTCGGAATGGCGTCTGGACCCGGCTCTCTTCGAGGAGATCTCCCGGAGGTTCGGACAACCGCACCTAGATCTATTTGCCAACCACAAGAATACACAACTCCCCAGGTTCTTCTCCAGATTCCCGTCCCCGGGATCGGAGGGAACGGATGCTCTCAGGTGCCGGTGGCCGGCGCAACTCCTGTACGCCTTCCCACCGCTGCCACTAATACCGGCAACCATACGCAAGATGATCCTGGAGGGCGCAGAAATGGTCTGCATTGCCCCTCACTGGCCACGGCGCCCGTGGTTTGCCGACCTCGTGGACCTTTCGATATCACCTCCGTGGAGGATTCCCCCGGACAGGGTAAAACTCAGTCAGGGCAAGCTTGTACACCCAGATCCCCAGTGGCTACAACTAGCCGCTTGGCATTTGAGCGGCAAAGCTTAACTAAACAATCTTATTCTGCAGGGGTGATATCGATCATACAGGCATCACGAAGGGCGTCCACCAATAGGATTTACGACGCTACATGGAAGGGATTCTGCAGGTGGTGCGCTTCGCTTCACCTAGACCCGACCACAGTATCTATCCCCAATATCCTAGACTACCTATTGGAGGGTCTTAATAGGGGCCTGTCAGTCAATACCATCCGCAGACAGATTTCGGCCCTCTCAACCGTACTCTCCTGCGACAACTTAACTTCCCTAGCACAACATCCAGCGATTAATGCCTTCTTAAAAGGGGCGTCTAACACAAAGCCCCCAGTCATACACAGGTACCCGTCCTGGAACCTGCCTAGGGTCCTTCTAGCCTTGACATCTGCACCCTTCGAACCTCTTGAAACATGCTCACTCCATCACCTATCACTGAAGGTAGCTTTCCTTGTGGCAATTACTTCGGCAAGGAGAATTTCAGAACTAGCAGCTCTGTCAGTAAGGAAGGATCTGTGTACCTTTTTCAAAGACAGGGTCGTTCTTAGACCAGACCCGACCTTCATCCCGAAGGTAAATAGCACCTTTCACAGATCTCAGGAACTTACGCTTCCTGATTTCTGTCCAAGACCCAAACATAAGCTAGAACACAGATGGCACAAGCTAGACGTACGGAGAGCACTGTGTTTCTACGTGAAACGCACCTCGGCTTTCCGAAAGACTGAAGCATTATTTGTGTCCTTTCAACCATCAACTATGGGAAAGAAGGTATCTTCTTCCACCATAGGCAGGTGGATCAGAGCCTGCATAGCGCAGGCCTACGTCTCACAGGATTTGCCAGCACCCACTCAGGTGACTGCCCACTCAACTCGGAGCGCAGCCACATCTGCGGCGTGGCTAACGCAAGCTCCGGTGGAAGAGATTTGCAGGGCCGCAACCTGGTCCTCACCTTCGGTTTTCATTCGACATTACCGTTTAGACTCCCTAGCAGCAGCAGACGCGGCTTTTGGCAGAAGAGTTCTTCAACAGGTCGTATCTGCTCAGAGTTCGGTAGCCTAGACATTCCCTCCCAGGGGGACATGAGGGCTTTGGTATGTCCCATCCATTTGGACTCTACAGTCATCCTGCTGGAGAAGGGGCGTTGTCTTACCTGAACGCCTTTTCTCAGCAGGATGATGTAGAGTCCAAGCCCACCCAGAGGATAGGTCTAGGCAGGGATATAATAAAGATATAATAAAGAGCTGCAAGGTTAATTCCAACAAAGTTTCTCGCCTAAGTCAAAACTGGGGTCACGCCCAAAGGAAGGGGTGTGGCCGAAGTTTTTACCCAGTCTGCCAGGCAGGAAGGCCGTCATAGAACCCATCCATTTGGACTCTACATCATCCTGCTGAGAAAAGGCGTTCAGGTAAGACAACGCCCCTTCTCAAATCTGGAGAGCACCATGTGTGGGAAGACTGGTACACACAAACAAATCAGTGGATTTAAATCCAGAGAAGCAACCTTCTATTAACTATTCCCTTTTTCTTCCAGGTTTTCTTTTTTTTTAGTTGGTGGGAGAGTCTAATTTTTTAAATATACTTAAGCCTCTGTAGGCTTATCACAATTTTGTGTGTGTTTGTATTTCTTATCAAAAATTGCACCATCGATTCTGGGTGACTTGCCCCAGATTTCTGCAATATAATGCCGGGGATTCTGAGATATGTGGGCCATGTATAGCTCACATGTTTTCTCTCCCTGAGCTAAATTGTTCTCCAAATATAAATATCTCATTCTACAACAGTAGCACCCACAGTGTAGTTCCTTAGAAGAAACACTTGCTGCCCATCAGCCTTAGACATGATCAGTTTAAACATGACTGCTTAGTTTTCTTTTCAACACTCATTCAACTCCTTTAACTCCACTAAAAAAAGTCTTCTATTTCTACATATCTCATGTCATGGTTCAGCTGCCTGCACAAACTACATGCTGTCAGTCACTTTAAAGTACTGTGGAAAGAACATTGTTGTTCCCTTTCTATGCACAGCTCTGCAGAGTCAGATTGCTTAATATACAGGTAATCTCGATTTACAACCACAGTTGGGACCAGAGTTTGCATTGTTAAATAAGGCAGTTGTTAAATGAGTCACATCCAATTTCACAATCTTTTCTGCCAGTGAAATGAATCACAGTCGCACTTGATAAGTTTATAAGGGAAGCCAGATTCGTTAACAGATTCAGCCAGCTTCCCTTATAAAGTTTGCTTGTTGGAAGCTGAGCTGGCTGGAAAATTGCAAATGGTGATCACAATGACCCCAGGGTCAATCCAACTATACAGAATAATAGAGTTGGAAGGGCTTTAGTGCATCTTCTTCACTGTTCGTCAGATATTCTTCTGATGTCCTTTTTTCTTCTTTGGTATACTTGCAACAATGCTTCTTGATAAATAGTTTGTCAACTTCTCTGAGTGTATGACAGGAATGATCTACTGTAATTATTTTTCCTGTCTTCATATCTGGGCTTTAAGTTCAGCTTAAATCCAGTCCACCCTTCAAATGACTGGAATTGCCTAGTGTTAATAGCTTTGTGGCATTTCTGCCACTGAGCTTGAACTTTTAAGATCTTGTTCACTCTTCTGATGTATTCCTGACTTTCTTGATTTCAGTGTGCTTGATGTCAGGGATCTTCTCCAGCATGATGACTGAAGAATCCACTAATGGGTTATTTCAGTCCTCCTGCCCAATCAGACTAAGTTGTCAAGTTGTCATGCCCCTCTTTGACCGGGACCTCCCAGTTTCATCTTAGTCTTTCGCCCATGAGGACGTGATAACCTGACTCTCAGATCGTTTGGATAGCAGGTCAGACTAGATATTATCAATCCATTGGTGGATTCTTCTTGAGCTTGGGAGAATTAGTGGTGATTATTCCCTTCTCTGGGAGATCTGAATCCTTTTTCCCTTTGCCTTCAGGGCTAGAGTAACATTCCCCTCCAGGATAGGGTGGGGGGGTTTCTTTTCACTGAATTCAGCAGTCTGCTGAGTGGGGGGAGTTTTCCCTTCGTTATAGTTACAGGGGGGATTGAGTATTCCCACTCCCCTGGCAAGCGTGCATGCTTTCAGGCTGGTGGCCACCATTTTGAGGCCACGTGGCTTCTTCTCTGACTGGGCCCAGTCAGTGATTCCTATAGCGGTCGCCATTTTGAATCCACGGAGCTCAGCTTTCGCTGACGTTTTCTCCGGCCGAAGCACAGCTGAGTTGATTGTTTGAAGTGAGCGACGGGAGGAATATTGCCTGGAAATTTTTCGTTGTATCTCCGGCTGCCACTGAAGAGGACGAAGCTTCGGTTTACAGCGGTGAGCTGATTCACGCCTAACAACTGTTAGGCGTGATTTGCTAAAATGATTTCTGCATTTCAGAAAAGCCTCAAATTTTGCCTTCTTAACTTCTGTGTACCTTCTGACTGTTTTAAGAGTCTCATTATACCCCCCTCCCCCTTCCTTCCTCACCGGAGCTCAGGGCGTCCACCATTTTGAGGCACATTTACACAGGGAAACACCCATTTAATACCCAGGCTTGGACGCCATTTTGTGAGCTTGTTTAAATAACTTTCTGCAGCTATATTTTGTTCTGCATAAGTTTTAACTGGTATAGTGACATATATTTCTACATATGCTCTTGCATTATCTATATTCACTTTATCATTGAGCTTAAGTGTTTCAGAACCATTATTCCTATTGAAGACATCTAATATCAACAAGAGTGTAGAACCATTGCTGAAGCGACAGTCCTTCAGGCCCTGCTCGCCACATTGCCTGTATCTGCCACTTTGCATCTAGTGGTTGCTTCAAGATCCTGACCATTGCCACTATTGTGGGACACGTGTGATTTCGTCACCAACTTGGCCTCAGGCCACCACATTGACTGGGTGACGAGCGCTTCAGCGCCAGGCATGAGCCAGGTTAGCAAGTGGGCAGGCTCACGCTAATCCATGTGAAGTCAGTCCCTCTTAAGGGGGGGGCTCCTGACGTCCCTTGCAGAGTGAGTCAGTTCCAGAGTCACCTCTGAGGTGCATCTCAATTGATATGGCAGAAACCACTGAGCCACAGCCTTTGAGCCGGCATCCGAGGCGCCTAGAGGTAAGGCCAAAGCCAAATCAAAGTACGGCAGGAAGGCTGGCAAGGCAAGCGATAGGCAGGCCGACCGAACACACAGAGCCCTGGAGAAGCAATTCTCCTGGGACAACACTTGTCTGCTGAGAGAGGTCGTACGCTGTCAACCTCCACACCACTGGACACGGGGGCGCATCAACCGTACACTTCGAGAGCTTGGTCACCTGAGAATGTGCATCAGCAGGCCTCGACTCAGACCTTTGGTCAGGGAGGACCACCTCTGTTCGGGGAGGACCTCGATCTGCCCGGCCCGTCAACGGCACCCACCGCTGCCATCACACCAACTGCTGCGGGGTTATGGCCTCCGCTAGAGCAGTCCTTCTCTGACCAGCTTCAAGTATGGATATCGCAGGCTGTATTCCAACCCATGGCATCGGGTCAGCATCAGGCGTCTCCCATTCCAGGGCCTTCTGCACTGGCCACCTCTGCATGACCTCCACTGGATCGTTCAGGTATGGTTTCCCCATCCCATTCTCCTGAATCCGACTATTCCAACGTTTCGGATTATGAGCAAGGTATGGACCGTTTGTCTGATTGTGAGGAACCTACCTATCCATGAATCTCAGCCCATGGCAGAGCTATTTAATGCTTTGCTATTTCCTTCCTTGCTGCGCAGAGCCTGTGCAGTGGGTAAGCTTTCCTCCCATCCGGCTCCAGTCCCACAGCCTTCCTCTGATCAGGACACTAATCCCCTGTTTGCTGAGCCTGTAGATAAATTCCCTGTCCCCCGTTATTCCTCAAAAATATTCAGGGACAGTGGGAGTCACCGGCAGCTCAGCCGACCCAGGGAGCGGCGGAGCGCAAGATAGTGGACATGGCAAAGAATTTGACAGATTTATTGGAGGTGCCAAAAGTATTTGAATCATTGGCTCCGCTTTTTTCGACTGCCAGTCTCCTGGCAGATGTCTCGGATGCCCTTAAGGCAGAAGATAAAAAATCTGAAATGGCCTTACGCAAGGTCCATTTGGCATCTGCATGGGCAGCAAAGGTGGCAACTTCCACTTCTTTCTTTGCCAGGATTTCAATTACCTGGCTTCGACAGTTGCAGGACAGAATTCCGTTAGACGAGGTCAGGATCCATCAGGATTTAACCAAACTAATAGCCACATCTGAGTATATGGCGGATGTCTCCCTGTACTTGGCCAAGCATCAGCCCGAGCAATGGCTTCCAGCATAGATGCTAGGAGGCTTCTATGGCTCAAAAACTGGAGAGCTGAGAGCAAACATAAGTGGTGTGCGGCCACTGCCCCCTTCACGGGTGGCAGATTATTTGGGGAGGCCCTAACGCCATATTTCATCGAAAACAAACAGAAAACAAAGGTTATTTCTCATTTGGCAAGGAGAACTAACAGACATTTTCTCCCTTATAGTCCCCAACAGTCCTTTCGGACTGGGGCCACAATGGAACCTGCACAACCATACCAACCCCCAGCCCCTAAGACTGAGCACTCCTTTGACAGGCCAAAGTATAGGGACAGAATCCAGTACCAGCCCCAAAATAAACATTCCTTTCGTGGCAGAGGGGGTCGCCCCTTCCGTCGCGCCAAGTGACTCAGAGGGGACTCCCCCCATTGGCGGCAGACTTACTCTCTTTATCAGCCAATGGGAAAACACGACCACAGACTCCTGGGTTCTGCGCACCATAAGAGAAGGCCTGTCCCTGGAGTTCAAATCCATGCCAGTAGATCATTTCGTGTCTTGCCCAGCCATGAGAAACTCTATAAAAAGAGGGCTCATGGAAGACGCCATCCAACACTTACTCACCATCAAGGCCATAGAGGAGGTCCTCCTGAACCAGGCGGGACTGGGTATTACTCCATTCTATTTGTAGTTCCAAAATCTTAAGGAGGATGGAGGGCAATTCTCGATCTCAAGGGGCTGAATCTCCACCTTCAATACTGGAGGTTCAAGATGCAGACGTTACATTCCATCTTAACCAGTATCAGGCGGGGGGATCTATTGACTTCAATAGATCTAAAGGAGGCATACCTGCACATCCTTATCCTCCCGGACCATCGCAGGTATCTGCGATTCTGCTACCTCGGCCGTCGCTTTTAATACCAGGCTCTCCCATTCGGCCTCTCCTCAGCCCCCAGGGTCTTTACCAAGATCCTGGCAGTGCTGGCATCTCATTTAAGGTTGGTCCCCGTATGGGTCCAGTGTTATCTAGATGACATTCTGATCCAGTCCCTGTCAGTCTCGACCGCCCATTCGGATTTGGCCCTCACAATAAGGACCCTACAGAACCACGGGTTCTTGATAAATTTCAAAAAGAGCCAGATGACTCCCTCCACCCACCTACTACATCTGGGCGCGGTGATAGACACGGACTTTTGTCACATGTACCTATCAGGAGCAGCGCAGGAGCATCAGAGACCTGGTACTCGATGCGCAGAAGCAGGACTGTGTCATTGGCCACACTTTCTCAACTCATGGGGAAGTTAATATCCTGCATAGCAATAGTGCCGTGGGCCCGGTTACACGCACAGGACCTTCAGTGGTTCCTACTTCCGTATCAAAGACAGCACACCAGTACATCCAACCAGTTGGTGCGCATTCTTCATCATGTGTTTCTCTCTCTCTCAGCTGGTGGACTTCATCGGACATTCACAAGGGGACTCTATTCAAAGAGCCCAGTCGAGTCAGGGTGACCATGGACGCAAGTCTCTTCGGTTGGGGTGCACATCTCCAATCCCAGATGGCTCAGGGTCAGTGGTCACAGACAGATCTCAGGCACAGCATAAATTGGTTGGAGCTCAGAGCAATCCACCTAACTCTCAAACAGTTTCACACAGTAATCGGGGCAACATGTGCTGGTCCTGATGGACAACGTGGCGGCAAAAGCTCACGTGAATCGGCAAGGGGGTACCCGGTCCAAGTCCCTCATGACAGAGACTCGAGCATTGAGCTCCTGGGCAGAGAAACACCTGCTCTCCATCAGGGCCGAGCATATCTCGGGAGAGGCAAACCGGCAGGCAGACTTCCTCAGCAGGTCGATAGTGGATCATTCGGAGTGGATGTTACATCCAGATATATTCAGGGAGATCTTGGGCAGATTTGGTCGTCCGACCGTGGACTTGTTCGCCTTGCCAGGGAACACCCAGCTGCCCAGATTCTTTTCTCGATTCCCCTCCTGGGGAGCAGAGGGGGTGGATGCCCTGTGGCCGCAAGGCCTGTTGTACGCTTTCCCCCCACTGCCTCTGCTTCCAGCAGTTATCAGAAAGATCCTGGAGGAGCAGGCGGAACGGATCTTTATAGCTCCTCACTGGCCCAGAAGACCATGGTTCGCAGACCTGGTGAGCCTTTCAGCCTCAGCCCTGTGGAGGATTCCCGACAACCGAATACGGTTGGCGCAGGGGGATCTTCAGCATCCAGAACCCCAATGGCTTCAATTGACCACCTGGCACTTGAACGCCGCACCCTGACTAAGGAATCGTATTCGGTGGAGGTGATTGATATGATCCAGGCGGCCAGGAGACCGGCAACTAACCGTATTTACGACCATATGTGGAAGAACTTTTGTCACTGGTGCGACAGGAATCACGTGAGTCTGTCACAGGTAACCATTCCCAGGGTGCTAGAATATTTAATGGAGGGCGTCAAAAAGGGGTTGGCGCCCAACACTATCCACAGATAGTTAACGGCACTTTCCTCTGTACTCTCATAGGACTCCTCAGAGTCCTTATCAAAACACCTCACCATCCGGTCCTTCCTCAAGGGAGTCACTAATAATAGACCACCTATGGTTCATAGGTATCCTTCTTGGAACTTACCTCGGGTTCTTCAGGCACTAACCTTATCTCCCTTTGAACCACTTAGACCATGTTCCTTACGGCACTTGTCACTCAAGGTCTCTTCCTGATTGTAATTACTTCAGCCAGGCGCATATTGGAATTGGCTGCCTTATCGATGAGAAAGGACCTGTGCACGTTTCATGAGGACAGAGTGGTTCTTAGACTAGACCCTTCCTTTATTCCAAAAATAAATACAGTATTCCATAGAGCGCAGGAGATCATTCTTCCAGACTTCTGCCCTCACCCGTCGCATGACTTGGAACGGCAATGGCACTCACTTGACGTAAGGAGAGCCTTACGCTGTTATATCAAGCGCACGGCGCCTTTCCGTAAGTCGGAAGCCCTGTTTGTTTCCTTTCAGCCTTCCTCAATGGGCCAAAAGGTGTCAGCTTCCACCATAGGTAGGTGGATCAGGGCCTGTATCACAAGTGCGTACGGCTCACTTGCCTTGCCCGTTCCTACTCATGTGATGGCTCACTCAACCCGCAGTGCTGCCACAACGGCGGCGTGGGCAACCCAAGCGTCCATTGAAGAAATTTGCAGGGTAGCGACATGGTCTTCACCTTCACCCTTCATTAGACATTACCGTCTGGACAAATTTGCATCGGCTGAGGCCACTTTTGGTAGACGTATTTTACAACAAGTAGTCACACCATCAGGGGGACTGGCCCCAACTGAACCCCACCCATAGGGACTCGGGAAGCTTTGGTACATTCCATTGGTGGATTCTTCAGTCATCATGCTGGAGTAGGAGCATTGGCTTACCTGAACGCCTTTTCTCAGCATGATGATGAAGAATCCACGCCCTCCCATCTAGTGGTTAGTTAGGTCCGGGTTGGGGGCCTGTTCTTGTTTTTTTCTGGATACCTGCTTGAGAGTCATCATGTCGAACTGTTGTCATTGGCTACGCCGTCGATGAAACTGGGAGGTCCCGGTCAAAGAGGAGCATGACAACTTGACAACTTAGTCTGATTGGGCAGGAGGACTGAAATAACCCATTGGTGGATTCTTCATCATCATGCTGAGAAAAGGCGTTCAGGTAAGCCAACGCTCCTTCACCCAGACTCTTGATGTTATTTCCATGGGTCATCTTGAATCCTTCAGTTGTCACTATTTTTTCCCCTGTTGATGGTAAGAGTGGCACATTTGCCTAGTTCAAATTCCATTACCATATCTTGGCTGTATATTTGGGCAGCAGTTGCTGAGTACCATTTCAGATGGTGTTTTTCCATGCAGTTTCAGATTGTCCATGTAAAAGAGGTGGGATAGCCTGGCAGATATTTTTGATGTGTGGTGACCTGACTTGATCAGTTTTTTTTTTTTTGAGTGTCCTTGAAAGATTTTTCTCTTAATATTAATGTTTCCCAGTCTATTAACATTTACCAGCAACTGTTTCTTCCATTCTGCCATTGATCTTTTCACAAAGCTTCTGGTGTCCTCAATCCCAGCTACGTTCATGTTGGTCTTCCTTCTTTTGCAGTTTCCCAAACACATCTTGTCAATTAGGAGCTGAACCTTTGTCCCTTGGCTGTTCAGGCAGTTTCCTTTCTGCTCAGATAGAAAGAGCTAGTTTTCAATTACAGTAGGTGCTGTTGGACTGCATTAGCTGCCGTACTAGTTAGCAATTTGAAAATTATCGGTAAGCAGATAGTTGCCTGGTGCTGGCCCTTTGTTTGATTTTTCATTATCAGGAAGGTTTGGTCAGATATTAACCAATCTTCAGTTTACCTCATTGCAATATGTTAAGTTGTTTGGTGATGAGTGGGTGGCAAACCAGTTAAATGTTTCAACCCAAAACCATGCAGTTCATCTTCACCTGGTGCTGACCAATTCTTGATTTTTCTTGCTCTTTTCTCCACCATTTCTGGTGTTGCATACCAGTTGTGCACTTTTCTAGATGATGAGGCCTGTGCTCAGTTACTCATGCTTTGGCCATCTTTTCTCTGGAGTACTGCAATACTCACTAAATGGGCTACCCTTGAAGAATATTTGGGAGCTTCGGTTGCTTCAGAACACAGCGTTGTAGACAATTCAGCAGGCCCCTGGGATGTAACAACATCTTGTCTATGGCTGTTACGTTGTTTTATTACTTACAATACTTCCTTGCTTTTTTTTTTGTCTCTATGTGTTATTTCTTATTCAGGTATTCTTTGGTCTTCTTGTTCTTCAACTTCTTTTACTTCATCTATGCATACAATCTTAACTTATTATTTTCCAGCCTGATCTTCCATTTTGATGATGCATTGTTTGGCTTTAGTTTTTATTTATTGATTTTGCATCTAAGGTCTTATAACTGCAGTTCTGCTATACATCAATTGGGTTTTTTTTTGCAGTGAGCTGATGCTTATATTTAATATTACAGCATCACCATCCTTCAATAGTTGTGCTAGCTATTCTGTTACTTTGTGCTGTCCTAGATGCTTAATTATTCTTCATTTCAGTTCTCTTTATTTCCCAGTTGAGCATTTTGTTCTGTCTGAGGAGACGGTAGAAGAGAGGACGGCTGATTTGAGAATGAAAATGGTTCAATAGTGATGCTGGTTCTATTATTATAGGTTGGTCATACAGTCAACCAGATGTTTAGACTGGATTGGATTTTTTTGTCCACTTATAAAATCCTTCCCAAGGACCTGGAATTTTTATTATACAAATTATGACTTAAGATTATGCATGTGAACATAGTAGCCCATATTCTCTTTTTTCTTGTTCTAAAAAGCAAAGAGAAAAAATGGGGAAAGAGTGATGAAGAAGCCTTAAAAATAAATACACAGATGTTACTAGCCCAGCTACCCACACATACTTAATGTAAGTGAAAAAGAAGAAAACTTCTTTGAATGCTTCTCTTTCCGTGTGCTCTTGTTCATAGTTTGCTAGGTAAGTAATCATTTTCAAATCTTACTGACAGATTGGCTGGGATCTAAGGATTGCTCAAAGAGCCTAACCCAGCTGTTGCCAAATTGCTGTCCTCCCGGGAGCTTATGCTTCAAATTTCAGAATTCACATGGGTCACTGAAGTTGAAGTGCAGCAGACGATGAGGTTGGAGCAAGTTAGTAGATAGGTGCTTCTTCAAATATAGGGATTATATCATTCTTCAGATTGCATTGATAGCACTAAATAGTAGATACCTAGGTCCCTTCAATTTAAAAGCAAACTGAGAGATCTCTTAGAGCTGTAGTGAGGCAACCTCAGGACTCAGAACAAGTGCTCTCTGAGCTCTTTAGAGTAGAATCCAATGTTGTATATTGATAACCAGAGGAGATGGCCGTATCTTGGTAGATTCTGACAAAACTAACCAGGTTCTGTTCCTGTTTGTTCTTGGATAAAAAGCCACCAGTCTCTAATCTCAGTGCATTAGACTTTTGAAGTTTAAGAAGACAAAAGAAAACCAGCTCCACATGTTACCATAAAATCAGCATGAATGTAGTATCCACGTAGTCACTGAAAATTGAGTTCAACACCAGGAAGGCTTTATCTTCAGTATCAAATGAAGGGCTCCAGTGCTGTTGTATCCATTTATTCCTCTTGGCTCCCTGTACTG
Organism: Crotalus tigris; assembly: GCF_016545835.1. Taxonomy (NCBI): domain Eukaryota; kingdom Metazoa; phylum Chordata; class Lepidosauria; order Squamata; family Viperidae; genus Crotalus; species Crotalus tigris. The sequence continues at coordinate 384,382 of NW_024100458.1, forward strand.
TGGTCTTCTCAGCAGGCCTGCTCTTCCTTCAGCTGGAATTGCTGTTGGTTGAGCAATGAAATTCCTTTTACACACACCTTTTACAGAATGCCCTTTTATATTCTTGCAAATTTCTGAAATCAATTCCTTCCACTTCTTACTCAGTACTAATGTTATATATCTGAAAACATTTATTTATAATAAATATAAGTTCCAGTTTCATGTAATGGTTAGTTAAGGCACCATACTAGAAGCTGGGTAATTGAACTCTAGTCCTGCTTTAGGTATGAAGTCAGCTGGGTGACACTCAGCCCTACAAAGACAACAGTGGCAAATCATTTCCAAAACTCTTGCAAAAAAACCTCTAAAACCTTGCAGGAACTCATCTAGATAGTCATCAGGACTGACACAAAAACATCTTCCCTCCCAAATTTGAATACAACTTAGCTACAACTTTCAAAGACTTTCTACGTATAATACTTTCAGCATTGAGATGCTTCTTATTTTACTCCCCCACCCCAAAAAAGATTTCCTTTTTTAAAAAAAAAAAAAAAAGTTAATAACCCTCCCAAACTACAGTACATTAGAATTGTTTTCTCTCATATCACATAAAAATTCCTTTAAAAATAAAAATAATCTAACTTCCCTGCCGTGTCATTCTTCCCCACCAAGAAAGTAAATTTCAACCAAATACAAGACTAGTGATGATGAATAAAATCATATTCTCTATAAGACAAGCTATAAAAGCCCTTGTTTTTCAGTTGCTTGGAAGAATCATAAACATTTATATTCCCAACTTTAAATTAAGGAAAATAAGTTATCTTATCCTGAGTCAAGCTATTAATCTATCTAGCTGTGGACTACCTGACTGGTAGTGGGTCTCCAGAGGTTCAAGTAGGAGTCTGTCAGTTCTAAGTAGAAATGCTGGAACTAGTGTCCTTTCCTATGCAAAGCAGATTGTCTATGATTGTACTACATACCCCAGAGAGCAAAAAAGTAACTATCAAAATCTGCCAGGTGGATCACTGAATTGCTGACCATTGAATCACTATAGAAGCCATTTGTTATTGTTAGTTGCGAAGTCATGTCCGACCCATCGCGACCCCATGGGCAACATTCCTCTAGGCCTTCCTGTCCTCTACCATCTTCTGGAGTCCATTTAAGCTCACGCCTACTGCTTCAGTGACTCCATTCAGCCATCTCCTTCTCTGTCGTCCCCTTCTTCTATTGCCCTCCATCTTTCCCAGCGTTAGGCTCTTCTCCAGTGAGTCCTTCCTTCTCATTAGGTGGCCAAAGTATTTGAGTTTCAACTTCAGGATCTGGCCTTCTAAAGAGCAGTCAGGGTTGATCTCCTCTAGGACTGACCGGTTTGATCGCCTTGCAATCCAGGGGACTCGCAGGAGTCTTCTCCAGCACCATAATTCAAAGGCCTCAATTCTTTAGCGCTCAGCCTTTCTTATGGTCCAACTTTCACAGCCATACATTGCAACTGGGAAAACCATGGAGTTGACTTTTGTTGGCAGGGTGATGTCTCTGCTTTTTAGTACGCTATCTAGATTTTAATACCATTTCCCCCAATATTTATAAAATCTTAAAAGCTTAATTATTACTTTATACATCATTGATTTCTATTCACTTTTTATTCAGTGGATATAAAAAGTCTACACACCCCTGTTAAAATGCCAGGTTTTTGAGATGTTAAAAAAAAATAGAACAAGGTAAATACTTTAGAATTTGTTTCCACTTATGACATATAAGCTATACAATTCAATTAGAAAACAAACTGAAATCTTTAAGGGGGGAAAGGAACAATAACAATTGACAATAACATGGTTGCATAAGCGTGCACACCCTTAAAGTAATACTTTATTGAAGCACTTTTTGATTTTATAATAGCGTTCAGTCTTTTGGGATTGGAGCCTCTCAACATGGTACATCTTTGCCTTGAGAATCTTTGCCCATTCTTTCTTGCAAAAACACTCCAGATCTGTCAGGTTGTGAGGACATCTCCTGGACACAGCTCTCTTCAGGTCACCCCACTGATTAAGGTCCGGGCTCTGGCTGGTCCATTCCAAAACTTTGATCTTCTGATGAAACCATTCTTGTTGATTTGGAGGTATGCTTTGGGTCGTTGTTGTGTTAAAAGATGAAATTCCTCTTCATCATCTTCAGTTTAGAAGAATTTTGTTCCAAAAATTGACTTGATATTTGGAATTGTTCATAATTTTCTCCACCTTGACAAAAGTCCAGTTTCAGTTGAAGAAATGCACCACCAAACCATGCTTCGCCATGCTTCACCTTAGTCTCATCAGAGCATAACACATTTTCCGCCATATTTTGTTAGATTTGATGTCAGTTTTTGCAAAATGTAGCCAGGCATGGATGTTTTTCTTTGTAAGAAAGGGCTTCCATCCTGCTGCTCTGCCCCACGGTCCAGACATATGAAGAATACAGGAAATTGTTGTCACATATAATACAGAACCAGTACTTGCCAGAAATTCATGCAGCTCTCCTTCAATGTTTCTGTAGGCTTTTTGGCAGCCTATCAGACCAGTTTTCTTCATGTTTTTTCATCAATTTTGGAGGGACATCCAGCTCTTACAAGTAATAATGTTACTATTATGCCATATTTTCTCTGCTTCTCTGTGTTCCTTGGTATATCCCAGTGGTGGCGAACCTATGGCACGGATGCCAGAGGCGGCACTCAGAGCCCTCTCTGTGGGCATGTGCGCCGTTGCCCCAGTCCTTCAGCTGGGTTTATATAAAACCTTTTTGCTTTAGGCTTCCGCCGCCGTGTGCAAAAAAAAAAAAAAAAAAAAGGTTCAATCAGTCAATTTCAACTTCTCATGGGAAAAAAAAAAGATCTTGCAAAGTTGGAATTACGAACTTTTTAGTCCCACCCAGTCTGCCATTACCACTGCAGCCATATCCACCCAATGGGCCACGGCACTCAACAATGCATAAGTGGGTTTTGGGTTACAGTTTGGGCACTCAGTCTCTAAAAGGTTCACCATCACTGGTATATCCAATACCTTGGAAATTGTTTTGTACCCTTTCCTGGCTGATAGCTTCCAGTCTTTGATGCTTTGTAAGCTCTTTGCTGATCATGACTGTTGCTGTAAGAGGCAACTGAGTAAATAACAGAAAAATCCTATTAGAACAGCTGAACTTTATATGGAGTCTTCAGAATCACTTTCACTGATGGCAGGTGTGTACTGACTACATGCTGCAGACTGGTGCAGGACCAGGGATTGGGGGGCCTGTCCTAGAGGGCTCTTTAGCAAAAATTATTGAGGTGAAAGGGATAGAATTACATTTCAGCAATTGAACTGTTTCCCATTTAGACTCTAATTATCCTCAATTTATTAGGCTAGTGACCTTTTTAGTTTATTTTGTATAGCCTTCCTGGGATCTCATGGGGAGGCAGATCTTCTCGCTGATAACAGAAAAACTTGGAGTTGGTGGTTTGAAGATGCTATCCATTTGTAGAGTAAAGGCATTTAAGTAGAAAGGCTAAGGAAGGAGTTAGAGAAGAGCCTACTGTACCATAGTGAACAATAGACTGGCTTCTGTAGAGCCAATTTAATATGCAATCTGATTCAAAAAGAACACTTCTGGTGTTTGCATAAGTGGGTTCCAGTGATGTGTTTTTTACTTCTTTTGTTGCTTGTGTATAGAATTCTAATTCAAACTATTTAAAACACTTCTCTTATTTGCTATGTTCGAAAATTCCATACCAGTATCTCTGGTATAAAAGCTACAGTACTATAGAATTCTAATAACGGTTATTTAGACAATTAGTTGATAAAAGAGGTATAATTTCTTCTCCTCAAAATGTCAGGTGCCTCTATGGACATCATTTTTTGGCAGTGTGCAACCATGATGTGAGGACAATTTTAAGATTGCAGGAAGGGATAACTAATTCAATTAAACTGCTAGAGGATTTTAGGTAGATGAAACAATATTTAAACTAGGACTGTGAGAAAAATGGGTATTATGACTTACTCGTTTTGCAAAAGGATACTGCCATTCAAAAAGAAGCACATGGATAAAGACTGTGACTAAACACCTTTTTTTATCTGAGGAATTATGGATTTCCCCAAATCCTGTCTTGAACTGAAGAATTAATGGCTATATAATTCATTTGTAAAATTAAAAGAGTGTTAGCTCCACAGATTAAGCTGTACTTCTCTGAGTTTCAGAGTTGGCTATAGCTAAGTACTCAGAACTGAGATCGTGTTTAACGTTCTGAATAATGCGGCAGCATGTTTGTAGCCTAATCAGTGAATGCTTTCCTTAGAAAAAAAGATGAACTTGCTAAATGAAGAATTGTGTCATTCTTTGACTACAAAAAGTTCAAGTGGGTAGTTGAGCGATTTGGGCTCTGCCTCCAAGCTTTCTGTGACTAGTAAAGAGTTGCCTTACAGGAAAGATGGACAGCATAAAATAAAGTTAAAGTCAAGTAAATAATAACATGAAATGAAATAAATAAAATAAAATAGTAGCTGGGAAAATTCCATTGTTGTTGGGCTCAACTGTGGCCATAATAGGAGGGCTACCTATATTGTCTCCTACTTTTTACAAGCGTTTAGCGTTTCCCGGCTTGAGCAGGAGGTTAGACTAGAAAGATCTCCAAGGTCCCTTCCAACTCTGCTATTTTGTTATTCTGGGGGGGGGGGGTCACAGTGAGTTTTGCTCTACAGACAAATTCAAATTCACTTGAAAGTTTGAGAAGTGCAGATTGGGTAGGTTCATCTAAAACAGCGGTTCTCAACCTGTGGATCATGACCCCATTTGGGGTCGAACGACCATTTCACGGGGTCGCCAAACAACGCAGTCCGCCATTTTTTCCCCTTTTCCTTAGCTGTGCTACTCCCTTTTATTCTATTGGCTTTTGAAAGCCAATAGAATAGACTCTCTTGAATAGAGTCTAATTCTATTGGCTTTCAAAAGCCAATAGGAATTGTCCAGGCTGTCTCTGCCCTGCTGAGCCCGCCAAAAGCCCCAGTCTGCAAGTCCTCGACTTACGACTGGTTGGGTAGTCCTCGACTTATGACCGGTTAGGGTCGCGGCATTAAAAAGGTTGAGAACCACTGATCTAAAAATATAGACTAATTCTATTTTCCCTTCATCCTCATTTGAGATATAGGAAACATTCCTTTTCAGAAAGAAATAGTATCTCTCAGTTCTCTGTAGGCCATTCCCTGTTTGAGATATTATGTATGCTTTGAGAATTGCAGTTTTTAACATAACGAGGGAGGACCTGATCAGTCCAGGGAGTTCGAGTTTCAGAACATTAAATGTTTTTGTAATATTTATTAGCTGTCCTTAATTGTGCAATTGTGGTATTACTACTACTACTACTACTACTACTACTACTACTACTACTACTATTATTATTTGTTAATGCTGCTCCCCATATGGATAGACTAATAGCTTCATGGTTTTTTCTCTTAATAAACATCTCAGTCGTGCTATGTTCTTTAGATCAAAATCAATGGCAGTATTCTTTTTTTGTTAAAATAGTTGTCTGGATTTCAGGTATTTCAGCAGAGACTTGGTTTTGTCACAGCTTGCGTGTCAATGAACTTCCTTGCTTTCTAGAGGTTACATGAGGCATTATTGATTTTTATGGGTAGTAATACCTCTGCTCATGCGAAAATGTTTCACTCTTCAGGATGAAGAATGCTTCTTGTGGAATTGGTCAGGCGTAAGCCACTTTCTATCTATACTGGTTTCTTGCCATTCAGAATCTTTACATTAAAATGCATGACTCTTTTTCTAAACGTATTTGATGAAGTTTACAAACTTCAGGCCACTTGTTCTGTGTTCCCGAAAATCATGACCAATGTCAAGCATGTTTTACTTTAACTGTTTATGTAAAGATATCCTTCATTAGCACTGTATCAACAACTATTTCCACATAGAGCTGTGCAGTGTTCTAGATTTGAAAGAAAAAAGTGACCTGGAACACGGATGGGATGAGATAGGATAGGATAGGATAGGATAGGATAGAATAGAATAGAATAGAATAGAATAGAATAGAATAGAATAGAATAGAATAGAATAACAGAGTTGGAAGGGATCTTGGAGGTCTTCTAGTCCAACCTCCTGCTCAGGCAGGAAACCCTATACCATTTCAGAAAATGGCTGTCCAGTCTCTTTTAAAAAACTTCCAGTGTTGGAGTAGTCACAACTTCTGGAGGCAAGTTGTTCCACTAGTTAATTGTTCTAATGGAGATGCATGTCTCACCCGTTGGCATTTCCTTAAGATAATTTGTCTCTTCCTGAGTTGTATGAGCCCAGGAAAAGAAGTTTTGTTATTATAAGCAGGTACAATAAGTCAGTCACCTTTTCCCCATTTAAATCCTGATCTCTGCATAGCCGTATTGAACTGTTTTGATTCCCAGTTCCTTCATTCCCCTATTCTAATTTTTCTTGAGACACTGAAACTATTTGATAACTATTCTTGCATTCATGCATATTGTCAGGAGAAAAATTAAAGACTTATCCTACTGTTGATTAAACAGAAATGTGGTCCAGCCATTTTGCTAGTATGGCAGGAATGGCTGGCATGATTTATAGTGGTGTGTAAAATAATTCCATTTGAAACATTCCATTTTGAATTCAAAAGAGCTCTTTCAAGTCAAAAATCATTTATTTTGCTTTTGAAACAAGATATTTTAATCCTTTTGGAGGTGTTTTGAAACACCTTGTTTTGATGCTTGGAATTTAAGAGCAAGTATTTCAAAATAATTTCAGTATAGAACTTTTTACACATCTCTAGTGATTTGTATTTCAAAAACATATGGATTTTACGAATGATTGAAAATCTGAAGAGGATGTTTTCAAATAAATTTATTTGCTCCTAATTCCAAACTTTGTGCTAAAAACTCCCTCTGGGACTCATGAAACATGGGTAGAAACTACATAGGTATTAAAAAGTGAGCATCAGATCCTTTTGATACATGCAATACATAGGAAGCTTAAATGAAATAGCTTCTGCATTTTTTCTTTTGCCTATTCATCAGGTATAGCACTAGAACTGCAGGTTTTTATTTTGTGGCGGAGATACTCAAGGAAATGATGTCTTGATTCTCAAGACTGAAAATAAGATTTGATTATTTAGTATAATATAGACGTTATACATTTTGTATACTAAGTTGCTAAGTTAATTATGATGGAAGCAGACTACAAAAATACCACATATTCGCGTGGCCAGTAGATCACTTTGATGTCTGTCCTAGTAATTTTCAAATGTGAGACTTGAGTTCTGGCTATAATATGGTTGTTATTAAATGGTGCCTTTTCAATCTTCCTCTTGGGAATTATTCCAGAAATGGTGAAAGGTTAAATCTTGATCTGAAAAGCAAAATCTTGTATTAGTTGTTCACCTCTTGCTTGTCTTGTAGATAGCTGCAAGTCCCTGGACCAGCTGAGCCTCACAATCCCAGTGGCAGGACATCCCGTTTCACCTGCCCATCCTCTCTCAGGATGTCCGGTACCCAGTGTGCCACCAGCTGCAGAACCTGTTCCTCACCTACAGACGCCAAACTCCGAGCCCCAGACTATGGCCCGCGAATGCCCGCAGAGCTCCAAGCCACCCAGCGGCTCTAAATCCGGCCTCCGGAACACCACTAGCTGCTTGCACGTATCTGATAGCAAAACAGTCGGAAGTCACCTGCATCCAAAGCAGCAACGCATCAACCGGAGGAGAGCCACAAATGGTTGGATACCCATTGGAGCGGCATCTGAGAAGGCTGTCTATGTTGTGGTAAGCATTCTGCAAATGACTTTTCTTGTTAGCAAGCAGAGCTAAGAATGAATATTTAAAAAAAAAATGAAGCGGTGTACAGTAAAGAAGCCAAACAATTTAGGTTGCATCATGGTTGTCTGTGACAGAATGTTTTATTGCCTTTCGTGTAGGAAGAAAAGAATCTTTGCCTTTACTGTAATCATTGTAATCCAAATCTTAGCTATTTGGGACAGGACCAGAATGCCTTGTAGCAGTTTCTCTGCGAAGATAGCAAGGCAAAGAGGCTAGTCATAGCTTGCCTTTGAATTAAGATTCTTGTTCTGATTATTTTTAAAGTATACTTTTCTTTGAGAAATATATTGGAAGAACTTCCCTAGAGGATATTTTAATGACCTTTTTTTAAAAAACAAAACAGAAAAATGGTAGATTTTTCAAAAAACTTAAGTTAAACTGGAAATTTATAGATTATTTATACTTATACGTATATGTGTTTGTATAGGAGAAATAAATATTAGGTGCTGAAATGAAGTATATTACACTTGTTGTTAAGGAAGTACTGTATCTCTTTCAGAGTGCTGTTCACAGCAAAGTTTTCAAACATCAGCCATCTTCTCTACGCAGTGCCACTCTCTTAATATTGGAAGCCAGTTTGGTCTAGTGCAGGGGTAGGCAACCTTGGCTCTTTTATGACTCATGGACTAACTCCCAGAATTCCTGAGCCAGCATGGCTGGCTCAGGAATTCTGGGAGTTAGTCCATGAGTCATAAAAGAACCAAGGTTGCCTATGCCTGGTCTAGTGGTTAAGGCATTGGGCTACAAATCAGGAGGCTGAATTCTAATCCCACCTTAGACATGAAAGCCCTCAGGGTGATGTTAAGCCAGTCACTCTCTCTCAGACCAACTAACCTAACTGGGTTATTGTTTTAGGGAAATTAAGAGGGAGTACAAAGTAGGAAGGAGTATTAGGTATGATAGTTGCCTTGAGTAATTTATTAAAACAATCTCATCTCTCATGTCAGAAATTCAGGAACTAGAAAGAGGGAATTATTAATTTAAATGTAAAAAGATTAAAATCTTTAATAAAAAAAATTATAGAGTTCTAGCCCAGTGTTGGACCACATTGATGGCAGGGATATTTCTGAGCAGCATGTCATTCTGTATGCATGTCGGTCCCAGAGTTATTATAATTTTATAATATTATAAATTTACAGTAATTTTATAAATATATAAATATAATTATAGAAGTGTAGAAATATACTATAGAAATATTTGTAAATTATAAACAATTTATAAATCTATATTATAAATTGATATTATAAAAATAATAAAGGCAAGATTAAAAATGTTTTTAAAAAGTTGAAGCCTAAGAAAGTACAATTCTTGTTTAAAAATTTACTAAAGTTTGGTGATTGTCCACAACTACATCTTTACAAAAAAAAAAAAAGCTTCCTGCAAGACAGAGGTGACCAATTTCTGAAAGCCTTCAGAAGGCTGTCTGATGATGCAACCAGAGAAAAAAATATTTGTGTCCCAATTATTTGTTTGTTTTGTGGGTTGTATAGATAGGAATGAAAATCAGAGGCAGCTGAGAGCCAACTGGTACAATTCTTAACTATAATATCTTTGAAACAGAATGGAAAAATGATCCATTTTTAACTAGTGCTTTGGGGTTTGGGAAGTTTAAAGGAATGGGAGCTAGAGACACTGTTATTATTCTTATTCTTTAAATCCTCCAAAAATCTGAAAAACATTCTAAAACTGCAGCACTAGTATTCACCCATTTTGCCACCAAATATAACATTGGAATTACTGTATATTCAAATTCTGTAAACACTTCAAAATGGCTTATGAGACAATTACTGTGGTTACAATCTCCTAAATAATTGAACATTTGATGGACTTTAATGGAGTTCTGCAATCTGCGATTGGAGGAAAGCGCTACAGCAGCAGCTCCCAACCTTTTGGGCACCAGGTACCGGTTCCGTGGAGAGAGGTTTTTCCACAGACCGGAAGGAGCATGGTTTCATGTGCTGCCTGCATCCAGTGGATGGGACTTTGCTTGTTTGTACGACCCAGTTTATGGCATGCCACAGCCCAGTGCCAATCCATGGACCGGGGGTTGTGGACCCCTGCCCTGTAGAATAACATATTCTATAAAATCACTTAGAGGTAGTCCTTAACTTAAGAGAGCAATTGGGAGTGAAATTTCCATTGTTAAGCAATGCAGTTGTAAAATGTGACCACACTGTTTAACAACATCAATCCCTGCAGTCCTGATTGCAATAATTAACCAATTCCCATGGTCATTAGGCAATTATGGTCAGCATAACCATTTCACCTCTCTGGGACTGGTCTCCCCACCTTTGCTGGCAGAGAAGGCATCTTGCGGACCCCATTAGTCAAGGAATTCCAACTAGCAGGGTCCAGAAAAAGGGTCTTCTCTGTGGTGGCTCCTGTCCTTTGGCACATCTTAACTCCTGAGGTGAGATCAGCTCTCACCCTTCCGACCTTCTGCAAGATCCTGAAGACCTGGTTAATCTATTAACCTGGTGGTTAATAGATTAAGAGGCAATCCTATTCTCCTCCCCCCCCCCGGTATCCTGTTCCCTCCCTCCCCATCTTTTAATTTTATTTTGATTGCGATTTCCATTTTTATTGCTTTAGAAATATTTATCTGTCAGGATTTTAATATTGTAAGACATCCAGAGATATTTTGATACAAGATGGGCAGCAAATAAACAAACAAACAAACAAACAAAAACAAATAAATAAATGTCAGAGTGATGGGGCGGGGGGAAGGGTACATGGGTGGGGGAGATACGTCCCAGCGACTAGTAATCTTTCCTGCTAGCATCCACATTGCCCTTCTTGAGAAGCAGCAGGGAAAGTAAACACACGATCATGAGGTACTGCAACTGATTGTGAGTGCAGATTGGTTACCAAGTGACCAAATCTTAATCACATGACCACAACGGTGCTGGGAAAGACAGAACTCCGAGATCCATTTGTTGGTTTGGATGTAGGCGGAAGACTACTTTGTATTCAATGTGCTTTCTATGTATGCTTCTTTCTTCTGAAATTCAGTCCTTGCAATCTTTTTTTCAGTTCAGATTCTCTCATTTTTATTTGTATTCGGCATTCATGGCCACGTTTTACAAATTATATTCCTGTGGATATGCCTTGATATCCAACTTCTGACAGTAAATGCTAAGTCTGTGCAGAATAAGACTATACTCGTTCATGACATAGTAGTAGATAAAGCACAGATCTAGCCAAAGTAATAAATGAGGCTACTCCCATTTTTGGTCACCATGATGTAAAAAAGATGTTGAGACTCTAAGAACAGTGCAGAGAAGAGAAACAAAGATGATTAGGATGACTGGAAGCTAAAACATATAAAGAACGGTTGCTGGAATTGGGTAGGTCTAGTTTAATGAACAGAAGGACTAGGGGTGACCATAATAGCAGTGTTCCAATATCTCAGGGGTTGCTACAAAGAAGAGGAAGTCAAGCTATTCTCCAAAGCATCTGAAGGCAGGACAAGAAGCAATGGATGGAAACTAATGAAGAAGCGAAGCAACCTAGAACTAAGGAGAAACTTCCTGACAGTTAGAACAATTAATCAGTGGAACAACCTCCCTCCAGAAGCGGTGAATGCTCCAACACTGAAAGTTTTTAAGAAGAGACTGGACAATCATTTGTCTGAAATGGTATAGGGTTTCCTACCTAAGCAGGGGGTTGGACTAGAAGACCTCCAAGGTCCCTTCCAGCTCTATTATTCCATTCCATTCCTATTCCTATTCTCCAGTCACTGTCCCAGGCAGTTTCTTGGTTTTCTGAAGAGTTGAGGGAATGAAGTGACTGAAAAAAATGTTTGTGGCCAAAAACCAGAAACCATAACCAAACTTTGGTAAGAGCTCATGTTTTGAGAACCTTCCATGGTGATGCAAAGAGCAAGTTTCTTCTCTGCAGTTATTGTATCCATTGATTCTGTCTAGCAACTATGTTCAGAGTGACCAAAAATCTTTTAGGAAAGGACAGGTAGAACAAACTTCCTGCAGACACACTGCATAAATTAGAGAGTTTCCTTGTAGATAAAGTAACCTCTGTCTGCTCTGGTTTGGATGCTGGATGGGGAGAGTCCATTTCAGAGAGTGAGGCATTGCTTGGTGTTGCTACTTAGAATACATTTGATCTTATGGAGCCCAAGGAAGTAGATTGAATCCTCTGTGATACTAAATCTGCCTCCTGCACGTCCTTTCTGGCTTTTTTTGATGGCATGGGGAGAGGTAAGTAGCTAACTCCTAGAGATCATCTTGGGGCAGGCATAAGGCCACCTGCCTTAAAGAAGGGTGGTAGTGGTGACCCTTTGAGAGCTGTATGCAATGAAATTTCAATTTAATGTATGCTGATTAGTGTACATTTAAAGTGACAATAAAACTTCTCTACTCTAATCTACTCTACTCTAATCTAATCTACTGTCTCCCATTAGGAGAATTCTTGCCTAGATTCTAATATCTTTCCTTCAAACATGTGCTGGGAAATTATCAACAAGAGATTCCTAGATGAAATTTTTCCATCAGGATTCTTACTTGATCATGGGACAGAAATGGCATTGGTCACTGGAACTTCAGTGGTAGTGGTGGGGAGTGCATCTCACATAAGTATTTCATACCAATATCTGTCTGGAAACTGTGTGGGAGTGATTTTGAAGAAGTGTCATTGACATAAATCTTAAATTTTTACAGGGTTATTTTCTCCAGTTTGAGAATAAACTTTCCCAGAATGTGATTCTTTCTTTGAACATCATTTTTACTCCAGATCTCATTACTTTGAATACCGGGATTGGTAACTTATTTCTCACAGATTTATTTCAACAATTCCATTTTATTTTGTGACCACACTATTGTAAACATTCTAAAAACCTATTTTCAGAGGAATTCTAAAAGCACAGGAAATATGGTGTAACATACTTTTTCTGGTAACACATGGAATTTATTAGAAATGTACAATAGCAGTGAGAGAGGGAGAACTGTTATCTATGGATAAATCTATATAAAAGTGTGCATTTAAGTACAGACTATGTAGCTAGAGTTGGTATCAACCTTTCCATTTTGAAACTTCTAACTATAACACACATTTTGTATAGATTTTTACTGTGTGTGTGAGCAAAAATATACCATAGCATTAAAAAAATTTCATTATGTGGGAATATCCACATATGTCCAAACATAGATGTTTGGTAATAGTATCTACAGAGGACCAATTATTTATATTTTTCCTTCTGTTCAATCCTTGGAGTGCCTGGATCAGTCTCTGCATTTTTTTGGCAAGGTTTTTCAGAAGTGTTTTAGCTTCCTTCCTAAGGCTGAGAGAAAGTGACTCATCCAAGGTTACCCAGCTGGCTTGGTGCCCAACGTGGAACTAGAACTCATAGCCTCCCGGTTCCTAGCCTTGTACCTTTACCACTACACCATACTGACTCTAGCACAGTGGCTCTCAACCTCTTTAATGCCGCGATCCCCAACCGGTCGTAAGTCGAGGACTACTCAGCCAGTCGTAAGTCGAGGACTACTCAACTGGTGCAGCACCGTTTGCAGAATGGGACTTTTGGCGGGCTCAGCAGGGCAGAGACAGCCTGGACAATTCCTATTGGCTTTTGAAAGCCAATAGAATTAGACTCTATTCAAGAGAGTCTATTCTATTGGCTTTCAAAAGCCAATAGAATAAAAGGGAGTAGCACAGCTAAGGAAAAGGGGAAAAAATGGCGGACTGCGTTGTTTGGCGACCCCCGTGAAATGGTCGTTCGACCCCAAATGGGGTCCCAACCCACAGGTTGAGAACCACTGCTCTAACAGGACAAATATCTGGCAACAATTCTCACATGGCAAAACAAATGTTTCAATGCACATCTTGGGAACCTGCAAATAAGGATTTAAAAAGGTAGTGGGCATGGTCCTCCAATCATTTAACCCTGCAGCTAGGAGCAATTCAGTATCAGTGGACTCACAATAATGATTTCTACACCAGACAGGTTAAAATGCATGAATGGGGGTATTAGCCCTGCAGCCTCCCACAGAGCCAGGCATGAAGAAGCTCCCCTTTTGGCTGGCCTTTTTCCTTAAAATGAATCTAAACTAAGTAAAGGGACTTGAATATTTCTTCTTCCCGGCTTTAGTAATCATTACCTTTCATTTGAGGAGCATGTTTTGCTTCTGAAATTAACCCGCTGGGAAGAGAGAAGCAGCCTGCTGTTTTGTATGATCCGTCTTCTCCACGGGCTCTTTAGCAATAAAGACACCCTTTTTTGGCAGGAAGCTGTCTACTTGGCGTAGGTGGATTAGTGGAGGATGCTGGTGTCTGTTTCTTAGTATTGTTTTTGCAGACTCACTCCTTTTCTTGGCGCTCTCTCTTGTCAATATTTGCAGAACGAGCCAGAACCAGCTGTTCGTAAGAGCTACCAGGCCGTGGAAAGAGATGGAGAAATCATTCGGGTTCGGGATACAGTCCTTCTGAAATCGGGGCCACGGAAGAAATCAATGCCTTATGTGGCTAAGATATCCGCTCTATGGGAAGACCCCAAAACAGGTATTGAGCACAAAAGTGGCTATCAAGGTGAGATGGCCAATTATATGATGGACATTAACTGTGTAATGATGTACTTGTTTACAGAAGACTTGTGGAGTTGGGAGTGGGCACGGGGGTGTCTGAAAAATCAACCTGCATCTCGTTCCCCGTCCCCAGTGTGACAGAAATCCCTAGAATGTAAAAGGCATATAAGTGATTCAGACAACCCTTCTGTATCCACGATGGTAATACTTGCAAGCTTGGGTCAGGTCAGGAAGATCCAAGATAGGAAGTTAAATTAACCTTGAAGTCCAGTTGGCAACCTGTGGAGCTTTCTTTCATTTGCATCATCCCTTTAATAACACAATTGATGTCTATAGAAATTCCCAGTTATCCGGGTCATGATTGTTCCAAGGTGTTTTTTCAAAAGGCAACTGGACTTTGTTTTTTCCTTGAAGACGTTTCGCTTCTCATCCAAGAACTGAACTGAACTGAAGAAGCTTGTTGGATGAGAAGCGAAACGTCTTCAAGAAAAAGACAAAGTCCAGTTGCCTTTTGAATTGGGACAGTACAATTGATGGTGATCCCTAACCATTAGCCCAATATGGGCTATATCCCCAAATTATTTTTATTTCTTATTTCCATTTCTATGGCAGCACGGCCTTTGTTTAGTACTATTGTAGGGCAATCAAGCAAAGAGAAATCAAGTTATCTTCCTTTCCCAGATGACAGACTATGGAGAATGTTAGCCTAATTAGAGTTTCAAGACATTCCGGCTGTGGAAATATTTTGTGAAAGCTGCTGTTTCTGATGTCAGCTTGACAAAATCAGTGCAGCTCTTTTTTTCAGTTGGCAAGAAGGTGCCTTACTACTAAAATTAAAGGCATGAATTAGATTTTGTATGGGCAAAAGTACCTATGTCTCTTGCAGCAGATAATTACATCTAATTGGTCAGTAGTCACCCATACGTCACCCCCCCCCCCCCAAATATCCCAAAGTGGAATCTTTTTGAAGCTTTTCAGCTTAATTTATTTCCTAAGAATCTTTAGACATTGGTTCTAATAATTGGGGATATACACCCTGGAAACCATTGCACTGATTTTGCCAAGTTGACATCAGAAACAGCAACTCCCACAAATTTCCACAGCCAGAATGTCTCGAACGTCTAATTAGGCTAACATTCTCTGTAGTCGTCTAAGAAATGGAACATAACTTGATTTCTGTTTAGTTGATTGTCATATGGTCGTACTAAATAAAGGCCATGCTGCCAGAGAATTGGAAATAAGAAATAAAAATATTTTGGGGATATAGGTTGTTCCTTCACCATTGGTTTAGTGGTTAGGGATCTCCATGAATTGTATTATTGATGAAAGTAGATAGGCCATTTTTAAAATGCTTTCACTGAAGCCAGTTAGACTATACAGGACATGTCTCCATAGCTAAGGATATGGGGGAAGGGAGTATACTGTTAACATGCAGCACAAGCAGGCAGTTTGTGTTGCTGAATTTGAATCGGTTCACGATGTTTACAGATCACAGAGTTATTTCCACATATTTTAAAAATGCAAACATGCCCAGTAAAGCTAGGGGCAAAAAGAAAATTAGAAGGTTGGCACTTCAATTAACATCTCTTTCAATTGCAAAGCAGGCTGATATTTCTATGGATTGAGGTGGCATGATCTCTCTTCTTTGTGCATCACACACATGGGTGATGAGTCTTCAGAGAGTCGGTGGTGGAAATTTCTAGAACTGCAGATGGTTTCTTTGGAAACTTAACATCCAGTTCATATCTGAGAATGTTCTCCATTGCTTCTTGAAGCTATAGCATCATCTGGATTCTTCCCTTCTCAAACATATGCTTAATGATTCAGAGGTTGTTCTATTATTTTTGCTCACTCCCCTGCATCTTTCTCGAGGCAAGGCCTTGAAGGAGTCCTCTGCAGATGTGGAACAAAGGTACACTTCAAAAACTATGCTAGCAAATTGCTCCCTACCAACAATCATTTTTTTCTGTCTGCTAAAACTATGATAGGTTCATGTCATAGAAATCTGTCTTGATTGTTAAGTAAGCTTGAAAAAACACCATTTGCTCAAGTGTTGGGCTCTATTTACATGTGAAGGTCATTCTCATATCTGTTTGGGCTTCAGAGATAATGACATTGGAAACTATGCCAGTCACTTAGAATCAATAGCTCCAATTTGAACTTCAGTGCCAAGCACTCATACGGGTTCAGACTCAACCTGTGTGCTGATCTCATACATTTTTACTGTTTCAAGCAAGTTACTGGATTTCTCATTCCAGTCATTTGTCCAGTGATTTTCTTGGTTAAAAAAAGTCTTCAGTACAAAATCCCTCTTTGATACTGATGGTCTATATCAGGGGTAGGCAACCTTGGCTCTTTTATGACTCGTGGACTTCAACTCCCAGAATTCCTGAGCCAGCATGAAGTCCACAAGTCATAAAAGAGCCAAGGTTGCGTACTCCTGATCTATATGATTATGTGTCCTATTTTGGGCCTCATTCAACTGCATCACTTGAGAGGATTCATTTGCCATAGCCCTCTCCTTGCCTCCAACTTTGATAGAATCTGAATGATTTTCTAACACAGAGATTTAATACTCCAGAGAAGTTGCCAAGAAATTGTGTTCTTTTCAGTCCAGGTTATCCTGATCTCACTAAGAGTTCCCAGGAACGCAACTCTTCCTAATACGCTCATCTGATGAAGGATTTTGATATAGACTAGTATAGATCCTGTTTCTCCAGCACTGGAGATGGAGAATCCACCAGTGGGGTTAGACTGTATTCCTACCCAATCAGATCAAGTCAGCCAAAGTTGCCATGCCCATCCTGGACCATAGAGATCCCAGTCTTGACTTGATCTCGCCCAGGACAGACGTGCAAGTTTGGCTCTTAGGCAGGTACAGTCTCCACTGGTGGATTTTCCATTTCCTCAGTTTGCTGCGTAGTGCTGTATTCAGCACAGAATTTGGCTTCCTAGTAGCGAATTCTCCCTTTCTTTCCTAGTCAGGAACTTCAGAATTTCTTCTCAATTCCTGACTTGGGGGAAATACGAACTAGTTGCGCTAAGGAAGGGGCTCCTTCCTCCCCCCCCCTTCCCCCAATCCAACATTAACCTCTCTCAAAGCCCCTAACTCATTGGATTCAACTGAGGACTAATAGCTGTTAGTCCTCAGCCGACATTAAATTAACCCCTTTTCTACTGGAGCTTGCAGCTGTGGCTCCGGTGGCTGATTACGAGCGTCAGTGGAAGAGGCTTCCTTTTGCAATGTGCTCAGGCCTTCCCTCGGGAAATCCCACGTTTCTGGGGCCTTTTGGAGTTGCGGATGAAATTTCACCCCGGCTTCAGTTCTTCAGCTCTGTTTGTTTCCTTCAGTCCGCGGCCCTATGATTGTCCCTTTCTCGGCCAGAGGCGCGCGCGCGCCAAGAGACCAGCACCAATCAGCTGTTAGGCAGCTGATCGAAGGGATGGAAAGCGCCGTTTTTTCTGGCATTCTCAGGACTGTTCCCCTTACCTAAGAGAGTGTTTCCTCTGCATCGACCTTACTGTCCAAACTCCTCAGACCTCGGCAGGCTTATCTACCTAGGCCACGCACGGCCGCCATTTTGGCCCACGTAGTCTTAAACAGATCCATTCTATTTCAAGGGGGATTCAGGAGGAAGGGGCTCCTTCCTCCTCCTTACTGACATTGTCCTAGGAGAAGGGGTGCTCATTGGGGGGGTGAACTAAGCAGATAGCCCAGGTAGAACAAATGATTCTACTGTCGTCAGGCAGGCCGCCATTTTGGGAGACGGCCGCCATTTTGGGAGCCAGATAGGCCCATTTTTAACTTGAGGCCTGCTATCTAGAGATATAACAGAGCCTCCAAGCTCTCTTAGAGCACAGTTTCTGGTCCTGTCTCCAGCTCCCCGGGTCTCTAGTCCCATTTAAGTTCGGACAGGTCTTCTCAATTAGCCAGGTCCTCTTGGCCCCCTTTTTTCAGGTTTGGTGTCTCCCGGCCTCACCTTGCTCATAACAAACTTGCCAACTGGATTCCAGGCGTACTTTACCATGCGTCTGTTATTATCCGTGCAATTAGTTTTCCTCTGGATTCTAGGCGCCCCCTGTAGTGCGCCTGTCCTTATCCACAACAGCTCTATCCGGATTCCAGACACCCCTTGTAGTGTTTCTGTCCTTATCCATACAACAGCTATAGTTGGATTCCAGGCGTCCCCTGTCGTGCACCTGTCCTTATCCACTCAGCAGCTTTACCTGAGTTCCAGGCATCCCCTATAGTGTGCCTGTCCTTATCCAGTGTATAATACTCTCTGAATACCGGGAGCTCCCTATCGTGCCCCTGTGTTATCAGAGAATGGAGGATTCTATGCCTTCTTCAAAGGGCATTTTGATCGGCTCCAGTGAATCCTACTTCATCTAGTCTGGAAGGCGCTGACAAGACTGCGGCCAAAACCAAGGTCAGATCTACTGCCAAGACCTCCAAGAGAGCTGAAAAGCAGGCCAGCCAGAGACACCAAGCTCTAGAAAAGGAATTTTCAAAGGCACAGAAAATAGCCAGGTTGGAGACCTCTCAAGCCGAGGGGTTGACTTTTGACCTACCCTGGCCTGGGGCCCCCAACCTCCCCCCTGGGGATATGGTCGATGGGGGAACCTTTACATTCCCCTTCACAGTGTGGTACAGGCGGAATTTTCCCCATTTCCCAACCCACTACTACACGGGCTCATCAAGGGACCCCCCCCCAAGGCTACCTTCACCCCCACTGCGGCCAGGCTTCGGCCAAGTGAGCCTGTTCCCCTTCCTACGGAGGACCGCCTAGCCTTGCTGATTGCACAAGCGGTAGGCCGCGCTCTTGAAGTAAGAGCGCAGGTTCCTAGACCAGTGGCTGTCGCTTACCTTCCTATTCAACAACCAGTTCCTGAAACCTATTACGCTCCTTCTTCCCTATCTTGGTCCACCTGTTCTGAGGGCTCATCCCTTCACGAACATGACATTGAACAGGGGATCCTAATGTCTGAGGAGGAGGAGCCTCCTCCCGAAGCTTCTTCATTTAGCGGCCTCTTTAACCCTTCCTTCTTTGTCCCCTTACTCCACAAGGCTACATCCACAGCCCATCTTGGGCCTGATCCTTCCTCAGCAACAACCACTGTTCCCCCTGACTTGGAGGTGGACCCAAACTTCACGAACCGGTGGCTGCTCAACACCGCATCCCTTGTCCCCCCCATGTTCCTGAATGTGGTCCAAAAATAGTGGACATATCCGGCCTCCCTTCCCCTCCCAGGTAATACTGATAAAAAGCTATACAACGTGGCCAAGGATCTGGAGGAGGCCCTGGAATTACCTGCAGCGGATGAGCCATTAGGTCCCCTAGTATCTCCCACCGCCATTCCCAGAGTTGTATCTGAGGCTCTCAAAGCTGAGGACCGTAAGTGCGAGCTCGCCTATCGCAGGACGCACCAGGTGGCTGCATGGGCTATTAGGGCGGCCACCTCCGCATCCTTCTTTAACAGATCCGCCCTTTGCTGGCTCAGGCAGCTCCAAGCCTGTATTCCAGTGGAGGATATCTGCACCCACCAGGATCTTAGCAAGATGGTGGCAGCCACCGAGTATGCGTCAGATTCCACTCTCCATGCCGCCAGATTTTCCTACAGGGCTGTGGCGTCCAGCGTCACTGGTCGCCGTATGCTTTGGTTGAAGCATTGGCACGCCGATGCCAAGTCTAAGTGGCATCTATCAGCAGCTCCATATCAGGGAGGTAAACTGTTTGGAGATGCTTTGAATCCTTATCTCACCAAAAATAAGGATAAGTGCAAGGTCCTTAATCACCTCCTTAAGAAATCGGACAAACGGTCCAATTATTACCCACGAAGACAGTCCTTTCGTGCAGGGGCTAGGTACAACTACACCCTGCCCTTCCGTCCCTTCCCGGATAGACAGTCTGACAGACAAACGGCCAGACCCAGACAGCAATCTCAGCGCAAGCGGCCCTTTCGGGAGAACGGCTCACCATTCCGCCGCTCTAGGTGACTCTCTAGCAGTCACTCCCATAGGGGGCAGACTCTCTGTCTTTGCCCACCAGTGGGAGGCCACCACATGGGTACGTCATGGCCTGTCCTTGGAGTTCATCTTCAACCCCCCAAATCGATTTCTTTCTTGCCCATACCCCCGGAATCGAACAAAGAAAAGTCTAATGAACGAAACCGTCAAACATCTACTAAACATCTGGGCCATAGAACCGGTGCCGGCAGACCAGAGAGGTCGACAATTTTATTCCATCCTCTTTGTCGTCCCCAAGGTATCAGGGGGATGGAGAGCCATTTTAAATTTCAAGGGCTTGAATTATCATCTTGCATACCACAAATTCAAGATGCAAACGCTCCATTCCATCTTGGGAAGCATAAGAAAAGGGGACTTCCTGACGTCTATCGACCTCATGCAAGCGTATCTTCATATCCCCATCTCTCTCGCCCACTGCCGGTTTCTAAGATTCGCACGCAAGGGGCATCATTTTCAGTACAGGGCACTACCATTTGGCCTATCATTGGCTCCCAGGGTATTTACTAAGATCCTGGCAGTTCTAGCAGCTCACTTAAGGATGGTACCAGTCAGAGTCCAATGTTACCTGGACGACATATTAATCCAGTCGTCGTCCACCCAGTCCGCCATGGTGGACCTCGAACTGGTGGTAAAGCTGCTCCAGGATCACAGTTTCTCAGTAAACTTCCCCAAGAGCCATATGGTTCCAACAACAAGGCTTTGCACCTCGGGGCCATCATAGACACGATGAAGTGCCGGGTGTATTTATCTCAAGAACGCCGGGACAGCATAAGGGAGTCAGTCCTCCAATTACGCAGGGGTCGGACAGTAACACTGGTCAGTCTCTCCCAATTGTTAGGGAAGATGATCTCAGCCATAGCGATCGTCCCGTGGTCCAGGCTTCACTCCAGGGAACTGCAGTGGTTTCTGCTCCCCTTCCAGAGGCAGAATCTCAGTGCCTCCCAACGAAGGATGAGACTCCCTCCTCAAGTATCATGCTCCCTCACGTGGTGGATATCGCCCACCATGCTCAGAGGGTCATGTTTCAAGGAGTCAGATCGGATAGTGCTAATGACTGACGCCAGCCTGTTCGGCTGGGGAGCACACCTTTGCTCGCAGTGGGCACAGAGCCATTGGTCCCGCTCAGACTTTCGGCACAACATAAATTGGCTGGAGCTACAGGCCATACATCTAGCTCTCCGCCACTTTCCCATCCTGGTGACAAGGTGTCACGTATTGGTCCTCACGGACAACGTGGCTGCCAAGGCTCATGTAAAACCAACAAGGGGGCACCCGATCTCGGGCTCTATTGACCAAGGCTCTTTTACTAGGCTCCTGGGCAGAATACAATCTGGCCTCCATCAAGGCCGATCATATTTCCAGGGAGACGAACACTCAGGCCGACCTTCTGAGCAGGGCAACGGTAGATCACTCAGAATGGCACCTCCACCCGAGGATCTTCAGAGAAATCTGTCACCGTTTTGGCCTGCTACTTCTGGACCTCTCTGCGTCCCCGATCAACGCCCAGCTACCTCGATTCTTCTCCCAGTTCCCAGCTTCAGGGGTGGAACAGACGGATGCTCTTCAGAGCCCATGGCTGGAGGGTCTGCTTTATGCCTTCCCCCCTCTCCCTCTTCTCCCAGCGGTAATCCGCAAGCTTCTTCGGGAGCGAGTGGAGGTACTCCTAGTGACTCCTTACTGGCCAAGGAGGCCTTGGTTTGCCGATCTGATGAGCCTCTCCCTTACAGTTCCGCGGCGGATTCCTCTGGACCGGGTCTCGCTCAGCCAGGGGACTATTCTCCATCCGGACCCCCAATGACCTCAGTTAGCTGTCTGGCACTTGAGCATTCAATCTTGTCACAGGAGCTTTGCTCACCGAGGGTCATTACGGTAATCCAGACTTCCTGTCACCCTTCCACAAACTGTATTTACGAGGCCACGTGGAAGAACGTTTGATCCTGATGTTCCAGTCGACACTTGTCACTCCCAGAACTCACGATTCCCCATATCCTGGACTACCTGTTAGAAGGTCTGGAGAGGGGCTTAGCCCCAAACACATTGTGCAGACAGATAGCTGCTTTTTCCACAGTCCTCACCTGTGACTTCATGGGGTCCTTAGGACATCACCCCTTACTCCATTCATTCCTTAATGGTGCCGCTAACACCAGACCCCCTACAGGTACCCTTGGGATCTACCACAGGTCCTTCGGGCTCTGACCAAGTCGCCCTTTGAGCCCCTAAAAATGTGCAATATTCGGTACCTGTCCCACAAGGTGGCATTCTTGGTGGCAATCACGTCAGCTCGGCATATTTCCAAATTGGCAGTGCTCTCAACCTGGGATGACCTGTGCATTTTCCAACAGGATCAAGTGGTCCTTCGCCTCGACCCTACTTTCCTTCCAAAGGTCAATTCCCTTTTCCATAGAGCCCAGGAAATAGTGCTCCCGGATTTTTGCCCTAACCCATTGCATGATCTGGAATGGCAATGGCATCAACTGGACGTCCGCAGAGTGCTCTGGTACTATATTTCACAGACAGCACCGTTCCGCAAATCAGAGGCCCTCTTTGTCTTCTTCCATCCTTCCTCCAGGGGCTACACGGAGTGCAGCTACTTCTGCGGCCTGGGCCACTCAGGCATCCATTGAGGACGTCTGCAGAGCAGCCACATGGTCTTCACCATCTCCTTTCATACGGCACTACAAGATCAATAGGTTTGCCTCGGCAGAGGCCTCCTTCGGTAGGAGGGTTCTCCAACAGGTTGTACATCAAAGTGCCACTCTGGACCGGTCTACTTCCCACCCTCAGGGACAGTAGGCTTTGGTATGTCCCATTGGTGGATTCTCCATCTCCAGTGCTGGAGAAGGGGCGTTGTCTTACCTGAACGCCTTTTCTCAGCACGGAGATGGAGAATCCACTCCCACCCTTGTAGGTCGTCTAGGCCTAGGGTTAGTCTTAGTTTAGTGAGCCACAACGCCTTGCTGTCAGTCAGTGGCTACGCTCGCATCAAGACTGGGATCTCTATGGTCCAGGACGGGCATGGCAACTTTGGCTGACTTGATCTGATTGGGCAGGAATACAGTCTAAACCCATTGGTGGATTCTCCATCTCCGTGCTGAGAAAAGGCGTGCAGGTAAGACAATGCCCCTTCTCCATTTTTCTTCCTGGCATTGTTATCCTTCCATGTGATATGACCAGTGGCATCATTTAGAGACCAGATTTCAGTGTGAATTCTACTACTCTGCTCCATTGGACACCACGATTGATACCTTCAAACTTTGCCTGCATATGTTCAGTCAAATTTTGAAAATTATCATTTTGATACTTCTTCCACTTAATCAGACCACATATTTCACTCTTTCATTCTTGTCCTGACTCAATGGCATTTATTTTCTTAATATCAAAGTCCCTTGAGAACTGCAGGAAATTTAAGGGTATTAATACGATCTTCTCTTTTAGCACTTGATACCAAATTCTATTATTGTAAGATGCTTCTCAAATCTCAGGCTTACTAAATCCAGTGTATTGAAGGGGAGGCTGTTACATCAGATTCCTGGGTTCTTATTATATTTTAAGTATGCAGCACTATCTCTTTTAGGATTTGTTTGTCATTCTCCCTTATTCTTTATGTTAAGGTTCTTGAGATCTTCCAGAAGTTTGCAGTAAAGTCAGCCACATGTATTCTAGTCTTCAAAACTTTTACTTCAATGGTTTCTTTAGAGATGGTAAAAAAGATGGGTTTAAGAAACTGAAACACTTCACTTTGTGATAAAAAAAATCTATCTGATGATTCTTCAAAACCTCCTGCCTTTACTAAAGTTGGTTTGTGTTAATTGGATTACAACATGCCTCTTCTCACATTACAAAAGTTATAACGCAGGAAATATCTTTCAATAGATGTTCTTTTCTTTAGTTCCTAAGATGTACCGTGATTACTCATCTCCGTCTTCTCATTATCTAATTATATCTGCCATGGACAATTGTTGCTCTTTTTAATCCATCTTTCAAAACAGATCCACAGAACTCTTCATCTTCTCCATCTCTCAGGCTTTGAGATGTCTTATTTGCTTTTTGTTGTATCTTTTCCCTTCATAGGCGCAATTCTAGATTCACACTGGCCAGACTACTCTGGAAAAATGCTGTGAGCTTTCCCCAGCTGGCTCAATAAATACTGCGACTAGTGGATTATGGCAGTTTCTATTTCAGGATTTAGTGCACAAAGCTTTCTGTATTTAACTGTTCTCAGTTATAACTCCCACAATCATCAACTGAAAAGCTGACTTTGTCACCTGTGTGCAGCTTACACTTCATTCTCGTGTAGGATTGAATCCTCTCGGAAGATTCACAATTGACATCCCCATCATAGCTGAATTACCCTCTGTAAAAGCTTCCAAATTAATGAATATGGGTGCCACCTGTTTGCTCTTATTATGTTAATCATCTAGAATTTTTGGCATTCTTCAAGTATGTACAGTCCTGTGTTTTGGAATCAGGTGTACCAGGTGTTTTTGTAAATCAACAAAAATGCAGAACATGCTCCTCATTCATGTTGCAACTAATCTAGGATATTGGTGTTTAATCCACAAATGATTCTCCCAACACATGACAAGGAAGGGAATTAACAGCCTGACCCAACAACCCTTTAGATAGGAGCACGGTTTTTTTTACAGTTCTCTTTGAAAGTAAGGACTGTGTCACGCAACTTGACCAAACAGTGTCTATACTAGTAAAGAAGCTTCTTTTTCTACTTGTATTTCTGCCATTGGAATATTTCAGTGTTCATCACAGTGTACATTTAAATTCTACTTTTTGGGGGGTGAGGTCAGCAAAACTTTCCTTAAGTTTTATTCATATGTATTTAGCAGCCATTTTGCCTACCATATAGAAGTGGTCGTTTCTTGCTTGGTGTTCTCTTCTTTTATCAATGATCTCATTGCCCCTTACCCTGTTAAATCACCACTTCATCATTTGTCTCTTGTTTTTTTCCTGTTTGATTGCAAAATTCAAACAACGGTTCTATAGCTTCTTAACTTTAAAGCTGTATCAGTTACTTCAGCTTGCACTCCCCGTTCCTTGAGTGTTGATCAGTTCTATTTCCGATTTAACGATTTCATTTTAAAAAAAATCACAAAGCTCACATCAGCCTTTCTCTCCAAGCTAATTTCTTTTGCTGTCCATGCCTGAGGAGCAATCCCTTTGCTTCCCGGACATCACTCACACTTTGGCCAATTATGCTGGCTGTGCTGCTTCCTTTCACCCTTCCTCTCAACTGCTTCTATGAGGTGAGTTGCCCATGAGGAGTTTCTCAGTGTTGTTGCAAATGGTTTGCCAAATAGATGACAGTTATAACTGTGCAAAGCCTCTTTGCCATCCCATGGTCCACCAACTCTTCTTCTACAGCCTTTGCCTCCTGGCCAATCAATGGTCCACTAAGTCCCATTCCGGAACCTTTCTTACTCTCTCATTGTCTGTGTTTTGCAAAATCACCACCTAATTGTAGCTTTCTAGATCATAGAAATCCAAAAGCTGCATATAACCCTCACCTTCCTACTTGCAGCTCCAAGAGCTGTTCCCTCAGTAGGGGTGGGAGACTGGGCAAACATTTTGAACCTTTTTCCTCATGCGATGAGCTTGGGCTGTTAAATTTCATTTAAAATCAGCAAGAGGTTGTGGACCGTGTGGCCTTCATTAAACATTATGTTGATATCAGAATTGGAACTTCATTGTGGACAATGACCCACCTTCAGTTCACTTACTCAAATGTGTGTTGCACAAGGAACTATGAAAATAATAGTTGTTTATACAACCCGCACACCACCGTTGCCTCAAGTAGACTACATTTTTACCTGTTTTACTCTTCAGTCTGGGGAAACTTAGGTGAGAATTTCCCACTAAAAACATCCCCTGCAGCTCTCACCAGCTTCTAGTGTTGGTTATGCATGGGTGCATTGCCCATATATTTGAATGCACTAATGACCACTATTAAAGGTAAGCAGACTGTCTTTATATTCTGACTTCATGCTGGTGTGTTGGAGTATTTTTTTAAAAAACCACTTTATTCCTTTCTAGGGGAATTAATGATGAGCCTCCTGTGGTACTATAGACCAGAGCACACTCAGGGAGGCCGTAATTCTAGCATGCATCAGGTGAGTGTTCAGCCATGATAATCAGGAATGGAAGTCCTGAACATTAAAACGAGTCAAGAAAGGCTGCTTGATGGTTCTGTGATGGTTCTGATGGTTCTAATCCTTCTTCAGCCACTTATTTGCAAAGAAAAGGAGGATCGTTTTACAAATGCTTAGTTTTATTTTAAAGTTGGGCCACTTCTTTCTAGACATGGGAATATTTCTGCTGTTCCATAAGCTGGAAAAAGTAGCAAAGACTACATTAAAGACTAACACATTTATTGCTTTGGGTGTTTCTGCTGTACCAGACTAACATAGCTACTCTCTGGAATAAGTTGACAAGTAATTTGAGTGGCAAGGCATTTAAAGACTTTCCATTACCTCACCCCAAACATCCATAATTTTATAAACAATCCTAAATTACCCTGAAAGTTTCCTTTTATCTCTGTGAATTTGTTACAGAATAGTTCTTGCTCCTATTGTAAAGTTGGCTTTCCTTCACTTTAAGACACCGAAAGCTATGGAAGCATTTGCTTTTAAAACTGCAAGGTTATCTTTAAAGGCTGGATTTTTTTCCTCCCTGCTAAGATCTACAGCATATTGTTACAATGCTACTTTTCCAAATTAGAGTTTTATAGCACAATAAATGCAGAGGCTCTCTATCATTATGGTGCATCTAAATGTTCTTTTCCTTTTTTAAGACTAAGGATGTAGGAAAATTGCTTTTTTCGGTAGCAACAAAAAACATACTCTCTCACCTCTTCCCTTCTCCCCAACTAGCTATCCCTGATATTAAATGTAATGCCAACTACAATGACCTTCTGACAGGATGATCCAACCATCTTTGATGCCCTTAGATCTAAAATTTCTAGACTAATCCAGTGAAAATATGAGTGCCGTCGCCTTTTAGTTTAAAATTGAGCTTTCAGGGAGTGAGAACTTTGAAGAAAAGGCAATAATTAATTTGAAGTATTGTCAGATTGATTCCCAGAAATTAAAATATAAGAGCTACTTGAAAAGGAAGTCTTATTTTGATCAAATTACTGGTATTTAAGCAAATGAATAGGCAGTTGAGGGCTATGAAATATCTATGCATATTTCTGAACTGGCAGACTTCCATTTCAGCTAGATATTTGACATTCCGTATAAAATATAAATACTAATATGTAATCAATTTCAATTAAATTTATTTCTTGGCTCCTTCAATGAAATGCTATTTAAAGTGCTGGCTTTTTATGCACACATGAAACACCTGGTATAATGGTTTTATAACAATGCATTGATAGGTAAAGTATCTCATAAATTAATGAGAATAAGTACTGGCATCCACCTCCTTTTCCCTACACCCAAGGAACTTAGGTGAGGTGGAAATTATTAGTCACTAAATGTATGCACTTAAACTTCAAAAAGCCTGATGTGCTCTAAAGTGCTGGGAATAGGACTAGAGAGAGCCAGGTTCAGGATTCAAATCTACCCTGGATATGAAAGTTCACTGGGTAGCTTTGGCCCAGTTGTTATTTCTCAGACCAACCGTGAGAAGAAAATTTAGAAGAAGGAATGCTATAGATACCACCTGAAGTAAAAGCAGGATATACATTTACTAAACAAACAACAATGTTTATTATTGCTAAGTTATAACACAGAAGTCAACTACTTGGACACTTAGTGTAGTATCTCATTTAAAAAACAGAGCCTAATATTGCCTTCAGTAGCCTTGACATACCTTTTTTGCTTTTAAACCACCCCTGTTAATAAAACATTAGTTCCAACACTAGTAGCCTAATCCCTGGGGCCTTCAGAGAATAAATATATTATTTGATTAAAATGTGCATCTCGGCAACCAAAAGTTTGCCTCACTTAGTATATGGGCTCAGAAGATTACACTCCAGAAGGTGAACGAAAAATCCACACTCTGCTTTATATATGACTTGAAAATGTAAGCATTAATGTCTAAATCCTCACATGTTGGTCTCCTAATACAATTGACCTACTTGGCAGAACTGAGCATAAAAGTGTAAGCTAAAGAGCATGTAAAAATAAAGATATATACTTTAAATACACCACAGATAAAAACATGTGATGGAAAAATGTTCTTGCCGGGTTCTGATCCCCTTGTGCACTTTCTTGCAGAATGAGATCTTTGCATCCCGACACCAGGACGAGAACAGTGTGGCCTGTATAGAGGAGAAGTGCTACGTTCTGACCTTTGCAGAGTACTGCAGGTAGGTGGTGCTCTTACCAAGCTTCTTTTAGGGTCTCTGTGCTCCATCAGGAAGTTCCACAAGACGGTTTGTTTGTTATTGGAAGGGTTTTCTAACTCTTTCTCTCTCTCTCTTTCTCTTGGTAGTTGTGGTTTGTGAGGCATCACAGATAGTTCCAGTACGCAAATTGAATGTTCCTCTTATTTATTGGGCCAGAATGGCAGAGAGAGATACAGACAGACAGACAGACGATTGATAGACTGGCATGTTACGATCAAGCTATTGTGGCATTTTCACAGGTGTCCTAATGAGATCACCTTGGCATTTTTTTTTTCAGACGTGCCAACTAGCATATGCACACATAGATGACTAAAAGTATTGATCTGTGTTTTGCACCAGCCTCAGCAAGGATTGTAGGTTTGGTAATCCAGCATATATGGATTGCCTATTCCCGCTGAAGACAGAGCAGTAAAAAATATACTCCTTCCTTCCAGTTGCCCTTTCCAGTACAATTATTTGGCCTTTCAGCTGGATGAGTGTTGATTTTGCTGTATTTTTATGAGTGTTGATATTTTGTATTATGTACCTTGCTATGCAACATCCATTGTCATTTGACAGTGTGCAAGAACTGTGAGATAAATAAGTGAATGAATAATATGTACCAAATCCAAATGTCTTAATAAACATGTTTGTGCTATTGATCTTGGAGTCAGGATGCACGGGAAGGAACAATGGGACCATGCTATTATTTTTCCCCCACTTATTTTCTCAAACGTTTTGCCAATACATCCTGAGCCAACTTTTGTAGATCTGGAACCCACAGCTCCAAATCTACAAGAAAAAGAGCAATGTAATCTACTGTGGGAGATTGGTTTTCTTTGCCTTTTATCATAATGCAAGATTGTGGCGCAGTGGTTAGAATGCAATATTGCAAGCTGACTCTGCCCACTTCCAGGAGTTCAATCCTAACTGGCTCAAGGTTGACTCAGCCTTCCATCCTTCCGAGGTCAGTAAAATGAGGACCCAGATTGTTGGAGCAATATGCTATCATTGTAAATTGCCCAGAGAGTGCTGTAAAGGACTATGGAATGGTATGTAAATCTAAGTGCTATTGCTGTTATTGCTACTGTTCAGTAGCTTGTAAACCATATATAGCCCTTGGAAGCCTTCTAGGTGGCCCACCATGGCTCTCAGTAGCTGGTTGATGGGCAAACAGCAAAAGATTGCTGAAGTTCCACTGTCAAGTGATTTGAAGGTGTGTCACTAAGTGAAAGGAAGGAGGAAGAAAGGCTCGTGGCTCCCTTTTTCGTCATATAGCTTGCTTGGGACTCAGCAGTCTCTTGGCTTGGGCCAGGGAGAGAATTTCTCACTATATGCATGCAGGTATGAGAGACAGCACAGCTTCCAGCAACCATAATGGCTAGAATAGAAAACAGTGTCTTCTCATTGGAAAAGCTAAATAAATAAATAAATAAAAATAAAAAATTGATAAATCCCTCAGTGAATGAATTGTGGCCAACTGCTGATGTCAGAGTAACCAAGAATGCACTAACATCATTACCTGGCTGTCTTGCAGATTTTGTGCCTTGGCAAAGCGTCGCGTGGAAGGGATTCCAGGCAAGAAAACGGTGATGGTTCCTCCTTCTGAAGAGTATTCCACTCCTGCCCATCGCAAGGTGCCAGAGGACACTGATCCAGAGTTGGTTTTTCTCTGCCGTCATGTCTATGATTTCAGGCATGGACGCATCTTGAAGAATCCACAGTAACACTGCTGTGGGGTTAGTGAGCAACGATAGCAGGCCATTAGGCAGGCTAAGCTCTTTGTCCATGGAGGGGCCTCCTTCGGTGGAGTGCTGCCCACAGGCACTGCATAACAACCCCGAAGCACTCAGTCCTCTACATCTGGGAGCAGATTTCCTGTTAAGGCAGATCTTCAAAGCACAGCACTTCGTATAAAAAGCATAAGTGGAAATATATATCTATAAAGAAATGTGTGTCTGTATATAGATATAGGTGCTTGCTTCTGTAAATCTATATCTATATATCTGTACAATGAGCTTCATATACTGGAGGGAGGGGGGAAGGGAGGATAAAAGTGGATAAAAGCCAGTAAACTGAATCTAGAGCCAATCTTGTTGGGGATGAGTAGAACATACTGAAGGAAAACTTCAGTGTAGAAGTGAGTCGAACTAAAAAGAAGGACATACATCCTTTTGTTTAGTATAATACTGAAAATGGAGATGAGACCTTGGTTTTGGAGCCATTAATATACTGAAAATCCTTCTCATATTCTGCATACATACTACTTGAGAAGAACCACACTCAAATATTTTGTATTGGGTGATTGCCCAGTCAAATTCATTGCTTCAAAGCAGAAAGTGGGAAGGGTGTAATAGATCACCTCACGCCATTGTGAAAAGCTACATATCCTTCTAAGGTTGAAGCTCTAAGCCAATTGCTTAGCATTAACTTACATTGACATCGATAGGACCTATTTCCAAATAAATGTCATAAAAATCAGGATATCAGGAAACAGGCCCAGCCTTAAAGATCATGCTTATTGGGCATAGCAATGGTAAGGGTGATAATGTGGCACTTGAAAAGTTCTCAGAGAGAGACATAAATAACAGCTGCTACAACACTGATCTCTTTTCTCCACAAACTTAGGCCTGCCCTTTTGGAGCAGAGGTAATTTATATTTTTTCCTTTCCATATCCCATTTTCATTGCTCTCCTATACAGTCCTCATAGAACCTGGATTTGCACACTCATTTAACTTGGGAGAGCTAGAAGCCAGAGTTAAGAAATGATAGCATAGTGCATAGTGCTTGAGTGTCAGTTTTTGAAACAGGCATCGTAACCCAACTGAGTCTGCTTTTTGCCTGTCTACCTCTCTTTTCTCCCACCCACCCCAGAATATCTTTAACACTGACATACGAACATGCCCCAGATGGCGAGACTCTGGCTTCCAAAAGGAACTGGCCAATGAGAGGTTTGCATTTTGAGAAACTGCTACTTGATTCTCACAGATATTTCTGCCTCTTGCCTTATGTGTATAGCTCTTAGAATACTTTAGTTTAACTTTAACACAAAACTGTTTCAGTTAATTCTAAAGCAAACCAAAGGACAGCATAGGAAGAGTCCACCCAATCAGTTAACACCCAGCTGGGATTCCATTTGTAGATTGCACTAATTCGAAAGGAGAATCAACACTGTATCAGTCCATGTACCTGCTGACAGCCAGAGTGGCTCACCTGAATTAGGGACCTATGTAGTTGCTTTTTTTTTTCCTTTTGTAAGGGTTGAGGGACATTTAATTAGTGTTCAGTTATTATTGAAGCATTCTATGGCTTTAATATCGTTATTTTTTTTTTTCAAGTAGAGTTAGCACTATCCTCTGACCCTCAAGCTGGAAGCAAGAGTTTGGCCACCAGTGCTCTATATCTGTTCTGGAGAAAGTAGCCCTACCATATTCAGCTTCTTGTTTGTCGACACAAATATTACTTGCAGACGTGCTCTACATACCAAAGAGGGGAAATGATGGGGGAGAACTATGAAAAAGTCTGACCATGGTGGCTAGCAGAGATCAGGGGTGATGATTGCATTCCAGCAGGAATGTTCCACCCTAAGGCTGCGCATGAATTTTCCAAGCTTGCTAGTGTCGGAGTAGTGGCTCCCTTTATCAAAACCGCTGCTTGGGCACACAGAAGGGCTCCTTGTTAACTAGGGCTACAAAGCATATCTTGTGATGGCCCAGATATGGAGCTGAAGATTCTGTAGAACTTTTCTTCATGCAGGGGAAAGCAACCCTGGAGAGGGAACTGTTTGATGGGTAAGCATTGCAGACAGTATTATATACTCTGCAGCTATGGCTTGTTCTTCCATTTGCCAAGTCAAGAGGGAAAGGCAGAGATAAAGGGACAGTCCTTGAATGATGTGGGTTGGAGAGTGTACAAAAGAGTCTGACCATGGTGGATAGCAGAGATCAGGTGATGATTGCATAGATCTGATCTATGCAGAATCAGATTCGGGATTCTTTTTTTTTTTCTTTTTTTCTTAAGTAGAAATGGGAGAGAAACTCTAGTGCCAGAGAGCCTCTTCCCAAAAAGATTTTTTTTTTTTTTTTAGAATTCCTGGTGTGGTGGTGGCTGGAATCCTCAGCATGGTGACTTGAGACCCAGATTCAGGGTGGTCTTCCTGCCCTCATGAAAGAAGATGAAGTTTAGCTTCAGAAACAGAGCAACTTCATAATGTCCTGATTTCTGTTGCTACTTCCTCCCCCTCTTTTCGCTGGCTTCTCCGGGCAGGAAAGCAACAGTTGTCTAAAAACAAATGAAATAAAAAAATAGTTACCTACCCAATTCTGAAATAGGGTCGGAGCCCCTTTTCTGGACAACAGAAACCCAAAACCTTCCCTGCTTCTGATAATTGTCAGAATCTACTTCAGGCCAAGAATATTGTTTTAAAGATTTGTGTAGTTGTTTTATGCTGTTTGCGGACAGCATGTAAATGATTTGAAATGTCTTATCTTCAATGAAAATATTTCATGCTTTTTTAATCTATTAGATATGGAAATATTTTTGAAACTGAAAAATGCAGTCAGTAGAATTTAAATTGAAATGTAATACATGTAAAATATATTTTAGTTGATAATTTTGTAAAATGCACTTTTTGTGTCTCTTCCCTTGTTTCCCAGATCTGTATTTCAGTGTTTACAGATGGAATGAGAACATTCCCTATACTCTCCTTCTGTGAAAAAGATATATTAGAAGTAATTCTTAAAAATAAATTTGAGAAATTGTATTGACTTAGAAAACAAAGCTAAAACCGCTGTCTAGTTTTTATTACAGGGGCTGTATGTATCAGTGAGACTGCACAGTAATAGGAAAAGATATTGCATTTATTTTATTAATTAAATGGGTAATGCCATATACTTGAAGTGGCTCACAAAATAATGCTATATAAAACACATTTATTCTTCAAAGCTGGGTGAAATCCACCATGCACGTTTTCATCACACAATATTTCATATTAGGAGGGGGACTCTGCTTGATGTCAGCACATCTCTACCGTCTTCTCTCTGGTTCTTGGAGTGAAAACACATAATAATTGTCAAGCTCTTCTGGTTTCTGATATTCTTCACAACAGTTATAGATACAAATATATATTTAACCTCTCTTATCTTGTCTAATCGTCAAAACCATGGCTCACAAATTCATTTTTTTTCATTTTTACGCAAAAAAATTCCTAAGAGTTATCAGTAAATATAGAAAATGTCTTCTCTCTAAATCAATGTATCAAGTTCAGTAAAGTCTATCCATTTCACCAAACATTCCTTTATAATGGCTAATCTTTCCATTTCTCCGTATGTAATCATTTTGCCGCAATGATCATACAGTGAAATAATTTTCAATGGCTTTTTTCTGTTTATTCATTAATCCTAAAAAGAAAAAAATACAATTTCAATTGAACATTGATCTTTAAAGTCCTTTTTATCGAAATATGTATTTGAATCCAATTATTTTTTTAGCTTTTGTACATGTCCACCAAGCATGATAGCATGTCCTTTCATCTTGTTCACGCTTCCAACATATATTTGAAGTGCCTTATACATTCTAGATAATTTCTCTGGCACCATGAACCAACAAGACATCATTTTATAAAAAAATTCTTTGGGATCATAACACAGTGTAAATTTCAGTCCTTTTAACCACATATTTTCCCATTGATCCATCTTTGCATTATAACCAATGTGTGGGTAAAAGTAATTACTGAAAAGATGCTTCCCATCCAGGGAACAAAGAGGAAGTTCTTTTCCTTGGCCTTGTCTTCTCACTTTGAGAAAAATAACATAATATAATAATAATAATAATGGCTTTGGAAGAATATCTGAAGAACAATGATGAAGATGCACTGAAATTAGTATATCAGGAAGGCTTACTGACTACTGGAGAGACCAAACTGGCCTACAAGAAAGACCAAATGAAGAACAGAATAGAGGCATGGGAAGACAAAGCACTACATGGCCAGTACATTAAAAGAAAATAGCTGGGAAAGCAGATAATAACAAGACCTGGCAATGGCTAAGAGCAGGAAAATTGAAGAAAGAGACCGAGGGACTAATTCTGGCTGCACAAGACCAAGCCTTAAGGACAAATGCATATAAAGTCAGAATTGAGAAGACAGCAACAGACAGTGCCGCCTATGCAAAGAAGCTGAAGAAACAGTGGACCACCTAGTAAGCTGTTGCAAGAAGATTGCACAGACTGACTACAAGCAGCGGCATGACAAAGTAGCAACAATGGTGCATTGGAAGATCAGCAAAAAATATCATTTGCCTGTAAGCAAAAACTGGTGGGATCATAAAATAGAGAAAGTCATAGAAAATGATAAAATTAAACTGCTCTGGGACTTCAGAATTCAAACAGACAAGCACCTGCAACATAACACCCCAGACTTAACAATTGTCGATAAGAAAGACAAAAAAGTCTGGATAGTGGACGTGGCAGTGCCTGGAGATAGCAGAATAGAAGAGAAAGAACTGGAGAAGATAACAAAATACAAAGACCTACAAATAGAAATAGAAAGACTGTGGCAAAAGCAAGCAAGAGTAGTACCAATAGTCATAGGCTCCTTGGGTGCAATCCCAAAACAACTGGAGCACCACTTGAACACCATTGGCATTGACAAATTCGCTATTAGTCAATTGCAAAAGGCGGCCTTACTAGGAACTGCTTCCATCCTGCGACGATACCTGTAATACCATCAAACATCCACATCTGCCTATCCCAGGTCCTGGGTAAGGACTCGATAGGTAGACAAAATGCCAAATCCAGTCTGA
Source organism: Crotalus tigris (assembly GCF_016545835.1). Classification (NCBI taxonomy): domain Eukaryota; kingdom Metazoa; phylum Chordata; class Lepidosauria; order Squamata; family Viperidae; genus Crotalus; species Crotalus tigris. The sequence continues at coordinate 419,898 of NW_024100458.1, forward strand.
ACATCTGGCTGACTGTGCGATGATCAATAATAATATAATAAAAAGTTGGAAGGACCTTGGAGGTCATCTAGTCCAGTGGTTCTCAAGCTGTGGGTCGGGACCCCATTTGGGGTCGAACGACCATTTCACGGGGGTCACCAAACAAGGCTGTCTGCCATTTTTTCCCCCTTTTCTTTGGCCACGCCCTTGGCACTCGGTGATGTATAAGTGGTTGGGAGTCACCACAACATGGGGAACTGTATTATGGGGTCGCGGCATTAGAAAGGTTGAGAATCACTGATCTAGTCCAACCCCCTGCTCAGGCAGGAAACCCTATACCATTTCAGACAAATGGCTTATCCTTATCAGGAGCCAAAATGATACGTTAGGGCATTATTTTGTTCAGTGCGCTACAAATGCAACTTTTCCCCACTTGCTAGTGCAAAAATACATCAGCTGCATTTCTACATTCTGTTATCTAGGACATTGAAGCAAGGGGATTTTAAGAGACAGGCAATTGAATGATAAAAATGTGCCATCTGGGGGCAGAATAGCAATTTGGAGAAGCATCTCAGTCTTACCCACTTAAGGAGCCAAAGAATTGAGCAATCATTGTTTGATATGCTGTGCTTCATTTTTAAAGGCATGAGCCCAGTGCTGGGATTCAAATATGTGAACAACCGGTGGAGTGGATGCCGCTTAACAGAAGTCCATTCTGGGCCTGGGCAACAAAAAATTAGCTACCGGTTCTGCCAAAGTGGTGCGAACTGGCTGAATCCCACCACTGCATGAGCCTTCCTTTGGCTTTGAATGGTGGGGCTAGGATCTGCATATCAAAGAAGGGAGGCGGAACTAGATCCAAAACTAAATGTATTTTTCATTTAATTAATTCAATGTAGAGAAGGTAAATGTTATATACTGCTCAAAAAAATAAAGGGAACACAAAAAGAAGACATCCTATAAGTTGTGTTCCCTTTATTTTTGTGAGCAGTATATAATGTAAGAAACATTTATGAACACCCTTCATCTGTCAATTTTAAAGTTGCAGTATAAACTATCAATTTTGCAAGAGAGGGGAGTCCACACCCCAGAATTTCTAGAGGGGACATGCTACCATTACAGCTCAGATTGGACAGACCTATTGTGTGAGGAAATAATTCTAATCGGAGCTGTGAGAATTCAAAACAAGCAAAAAATAAATCCCTTAAAATTTCACTCAGGATAAATAATGCCCCAACTGATGGGCAGAAATATTTCAGCTGCAATTAGTTTCTTACTGAATAAATGTCACCAGCTATTCATGGATGGTGAGCCAGCAGGAACATAAATAAATTGCTGGCCTTTGCATGAAATAAATGACATCCTCCTCCAATTTGGTGCCTCTCAGATACTTTGGGAACACCTTGTCTCCCTTAATCTGGAAAGGGCAGAACAAAGAAAGACTGCACCCTGCTTGAAACCTGTCGGATATTCATTTCTGTCTTGAGAAATCCACTGATCGTTGCCAGGGTCATGCATTGAGTGAAGTGATGGGCTATGATTGAGGGAAGAGAAGTCCTTTGCTCTGAGCTCCTGGAAAAAAAGGGATGTGCGCATAAAAGAAAAGGAAAAAAAAACGCGCTGTGGGCTGTTTTTTGTTTTGTTTTATTTTTGCAAGCTCAAAATAAAACATCTATCCCTAACATTCCATTGCAAGATGGTTCTATGATTCAACAGAACAGATTGATCCAGGTGTTTCTTTTAAATAAAACTCAGCATTACACTGCAACAACAACAGCAGCAAAAGAATACAAAAAATTCTAACTCTTGTTACTATCTAATGGTCACCAAGATTTCTGCAGCTTATATGTCAGCCTTAAGACCTGGTTTTCTTTGAAAAAAAAGACTGAACCATCATCTGCCTTGGTGGGGTGAGGCAAGGGAGAATAGTGGGAGTAGATGAGAAAACAAAGAGAAAATTTATTAAGGTGCTAGCTGCATGTTTTTGATCTCTTACAAATGCAAATTTTTCAAAGTAATGACCTTATTAATTGTTTGACTCAGAAAGATCTATAAATTCCAATCAGTTTATTGAAGATTTGCTTTATGAACGTTTTAAATATACCTGTTCAAAAGCTATATTCTTGGTGTTAAAACTCAACCTTGCAGAGTGTAGAATATAAACTCTCTCTTTAAAGATTAATCTATACTACACATTTACCATGTTATATTTAGGTTTTTTTCTTCTTTTCTATTGCCAAACAGAAACAATTAGTCATCTCTTCCCTGATGAAATGACAAGATTAAGGAAAAGAAAGAACAAAAAAAATCTGGCTGCCAGCATTGATATCCTATAGTATATGTAAAGATCAGTATTTAATAATTCATCATGACTATGGAGATTCTCAATCATCCAGGTCATGGTTATCCCAAAGATGCTTTTTCCAAAAGGCAAAAGGACTTTCTTGGTTCTTTTTTCTTTGAAAATATTTCACTTCTCAACTGAAAAAACTTTTTGGATAAGAAGCTAAATGTTTTCAAAGAAAAAACAAGAAGAAAGTCCAGTTACCTTTTGAAAAAAAAGCACCTTTGGGACATTCATCATGAATTACGCATGCCAATTTCCTCAGAAAAGCAACTTTTACACTAGGTGTGCTAACATGATAGACTAAAACACTGTGACACACAGCTCTTGAATCAACAAGTTCAAATGTATGTTTGCCGCAAATGCACCATGCACTACAGTCACAAGATCCAAAATCTTGCAGTTTGCCCATGCTAAAATCTTAGCAGGTCAACCATGGTTTGCATTTTTAAATCCCAATGTTGTCTCCACAAATAAAATCCCAAAGATGCTTTTTCGCAGGGCAACTGGACTTTCTTGTTTTTCTTTGAAGACGTTTGGCTTCTCATCCAAGAAGCTTCTTCAGCGCTGACTCATCCAAGAGCTAAAGAAGCTTCTTGGATGAGAAGCGAAGCAAGAAAGTCCAGTTGCCTCGTGAAAAAGCATCTTTGGGATAACTATGGCCTGGATGACTAAAAATCCCCATAGACTTTCCACAAATGAAAATGTGCAAGAGAGAATAGCAATAGCACTTAGACTTTTATATCACTTCAAAAGTGCTTTGCAGCCCCCTCTAAGCGGTTTACAGAGTCAGCATGTTGCCCCCAACAATCTGGGTCCTCATTTTACCAACCTTGGAAGGATGGAAAGGTGATTCAACCTTGAGCCAGTGAGAATCAAACTGCTGGCAGCTGGCAGTCAGCAGAAGTAGCCTGCAGTACTGCATTCTAACCACTGCGCCACCACAGAATGTAAAGCAATAGTTCACTCGAATAGTAGGCTGCTGGCCAAGGCAATAGATAGCATCTCTGTACTTGGCAAGTCATCAAACACACTGCCCCAGGGAGGTACAATGTGATAATACTATAAACCTCTGACAGCACAGACATTATAAAGTTTATTAAAACAAAGACAGCATTGTCTCTGTCCTTTCTGAGCAAAATAAACACTACTGTAGTATCGATGAAAAAGGAATCTGAAACTGAGTGGCTTTGGAGGGGTTGTGTGAGAACTTTATTTGCTTGCTTTTTTGTTGATTTTGGTTAGTTAACACTACTAAAAAACGTATTAAAGAACATTGCAATTCCAAAGGCCATTAACATTTAGTAGCAATAGGTTTTGTTGTTGTATATTAAAAAAATGTTTTGATAATTCTTTAGTGGTTCTTTGTCATTGTTTCCCCACTCTCGCGCCATACATAGATGGTTTGGAAAGATCCTTGATGTCACAAAGAGCAACATGGTTTAACATCTAAAGTGTTTCTGTCAGCTTCACTTGATGATTGAGTCCATGAAGTCAACTCCACAGGAAGGCTAAAATTATTTTCATTCAGATTGGCTGTAACCACACAACCTTGAAAATGAGATTGTGCCTTACCTTCTCTCCTTCTTGAGTTCAGCAAATTAGTCATGAATCTGTGTCAACTGTTTCCAAATGTTAACTTGGATGTTCTGGATTCAAAAAATATTTCAGCCCCTTCAGTCGAGCCAACAGCTTCTGCCTACCTCCATCAAAGGTCATTTTCTTCACCTTCAAATGCAGTTTTTAGAATTTCTAGACCAGTGATGGCGACCTTTTAGAGCCTGAGTGCCCAAACTGCAACCCAAAACCCACTTATGCATTGTCAAGTGCCAGGTGGGTGTGGCCCAATGGCTAGGTGTGGCCCATTGGATGGGCGTGGTCCACTGGGTGGGTGTGGCTGTGGTGGTAACGGCAGACTGGGTGGGACTAAAAAGTTCAATCAATCAATTCCAACTTTGCAAGATCTTTTTTTTTCCCGTGAGAAGTTGAAATTGACTGACTGAACCTTTTTTTTTTTTGCACACGGTGGTGGAGGCCTAAAGCAAAAAGGTTTTATAAAACCCAGCTGAAGGCCTAGGACTGGGGCGATGGCGCGCATGCCCACAGAGAGGGCTCTGAGTGCCGCCTCTGGCACCCATGCCATAGGTTCGCCAGCACTGTTCTAGACCATATAAATTTCAACTTTTCAGCTTGGATTTCCTGCTGTAAAAAAACCAATCACAAAAAGATGACTGGAGAACAGGGAAATTATATTAATTATGTTATATAAGATTATTCCAGGAATGGAGAAATGAAAGAAACATAAGCAATTAAGAAGCATGTGAGCTGGACATATTAGAACGTTTTTTAAATATGGAAGAAAAGGAGTGTCAACAATTTGCTCAAATAGTCTTGTTCTCTCTATTCTTGTTCTCTGTTACTATTTTATTGTGGCAGTGAGATACAATGTCTTAATAAGGGTCTTCTTTGGGGGGAAAAGGACTAATGATATATCAGTGCAATTATTAAATGCCAAGGAAGGATAAGAATGTGAACTCTTTTTTTAGCAACACACACATGTATGTACACAGTGAAGCTCAGAGGAAAAGATATACTAAACTGACCTTTAAGAAAGATTGTTCACTAAAACAATTCTGGGAGATATGACCCAATTGAACATTCGAGTGGAACGTTGACTATATGATCTATACTTAATTAATTAGCAAAGTCCATAATAATACTTTTATTAGGACCAACCAAAGTAGCCCAAAACAGCATGCAATTTCTCCAGAACTCTTAATCAGGCAAAATGTTTTTAAAAATCAATTAATGTACAAGAAACAAGGTAATCCAAAAATAATCTAAGTGCTGCTGGTATAAAACATAATAAGTTTTGGTTTTTAGCTGCCACATTATTTCATAGAGATTTTGCTTTCCTAATTCTGGAGTAATTCTGAATTCTGGAATAAACAAAATTAGTCTGTTCAAATCAAAAATGTCAATTATTGACTTAATGTCAATAATGAAGCCATACTAACACATTATGAGCTCAGGCAGATTATAGAAAAAGTAAAACAGTTACAGAAGGTACTGTAAATATATTGAATAAGAATGAAGTTTTTTTTAACAAAAAGGAAACTTTTATACCATTTTGTGTGACATGGACACAAATGCATAAACAATACATATTAAGCTATTCCTTTTTGTGGTAAGCAATACTATGCAAAGCAAGAATTTATATACCAAGTTACACAAATTCATCTACTTACTCTAGAGCAGGGGTGTCAAACTGCCGGCCCACGGGCTGGATATCTCACACCAAAACCACGCCCACCCATTGCCGGCAATGGGGGAAAAGTCACGATATGTCACGACACATCACGTGAAGTCACGACTTTGACACCCGTGCTCTAGAGGGACTTTTTTTCAATTATGTATATCTAGTCATCGTTCATTCCCCTTTACAACTACCTTGATATATTATTTTTTAGATATTTTAGATATTTTCTTTAGATCCAAAGATTTATTGTATCTCTCAATTTAACAATATACAGCCCAAAAAACTAGAGAGGATCTCTTCCTAGCCTCTTGTCCACATTCCTGCCATTTAGCTGTTTTCATGCCTACATGTCACTGCCCTGCCCTGTCTCCCTCATAACCTTTGCAGTCATTCTGTTTTAGTTTCTCTTTGCCAAAAGAACTAGGTACTGCTGCCGTTTACAAAGGTGCCAGATACTGAAAGACTTATACTCTCCTAATAGCACAGTAAAGGAAAAGAGTGCAGTTCTTTCCAATTCCGGCAAAAGCTAGGCCAGAATTTGCACCACCAGTTGATTCACACAGATGTTTTGAATGTCCATGAAATCCACATATTCCTGAGACCATAGAAAAGCAAGATAAGAAGGGTGAGCCACTTTTGACATTCTGAAAAGCATTACGATAAAATGTTAACTCTGAATACAAATACCCAGTTATAAGAACACTTTGAAATATAATGACTGTAAGAAGAATACAAATAAGGCATTTGGATGGTAAAACTGCTTTTTTACATGATGGATTTTTATAATGTAAAAGATATAAGTATGGAACATCTCCTGGTTTGATGATTCAAATATGTCAGAAACTAGCATGCAAACTTCAAAGGAGAAAAGTTAAGAGCTTTCATGCTACTTGAGAGATTTTAAAGAAATCTTGTAAATGTTTCCAATGGGCAAAAGTCTGTGATTCTCAAGATGTTTCTGAACTACAATACAAAATATCTCTTAGAAATATGGAGAGCACCTGAGTTGGCTGGAAAGTACCTGAGCTGCTATTAAGATGCAGATTGTTTTTCTCTATTATCTGAGTATAACATATTATGAAGCATCTGTAAAGAAGCATCTGTGCATCTTAAATGGATAATTTAACCAGTGAAGGATAATGAATATTAATAAATCAGTTAATAATAACAAAGTGGAAAGTCAAGACTGAAAACAGCAATTTCTGCTTTTCTCTGAGGAATCCAGGCAGTATAAATTTTATAGAATGTACAAGAACAACCATTTGAGATAGGCTGGACAGGAAGGGAAAGTCATTCAGTGAATTCTCTACTCGAGAATATTAGTTAGGTTTCACTGATCCAAGTCCCAAAACTCTACTATCTTTCATTAGCTAGCATCACCATGATATATTCTAGGAAATGAAAGTCCTTTTGTCGTTCCTTGAATTTGCTGTTGGGTTTCAATTCAAAGCTGGAACATCGGCCAGGATGATTTGGGTTTGTCCTTCTCATTTCGCTTTGATCAGAAATACACAGGAATACTAATTGCATGATCATCCCTGCCAGGCTTCAGCTGGAGGTCAAATAGTAATTAAGGAAATGTCAAAAGAATTTCAACAAGGTTAAACCTGAACTAGTCTTATTTCTAAAGATAAGGTTCAAAGTTTGTTATGTTTAATTTTTGTTCTCCTCTACCTCAAATTATCCTACTTTGGAAATATTACATGACGATCCAGTTCTCTGGAAACAGCCTAAAGCTGATAAAGGTAGAGCAGTGTTTCTCAACCTTGACAATTTTAAGGCATGTGGACTTCAACTCCCAGAATTCCACATGCCTTAAAATTGTCAAGGTTGAGAAACACTGAGGTAGAGGGAAAGAGAAGAAGACAACAACCAGCAGCAAATTCAGCTACAGTAGTGATGAGGGCACAGTTGGGAGACTTAAAACACCAGGTAGGGGACAGATCATCATCAATAAAATCTATCTAAGTCGAAAATAACTTGATGGCACATAATTTAAAAAAAAACTAATGAAGAACTTAGCTCCTTCTTTTGGGCAGGTTGTCCTTTGTTTTTACAATGATTATTAGAAAACTCTCATACTCAACATGATTTTAATCATGTTTATCAACGATGCTACATGTTCTCTTTGGCTATGTCTCAAGTATTTGAAGTTAATCAAGGAATCAAAGATTATTATGAACCATCTGTCAAATGAACTGTTCTGCAATACTGGGAAGATAAATGAACGTATGACTCCACGGATTGCTGTTTTGTCAAATCAGATAAGTCTTTTTATTTTTTATTTTTTTGTATCCCGCCTTTATTATTTTTACAAATAACTCAAGCAACAAACATCCAGCATACCTTCCTCCTATTTTCCTCACGGCAACAGCCCTGGCCCAAAAATCACCCAGTCAGCTTTCATAGCTAAGGCAGGACTTGACCAATCCATAAAGATACCGTATATATCAAATTGGAGAAAAGAAAAAGTTCTATCTTGAGGCCAGTATCATTGAACATTTGTATTTGATAAAGGATCCCATCAGTTATTATACTCATTACCAAATTACAGGTGTGACAGAACAAGCGTGCAATTTAACCTACACAGGTTGAAAGATTAGGCTGAGAGGAACAAGATGTCCTTTCACCAGAAGGCAAGATAAGGAGAAAAAAAGATAAGGCCTTAATGACGGATTCATGCAGTGGTGGGATTCAAATAGGAGAACAACTGGTTCTCTGTGTGGATGCCGCTTCCGGAAGTCCATTCTGAGCCTAGGCAATAAAAAATTAGCTACCGGTTCTGCCAATTGATGGTTTTGAAACACTACATTGTAGAAGGCCTGGAGGGTTGTCATTGATAACAAACTGCAATGGGCAAACAGCGTAAGGCAACTACTAGAACAGCTATCACAAATGTTAAAAAAATGGTATCAAAGATACACGAGGTCCCTATTCCTCGTTATTCTGCACAGTGCTTTTTTTGTAGAAAAAAAGGTGCCAGAACTCACACATCTCATACAACCCGCCTTGCCTACCCTACAAGGTTCCATCCAAAAAAGGTGCCGGAACTCCGTTCTGGGCGTCCTATGACAAAAAAAGCCCTGATTCTGCACACTGAGAAATTGAAGCAGGAGGGTGACAAAAATAATGCAGAGATAGGAGGACTTGCCTTATCAGGACAAGCAGAAGTAACTTGGAATGTTCAGTCTAAAAAAAAGGAAGCACGGGTTGGTTGAGGATGAGACAACATATTAGTTTTCAGGAACATAAAAAGGTGCCATAAGAAAGACAGTAAGGAAATGTATTCATAAACAAAGAAACAAAGATCAGAAATAAATTGCATGTACTTTTAAATTTCACTAAACTATGAGCAAACACATACATATACACACAGAGAGACACCATGATAAGATATGTACAATAGTGGAACATTTTACTTGCAGATTTTAACTGTTTGTTTATGTATTTATTATTTATTTAACTTATATGCACCCATCTTGTCTAGAGGCAACTCTAAGTGGCTTACAATCAGTTAAAGGTGAAACATTTAAAACAATAAACAATAGCATTAAAGTTGACTTAAAATTAACAAAGATGGGAGGGAAGGGAGCAAGATGTACACTGATCTTAGTCCAGTAACTACCGCTGGAATGACACCATTGGGGCCTCAGGCTAGTTGCCAGAGTCTGGTCTTCGAGTCCTTTTGGAAAGCCAAAACTGGGGATGCAGCTCTCCCCTTGGAGATACAATGTTCCACAGGGCAGGAATCATGGCAGAAAAGACTCTTCTTCTGGTTTCCACCAACCGGAATTCTTGACTGATGAGGCCTGTAGTATGTCCCTTCTGCTAGTGTGGGTGGGGTGGGCCAATTCCAAGAGGGTGAGATCGGTCCTCAGATATTGTGGGGTTTCTGTCTCTGGAATTTTTTAAAAAAGACGTTGGATACCATAATCACTTCTTAGAATGGTTTAACTGGTTTTTCTGCACGTCGCAAAGGGTCGGATAGATCACTGTTTCTCAACCTTGGTAACTTTAAGATGTGTTGCCTTCAATTCCCAGAATTCTCCAACCAATCAAGGTTGAGAAGCACTGAATTAGATTATTTTTGTGGTGATTTCCAACTCCACAATTCTCTGATCAGCTTTCATTAATCTCCTGGATTTTTGTTTTGTTTTGCCTCGTTGAAAGACAATTCATCCTATCACACCCACTCAGATTTGGAATACACCTGATAATACTGAAGACATTTTATAGCTTCCTAAATTTTATTTTGATTACCAAAATTGGAAGTGCTTCATCGGGAACCATTATTCTTCTTCCTTTTGACCTGTGAACCTTTCAATCATTTCCACGTATGGAAAAGAACTGGGCATGTATCTCACTTGACAATGAATTAATCTCCTTATGTACCAGAGGAATACTTCATTTTAATGGGCCTCTTTGTGTACTCTTTTGTTTGTGGCCTGATCTGAAATGCAGCAGCCTGTCTTTCAGAAGGACCAGCCCAATTGAAGAAGTAGGGTCTTGCTTATTTTGCCCCTGTTTGCTTGGATTATTGTTTGTGCTTGGAAACACAAGCACAAACTGGCCTCCAAAGTATCTCACAAGAAGAGAAAATAAGAGTGCTTTGGGCATCTTTCAACTCCCAGTAAAAGCCATTTTGTGTGGTGATAATGAGGACAGGGCCCTGTAATCCACAGGAGGCGTATTGATTCTTCAAGCTACTCACTGTGAAATTCCAAGAAAAAGAGCCGTTCTTCAAAGGTCTGGCCTTTCAGGCCAACAGCTGTCACTGCAGTAACAATTTTGGTGTTTTTCCTCTGCAGGAGAGAACAGGATTATTTCTTCCATATGGTTAACAATCTCTCTGGGCTGCCCAGTAGTTATTGGGTAGTTGGTACCCACAGAGCAGAACTGGCTTAGCAGGCTAGCTGCCTTTGCTATTGCTTTGCCATCAATCGTAGCTCAGCAAGGAAACATCACAGATTAGCTGCCCCCATATTGTATGAAGCTTTCTTGCATACAAAATAAATGGGAATTTAAATCATAAGAATACTCTGGGCTAGGGAAACACCTTTTCATGCCAATGAACACCTTTGATCCTCTGAAAGCATGCCATAAAAGCTCTCACAAAGGGTTGCCTTCAAGAGGGCAGTCACCAAATACCCATCACAGATCCAAAAAGTGGCCATTCAGAGCCCAATGCAGCTCTCTGCTCAGTGCAAACCACACATAAAAACATCCCAGCCAGATGGTTGCTCAATCTCTGCTTGAATACATTCAATGAGGAGGAAGCTACCACCTTTTGGGGTAATTCGTCCGATTCCCAAAATGCTTTAACTACCGTATAGGAAAAGTTGTTTCCTAACATTCAGTTGGCATCTGCTGACTTTTTACTGAGTAGGTGCTCTTGCATTTATCAAAATGCAAAATGAATCCTCATCCAGAATATTCCTTTCTATCTCAGCTTTCCTTCGGCATATTTTTTTTTGGGGGGGGGGGTTGCAACTCCAACCTATACCCTACATTTAAACTCAGAAGCTAATTAAAATTTAACATTTGAATGTTGGAGTCTAGTGCCGTGCTTTGCAGTCTGGCTGTGTCCCATTAATTTTTCTAATCTAAAAACCATAATGATTCATATATTAGGAAAAGGGAGCCTGGCAGGCAACAAGAAAGGTATCCATGGACACCACATTGTTTACCCCTGACATGGAATTTAATGGAATTCTATGAAGCATGAAAGAGATTAGCACACGTTATTTCTGATTCTGATATTTTTTAAAAAATTAAATGACACCAAAGTGCTTAAACATAATAAATACAAAAAAATTAAAATGTTTATTATTTAAAACTAAACTTAACTAAGGTCAACATTTTAAATTGGACTTCATAATTCCCTTCATAAGTAGCCCATGTACTCCTTTCAATGACTGATTTGACATAATTCCATTTAGCCACCTTACTTAACAATCGGTAATTGTGTTTGGTCCTATTGTGAAGGATGGGTCCACATAGGTTGCAGAAATCTGAGTGATTAAGATAAGCAAAGGCATCAAGATGTGCCATCCAGATGTGTGATAGCTAATGCACCAGCCAAAACTGGGCATGTGCTTTCCTCCCTGCTGAAGCTGTATATGTATTTAGCAACAGATTACTCTCAAGAGGAAATTCCATATCACCTGTCCTATTCCTTTAAAAAGAGTGGTATTTTATCCAAAACAGGTTACCTTCAAAGCACCCAGTCCTGAAAGCACCCATTCAACATCTATCTCTATTTAAATTCAACTCTGGTGTGTTGGAACCGTCATCACAGCCTCTGGGAAACTGTCAAGTCCCAGCCTTTTTCAGGTGAAAAAGATAGAATTAAGTGTCACATGCATACTAGACATCAAACACAACATCTCCAGATGGCCACACCACCAGCTTCAAACAGAATTACTAATTTGTGTGACTAAGTTGAATTCAAGAACAGCTATAGGTCCACAGTCTTGAAAACACTGAGCATTGTACAAGAACTGATTGTCTACAACAGGGGTGTCAAACTGCCAGCCCAAGGGCTGGATGCATCATAGTGAAACCGCACCCACCCCATTGCCGGCAATAGCAAAAAGTCATAATACATCGCAACATATCACGTGACATTGCGAGTTTGACACCCCTGGTCTACAAGATCCACAGTCAGAGAGAAATATAGGTGTTTTCTGGGGGGGGGGAGTATTGGAGGATGCTTTGATGCATATTTTTCGTGCTCTGTGAATATTTATTTATTTATTTCACATTTCTAGACTGCCCATCTTCCGCAAAGAGCAATATGGATGCCATAATACTGACAGGAAGTAACATGGACAGTATCTGGTGAAAAAAGTAAGGTTCTACATTTAGGCAAGAAAAACCAAATGTACAGGTATAGTATAGGTGGTACCTTGCTCAATAGTAGTAACTGTGAGAAGGATCTCAGAGTCCTAGTGGACAATCACTTAAGTATGAGCCAACGTATGCTGTAGCTGCCAAAAAAGCCAACACAGTGCTAGGCTGCATTAACAGAGGGATAGAATAAGATCATGTGAAGTATTAACACCACTTTACAATGCCTTGGTAAGGCCACACTTGGAATACTGCATCCAGTTTTGGTCACCACAATGTAAAAAAGATGTTGAGACTCTAGAAAGAGTACAGAGAAGAGCAACAAAGATGATTAGGGGACTGGAGGCTAAAACATATAAGGAATGGTTGCTGGAATTGGGTATGTCTAGTTTAATGACAAGAAGGATGAGGGGGGACATGATAGCAGTGTTCCAATATCTCAGGGGCTTCCACAAAGAAGAGGGAGTCAAGCTATTCTCCAAAGCGCCTGAAGGCAGGACAAGAAGCAACGGATGGAAACTAATCAAGGAGAGAAGCAACCTAGAACTAAGGAGAAACTTCCTGACAATTAGAACAATTAACCAGTGGAACAACCTGCCTCCAGAAGTGGTGAATGCTCCAACAATGGAAGTTTTTAAGAAGAGACTGGACAGCCATTTGTCCAAAATGGTATAGGGTTTCCTGCCTGAGCAGGGGGTTGGACTAGATGACCTCCAAGGTCCCTTCCAATTTTTTTATTATTGTTGTTGTCGTTGTTGTTGTTATCTTCACCAAGTCTCAATATAAATGGAGAAGGAAAATCTGAGGAGCTTTTGAATATCAAAATTGACTATTACATAAGACTGATTATTTCAAACAAGTATATAGATATAATAGAATTTAAAAACACTGTGCCAGGCAGCAGTGTTTCAGCTTTCATTCCTGTTTCAAAATTCAGGTTTCCTTCAGAAATGCTAATATTTGGCATTAACTTTCACATTCTCCAGATTGGTCATATGTTATTACAGTACACAAAACAAAACATCCTACCTGGCATACAATGAAATAGTTTGAAAAGTCTATTTGTATTTTCTTGACTTGTGTTGAACAGCATTGCTAGAATTATTTGGTGAAATAAAAATGTAACCATTAGAAGCATGCTGGCTGGGGAATTCTGGGAGCTGAAGTCCACATCTTTTAAAGTTGCTAAGGTTGAGAAACTTTAATCTAGAGGATCAGTTTATGAAAGGATGTTATGTATTCACTGTTATGTTTATTATATGAGGTGAGGAATTAAGCTATGAAAATAAGTTCTGTGTTCTCATTCAAATAATTGTTTGAATGAGATGGCTAGCATAACAAAAATCTGTTACCATAGAAACTTCAAAAGTTTCATTGGAAATCATTATCCAAAAGCAAGGAACAAGATGAGAAAAAAACATGTTATAGGTGTAAATCATTCAATATAATCACTGGTGCAGCTAGAAATTGTTCTTGTAGCTGGCACTTGTAATCTAGCAGTCAAGTGGATAACCAAAAATTTGTGACAGATGATTGGCCTATCAGTTTTTAGGCATAAACATCTGAGCTGGTATGTATATGACCCACCAAGGCTGACTTCACCTGATACACAACCCCTGTATCTTAATTTTTAATGTATTTTATTTTATTTTATTTTATTTATTTAGAAAATTTAGAAAATATGGCCACCCAACTCACTCATAGTAACTCCAGGTAGTTTACAGAAATAAAACCCCAGTGCAAAAGCCAATAAACACCAACCCACCCACCCACCCCCAGTGACAACAATCAAACCAGGAACTTGATGAGCTTCATATTAATCCATATTAACATCATAGAAATGATATTCCACAGGGAGGGAACCGCCACAAAGATCATCATCTTCTTGGTCCCAGCAGATGGACCTCCTTAAGAGAATGGATCCATAACACACCCTGCCTGCTCACTTGGGTGGCTTGGATAGATATAATTGGGAAAATATTGTCCTTCAAATAATCTGATTCCAGGCCATGTAGAACTTTAAAAGTGACAACCAGCACCTTGAATTGGACCTTGAAGAAAATTAGTAGTCAGTGCAGCTCCTGCAAAAGAGATGACATGTGTACAAATCTAGATTTGCAGAGAACCACGGGGGTTACTGCATTTTGAACCAACTGAAGCTCCAAGATACTTTTCAAGGGCAGCCCCATGTAGAATGCAATGCAGTAGTCAAGAAAGGTGGCGACTAGGATGTGGGTGACTGTGACAGGGATTTTTGGTCTAGGAAAGGGCATATCTGATACACAATCTGCAGTTGAACAAAGGTCCTTCTGTCCATAACTGCAATCTGCTCCTTGAATAGGAGGTGTGAGTGCAGGAGAACCCCATATTATGCATTATGGGTTTTTCTGGGGCAGTGAGACCTCACTGAAAACCAGAGATGGCAATTCTCCATGGACCAAAGAGCCATTCTGTTCTTGTCTGGGTTCAGTTTTATCTTGTTGCTCCCCATCCAGCCTTTAACAGCCTCCAGGCATTGTGTCACTTAGCTCATCATGTGCTGAGAGAAACAGCTGGGTTTCATCAGCATATTGATGATATCTCAGCCCATGGTGGTGCAGGATCTTACCCAATAGCTTCATGTGTATGTTAAACAGAAATAGAGAAAGGACCCTGCAGGACCCCACAAAGTAGAGCAAGGATGGACACATTGCCTCCATCCTGTTCCTGTCAGAGATCATCAAAAAGTGGTGACCAACGCCCTTTCCATGCCATATTCAGACCCCGATTCTGACTGGAAAGGGTTTCATCCAAAAATCTTAGGAACTGCAGTGCAACCATCTTCTCAAGAAACTTCTCCAGAAAGGGAAGATTGGAGACGGAATGAAAATTATCCAATAGGATAGGATCAAAGAATGGTTGAAAGAAATATTAGAGCGAGCAGTAGAGCCAAAACCAGAACTTTTCCTATTAGGTATAACCACGCAAAAGTACGACAAAGGTGTACTTTATTTAATGTTACACATTCTAACGGCTTCCAGACTGGTTTTTTGCTCAAAATTGGAGGAATAAAGGAATTCCAACGGAAGAAGAGATCCTGTATAAAATCCTTTCATGTGCTGAGATGGACAGGCTTACAATGATTATGAAGGACAAGACAGAACTCGAATACTTTGAAATCTGGGACAAATTTTACCGTTGGTATGAATTAAGCAGAACTGCTCGGATCTCAAGTTAATGATAGGATTGAAATATATATATAATTGTACATATAATTGTATATTTAATTGTATTATATAGAAGGATGAGGCTTATATAAAGGTTAAGAATGATGTATTATGTTTTTGTACCACAAGAAACAAACTGTTAGGAATACTTATTCTGGAATGTCATGCTTGTCCATTTTTGTTTTAATTATATTACAAATAATTTTTTTTTTTAAAAAAAATTATCCTATAGGACGGAGTTTAGCAATGGTCTCTTAAGAAGGGAGCGGACCACAGCGTCCTTAAAAAGCTGGGGCATTACACCTTCCCACAAGGAAGCATTGATCACTGCCAGAACATACCCACATTTCACTTCCCAAGAAGCTTTCATAAGCCAGGAGGACATTGATCTAAACAAAGGGTGTATATCTATTGTTACGCTTCTCTCAATATATTTGGTATTTAGAGAACTACAGTATAGCAGTCTTTTATACACTGATGTAAGTTTCTGATGTATCAGAATGTGCTTTAGGATTTTCCTACACCAAATGGACACATTTAAGTTGGATTCTAGTGAGTGGTTGATATGGTTATGAAGTTTCAATGCAGCAAAACTTGTGCTGCCTCATGCTGCTACTTCTTTATTCAAATACACAGAATTTATGTACAGAAACACCAGGGAATGAAATGATCACAGTGACTTCCTGTTTTACAAATATTCACACGGGACCAGTTCTACTTTGCTAAATGTAACAAGTATATGAAGTATGCAAAGGGCAGGGAGCTCTATTTCTGGTTCTTTGTCTGCTGCACAATTCTTGCCAATTTGTTCAAAACGGCATGTAAAGTTTCAGGCTAAGACTTTGATTAGAAATAAAGTTACATATAACTTGACCTCCTGAAGCTTCTTAATGTCCAAAAAGCAATTTACAAGCCAATTCCAATAAAAGTGATTAAGAGGGGAGGTGAGAGATCCCAGTGTCCTTATGAAAGACTTAGACCAGACATGTCAAACACAAGGCCCGGGGGCCGTATGCGGCCCGCAAAGTGGTTTCATGTGGCCCGCGAAGCCATCCTGGAAACAGGGAGGGAACGGCCCCCGCTGCCTTGGCCCTGGCCTAGGCCAGCCAGGAGCCAATGTACAATTTTGTGGTAGCCATCTTGGCACTTGCCCCAGTGGACTATGCCTTGGCACTTGCCCCGGTCCCACCCCCTTCTGCCAGAGACCCTCAGATCTGTCCCACTCCTGCCCAGGCCTCACATAAGCACCCTTGAAGCGAATGATGTAGAACTGGCCACACCCACCCAGTAGGCCACACCCACTCCATCCACGCCCACCCATTAGGCTGCATCCACTCTGGCCACACACACCCCAGGGCAACCGCAATGCTGATGCGGCCCTCAGTGAAATTGAGTTGACACCCCTGACTTAGATCATGGCTTGGAAAAAGCTGTTTCTGCTGACTACCCAGAGCTCTAAAATCTACTGGAGACCACTACTCAATGTCGCAGGGAGCATCTGTAAGGAACCTTCTGGATGATCCCAAGCCCTGTCTTTTTCCAGAGAGCAATTAGGAAGACAGTTGCAGTCAGAATTGCATATTCTGATAGCAATTTATGAAACAAAATCAAAAAGAAATAGTTGGATTTGTTGGGGCTAAGGTTCTCAACATCAGGTTGAAGATAAAACAATGAACATTTAATACAGCGGTTCTCAACCTGTGGGTCGGGACCCCATTTGGGGTCAAATGACCATTTCAGGGGGGTCGCCAAACAACGCAGTCCGCCATTTTTTTCCCCTTTTCCTTGGTGGTGCTACTCCCTTTTATACTATTGGCTTTTGAAAGCCAATAGAATAGACTCTCTTGAATAGAGTCTAATTCTATTGGCTTTCAAAAGCCAATAGGACTTGTCCAGGCTGTCTCTGCCCGGCTGAGCCCGCCAAAAGTCCCATTCTGCAAACGGTGCTGCAAGTTGTCTGCAGCGAAGGCGAGCTGTCTGGAAGTTTCCACCCCTCCCTGCTGAGCAACTACTAAAAATGTAAGTAAAAGAGGGCCAGGGGTGGGAGGTGGAAGGCCGGTGGGCACAGGGAGGGTTGCTGGTGTGCGTGGGGCCCAGCGGGTGCCTTACCTCTCTTGGGCTGGGCCAGCTAGTGGCCCAGCCAGTGGTTGGCCTGCGCCATCTCTGCCGCTTGCCAGCTACACCTCAGCCGGCGCAGGGGGCGGCACCACGCATGTGCAGTGCTCCCAGGCAGGGAAAGTCCTCGACTTACGACTGATTGGGTAGTCCTTGACTTACGACCGGTTGGGGGTCGCGGCATTAAAAAGGTTGAGAACCACTGATTTAATATGTATTAAAATATGGTTTTTTTGAGAATCACATTAATGTTTTGTAACATGGCATCAGCTTTATTTCAGACTCACTCTGCTTTAATGAATAACAGTAGGTGTTCCACTAGGACAATGGTTCTCAACCTTTTGTCAGCTTCCCTACTGGACTCCAGACTAATAAAGCAAAGACGAAAGCATCTGGGTGAAAGCAGCTCCGGTTTACTTCGAGGAAAAGCGACGACTTAACACAGACAAGCAACAAACAAGCTCTGTGCTATACGAAGTTCACGCTGGGAGCAACTGCCTCCTAACACTACTTAAATATACTTGTGTTACTACTCCACCCTATTCAGTTATTAGCCACACCTCCACCACACCCGTGCTCATTAACCTCCACCGTATCCATTTAGCAGCCACACCCCCACCACACCTGTGCTCATTAACTCACACCCCTCTTCCACACCTAACATCCCCACCCTCCTGGCTTCCAATCAGTGTTTGGCAACTATCAATGAGCACAGCTTTTGCATCTGAGACTTCTTTGCATGCCTTGCTCTAACGAGATATTCTTCGGATCACCGCCCATCAGCCGGTTATCGTTTCACCGCCCATCAGCTGTTTGGTGGTTTAATTTAGTTCTGTGCAAGCATGACAGTCTTTCTGCGCATGGCGTCCCCTGCTTCCTAGACCCGCCCAGCAGCTGTCTCAGCATTCCGTATATTCGTCGGAGGACCCGCGGCTCATGGGTTTTGTACGAAACGGCAAGTTGCTGTGCTGCTCTTCTTCTGCCACCAGGTCGGTTCCCCCCTCTCTTGTGTGTCAAGCCCGGGAGGGCTTGACACCTTTTTAATGCCGCGACCCCCAACCGGTCGCAAGTCGAGGACTACTCAACTGGTGCAGCACCATTTGCAGAATGGGACTTTTGGCAGGCTCAGCAGGGCAGAGACAGCCTGGACAATTCCTATTGGCTTTTGAAAGCCAGTAGAATTAGACTCTATTCAAGAGAGTCTATTCTATTGGCTTTCAAAAGCCAATAGAATAAAAGGGAGTAGCATAGCTAAGGAAAAGGGGGAAAAAATGGCGGACTGCGTTGTTTGGCGACCCCCATGAAATGGTTGTTCGACCCCAAATGGGGTCCCGACCCACAGGTTGAGAACCACTGCACTAGGACTTGCCACAAGATCCAAGGACTGCTTCTGAATAATTTTCAAACCATGCACCAGCCTAAATAACCATCCTAACACCTATTTCTAGTAGGGCATTGAAGAGAGGAATAATGGGCAATTTCTGAAGCTGTCTAAACAGGAAAGAACAGAGTGCAGGGCTTTTTTTCTCATAGAACGCCCAGAACGGAGTTCCGGCATGTTTTTTGGATGGAACCTTGTAGGGTAGGCAAGGCGGGTTGTATAACGTGTGTGAGTTCCGGCACCTTTTTTTTTTTTTACAAAAAGGCACTGACAGAGTGTAAGGACCTGAGAAAAAAGAGAAATGCCAGAGTAACCTTTACAAAAAACCAGAATGGAAAAAAAGTATTCTCTCCAGCTCATTTCCTTGACAATAGTATCAATATTCCTAACTGGGGAAGACTTTAACTTCAAACAGTGCTGTTTATGACCTCTCATAGTCATCCTTATGTGACATCCATTACTCTGGGAGTTGAAGTCCACACCTCCTCAGGCTGCCATGGCTGAGAAACACTTTTGTAGCCGCTTAAGTCATCCCACTTGGCTTGGGGAATCTTCCTTTTTTCCCTTAAAAGTGTGGGCATTCCAACTAAAGAGAGAATGCCAAGGTTTATGCAGAGAAAGGACAACTCTCTAGCACAGCATTAGTATTCAAACAGACCTATCACATTTATTTGCCTGTTCCTCCCCCCCACCCTTTTGGTTTCTATAGCAACAGGAGGTTACTAACACCAGCTTCTACCTGAATATAATAATAATAATCATCATCATCATCATCATCATCCTACTTTCTATTTCCCAAGATTAAGGAAGATGGTTTCTGGACAATATGATACTTCTTGCATTTGATCAATACATTATTATGCTCAAAGGTTCTCCTGCCTGTGGCGGGTAGGGGGAAGGATTTGCATTATTCTGAAGTGCAATCAAAATAAAACATGAGTGTATAAAAACCTTTACTTGAAAAAGAACTGCTCTTGCCCTTTCTTTTTTTAGCATGACTTACTCCCCAATCATTGCCTTTTTCTGAATTGTTAAAAAAAAAATATCCAGAAACTTAGCAAATCAGAAATTGATGGGCCGATGACAATTTCTCATTCATCTTCCTGCTTCTGAATCTTATGAGCTCCCCCTCCAAAATGCACAGAATAAGTTAATATAAGGCCCTCAATATATAACTAGTAGTTATATAGTATATAGTATAGTAGTAATATAACTTCTGCCATTCTACAAGACAGAAATCCTGCCTTTCATGCCTCCAGCATATAGTTGTGTATTTTTATTGCTGTTGTTTCATTCTGGGGGAAAAAGTGCATCCTGAGAAGCCAGATGCCATTTTGTAACGTTCTGAGATAACAGAAACATCTAGAAGAATTCAGCTTAGTCTATGATGCATGTTCTTCTGAAGACAAAATCTATATTCCATACATAACATCACTGTTTCACTTTATCCTGTTCTTTAATAAAGTATCAAGATTTATGTTTATGGTCTGGCTTATTAAAGGATAGGAGGGTCTAGCTGCATGTCGAACTACACACTGTCAACTCTACAACGAACCTGGCTGCAGCCATCTTGCTCGCTCTAGGTTGCCACAAAGATGGGAGGGGGTGCAGAGGATTTCTGCTAGTCTAAACAATTCAAGGTCATTTCTGTGGGTTAGATTGGGAGGGGGAGTCATTGGGTAGAAAGCCTGCCAAACTATTCTATTGGGAAACGTAGCTGATCGCATAGCACTGGGGTGGAAAGTTTAACCTTGTAATAGCGTAACTTTTTGGAGGGAATTTCAGACTTGGTTTTACTTTTGATTATGCCAATACTATGTAACCAATAAACATGTTCTTTGAGGAAACCTCTAGCTTCAGAGTTCTGATTTATTTTGTCTTGTCTAGTCGAACCATGACATACACAGGGTAAAGTATAATGAGGACAGAACACTGCCTCTGAAACCGAAGCAGATAATACAGTCTGTGGTTCAGACTGCAGGTCACCTCACATACACATTCTTTATTTTATCTTGCTCTCTCACACAGTCACCTGGGCTGCATCCTCTATTGTTGGGAGAAGACATTTGGCCTTTGGACTCCTTGTGTTATGCTATCCAAGCCACAGCCTGGAGGGATACTAAATAACAGGAAAGAAAAGTCTCTGGAAGCTAAATCTCTATTAACCTTACCAGCCACATTAGACATGAATACCAGGCATTGATAAAAACCATATTTCTTGTTTCCATGGCAATCACCAACAAAGAATTCAAGAGGCTCTTGATGCATCTGCTGCTTAAAGAAAATTTGGAAAATCTCTGTCTGAAAAATCTGGGGTGTGTGCAGGACCAAAAAAAGAGTAAAATCAACTGTAAATTAGGGTGTTCAGATGTTCATCAGTGCATTTGATAAGAAGGTATGCATCAAAGGTTATATGTTCCATTGAACAATAGCTATTATGGCACTCAGCTATTAGGATTAAAAATCCCCACAATACATTAAGATACCCATTAAAGTAATTTTATCAACATGCCACCCAGTTATGTATTTCATAGACCTGAAAGAAGTAAAAATCTATTTCTCTGGGAACTGTTCATTAGTTTATACCTGGCTTCTTCCTTACATGCTTCTATATTACACTAGGATATTTGAACATGCCTTATCCCTGAAAATTGCATTTCATCCTTGTTTAAACTGTGCTGATAGTTTGCCCGCACATTAAAAAGTTATGGTGGACATCCATTGCTTACAGCCTGAGACTTAACAAATATTTCCTAGCTGAAATTCCTTACTTACAATGCAGGATTGAAATAAAAAGGTTTAATGTGTCATATGAGAGAAGCCAATGAAATAACCAGATGATGTATGCCAATCATGAGTAAAGTCTCTCTCATCAGCTCCAGCTTGGCTAATGGGAAGAGGAGCTGCGAATTACAGTTCAGGACCATCTAGTCTGTTTGTTTATTCATGTCAGAAGCATCACAATTAAAATGAGGCATACTATACAACATAAAATTTAAAATATAAAATACAAGATTAAAATATGTACAAGTTAAACACATCTTGCCCAGAAACCAGCATCATTAATTGCATTCTGTCATGCTGCCATGAAATCCTCAAGTGTACATTGATTAGGACACAAAGGGCAGGTATACATATGTATTGTTGTCTGCATGTCACCACAATTTTAAAGCGCAGAAGCCACCTAATAGCCCCATTTGTTCAGAGTGTCTCTGAATCTTCTTGTTACTCGTGCATAGTCTATACAAAGATTTCCATATTATTAGCTTCAGTCAGACTCAGGTGCCGGCTCCTCCATTGGGTCCATCCAATGTTGGTTCTTTGTAGTTTTCCATAGGTCCACTCTGCTTTCAAATTCTTCAAAATCTTCCATCAACCTAAGGAAGCTTGTCCTGGATTTTAATCTCTGATGAGCTGGTTATAGACCATAGAGAGGGGATTGTCTAGATATTGATGATTTGAGCCTCTCTCTATATCCTGTTTCTTCTCTATAAACAGCAGATGGGTCAATGCCGGCTAAATGGAACATCTAGTTCCCTCTCTTTAACATGTAATTTAGGCAGAGGTGAGACTTTCTTCTGCATATTTCTTAATAAATCTATTTTTACTTCTAATAAACAAATTTGAGGGCAGCAGGGCCCCTTTCTCAAGTACTATTTTGGCCTCATGGAATATCAACTTAAAATAGTTTGTTATGGTTATCTTTAATTTGTTTTACTTAGAATTACTTATATTGATAGTTATAATAATAATAATAGTAGTAAAGTTGGAAGGGACCTTGGAGGTCATCTAGTCCAACCCCCTGCTCGGGCAGGAAACCCTACACCATTTCGGACAAATGGCTGTCCAGTCTCTTCTTAAAAACTTCCAGTGTTGGAGCATTTACTGCTTCTGGAGGCAAGCTGTTCCACTGATTAATTGTTCTCACTGTCAGGAAGTTTCTCCTTAGTTCTAGGTTGCTTCTCTCCTTGATTAGTTTCCACCCGTTGCTTCTTGTCCTGCCTTCAGGTGCTTTGGAAAATAGCTTAATTCCCTCTTCTTTATGGCAGCCCCTGAGATATTGGAATACTGCTATCATGTCCCCCCTTGTCCTTCTCTTCGTTAAACTAGACATACCCAATTCTAGCAACCGTTCCTTATATGTTTTAGCCTCCAGTCCCCTAATCATCTTTGTTGCTCTTCTCTGTACTCTTTCTAGAGTCTCAACATCTTTTTTACATCGTGGTGACCAAAACTGGATGCAGTATTCCAAGTGTGGCCTTACCAAGGCATTAAGAGTGGTATTAATACTTCACGTGATCTTGATTCTATCCCTCTGTTAATGCAGCCTAGCACTGTGTTGGCCTTTTTGGCAGCTGCAGCACACTGCTGGCTCATATTTAGGTGATTGTCTACTAGGACTCCGAGGTCCCTCTCACAGTTACTACTATTGAGCATGGTGCCACCTATGCTGTACTTGTGCATTTGGTTTTTCTTGCCTAAATGTAGAACCTTGCTTTTTTCACCATTGAATTTCATTTTGTTAGTTAGTGCCCAGTGTTCAAGTCTGTCCAGATCCTTCTGTATCTGAAGCCTGTCTTCTGGAGTGTTGGCTATTCCTGCCAGCTTGGTGTCATCTGCAAATTTGATGAGTTCCCCATCTATCCCTTCATCCAAATCGTTGATGAAGATGTTGAAGAGTACTGGGCCCAGAACAGAGCCCTGGGGCACCCCACTACACACTTCCCTCCATATAGATGCAGTTCCATTGAGGACCACTCGCTGAGTACGGCCGGTCAGCCAGCTACGGATCCATCTGGTGGTGGTTCTGTCTACCCCACATTTTTCTATCTTGTCAAGTAGTAGGTTGTGATCTACTTTATCAAATGCCTTACTGAAGTCCAAGTAAATTATGTCCACAGCATTCCTCTGATCCACTAATTTTGTCACTTGGTCAAAGAATGCAATAAGATTTGTCTGGCATGATCTATTTTTGACAAACCCATGTTGGCTTTTAGTAATGACTTTGTTTGCCTCTAGGTGTTCGTTGATTCGTTGTTTGATTATCTTTTCCAGGATCTTCCCAGGTATTGAGGTCAGGCTGATAGGTCTGTAATTTCCTGGATCCATTTTTTTTCCTTTTTTGAGGATGGGAACTACATCAGCTCTTTTCCAGTCCTCTGGTAGTTCCCCTGTGTTCCAGGATCTTTGAAAAATATAGTTCAGTGGCTCCGATATCACATCTGCCAGTTCCTTGAGAACTCTGGGGTGTAATCCATCTGGTCCTGGCGATTTGAACTCATCTAGGCTGGACAGGTGCTCCCTAACCATTTTCTTGCCTATCTTAACTTGTGTTTCTGTTTTGTTTTTTATGGCACTATTTTTGATAGGTTGGTCTGTTTTTTCCCTTTGTGTAAAGACAGATGCAAAAAATGAGTTAAATAGTTCTGCTTTCTCCCTGTTGCTATGTTATGTTATGTTATGTTATGTTATGTGATGTGATGTGATGTGATGTGATGTGATGTGGCGTGGCGTGGTGTTGTGTTAGGTTAGGTTAAGTTTATCTGTTGTTATGCATTTACATTAATTGGCATTATTTTATTTGGTTCTCTTAAGTGTTTTATCATTGATACAATTTATCCTCATATAATTATATATTTGATTGGTTATTGATTATTTCAATGTATTTATATTTACCATACATTGTAACT
This sequence comes from Crotalus tigris, assembly GCF_016545835.1. NCBI lineage: Eukaryota > Metazoa > Chordata > Lepidosauria > Squamata > Viperidae > Crotalus > Crotalus tigris. Next base: position 444,721 of record NW_024100458.1, read on the forward strand.
TTTACAGATATGCTTGTCACCCAGTCATTCTTCCCTCCCGAACTTGGGACCCAAACAGTGTCATAGGCAGCTTGCCATGTGTTTGAGCTCAGACACACAAATATATAGCATAAGAGAAAAACAGAAGCAAACAGAGAGAGGAAATACATATTACAGCAGTACCTTGGTACTCAACTGCTTTGAAACTCATCAAATTTGGTACGCAACACATTTTGATGCAAAATATTGTAAATTTTTGCGATATTTGTTTTGCTAAGGACAGCGATCTTCCCAAATGATTCCTTGCTATCTCCTGCTGAAGTACCTTAGGGCAGAAGATATACTATATATATATCTCTGTCTTAAATTAGGCCTCACAATCTCTATGGCATAGGCAATTTTTAAGAGGTTTCCTAAAGGTTGTGAGACTTGGGACTTTGAAAGGCAAGGTTTCCAGAGTGTAGGGCAGTGGTGGCGAACCTATGGCACGGGTGCCAGAGGCGACACTCAGAGCCCTCTCTGTGGGCACGCGCGCTGTTGCCCCAGTCCTAGGCCTTCAGCTGGGTTTTATAAAACCTTTTCGCTTTAGGCCTCCACCGCCATGTGCAAAAAAAAAAAAAAAAAAAAAGGTTCAATCTATCAATTTCAACTTCTTGTGGGAAAAAAAAGATCTTGCAAAGTTGGAATTGATTGATTGAACTTTTTAGTCCCACCCAATCTGCGTTACCACCACAGCCACACCCAGCTAATGGGCCACACCCAGCCAATGGGCCACACCCACCCGGCACCCGACCATGCATAAGTGGGTTTTGGGTTGCAGTTTGGGCACTCGGTCTCTAAAAGGTTCGCCATCACTGGTGTAGGGCTGGCCAGAGAAGGCCCCCGCCGAGTCCCCACTTCTTTACTTCATATAGGATGGAGAGCTTCTTGTTGCTATCCTGTGGAAATGCAGGGGTGAGCAAAATCCTGCTGGGAGAGGTGGTTCTGTGGGTATCTGAAATCAAACCCATAATTTTACATTCCTGTTGTTTTTAAATTGTATGTCGTTGTTTTAACCAGGAATTGTTTTAGATCTATTTTTGATAATATGCCATTAAAGAAATTTAGAAAACAAAACAAAACTTAATAAATATTTCATAGCCTTAACTCCCTCCTCCCCCCCACACACAATTTTTTCTGAAGATGCCTTTGTGGCTTATCAATCTGGAAACATCCCAGAGAAACTGTGGGTGGCAATGTTATAAATACTTTCAAATAGTGAGTAATTTGAGTTGTATCATGTAATAATGAGTCTCTTTTTACATAAAAGAAGGAAAAAATAAATTTGCAATAATGCTGCTTTTTGCTTATAGAAGCACAGTTCTAAAGAGCTAGACCTTGTGAGTAACTGACCAGCTCAAGCTGGTTTTGTTTTCCTTTGTACATCAAAGGATATCTGTTTTTTCTATATTTACAAAATATTGTAAATATTTGCGATATTTGTTTTGCTAAGGACGGTGATCTTCCCAAATGATTCCTTGCTATCTCCTGCTGAAGTACCTTAGGGCAGAAGATATACTATGTAAAAATATTAATTAGAGAAGAATAAAAACAGAAGCAGCAATAAAAATAACAGATTCAGACTTGCTGGCAGAATACCAAACTCTTACGTCAACAACTGAAGGGATCCTAATTACTCTTTGAAATTAAGAATTACTTGTACTAGATGCCACCCAAAGAATAGAGGCGAGGGACAGATTGGAACTTTCCCAAGTGTCAGTTCCAGAGCTTTGTCATTGCCACGGAAAATGCTCAGTCTTAGGCAACCTCTCCTATCACAGAATGGAACCAAACCTTGGATCTTTGATATAGAGTCAAATGAAAGAAAGAAAGAAAGAAAGAAAGAAAGAAAGAAAGAAAGAGAGAAAGAAATCAAGGTGGGAGAGAATCTTTATACAACCTTGGGTAACCCACTCATTCTAGACTTCATTGCTGTATTTAAGACACCTTTTCTTCAGCATTACCTTCAAGCAATCTGTCCGGATTCAGATCCTTCTAAGTCAGGGGTGTCAAACTCAATTTCATTGAGGGCCGCATCAGCATTGTGGTTGCCCTCAGGGGGCCGGGTGAGTGTGGCCAGGGTGGGTGCGGCCTACTGGGTGGGCGTGGATGGAGTGGGTGTGGCATACTGGGTGGGCGTGGCCAGCTCTACATCATTCGCGTCAAGGGTGCCTGTGGAGTCCTGGGCAGGAGTGGGATAGATCTCAGGGTCTCTGGCAGAAGGGGGTGGGACCAGGGCAAGTGCCAAGGCATGGTCCACTGGAGGAGCCTCACTGTTCCTCTCAAGCCATGCAGGGGGGTGTGTGGTTGGTGGTGCGGGCTGCCCGGAGCCCTGGCCAGCAGAAGTCAAATGCCCAGCCTGGCCCTTGAGCACCCACGGCACCAAGCCCAGCCCCATTTCCTCAAGGCTGCTGCTCAAGGTTCTCCTGGTTCCTCGCTGTTTCCAGACAGCCTTGAGGAGCTAAGACTGAATGTGTTTCAGCATAAATAGCCACCACAAAATTGTACATTGGCTCCCAGCTGCCCTGGGCCAGGGCCAAGGCAGAGGGCGCCGTTCCCTCACTGTTTCCAGGATGGCTTCATGGGCCACATGAAACCACTTCGCGGGCCGCATCCGGCCCCCGGGTCTTGTGTTTGATATGTCTGTTCTAAGTCGATGCTTCCATGAAATATTCACACCTAAGCAGTTCCTGAATTCAGTTAGAAGGTTAGTGCTAAGGGCCCTAGTCCAGGGAACCTTCTAAAAAACAAGAAGTGTTTTGTATTGTACCTGCAGCAGGCTACTATTCTCTTTCTTCACATTACTTGCTCCTGATGGCAGTATACGAGGGCAGACAAAACTTCCACTACTTTCCTTTGTCATCCTCCTTGAAAAGGCTGGGTTCTGAGAGGTAAAGGCTTAGCTCATAGAGCAGTAAATCTGCTTTAAATTTCTTTAGGATTTGTCATGTAAGTCAGAAATATTTCTTTATCTTGGCATTAAAAATGAATCCTAGGAAAGCAAATTTTCTCTGTTCCACATAGAAAACCTACCCTTAAATGCTTTTAAGAGAAAAGCAAGATGTTAGCAGCTAAATGCAGGTTGTTGACTGCATTATTTTCAGACATGTCATCTGCCACTGATTCTACTTTTAGCTGCCAAAATAAGGTCTGTTTTGATTCATTCTGTCCGGGATGAGCCACTGGGGCAAGCATGCAATCAAGTTTTTTTTTAAAACAAAACAAAACTCCATCTTGTGAATGGCCTTGTCAAGCTCCTTGAGAGTGAATATGTGGGAGACCAAAACATTCTCTTCTACATCTTCTTACATCTTAGAAACTTCTCTTGTGGTTGTGCAGAAAAAGGCTATCTTAAAATTGCAAGAAAGGATGAAAAGAAAATAACAGTACAAAATGAGTTCCCCTAAGCAGCAAGTAATGATTAGAGTGCATAATTTGTCCTAAATTACACATAATATAATGGGGTTGGCTGTCTTATTATAGCAGGAGGGAGAGAGAATAAAAAAAAAACTCCCTCAAATGAGCTGAAAACTCCTTCAGCCATACCATCCCTAAATAGTAAATTAAATAGCCCTCCTGATGGCTTGATTTGGGTTCTGCTGACATTATCCAGTAAATGTCTAAGAAAATTTAGTCTGTGGTAACCTTTGACAACTGACACCTTTTCAGAAATAATGGATAAAAACTCTGACCATTTCCTTTCATTGCAATGTGCTATTTATGCTAAAGATAAAAAGATAAACAACTTGTTCTTGATGATCAATAATTAAAGGTGTTTATCTAGCCAGTTCTGTCTGGCTCATAGTTGACGTCAGTGTTTTGTTTTTTTTCCTAGCCCAGAACATCTCTTTGCTTACCTTAAGTGAAATATGGCAGATAGGACAGGTCATTCAGAAAGGCGAAGGAGCACCATTCTCACAAGGTGCTCGATGATGCCGGTCCAGAAGCTCACCTCCTCCCAGTAAAGTGGGGAGCCAAACAGGAGGAAGGATAATCTCCACGCACTACAGAAGGACATGTCTCAGCATGTTGGTCTTCTCAGTCCCACTTTCTACTTCTCAATTTTTCCCACACTTACTTATCTAAGAACCACTTATTATAAATTTAAATAACATCACTTGGGACAATATGGAAATGGTTAACCCTTGCCTTCTTTGGGGTATGCTTTTATAACTTCCCAAACTGGTCTAAAACTGAAAATTCCTGGTGGATCCTCTTCCAAATAGCATCGAGATTTGATCTTGCTAAACTTTTTTCAAGATCAGCCAAGGTGATCAAGCTGTCATCCATTGTGACTGGCTATAGGACATGTTTTTGCTGATAGGTTACCTTTGAATTGCCATTTATGCTCACATATCTGTAGAAGCCTTCTTGAAGTCTTCACAGCTTCATCTCTAGGATGGATCTTCCGCATCATACCATTTACTTTTCTCCTTGGACTAACTCATCATCCAACCTGCTGTGAGAACAGAAATAAGTATGTGCATCAAGCAGAGCTGCTGCCAAGCATGGGACTCCAGATGACTTTAGTGCCATTGACTGCATCCAGTTTTGGTCACCATGTTATAAAAAAGATATTAAGACTTTGGAAAGAGTGCAGAGAAGAGCAACAAAGATGATTAGGGATTGGAGGCTAAAACAGGGGTCCCCAACCCCCAGTCTGTGGACCAGTACCGGGCCAAAGCATGCCAGCAACCAGTCCGCACAAACAAGGAAAGCCCCTTCCAAAGAATGCAGGCAGCACATAAAACCACGCTACCTCTGGTCCGCAGAAAAACCTCTCTCCACGTAACTGGCCCCTGGTGCCCAAAAGGTTGGGGACCTCTGGGCTAAAACAAATAAAGAACTGTTGCAGAATTGGGTATGTCTAGTTTAATAAAAAGAAGGAATAGGGGTGACATGATCGCAGGGTTCCCATATTTGAGAGGCTGCCACAAAGAAGAGGGAGTCAAGCTATTCTCCAAAGCACCTGAAGGCAGGACAAGAAGCAACGGATGGAAACTAACGAAAGAGAGAAGCAACCTAGAACTAGGGGGAAATTTCCTAACAGTGAGAGCAATTAACCAGCAGAATGGATCGTCTTCAGAAGTTGTGGGTGCTCCATCACTGGAGGCTTCTAAGAAGAGATTGGACAGCCATTTGTCTGGAAATGGCAGTGGTCGGATTCTGCCAGTTCGCACCAGTTTGGCAGAACCAGTAGCTAATTTTTTGTTGCCCAGGCCGAGAAAGGATTTCAAGAAGCAGCATCCGCACACAGAACAAATTCACATATTTGAATCCCAAAGGGGTTGGACTAGAAGATCTTCAAGATCCTCTCTAACTATTACTCTGCTATTCTATGTCATTAAAATCAAAAATTAAGTGACACAGGCTGTGATTTCAGCTGAAAGAAAGCAGTGTTCTCAGGCAGGATTATTTCTTTGTACTGTATACCTTGTCAATGTGCAGCAGTAATTGTTCTGTCCTTTAAAAAAAAAGAGCAGCACTTGCAGACGCAAAGGGTTATCTCTGGCTTAAAACAAAGCAGTACAATAAAGGGAAAAGCAACAGGCATGGCTTGTTCCTGTTGCCTGACTACTTGTAGTTCTTACTTTGTCTTTAATAGGACATTCCTCTGGGTACATATCAATTTCTGCTACATCTAAGGGTTTCTGGTGGATCTGACCATTCACCTTTTGAACCTGGATCTGCCAGTCATATAAAAGTATTGTTCCTGATAGTAATGGTGGAGATTTAACACTAGCTGGGAATTATGGGACCTGATATAACCCTGGAGAGTATCAATTGTGCTCTGCAGTTGCATCCAGCATCGCCTATGCTCCCAAACCTACCTTTAGCACATAGCCTAAAGATGCTGAATGTGACATTGCTGCCAAACATTTCCCTCATGCACTTACAGAAAAAAAAGCAGCCTAATGACAGCCTTCAATGGACAGAAAAAAAATATTAATTTTATACTGAGAAATGACCAGCTTCATTTTGGCTGTCGAGGCTTAGCTTTTAATTATTCAAAATGAAGTTATTTTATGCAGACTATAATTTTCATACACAAACATGCACACACCGACTGGAAGTTTTCATCTGGAGCTCCATCATCCAGTGAAATCATGTTGACATTCATTAAAATTGCCCACTGCTATCAGCCATTTTTTGCTTGGGTTTCCCTTAGCTGAAATTCAGTTTAGTGCTTCCCAAATAGGCGTCCTTCAGTTATGGTGAATTATGATTCTCATCATCCCCTGATAACAGGCATTGAAGATGGGTACTGAAGTTTGATATAGACCCATCAAATTGTCACTATACATCACTATAATATATTATTTAAGTCTGTTCCTATATTGATGCCTACGATGTTTGGAAAGGAAACAGAAATAGTGCAAATTTATGCAATTGTTAAAATGCACATACTATTAATAACTGCTTATTACAGGACATGGAGAAAATCTATATGATTGCTAAGAGTCAATAAGATTTGATGGCATGTAATCAGTTAGTCAATTAGAGGACCCATGGATAATTTGCTCTGATATAAACTTATAATGTGGGCCTTCTCCTACACACATAAGCCACAATTATTTCATCCTGTGCATATTATCTCATCGGCGATGACATCAAATTTGTCTGTTTTAATCACAAAATTAATAAAGTTGTAAATAGTGGTTTTTGATATTTGCTTTGCAACACGCCAGCTTTCTCTTTTTTAAAATTAAACTTTTCAAAAATTACAATCAGATAATGCAGGAAGCCTGGTGGATGCCAAAAGTAATGCACTATGCATTAGAGACCGAGTGCCCAAACCACAACCCAAAACCCACTTATTTATCACAAAGTGCCAGGGCTGCATCAGCACTGTGGTACCCTCGGGGGGGTAGGGGGGCGTGGCCCACTGGGTGGGCATGGCTCCAGTTGTCACGGCAGACTGGGTGGGCATGACTGGGGTGGGCATGGCCACCTCGATGTTGCTCATGGGGGGGACTCCTGTGGAGGCCGGGCAGGGTTGGGGGAGATCCAAGGGGTCTCTGGCAGGTGGGGCAGTGGGCAGGAGGCCCAGCATAGATGGGAGGAGGCATGCAATCCTACTGGGACTGGGGGGCCATGGTGCTTATAGAGATCCGGCTTTTCCTGTTCGGGGTGGCCTTTGGCTTGCTGGGTATGGGCATGCTCTACCACCTCTAGTTGAGCTTGCTAGCTGGCTGCTTCGCCTCCTTTGTGCTGGGTGGGGCTGCCGCTCCAGGTGGCAGCAGCCTAATGGACCTGCGCAAGCTGCTGGCAATAGCAGCGTGCGTGCCCACAGAGAGGGCTCTGAGTGTCGCCTCTGGCATGTGTGCCATAGTTTCGTCACCACTGCACTATGCCAAATATTAGTTGTGCTCTGTCTTAATAACTACAATATAACAATGTTTATGCTTTTTAAAACTAACACAATTCTACCTTTGCACTGTCACCATTTCTCCAACTAGGAGTTTAGCCTCACTGCCAAACAGCCCAAAAAGCCCATGATTTATTTAAGCCAGTTTATAGTCAAGCCATTAGAAGCTTAAGACAAGAACAGCTTGGGGGAGGGAGAGGGGGGGAGTTTAGGGTGGGTGGGCTTTGGGGTGTATACTGTAATTTTTATAAAACTTTTCAATAAAAAAAAGACAAGAACAGCTTAAATTATGATGATAGTTATTTAGTATTAGGCCATGTATTTTTGTTCTTGGCTTACAGATGGATGAAATCCATCTGGGCTGGATCTATATTAAAAAAAAAAGGAAGTTGTTGATTCCCAAACATGACTGATTCTCAGGAGCCTGAGATGCAGATACAGGTAATCCTTGCTGCCCTGTTTAGTGACCATTTCAAGTTACAATGGCACTGGAAAAGTAACTTTATGACTTGTCCTCATATTTATGGCTGTCGTCGAGTCAGTCAAGATTCAGGTGCTTTACAAAGTCATCTTGCAGTAAGATGGGCAGCAAACAAATTTAATAAATAAATAAATAAATAAACAAACAAACAATGCAGGCCCATTTGCACACTTCACAGCCAGTTTCTGGGCAAGCAGAGTCAATGAAGAAGCCATCAGTAAAATCACAATGTGGTGTCTCACTAAACAACTGCATTGCTTAACATCAGAGTTGCTGGTCCCAATTATAATTGTTAAGGACCAGCTAAATTGAGCTGAGCAATATCCGATCTATCTTTCTACTGCTTTCTTTGTGACTAGAAAATCAGAAATAATTAATAATTACTACTTTACAGAAGTAAAATAGCATTCTAGCTGAAAGAGTCAGCCCAAATCAATGGTAAGCAATCAACTGATTCCTAATTTGAAAAATGATTTTCCCAGAAAGGTTTACTTTGCAAAATCAAGGCATAGCATATGGGAGCATATTTTGCACTGAGATTTTGCACTTATCACACTTTTTTAGACTAATTAGTACTACTATTTTTCAGACTAATTTTGCTAAATGCAAAATCTGATCATGCATCTCATTGGCAATTTACATTTAAATATATAGAACTTAGCTGTCCTAGTTGGCTGTTATAAAGGGGCACAGACCTTTTAATCAAATTAATAGCCATGTTCTTTTGTAGTATGCTGATAGTTTATTTAATTAACTACAGGGTCATAAATTTCTAATGAGGTTTTCAGACCAGCAAATAAGCAATAGTATTCATTATCTTCCTATTAAGTCCTTTACAAATAATATTTAACCATGTGAAAATTATGTTGTGCAGCTATTCTTTTATTAAGCATTAAAATCTCTGCTACTTGTACATGAAAATGCTCAGTACTAAAATCTGTGCTAACTATTTGTGCTCCCTGTGAAATTCATATATTACCTATTTTAATTTTTGAAAAATAAATCTAGGCCTTGATCTTTGGCAATCATGAAAAATAATTCTGTAATGGCAGAATTAGAACACTAAGATCCTTCTCCTTTCCCCCCTTTATTCCTTCTCTTCCTCTTCTCTTTTTCAGTCATCACCTGTTAAGCCATGATTTATGGAGAAAGTTCCAAGTGGCTGAATTCACACAAATTATTTACAAACAATTATAGCTTGGACGACACATTGTCCTTAACCCAAAGCAAACAGATTATATTTTGGCTTAGTATAATATGTGAACTCAGCATTCTCTTTTATGAGGATGTATCATTTTATAAGAGGGCTTCCTGAAACATAGTGTGGATGGATTGGCACATTAAACACAAATATGGTTTGCTTGCTTAGCATTTTGCATGAATCTAGCCACTACAGCTTGTCATACAGTAGTAAAACAGGTTAGGGCTACCATATCTGAATTTCATAAATCCAGGTGGCCACAAGATGGCACCATTTTCTCTGCCTCTAGTGCCATGTGTCCGTTCTACAGAGTTTTGCATTTAACATTATATATAGCAGTTCTGTTAACGAAGTCTTAGCCATAAGCTCTCAGAAAAATCTGTCTAATAACCGTTTTCTACAATGAACTTTTCAACGGAATTTATTTTGCAAAGCCTAGTAAAGACAAGATAAATCTCCATTCAGAGCGAAAAATAATTTGTGATGTAGACATTTCTACTTAAAAATATTCAATATGTCTAGTTGCACACACATTCAGACAATATCATGTCTGAAATTAAAAGATGCTGGTTTTTTTCTATGAAATTCTGCGGTGTTGCCCAGTTCAGAACTGCTGGACAGTGTTGATGGCAATACTTTTTAAATTACAGTAGCCCTCACTAAACAAATGATGAAACAAACATCTTCTGTAAGATTGTTTTTAGGAAAAGCTTGACCCACAATTGATTGACATGGGTTGTAATGATAATGTCTTTACTCAGTCAGACAATAATTAGATCACAGAAAGTTCCTCCAAATTTGAAACCAGAATAGGTAAGGACTTTTGAAACAACTAACATTTCCTTGGGGTGACTGAAAATGTTTCATCTTAGATTCTTTCATTAAAAGAAAAAGAGGATTATTCCTTAAACCCTGTCACCTTGAAGGATCTTCTATCATACAGTTCCACAATTTCTTCATAAGTCAAACCTCCTTTGAGTTCTGAGTCCAGTTCTGGGCCCCAGAACAAACTAGAATAGATACAAGTTAGAAAAATGAAGATGATCAGGGGTCTGATCATGATATTATAAGTGACTGAGGGAGCTAGAGATGTTTAGGAAAAAAATGACACAGTTGAACAGGAGTATTATCACACTTTTGAGACTGGACAAAGATGAAGGCATCTGTTGTGAATGTGTGAATCTGAAGTTCTGTAAATGGTTGGATTCAATGATTAAATTTGAGAAACATTCAAGTTAGTACATTTATGAAGTAGATTCCATATTCTGTAAAATAAGTTCAATTATCATTAGCATCTTTTCAGATCCATTCAAAAACAATCAGCAGAGTAATGAACAATCTGACTCAGTGGTGGGATTCAGCTGGTTTGCACCACTTTGGCAGAGCCAGTAGCTATTTTTTTGTTGCCCAGATCCAGAATGGACTTCCAGAAGCGGCATCCACACAGAGAACTGGTTGTTCACATATTTGAATCCCACCACTGAAGCTGATCCTATACACATACACATCTCTTATCCTTGTGTCATAACATTCATTTGCTTCCTGTACTGAACTGCTGACTATGGGATAACCATAACCTTTTATGTGTCAGTAATTATTAGTGATCCATAAGAAAACCTGTCATCTTATTCAAGGATTGCTTTATTCAAGAACCTTTACTGAGGAACTTTGAAGCATAAATAAATTCATTTTTAAATCTGGTGTGTGTGTGTTTGTGTAGAATCAGATTGTTCATTAACTGATTGCCTTTGAAAGAACCTGAAAAGATGCTGATGGAAATGGCTCTTGTTTTCCTAAATTATATAATTGTGTTTTACTATATTTCTTAAGTTAAATGTTACCATTAGTTACTGTTATGTTCATTTTGATGTTTTTGAGTATATCTCAGTGGTGAGATTCAAATATGTGAACAACCGGTTCTCTGTGTGGATGCCACTTCCAGAAGTCCATTCTGGGCCTGGGCAACAAAAAATTAGCTACCAGTTCTGCCAAAGTGGTGCGAACCGGCTGAATCCCACCATTAGTATATCTAATATTTAGAAAGGATTTTCTACACCAGTGCTTTAGAATTGTGGGAATTCCACGCCTTCAGGGGAATTTGTTCAATTTATCTATTACTGTGGTTTAATTGGCTCCTCCCACCCCACCCCCGTTTTATTCCTCTTGACTTTTTTTCTCTGTGTTTCTTTTTACCAGCCTCATGCTTACTCTTCTTTCTGTCCCTTTCTCTTTACCTGGACATACCACAGGCACTATTTTTCTCTCTCTCTCTCTCTCTCTTTTTTTTTTTTTTAAGAGTTTGGGTACACTTTAAAGCAAATCTACAGTGCAATGTTCTATGTTTCCTTTTTTTTTTAAAGGGATCAAGACAATATGATAAGGGTGAAGAATATTGTAGCTCTATTTATGTATCTGTGTGGGGGGAGGCGGCTCCAGGATTAAGAATCCTAAACTTTGGCTAGTAATGTTGCCCTGATGACATCACTGTTTCCAAGCAATTACAAATGAAACAAAAACATTTCAAGTAAGGCCATACAGAGAAATTTGGTAGGCATAAGCATTTACCTTATTCAACACTTTAACCTTAATCATTCCCATGTATATCACTTATTCTTGAAAATAGTTTTGATTTATAAATTTTAATCACTGCCATCAAATGTAAAAATATGCTGTGTAAAAGTGCAATATGTGCAGCCACATCTAACTTTCAACTTTGGTGAACAAGGGCATCAGAAAAAAACATAAGTTAAGGTTAATCTTAACCAAAGGACCAAGAAAGAATAAAGAACAAAGCAGCTGAATACAAGACAATTCTAACCTAACACTTACGTTTGGCGTTCAAAATATACCGTTCCACTACATAAATCAACATGTATGCAATGTATCCAAATACTCATTTTGAATGAAGATAGAAGATAGAACCACTTATTTCTCATTTGACTTCCTCAGGAAAAAAAAATAAAGAAAACTGTCATGATCCTGTCATGATCACAGGATTATATGGGATGAGCTGGGATCCAGTCTTGGAATGGGAATGAGAAGGCCGCCATGTTACATGTTTCCTTGTATTGGTTCAAAGAAATGGTGTTTGTGTTCCATTTGTAGCTCAACATTTTCTGAGATACCCACGGGATTATTGTCTGCCAAAGCAAAATGGGTAATTAGTCGTGAGGCCTTGTGGGATGAGAGGCTTGACTTCTTTCTCTGATAAAAATAGTTCCCAATATGGAGTCGTAATTTCTCATGGAGGGAAGCATAAATGAAAGGATTGAAACAGGCTGAACTCATGGCAGCCACATGACATGAAACTTGGATGACATTCACATATCGCTTGTTTAGGATAGCAAATTCTTCATCCATATCTCTAATCAAATTAACTACCTGGAGGGGGAGCCAGCAAAGACCAAAACACAGGATCGAAACCACCAAGATCTGGAAGGTCTTTTCTTTTTTTGTCGTCCACTTTTCTTGGTTCTGACATACGGCTCCGGGGATCTTTCTCTTCTGGAGATGATAAGAAATGGCACAATAAGAGAACAACACAGCAGAAAGTGGAAGCATGTAAGAGAGGAAGAGCATCAGGCAAGAGTACAGCTGTCTCTCTGTCTTCCGGTGCAACCAGATTTCTTCACAGATAATCATGTCGTGGCCAATACTGTTGAGATCTAGGTAGTGGGTATGTAAATAGGTCGGTAGAGAAACCACAAGAGATAAGATCCAAATAGCAGCCACAATATAGATACAGGACTTGCATCTTACCCTTTGGCGAATGGGATGCACAATTACAATATATCGATCAATGGCAATGGCTGTAAGTGACAGGACAGACACAAACACAGTAGTCCCTTGCATCAGGGTGACAAAGTAGCACATGAACACTCCAAAAAGCCAGCCTCGGCTTTCAAAGGCATACACGGCGGTCAGTGGAACACAGAAAATGCACATAATCAGATCGGCAGCTGCCAAGTTCCCAATAAGGAAATCCGTGGTGTTCTGCAGCTTTTTGGTGAAGCTGATGAGACAGAGGAGGAGAAGATTCCCTGTGCAGGCCACTGTCACCAAGAGAGCATAGAGAGGAATGAAAAGCGGCTTCAGCTCAAAGAGGAGATCCAGGCCAGTGAATAAGAGATCTGAGCTATTAGAACAGGAATCATTCAAGGGCTGGGAATGGACCGCCATGTCAGAATCTGATCACGAGGATCTTTTACATTAAAAAGAAAAGGGGGAAATTGTTTAGAAAGAAAATAGAGAGAGAAATTGGCATTTCTTGTGGAAATGCCTGACTCTGTTTATTCAATAGGTCACCAAGACATGGGGAAGCGTAGAAGGGAAACAGCTCCTTTGCACCTAGAGAGTGCAAAATAATTTCTCATCTGTTTTGAAGATGTTGCAGCTCTCGGTCTTCATCTTCTAGCACTCTTAGGAACGCTTTAAAATTCATTGCTTGTAACTTCTTGACATCTCACATTTCATTAGACTTCCTCTGAGGGTATTCTTTCCCTCAGAAGGATTTTTCCAAGGCTTCTGAAATACTTTTATTTGCAGCTATAAACATGCCCTTTTCTCCAGTCTCTCCCTCTGGATTCCTTCTGCTTTTTGCCTTTCACTCTGATTAATCCTGGATGGCAAATCAATCTGAGCTTGACAATTAGACTGGGAATTCTTATGTCAAACTTTACTTAAAATTCGCTTGTTGCATGAAGTTATGGGTTTCACTGCATCTTCATTTACGTTGGTTCATGCTGACCTGCATAAACATAAATAAATGGCAATAGGGAATAATTACAAAAACATTATCTTAAAGGATTTGATAAGAACAACACTGCATTTTTAAGGTTCATTTTCCTAAAATGCTAGCTTCTACATTCAGTTAATGTTAATTACTACTTCATTCATTCCTCAGTTAGGTGTGTATATCTATTGTCTATATCTATCACCTATAACATATACATCTCTAGCTCTATATCTATATATATAATCTATAACATATTTGTTTTCTGAGGTTTTCGCGGGTGTTTGTATGTAGGTCTTTGGTTGTTCGGGTTTTCTCCCACGTAAAATTGGAAGTGTCTTGGCGACGTTTCGACAAAGTCCCATTCGTCATCTTCAGGCTGGTGTTTTCAGCTTCGTGCTTTGAGCAGCAATGTGTGGTCTTAGCTGTTTCTTCCTTTTAACTGCCAGTGGGGGTATGAACTGATTGGGTGGGAGCTTGGCTGTGTTCTGATTGGGTGGAGGTGTGTTCTGATTGGTTAGGGGCTTGGCTGTGCTCTGATTGGCTGGGGGGTTGGCTGTGCTCTGATTGGCTGGGGGAGTGTTCTGTTTGGTTGTGCTCAGGTTAGTCTGAGTTGCAGAGGGGTTTAAGATTTTGGGCTGCCTTGCTATTTTTTGGCTTCGCGTTCGTGGTCGTGCCTCATCTTCATGGAGGGTGTCAGTTTGCTTCATGTATGGATTGGAGGGGTTTAAAGTGGCTAATGATGCAGCTGTGGTCTGGCTTCTGGTTTGTGGTCGTGCCTCATCATCGGTGTGGCTTTGGGTTTGTTTTTTGCGTGGATGTGTGGTGGTGACATCCTGTGTGGTTTTTGTGAGTGTGGGTCTGGTATCATTTTTTGTGTTAGGGAGTCGTTTGTCAATAAGGGCGGGTTTCCAAATGGCTGGTAGGCGGGAGGTATCATCTCGCTTGTTCATGCTGTGTGGGCGTTTTTCTATCTCGATGGCTTCTCTGATTATTCTGTTATTAAAATGTTCACTTTTGGCAATGGTTCTGGTATTTTTAAAGTCAATTTCATGTCCTGTGGCTTTAAGGTGTTGGACCAGGGAAGATGTTGGTTCCTCTTTTTTGACTGAGTTCTTATGTTCTTCAATGCGTGCACTTATTCTTCTGTTGGTTTGTCCGATGTATGTGGTGGGACAAGTGGTGCATGGGATTTCGTATACTCCTTGATTTTCTAATTCAATTTTATCTTTGGGGTTTCTAAGGATGGTGGATATTTTTCTGTTTGTGCAGAATGCTGTTTTGATGTTGTGTTTATGGAGGATCTTACTGATTCTGTCTGTGGTGCCTTTTATGTATGGGAGGAGGGCTTTGCCGTTTTCTTGTTCTTTGTCTTGGATTTTAGTGGGGGTTTCTTTTTGGATTAGGTTTGTAATCTTATTTCTTTGGAATCCATTGGATGTTAGTACATTGGTGAGATGTGTAGTTCGGTTTTTAGGTTTTGTTCATCAGCTAAGCGTTTTGTTCTGGAGATGAGTGTCTTGGCTACAGAGTTGATCTGTGCTGGGTGGTGGTGTGAGAGACCGTGCAGATAGCGGTTTGTGTGTGTTTTCTTCTGGTAGATGGTGTGTCCTAGGGAGCCATTGGATTTCTTGTAGACTAAGACATCCAGGAAGGGAAGTTGGTTGTTAGCTTCTGTTTCCATGGTGAACTGTATTTTGGGGTGTAGGCTGTTGAGGTGTGTGAGGAAGTTGTCCAGTTTTTCTTTCCCATGTGGCCAGATTATGAAGGTGTCGTCTACGTATCTGAGCCAGAGTTTGGGTTTGTGATCCGATTTTTCTAGAGCTTGGGTTTCAAAGTGTTCCATGTAGAGGTTGGCAATGACAGGTGAGAGGGGTGATCCCATGGGTGCTCCTTCTGTTTGTTTGTATTTTTGTCCATTATAGATGAAGTATGTGTTGGATAGGCAGTGGTTGGTCAGATCTAAGATGTGTTTGGGGGGGTTATATTTGTTTTGAATAGCTGTCAAGGCTTCTTTGATAGGCACTTGGGTGAAGAGGGATATGACATCGAAGCTCACTAGTAGGTCGCTGGGCTGTAAGTTTTGTTTCTTTATGATCTCTATAAACTGGAATGAGTTTTTTTACGTGTGAGGTGATGGATTCTGCATAGGGCTGTAGTTGTTTGGCGAGAAATTTGGCTAGGTTTTGTAGAGGTGAGCCTATGGAGCTGACTATAGGTCTGAGTGGGGTTCCTTCTTTGTGTATCTTGGGGAGACCATAGAGTTTGGGGCATCTGGATGATTTCTCTCTGGGAATGATTCTTTGCTGGATCTCTTCGCTAATGGGGGAGGCTTTTATTTTGGATCTGGTGGTTTTTTCCAGGTAGGTGGTGGGATCTGTATTTAGGGGTTTGTATGTGGAGTCTTGGAGTAGGTTGGTTAATTTGGTTTGGTAGTCAGATGTGTTCATAACCACCGTGGCGTTGCCCTTGTCTGCTATCAGTTGTCTGCTGATAACATCTATCTACATCTATATATCTAATCTATCTATATATAAAGATAAATGTTTCCCCTGTTCAGTCATATCCAAACTCTGGGTGGCAGTGCTCATCTCTGTTTCTTAACTGAGGGAGCCATCATTGTCCGAAGATATTTCCTTGGTCATGTGGTCAGCATGACTATATGCTGAGGCACACTGAATGCTGTTATCTTCTCACCAAAGTGGTATCTATTTATTTTACTTGCCTTTACATGCTTTTGAACTGCTAGGAGCTGGGGATAAGAATAGAATAGAATAGAATAGAATAGAATAGAATAGAATAGAGTAGAGTAGGGTAGGGTAGGGTAGGGTAGGGTAGGGTAGGGTAGGGTAGGGTAGGGTAGGGTAGGGTAGGGTAGAGTAGAGTAGAATAGAGTAGAGTAGAGTAGAGTAAAACAGAATAGAATAGAATAGAAATGGCCAAGTGCGGTTGGACACACACTCAGTATACAAGCAATAGTGATAAATCATGATCATAATCAACATAAAAATGCATTCATCATAAATTATAAAATATAACACATTCATCATAAATCATAAGATGCAACACTTAGTGATAGTCATAGGATACTAGCTAAGCAAACAACATAAATCATACTAGGATACTAAATAAAACAATATAAATTGTTAAGATACAAGCAACAAAGTTATAGTCATAAGAAGATAAGGATAGGTAATAGGAAAGATGAGGAGAATAATAGTAATACAGCTTTACTGACAGTGTTGTAGGAATTAGTTGTTTAGCAGAATGATGGCATGGGAGAAAAAAATGGAACCTCACCTCATTGCACAAAGCTCAGGCCTTGAACCCAGACTCTCTCAGCTTCTTTAACTGCTGAGCCATATTGATAGATAGACGATAGAAGAGAGAGAGAGAGAGAGAGAGAGGGAGGGAGAGAGAGAGATTACTTCTATTGCATATGTCCCATTGACCAAAACTCTTATTTGTATTAATTGCATGTTTCTTTTTTTGTATAAATTGTATTAGTTTTTATAGGGTTAGGAATGAGGTGGAATCAGGATTGGGGTTGGGATTTGGGTTAGGATTAGGGTTGGGGTTGGGGTTAGGTTTTTCCAAATAACATTCTCAATATTTAGCAAACAGTATAATGTCTGAGTTCATGTGTTTAACAAAAAATAATAGATAATAGTTAATTATCGTAAACAATACGTTAATTAATTGCTCAATTGTCTTCTTCTTGCTAATATATATTCAAAGTGACATATCACATTCCTTTCTCTCTAACTCTCTAGCTGTTGATAGAAATTATCCCATGTTCTAAAATACACTTGAGTCTCCTTTCTCTTTTATCTTTAAAGTCAATCTATCCATTTTTTGCACACTCTAAAATTTTCTTAATTAATACTTGGTGTACAGTTGGTAACTTTTCATTTTTCCAATGTTGGGCAAAATACAATTCTTGCTGCAGTTAGTATGTGTAGAATTAATTATATACAATCTTTCTCATAATTTGCTCCTATTATTCCTAACAAAAATAATTCTGGCTTAGAGTCTATTTGTTTTTTAGTCATTTTCTCCAACCATAAATATATTTTTACCCAACATCTTTTTGCTTTAGGGCATGTCCACCAGATATGATAGTAAGTACCTGGTCTTTGTTTGCATTTCCAACACTTATTTGAAGTATTTTTAAATATTTTTGCTAATCTCACTGCTGTCATATGCCATCTGTAAAACATTTTATATAAGTTTTCTTTATATGCCACTGCTTTAGTTAATTTAAAATTTGTTTCCCATAACTTTTCCTTGTCTTCTAATTCTATATTATATGCAAAGTTCTTTGCCATATTATCATCGTTTCTTTAATTTGTTCTTATTCCATCTTTATGTTTAACAGAAATTTATGGAGTTTCTTAATCAACTTTTCATCTGTTTTTAACAGTATCTAATCAAATTCTGACTGTTCTTTATAGAATCCCATTGTTTTAGCATTTTTTTCATATCTCGTTTGAATTTACAGATATGGCCACCATGATAGACCAATCCCTTGTTCTTGTAAATCTTGTCTGTCTTTCAATTTTCCTTCTTTGTCCAAAATATCTTTATAAGTCACAACTTTGTTGTAATTAATTAAATTTGGGTAAGCGAAAGCTTCCATTGTTGAAAGTCATCCAGGTATCTTAATATAAATTTTTGCTTTTATTTTTTCCCATTTTGAAAGAAATGCATTTTTTATAAAGTGGTTTTGAAAGTATCTATGTATTTTATTCTTCCCACACCACAGAAAGGTATGTATTTTATTCTTCCCATACCGACCAATTTGTAGGTCCTGCCCCTCTAGGTATAATATCTTTTGTCTCTAAGCGTTATCCATTCCTTAAGCCATGTTAAAATAGTTGCTTGGTAGTATAACGTCCAGTCCGGCAGTCCAAATCCTCCACTTTCTTTCACTTCTTGTAGCATTTTCAGTCTAATTGTAGCTTTTTGCCCTTGCCAGATAAATTTCAGTATTATTGTATTCCAGTTCATCAAAAAAGGCTTTTCCCAGCCTTACAGGAATCGTTTGAAATAAAAAGAGTATTTTTGGTAAGATATTCATTTTCACTGTTGCTATTCTCCCCAGCATTGAGAGTTGTAAGTTTTTCCACTTTTCAGATCCAATTTTATTTGTTTTAGTAGCCTTGCATTAATTGCATATTTCTGATCCATTCTATGATTTAGCTACACATACAACCATAAGTCTGGTGGAGGGAAAGATGTATCATTAGAGGTTTTCTAATGTCAAGCTGAAAACTGTTTCCTTACAATCTGCATTCATTTAGCTATCATCATGATTCATTAATGCAACAGAAAACAAGTTTGTTCCTTCTTCTAATTTCCACTTTTTTCCCTGGGATTTAATCTGCAATTGTTTGTCCACGGGAATTAATCAGATGACTCAGATCTCAGTATATTGTCTGAGAGTAATAGAAAGCTTTACACATGATGGTAAGAGGCTTTTCTAAAACCTGAATCAAATTATGTTCTGATGAGCATCTAGTTTGGAAGGTGAAAAATAGATAGCAGAATACTTTTTTCTCAAGTTAATGGAAGAATTAACTCTGGAAGAGTTTATTAAGTAGTTCCTGTTTTAAAAGTAGTGACAATCGGATGTATCAGATTCATCCTCATTCAGTCTAGATCGCTTTTCCATGCTCCACTTAAGGCCAAATGGTATCTTGCCCAAACAGAGCCTGCTATTGCTGTATTGCTACAATCTAATGTATTGCTATTGCAGATTGTGTTATATGTGAAGAAAACTGTAAGCTTTAAACCATGTTTAAAGTACCAGTTCAACTCAGTTGTAATTTTTGAAATTTCTTTTCTTCTTTTCCTTTTTTTCATCATGGTGAAAGTATTAACTCTAGGAGTTCTGCTGCCGCCACCAGACTCTTTTCTGAACTGGACATTCTTTAATATTTGTTCTCTATCCATATAGAATCTGGTTTTGGCTCCCTCTCTATCATTTCTATATCTGTGTTAATGTGACTAGGAAGAAGATTGGGAAACTATAGACACAGTCTACAGTCAATTTATTAACATTTAAACATGGGATGAAAATATTATCAAATAGCATAAAATATGCTGTAAATACATTCCTCTTAACTCAGTGTGTTCAATAGGGGTGAGTAGAGACTCTGATTTGAAGGGAAAAACTGGAACAGAACCAAATGCATTAATCCCCAAGATCATGAGTCAGCTGTGGAGTTCAGGAAAAAAAATGTGGCTGCTTTAAGGAATTCCCAACAACTGTGAGAAATGTATGTCCACAGCCACTCTGAATCACATTTTTCCTTTTGTATCCAGCTCTCTATACAGTGATGTCCTTGGTGCTCTATGAGCTTGGTGATTTTCTTGCAAATGTTTCATTACCAAACTAGGTATACAAGAGGGATCATGGTCATGCTACACCCCAGCTTGCTTAACAGTGATTTGCACTGTGTCCCAGGGAAAACAGTTCTGATGAACACTGGGACATTCTGTTCTTGTTGTTGCTATAAACTGGAATGCATCTTTTCACTATTCTGGATGAGATGGTAGGTTTCTAAAAGTAAATCTTCCAGAAGTGGAAGTGATTTGTGGCATTCTGGAAGAAAAATGGGATATTCCAAGATTCCCTGGGATGTTTTCTCTTTGGTAGATCAAGGTTATACAATTCATTCATTGTTAAATCAGCCATATTCGGTTTGCTAAGCCCTAAACTGTGGTTTACAATCTACATACTTGGATTCACACAACACAGTAAGCCAGAATCAAACAAAAGAGATTATGGCTTTATATAGAATAATACCTTGTTATTAAATGTGTATAGAATTTCAGACTTTGAATGCTTCCACATACGAGAGATTGTTGACAGAAACCTATAAACTCAGCCAGACAATTCATGTCATTAAAATTATGCCACCAAAATTGATGACAACATGATTAAATTTCAGCAATGCAACTGTGAATCACTGAAGAGGGGATTTCAATAATGATATAATATTTTAATATTTATTTTAAATATTTTAATATTTTATATTTTATCTCCCAGAGCCCTCCAATTCCTAACTGCCCCACACCCAATGGGTTTGTTAGCAATAATTGGCTGAGCATAACTGGAGGCTATATTTCCATTGCGGGACCCCGTTAATCAGTGAAAAAAAATGAGCAACATTAAGAAAAGTGATTGTTCTGGACGAATCGAGAACGGTGAAGTTTGCTTGTTCTTGGGGACGGAAGGATCAAGAACCATCTTACTTTATCCCGCGACACACCCGCTCCGTCAGGTCTTCAACACTTACCACTGAGGAAAAGAAAGAATACGGCCTTGACATTTTGCTCGAGTTTCCAAAGCTATCGCGAGGGGATTTGTCGGGTGGCTTGTAAAAGGAGTGGGTCGAGATCGTGGAGAGAGGATCTTCGGCTCGACCTTCTTACTACGATCTGTGTGGTGCTTTTTGTTTTTCTCTTTTGTTCTTCCCGAATCGACGAGATGGGGGAAAGCTGGAGTCGGGGTGAGAAGAGGCCAAAAGTGGCCAGACCCGTTTCGTTCGCTGAAACTCGCCCGGCTGGAGCTGCAAGGAGGAAATCTCCCTTCTTAACATCGGCGCGGCTCCACAGTTGGGTTTCCTAAGAACCGAGGAAAAGCTGGGAAGGAAAGCTCTGGAACTGTCCGCAGTTTGTGGTGCTGAAACTAAGCGCTGACCCTCCTTTACTCTGAGAAGTATATATGGAGACCGATCAATCTCCTCCTCCACCCCACCCACCCCCGCCGCCTACTTGACAAGGATTCAAATGAACTCCCCTCCCCTTTCCCACCCATCTCATCTCTTTACGCTGGAACTCATTCTGCCCATTGTATGGAGTATGATGCTTCCGAGGAAATTGTAAACTCCTACGATGATCACCTCATCCTAACATTTCCCCTAGGCAGCCCTTGACCAAGCTTGGTGCCCTCAGAAGTTGGTTTCTGTCATCCCACCATGGTGCTGTTGGCTATTAATGATAGGGGCTGCAATCCAAAACGTTTGACGGGCATCAGTTGAGGAAAGCTGCTTTCTAGCATGCTAATAACTTGCCTATACAGGAAGTCCTCGGCTTATGATTACAAGTGAGCCCAAAATTTATGTTGCTAAGCGAGACAGTTGTTAAGTGAGTTTTGCCCCATTTTATGGCCTTTCTTGCCACAGTTGTTAAGTGAATCACTGCAACTGTTAAATTAGTAGCATGGTTGTTAAATGAATCTGTCTTCCCCCCACTGACTTTGCTTGTCAGAAGGTCACTAAAGGTGATCATATGACTCCAGGACACTTAACTGTCATAAAAATGAGTCAGTTTCCAAGCAAAAAATTTTTTGATCACATGACCATTGGGCTGTTGCAACAGTCATAAGTATGAAAAATTGTCACTTTTTTTCAGTGCCTCTGTAACTTCGAACAGTCATTAAATCAACTGTTGTAAATTGAGGACTACCTACACCCTTCTCTCCCTATGAACAATCTTTGTGGATTTCATTTTTACAGCAATAATACATGGCAAAATTTTAAAGATGTATTTCATGTACAAATGATTGTTTTTTTTATTAAAAAACCTCTGATTTCTGACATATTAAAATACAAATGACTACTTACTAACATCACTTTTCATTGCCAGATAAGCCCTCAGCCATTATAAAAAATTTAGCAAGCTTCTAGAAAAATGAAAAGAGAAAATACTTCTCATTGTAAAACAATTGAAATCATTTTTGATGTAAACCTAAAGTCTGGATTTGGCAAACAGATGAAATAAATAATTGGATTTTAGAGATCTTTGTGGTAAATCATAACCCATGTTGAAGCATAAAAAATTAGATTGCATTAAGGTTTGTATCCACCAATAACACCCATTCAGAGCAGATCATACCTAAGGAAATATTTGGGTGTGTTTGTTTGCTTAAAACATTTATACATCCTTTATTCTTATAACCAGTTCTGGGCAACTCCCATTCAAGTGTGTCATCATTTTTCACAGAGCAATAGAAATTATAATCATCTGCAATAATTTGATTATTATCAATAATCAAATTATTGTTATCTCTGAGATGGCAAGAGCACAGTCCAAGTTTTAATTTCAACAAAATATTATACACACATGCACACGCAAGCATGTATGCATGTACCATATGCAAGCACATCTATGCATATATATACATGCATACATACATAAATATATGATTGATTCTTCCACTAAATTCATTGGAATTTTATTATGCTCAAATTTAATTATTTTATTCATAGCCACCAAGGCATAGGATCATCTGGGCCAATATATGAACACAACTCAGAAGGGCATTGGAATCATAACACCAGTGGTTCATAGACTGAGTGGTCGCTCAAGATTCAAAGCCTAGACAGACCATGCTGAGCACAACATGGATTAACTATGGAAAGGCCTATGACTCAATGACACACATATGGATCTGTCACTGCTGGGGGCTATATAAAGTCAACAGAACTCTAAGAATTCAGTGGGACTGTAGAGGACAACATAGAAATCAATTCAAGACAGCTCATCTACATGGCCATCAAGTGTGTTATGTACCAAGGTCATGCACTGTCCCTGCTGTTGTTCTACATAGGTTTTAACCCCCTCAGCTAGATAATAACAAAGACTGACTACAGATACAAGTTCAAGAAAGGGACTAGTATCAATCATCTCTTCTACTTGGATAACATCAAGCTGTATGCTAAGAATGAATGAGATATTGGCTCACTGATCCACTTGACATGGATCTACACTGAAGCCATTGGGATGTCATGAGGACTGGAGGAGTGTGGCCAGATGTAAATAAAGAGAGGAAAAATACTGACAGAAGGAAATATTTGTAGCTCATGATTAAACTGTTGTGTCCTTGGTGCTCTCTGAACTTGGTTGCCAGTTTAGGCCACTACCGGTCTAATGAGCTGATCAAAGGAGGACATAGAGTCTGCCAATGTGAAGATCCATAAAAACAGGGGTTTACCACATTAGACAGGACCTAAGATGCAGACAATGGAGAGAGACCTCAGAGACAGTCCAACTCATAGTGGCAGGCAGGAGCAGCATGCACTGAACAGTACAAACAAGTAGCTGGCATTGTGCACAAGAATATCTGCACTGTATATGGACTAGGCCCTCCCGAGTCCAAGTGGTTTCATGTGGCTCGCGAAACCATCCTGGAAACAGCGAGGGAACGGCCCCCACTGCCTTGGCCCTGGCCCAGGCCAGCCGGGAGCCAATGTATAATTTTATGGTGGCCATCTATGCTGAAACACATTCAGTCTTAGCTCCATAAGACACACACCCCCCACATGGCCTGAGAGGAACAGTGAGGCTCCTCCAGTGGACCATACCTTGGCACTTGCCCCAGTCCCACCCCCCTTCTGCTAGAGACCCTCAGATCTGTCCCACTGCTGCCAGGCCCCCACAGGCACCCTTGACGCAAACAATGTAGAGCTGGCCACACCTACCCAGTAAGCCACACCCACTCCATACACACCCACCCAGTAGGCTGCACCCACCCTGGCCACACCCACCCAGACCCCTGAGGGCAACCACAATGCTGATGCAGCCCTCAATGAAATTGAGTTTGACACCCCTGGTCCAAATTGAAATACATTTATCAATTAAATATTTAATTTGCATAGCTTTTAGATGTAGGTGATTTCTATGGTAATCCATATTCTTTAAAAGCAATCAGCATTTCCTGTTGCTTTTTCCATTAAATTTCATTAAACAGCACCTTAGGAGAAAATTGAAACCTTCTCTTTCAGGTCAATCTTTATCACATGTGTACTTAGGAGGATAAGTAGCTGTTATTTTTGAAGAGTACAACTGCATCAACATGTTTACCTAAAGATAATTTGCCATGATGAACAAATAACAAAATAGGCTGTTTATCTAAGCATAACAGTTAATTGATGTTGTTATTGGAAAGTTGTCTCATTTCATGAAATACTGAAATGGCAAACAATGTTCTCACACCTTGCTTTCTTTTTACTGCGTAATATAAAGAACATTACTGTTTCAATTTTCAACTATTTGCCATTTATACAAAAACAATGATTCATTAGGAGATATTTGTCAGCTGCTAGAATCCATGCAGATTTTGGGTATTTTTTTTACAACAAGTAGCAATTGAAAATTAAAGAAAAAGCAATAATGAAATGCAAAAATAAAAATCTATTCATTTTTAATGGTCACCCAGAATCAGAATAAATCAGAATCAAATGCACTGTGGAATAAAAGGGTCTTAAGTGTTTTGTGGAAAAGCGTAGAATAGAATAGAATAGAATAGAATAGAATAGAATAGAATAGAATAGAATAGAATAACAGAGTTGGAAGGGATCTTGGAGGTCTTCTAGTCCAACCCCCTGCTCAAGCCGGAAATCCTATACTATTTCAGACAAATATGAGGAACGGCTAGTTATGGGGGGTGGGAGATGGGGGGGAATGGGTATTTTCCAAAGCATGGGGATGATCATAGAGGAGGTCCATTGTCATGCCCACTCTCCAGAAGATCTCAGAAAATGTAATGGGGGTTACATCAAGGGTAATAATGACAGTAGAATAGAAATCAATAAAAAGGAAGCAACTCTCAACTCAGAAGGGACTAAAGCAAAGCGAGCCTTCTGTTCCTCTGCCTGAGGCCAACTGTTGCCCTTCCCTGTTCTACAGATCTGCATCAGGGATTGATACATATTAGTTAAATAAATCAGAATGGTTTCCTTTGCCTCCCCTTTCAACAGAACAAAGGGCTGTTCAAAGCAGATGCATGGATATCAACATGATTAATGTTTCATACAATCAAATAGAGGACACAAGCCTCCCGCTAAATTTGCATAGCTCTCAGCCTCTTTTCTAAACCCTGTTACAAGATATGGGTTCAAAGCAGTGGCGAGATGTCACTCCCTCTTTCCTGGGAATGAAATTGAGAATTCATGGGGAAGCATGGGAAAAGGTATTGGAAAATTGTTCCCACTTCTTTTTGTTCTGGCCTTACGCACTGCTTTATTTCACTCCCAGTTACTTGAATCATGCACCCTCTGCCAGAGCTCATTCCAGTAGGAAAATAAGTCTCTGGGAAACTTATAATTAAATGTACAAAACAAAAAAGAGTGTAAAATGGAATCATGAATGGCCTTGTATGTCAAGAATATAAACTGAAAAATATGGAATTAAAAACCAGTGTGGAATCTAAATCAGAACAAACATTGAAAATGTATAAATTTGTATTTCTCTTACGTACAAACAGACATTGTAATTTGCAAGCCAAAGCTCTCCAGTTAAATCTTCTGTTCAAGCAATTTAATAATGATGATGATGATGATGATGATGTTGGAAGGGACCTTGGAGGTCATCTACTCCAACCCCCTGCTCAGGCAGGAAATCCTATACCATTTCAGACAAATAGCTGTCCAGTCTCTTCTTAAAAACTTCCAGTGTTGGAGCATTCACCGCTTCTGGAGGCAGGTTGTTCCATTGGTTAATTGTTCTGTCAGGAAGTTTCTCCTTAGTTCTAGATTGCTTCTCTCTTTGATTAGTTTCCATCCGTTGCTTCTTGTCCTGCCTTCAGGCATTTTGGAGAATAGGTTGACCTCCTCTTCTTTATGGCAGCCCCTGAGATATTGGAATACTGCTATCATGTCCCCCCTCGTCCTTCTCTTCATTAGACTAGACATACCCAATCCCAGCAACCGTTCTTTATATGTTTTAGCCTCCAGTCCCCTGATCATCTTTATTGCTCTTCTCTGTACTCTTTCTAAAGTCTCAACATCTTTTTTACATCATGGTGTCCAAAACTGGATGCAGTATTCCAAGTGTGGAATCCCATGCTTCAGAATTTGATGGATCCCATGCTTCAGAAATATCTTTTGATGGATGTTTAAGGAAATTAGGCAGATTTTTGACATCTCTTTCTAACTAGTGAGCAGGCACTTCTACAATCACTACAGGTAGTCCAGGGCTTAATGATTGTTCAAAGTTATTAAGGCCACCCAAAAGGGACTTATAACCCAGATTTGCCTCCCCACCCATGGTCACATGACCACATTTTGGCCAACTGGCAACCAGCCATATTTGTGGCTATTTTCAGCATCCCATAGTCACAGGACCACAATTTATGATGCTTTTGTTGGAAACCAACATTTACTTCTGGTTTCCAGCAAAAAAAAAGCCCTATAGCAAACAATGGGTTTGTTTAATGATTATGGTGTTCACTTAATGACTACTGCAAAAAGGTTGTGAAGTCCAGTGACCAACTTAACAACTGTCATGACTTATGACCAAAATCACAGGCTCAATTATGGTTATAAGTCAAGGACTACCTGTAGTAGTAACTGTGAAAATAATATACTTCTAAATATTTCTGGTTGGCAAATATCAGGACAGTTGAGCCTTTTTAATCAGATTTTTCTAAAATTCTTGGCTAATTATCAAGGATTCTGACTGTACAAAACATCCATCAACAATAATCCATGTGGGGATTCTGATGGATGTTTCGTTTCAATCTGCCTTAATTGCTGTTATTAGTTCTAACCTTATATCTTAAATCATACCCCACTCATCATTTGAATGAGTCCCAGTTGACTTGTCAATAAAGACAACAATTTCCCAGTGAATTTGGAAATTGCTTAGTTAATTGCTCTACCATTTACATTTAGCCAGAAATCATGCACAACCTTGTGAGATAATTGCAATTAGTACTGTAAACGTCATAACCATTTAAGAGTACTTGGGGCACACTGACCTTGTTGTTCCTTATGGATGTATGGAACAAAGTCTCAAATATTTTTCACACAAGCCATCTACAGTAGTGTGTTTATAATTAAGAGAGCTTTTCATGCTAATTTTCTGATTAGGGAAATGAGAAGCCCAAAGATGTCAGGGTGCCTTTTTCATTTGCCAGTTTCTGATTCACGTAAGGTGCTCAACATTGGCTAGTTCACGTGAGTTCAAGTAGCAGTGAGTTTCCCATAACCAACATAGTGACTATCCAGTGGGTGTACTGCTATATTTTTAGTTAGGATTCTACTAAAAAAGTAACAGCTCTATTATAGTTCTGGATGCACTAAATACAAAGAATTCAAGAAAGAAAACATTTTATAAAGCTTTCTCAGGTATAAGGAAAACTAACTAGCTCTTCCGACTCTGATTTCTGCAAAAATCAGAAACTGCACTCTATAAAGAAATGGAGAGTAAGTTGTATTTACGTTGCTCTATTTGATGACTTAGCAAAGAGGAAACAGGCATGTTGGTTGCATCAGGACGGGACCGGGCTTCGTATGTAATTATTTGTAAGTTTATATAAATACCTGTATACATAAATTTTAACTGACCAATTTGAGAATATTTTAATCTCAGATTTGTAACTGCCTTACTTACTTTACTCAGGACAATGTAGGTCTACTTGATTATCAAAATTAAGTCAATATTCTATGATTACACCTATGGAGATTCTCCGTTATCCAGGTCGTGGTTGTCCCAAAGGTGCTTTTTCAAGAAGCAACTAGACTTTGTTTTTCTTTGAAGACGTTTCACTTCTCATCCAAGAAGCTTCTTCAGTTCTGAGCTTCTTGGATGAGAAGCGAAACGTCTTCAAAGAAAAAGAAGAAAGTCCAGTTGCCTCTTGAAAATGCACCTTTGGGACATTCTGTGATGCCATGATTACTTTATTGTTACTAATATCATTGCCCCAGAGTTAAGACTGGCCCTAATCCTATTGGCAAAATTTAATTTTACCATCGGGCCTGAGGATCCCATGGAAGGGTGGAGCCTGTTGTCTGATTGCATTGTGTAAACGTTTGAATGCCCCCTCTCCTAGTCTTTTGATCATTTGGGTTTTTTCACTGTTTTTAATGCTTATGTTTGAATTATGTTGATTGTTTAGCTTTGTGGTTTAATTGCGTATGCCATTCAGATTCACATGTGTAAGATGGACAACTATATAAATTAAATAAATAAAACAAGACACATGATTCTTAAATAGCCAGGGCAATTGCCTCTCAATTTTTGTTAAATATTTTTCGATGACTGTAAGCTATATGGACACAATGACATTAGCAAAGAGGGAGAGTTTTTCTTATAGATTGTGCATTGGGGTTTCTTTCTATGATTAATAACCTAAACAAATGTTTATATGCTTCACTTTTGCTCTTTTCCACCAAAATGCACCTACTTCTCTCTGGAGAAATGGTTTTGTGAGCCATCTCTATTCTAAAATATTTACCAAATCACCCCAAATTCATTTATACAAGGATGTATATTTTCAATGGATGGAGACAGAGATCATCACAATCAACTTTCAAATAGAGTCTTAATTATACAAGTAGACAATAGTCAGACTACAGACAAAGCAAAACCAAAATATACAATCCACTATTCATATTATATTACCAGATTCAGAAAATCCAGTTAGGCTACATTTGAAATCAATTCAGTAAAGAAGTAATATGTAAACTTCTCAAGTTTTCAACATCTTTTGTAATACATTTGGTGAACTTTTATTTCCTTATCTGTTTAGTAAAACAAGGTATCTCTACAATTTTGGAGAAGAAATAACAATGACATGTATTTAAAAAAACATCAAAACTTCCAGTTGAGAATTTCAGTGCAAAAAAAACCAAAACAACAACCCCCACAGTGAATATTATATCACTGCCCCAATATAATTATGTACTGTCTTACTGTTAAATCAACACAAAGAGTTGTTGCATTCTTTTTTAAAAAAATAAGTTGTTTTGCTGCTTTCTCAGACTCATTAACGTGGCATGTAGCCTCTCAGATTTGACTACATAATTTTACCAACTGATAAACAATGAAATTCAGATAACTCCGGTCCTCAGTTATTTCCATACACAGCTGTTAATGATAATTTCCATGTAAACAGAAAAGAAAAACAAAAAAGCAAATTTAAAAAAATCTCCAAAACAGCCTATAATAGACAGCAAACCAATGACGTATTGGAGGCAAAAATTCTAAAGGCTTGGTGATAAAATAGGGGAGGTAGACCAAAGCGATGCTATGGCATTGAACGGGAGAATTACCTCCTATCAGTCTTTCCCCCCACCAGTTAAAAAAAAAAAAAAATGAAATGGGGACATGTTGGGTTAGTACAAAAAACTCACATTTCTGCTCTGCCCTCATATCAAATGTTGTCTTCTTCATTTAACTGACAGCTCTGTGTTTTTTTCATTATGCATTGTCTTTTACGTTTTGCAGCAAAACAAATGAGGAAGAAAAACATGAATAATGATTAGCCCAAACAGACAAAACTATATTTCAAAAGGTGGTAATGTCAATCCTTAGAGGAAATGAATAATTAAAAAAGAAAAGAAATAGCCACAAAAAAAAGCTGCACAAAATAGTATTTTTTTTTTCTTTTTCCACCCAGAATTACTTGTGTTTTTGCTTACCCTAGCGAAGGATGAAACTCTGCAGTGGCTTGGGCTTGGCTTTAGCCAGAAACAATGGTGGCAGACATTTTTCATTTCCTGGGGGAAAAAGTACAGGTCTTCAGGTCTGGGGTTCTTTTTTCTTTTTTCCCAAGTTGGGGAAAAAGATACCCACAGGTAAATCGGGGGAGTTGTGAATGAGGAAATTACATTCTGCGAGGAAAGTATTGCTAAGCGTTTTTTCATAGATGATCATTTAAGTGCAAAATCTTCTCCGCAGTTCAGGGAAGAAGATTTAAACCTGTTTGCCAAATTAAGTTTTATTCTACCGCGTTTCGTTGTCTTCACAAATCACGCACAATTAATTTGAATCTGCAACATTATATGACTTTAAACCAGAATCTGTACATTATAAACTTTGGCAGAGAGAAAAACCCACAAGGTCTATTTTGATCAAAATCTATCATTCTTTTGGTATTTTTGACCCAAACTGCCAACAGCCATCTATCTGCGCTGGAGACAAGGACCCAGGGCATTCACTGTTCAACAGGTGTAGCTTCTTCCTCTTCTTCGGACTCCTGCTTCTCAGGAGGAGCTCCAAGGGGAATCAAATACTGTATCTCCTCACTGCTGACTGCCACCTTCTCTGGTTGAAGCCAACGTTTCAGGCATTCCAAAGTACTGAGAAGAAGCAAAAAGGAAAAGGTTACAAGAGCATTTCACAGTAAATAAGTTATTCTCCAAAACACTTGAGGGCAGGACAAGAAGCAATGGATGGAAACTAATCAAAGAGAGAAGCAACCTAGAACTAAGAAGAAATTTCTTAACAGTTAGAACTGCCTTCAAGTTGTGAATGCTCCAACACTGAAAGTTTTTAAGAAGAGATTGGACAGTCATTTGTCTGAAATGGTATAGGGCAGTGGTTCTCAACCTGTGGGTCGGGACCCCATTTGGGTCGAACGACCATTTCACGGGGGTCGCCAAACAAGGCTGTCCCCCATTTTTTTCCCCCTTTTCTTTAGCCACGCCCCTGGTACCTGGTGATGTATAAGTGGTTGGGGGTCACCACAACATGGGGAACTGTATTATGGGGTCACGGCATTAGAAAGGTTGAGAACTACTGGTATAGGGTTTCCTGCCCGAGCAGAGGACTGGACTAGATGACCTCCAAGGTCCCTTCCAGTTCTATTCTATTCTATTCTATTCTATTCTATTCTATTCTATTCTATTCTATTCTATTCTGACATAGAAAATATGGTGCCCGTAGGCACCAATAAAGACTTTAGATTAGTCCATCAGGCTTCCTCCACCAATTTTTAAAAAGAAGCAAACAAAACCACAATTAAGTTGCTAGTGTGCTTCAGCAGATCAGGGTCTGACAAAGATCATAGAAAGATAGTTTCTTTCTGGGGAAAAAAGATGGTTTGTGACTGTCCATATCAACCATTTTTGTCAGTAGGCAAATCTCCGAAGGCAGTTATTTTCTGAATATGACCACCAGGTTCGCTTCAAGCTTCAAATGGATCTGTAGCTGAGAAAGACTAATTACTCCCGAAACGGGCAATGATTAAATTATTCATTTATGTAAGCAAGGGCAGAATCTGTTTCTGAAAGATACCTTCTCTAAAAAAAATCCAGTGGAATTCCCATTTGGAAACCATGGGAACCATGGAAAACCATGATAGATTATGGGAATTAGGCCATTAGGGTTTGGAAACTATGGTTAGCAACTTATCACAATGCCTGCTACAGTAATCATAGCATACTTAATAATATGATTAAACAAATTACTACGTGGTGAACCAGGTCACTTCTGCAATACAAGTTACAGGTAATCCCCAAGTTAGGAGCATTCACTTAATGCACTTCTGCAATACAAGTTACGCGATAAGCGCCCCCTAGTGTTTATGAGAAAATCCCAAAATTATGAATGTTTCAGCACCACAGCTCTTGTTTGCCCTTTCGAACAACTGCAGAAGCTCTGCAACATTCACTCTCCCCCCCCCCCCCGGCTCCCCACAATTGCTTCCCCCTCCCTTCCTGCCAAGCCAGACTCATCTTGAGAAGATCTGTCTCCTGTCTTCTGCGATTTCTGCCTTTGAGGGAGAGGAGAGTCAATGGAAGCTCCTGGATGCTGTAATATTGTTGGAGTTCAGGCACCCATAGTCTTTTGCAGAAAATGGGTACTCTTGTGAGATCACAGACCCCAGAAACTTTCATTTTTGGCACAAACTCTTGTACCGTCTCCTGCTCCCCCCCAACTCCTTTCCACCGCCACCAGAATACTTTTTATCCGAATGGAGAACTTAGGGTAGGTAGATAGGGAGCTCCATCTGTGTGCAAGTGCAACGCTTGAAAACACAATGATTTGTTGCATTTCCAAGAGTCCCTAGGCACTCAAGCCCTTTTTATCCAAACGGAGACCTTAGGGATATGTGGAGCTCCATCTGTGTGCAAATGGAACGCATGAAAACGCAGAGATTCGCTGCATTTTCAACCACCCCATTTGCTAACAGACGGAGCTCCCCATCTCCCCATTCAGATAAAACGTGTTCCAGCAGTGGCAGAAAGGAGTTGGGGGAGGAGCAGGAGAGAGGCACAGAGTTTGTGCTGAAAATGAAAGTTTCTGGGGTCCGTGATCTCGCGAGCGTTCAGGTACCCATTCTCTGCAAAAGAAGATGGGTGCCTGAACTCGTGTGATTTTACAGCATCCAGGAGCTTCCATTGACTCTCCTCTCCCTCAAAGGCAGAAACCGTGGTAGAGAGGAGACAGATCTTCTCAAGTGAGTTCAGCCCGGCAGGAAGGGAGGGGAAAGCATAAGCATAAGGTATCTCAGTGGGTCCACCATTAGCCCCTCAATGGCCTTCCCCACCGTGAGATACCTCATGCGCGCTTAATGAACCGCTCATTCGCCCACACATTCGATTAGTGAATGTGTGGGCAAAAGCAGGGAGTGATCTTATTCAAGATAATGAATACTCGAGTTATGAGTAGAAAGGGCAGGCTCCATTACATGCGTAACTCGAGGACTACCTGTAGTTCACAGGGCTATTGTGAGAATGCAATAGGGAGAAGAAGCACCTTAAAAGCCTTGAGTTTTTTGAAGATAGGTTGGCTATAAATGTAAACACTGTAAATAAATAAACAAGGTAGGAAAACCATGTAAAATATAGCTTTAGGAATTTTTCCAATCCCTTAATACTGTCACAAGACAACTGTGGGTCATATGACCAGGAGTAAGCGGGCTGAAGAATGGAAAAATAAGTAGCATTCCAAGCTACTGAGCAACTACTGCATTGGTGAATTTTCTTTTGGATGTTCTTTTTGGTTTCATCAAGATTGATCTTTGTTTTTCTGGTTTCTACCTCCAAGGAAAATCTGTGCGGTGCTCATTCTTTTCAGCTTTTAGAGAGCTAGTTTGTTGATGGAAAGAAAGAGTCCTGAATCTCTTTAGAAAATTTCTAAATTAACTAAAGATCATTTCTTTAGATATTTTGATGGTCTGGAAAGCTTAAGAAAATAAACAGTGGCCTGCTAGATCAGAAGTAGTCAATCTTGGCTCTTTTATGACTCGTGAACTTCAACTCCCAGAATTCCTGAGCCAGCACAGTCAAGGTTGACTACTCCTGTGCTAGATTATACCCTGGACCATACAGTCCAGCAGTCTATTCTCCCAGTGTCCAATCAACTGCACAAGGAAGCCTCCTGGTCTCCCAGCAGATGGCCTTCAGAAGCACCCCCTCCCCAATCAAGGCTAGTAGCCATGGAAACCCCTGATTTCCATCAATTGGTCCAACTCTTTTTTTTGGAATCTGCCAAGATGGTAGCCAGCAGCATATTTTTTGGTGGCATATTCCAAAGTTTAATTAGACATTGAGTGATGTTCCGATTCTTCCAGGATTCAATTTCACTGGATGACATCTGATTCTAGCATTTTTGGAAAGGGAAATAAATGAGCTTGTCTTTTCCCACTTTATCCACACCATGAATAATTTTGTAAACCTCAACATTTGCAACATTTCTAGACTAAAAGCACTAAATGCCACAACTTTTCCTTATAGGGCAGCTGCTCCAGCCTTTTGATCACCTTAGGTGCCACCTCCTCTGAACCTTCTCTAACTCTTCTGTATCTTTTTTGTTGAGATGTAATAACCAGAACTTCACACGACATTCCAAATGCAGTCACATCATTGATTTATACATAGGCATAATTATATTAGCATCTCTATTTTTCAATAACATTTCTTATTATTGTTAACATGTTGTTGCCCCCCCCCTTTGTTTTTTTACAGCAGATACACACTGTGTGTTGACACTTTTATTGAACAAGAACCAAAGAATCTGTGGCTGAATCTTGAAGCTACAAATCAAAGCACAACTTATTTGAGAATCAGGGTCAAGAAGGATGAATTGGACGAAGATTTAATCAATACTACACCGTCTGTCTGTTGCCACTGGCATCTGATTTCATAAAACGCAATTGTCAAATGCTGACAAGAATGCAGAAAAAAATTTAAATGTAGCTAAACTTATTTAAAGCATTTTTCTTAAGCCAAAGGGAATCTCAAAGTAGATTACAAAAAACTCAGACTAAACTGCTTTCAGATCAGTCCTACAACCTAAAGACAGAGGATGTAAGGAAAGGGGTTAGGAAAAATATAATGGGCTCAGTTGCCGAGAAGGATGAAAGATAAGCATTCTGATCTAACTAGTGAGCATCTGTTCACAACTAGTACTGGCTTGGCTTTTTTCCTAGCCCTTTTCTTTCTTCACTTGTCATGTTTCTCTTTTCTGTTCTTGAGAACAAGCTTATCTTTCTCTTTCCCTCTTCCTTTAGAGAAAGATGGCTCCCTTGCAGACTCTCCCTAGTGCCAGTAGAATCCAAGCTCTTTTATGATTTATATTATTAGGACAGGAGTCTGGTCTGGCAAACTATTTTGTGCATTTTCCCCCCAGGGGGTGGTGATGCACACATTTCCCCCATGCAAGTCTTTAAATGTATTTTTCAAAGGAAAAGAAAAACTACCATTTCCACTGGAGTATGTCTTTTTCAAATACTGTGGTTCACAGATTTTGGATTAAAGCAAGACAAACACTAGAAATAAAACAAGCACTAGGATCTGACAAACACTATCATGGCTTTGCTTGATATTAATCTTGTTTATGCTGCTGCAAAGTCTCATGGGAGCAGAGCCCCCACATTTACTCCCTATAGAATTCATAACAGATTTTACACACACGCACACACGTAATGGATAATAACAACTCAGTTTCCTATTTAAATAACGTTTCTGCCATGAACCTTCAAAAAAAACATACAAAATGTCAAGAGCCAAATCAAGATGCCTCTCTCATAGGACTGTAATTTAACAAGTCTGTACAAAAGTGAAAAAGAAAACATTTCCTTTTGAAACCAGATTTCCCAGGTAACGGGGCACAGTAACTGCTTAGCAAAATCAAAGAGAAAATATACAACTGGGGGGGGGTGGTTTTTTTTTTTTTTTTGCAAACTAGAAGGTAACAGCTTGCTCAATATTTCAATTTTCCTGAACAAAAACTTAGAAATGTAAAATGCAAGTTGAAAATGTGCAGGTTTCACCCAATAGAATAGAATTCTTTACTGGCCAAGTGTGATTGGACACACAAGGAATTATGTATTCCAATAGCATGCTCTAATTTATTATTCACTAGTTCAGGCCCATTTTTCCAAACCCCTACAGGAAAAAGAAAAGGATGCAATAAAATGAAACAACTTTGGCTATTACATGCTAGTACAGGAGTAGGCAATCTTGGCTCTTTTATGACTCGTGGACTTCAACTCCCAGAATTCCTGAGCGAGCATGGTTCAGCTTGGAAACCTCTCCCTTTCCCCTCAGCATGGCTGGCTCAGGAATTCTGGGAGTTGAAGTCCACGAGTCATAAAAGAGCCAAGGTTGCCTACCCCTGTGCTAGTACAAACAGTCTCACTGGTTTTAAAAATACCAGCCAGACTTCTAACCAAAACTGAAACAAAGAAATATCAACCTAGTTGCTTAGAACTGAGGAAGAGCAGTAGGGAAGCCATTTAAAAAAAGCCAGAAACATGGAAAAGCCAGCAATGTATTCAGGAAAGCTGGGGGGGGGAGGAGCGAAAGGGGTAGGTGTGTTTTTGCAAAAGATGTAAACAAAAATGTAAGCTATACAGATAGTCTTCGACTTACAACCACAATTGAGCCCACACTTTCGGTCGCTACATGAGACATTTGTTAAGTGAACTTTGCCCCATTTTTCGACCTTTCTTGCCATAGTTGTTAAGTGAATCACTGCAGTTGTTAAGTTAGTAAGTGAATCTGGCTTCCCCATTGATTTTGCTTGTCAGAATGTCAAAACAGAGGATCACATGACCTTGGGACACAGCAAAGGTCATAAATGTGAACCTGTTGCCAAGCATCTGAATTTTGATCACACGACCATGGGGATGCTGCAAAGGTTGTAACTTTGAAAAACAGTCATAAGTCACATTTTTCAGTGCTGTTATAACTTTGAACGGTCACTAACTGAATTGTAAGTCAAGGACTACCTGTATACCTAAGTGGATATATAAACTTTTTTTTTTATTTTTAAAAAGAAGGACTTTAGGAGAAGTGCAGAATTGCAGATCCTGTAAGTGCCAAGAAACTGGAATCTTTACTTCATGTACAGAACTAAAATAAAACAGGAAGAGACTAATCATATAGGAAAAGGCAATAACACTTATCCTGTTAATGAAGGATAAGGATATTTTGAAAACACCAGAACAGTTAAAACAGTATTCCTCAACCTTAGCAATGTTTAGATGCCAAGGCTGGCTGGAGAATTCTGGGAGTTGAAGTCCACACATTGCACATTGCCAAGGATGGGAAACCCCGAGTTAAAACAATAGTCTTTTCAAAGGTTTTCTAGTAATTGAGCATTGAGAAAGAATGAAAGAAAGAAGGCAGATAGTTTTGAATTACAAATTTGCAATTAATAATTAAGAGAATGTTGGATTGCAACAAGAACCAATTAATCAACAACAAAGTCACCTCAAACCAATGAGCAGCAAACAGAAATTTTAATCTTTTGGACTTAAGTTACAAGCAGGCAATGAATTAAATAATATGCTTTGCTGATCTGAAGGGAAGATTACAGATAAGGTGGACGAAGAGGATCAAAAAACTTAGAACTACAGGTTATACAGAGACATGGTGAGATGGGGAGTATTTGTCCACAGAGACTCCTGAAAAACTAGGAGTCAAGCTTGACTTAATGACATCTAACTCACAAAGTATCCAAAAATACATGCCGTCACTGCACCAGATTAGCTACAAATCTTAGCCCTAATCTTGCATATGTGGAGACGGGTAGACATTTTTGGTTGGGATAAATAAGTAAGACATATTCTTTGAATTCAATTGGAGCTCCTTCTAAGCATATTTTGAGCTGATCTTTATCACTAAAAGATCAAAAGCCAGTAGAGCAGGGGTGTCAAACTCACAACGTCACATGACATGTCACGACGTATCGCGACTTTTTTTCCATTGCCGGCAATGGGGTGGGCGGCGGTTTCGGCATGACGCATCTGGCCCACAGGCCGGCAGTTTGACACCCCTGCCCTAGAGTATAAATAAATGCTCCAGAATATCCTTTCTCCCACAATACTTGCCATTTCTATAAGATAAATATTTCAAAAGGGTGTTGTGTATAAAATTTTTATTACATAACATTACCTCTCATCAGAATCCGTTCCCTCCATATAAAAGTCAGATTCAGAGTTCTCCTGAAGAAACCTGTCCCAGCTTTCTTTCTTAGCCTGAGAAAGTGTCTGAAGGATATCTTTGGATGTCAGTTCCTGAGACAAACCCTTTATTCTCATTAATCTTCTCTCTGAGGAAAGAAATAAACTAATAAAGGAAAAATGCAAACCAGTAGCCAGGTTAAAGCGAGAAATATTCAGTTCAACTCTTGAGGTTTTGTATAAAGTGCAACAATTTTAACAGTGTGTATATCCTGACAGAGTCTTTTAATGTCACAACTTCATGTCCGAGCTTTATTTTGTTGGGGATTGGATTAAAATATATATATATCAGCACGGAACAAGCCATTGTTTAATTTTTTTCTTTTGCTGCCCCAAATCCAAATTAGAATATGAATTTGAGAAACCTGTGCACCAAAATGGCATTTATATTTAAAGAAGAAAGGATTTTACTTTCCTTTAAGGATCATGGCTCACAGTTACTCCTATAAATATTTGAGATGAGAAAACTGACAGATGATTATATGCAGAGCAGGCAAGAAAAAAGTGGAATAGAAATCTTTATAATCTTTAGGAATTTCATCCGCATTCTTCTTTTTTCCAGTTGGCTGATAGGTTAGATTTCTCTTTTTTCAACATGTAAATTATTGAAAAAAATGACAACTTCAGTTATATTTCTCACAGTTTCATCAAAAAATAAATTAGATAAAATGGGCAGTGATTTTTCTTTCACATCTCTGTAAAATCTCAGGTAGGAAAATATGATATACCTTATTGCCACAAATCTTAAAAATAAAATGGGAATTTTTGTTGTCACAGAATATTGGACAACATCCAGAAAAACGTGAAAGTACAATAATCACTTATACAACTGATGAACTTCACAGATGTATTGTTTAAGAAGTGCATCTGTATCTAGCTTAAAGACTTTGTCCATTATCCTTCAAAGCAGTGGGTTTTTTTATAATTAAGATGTATTTCAAGTCCCGGAATTCCTCAGCCAAAATGTTGGCTGGGAAATTCTAGTCCACACATGTTTAAGTTGCCAAGTTTGAAAAACATTGCTTTAAAATTATACACAAATATGTGTTCAAAAAGATAGTTTACATATGGGTAGATTCACAAGTCTCTGTTCTAGATTATCGTCATCTGTAGCTGGGATAATAGGATTCAAAGTCTCACACTTCCAGGTTGAGGAAAATATCCTGTGAATAAACCTAGATTAGAAAATACTTCCATACTAACCTAAAGATGCCAAGTAGAGTTCTGAATCTTTCAGTGGTACCCAGGGCTTCTCATTCATTTGCAAAGAGGGGCCTTTTGCTTCCATCTGATTCTCCATCATATGAACATAAGAATCTGCAAAGGAATCTGAAAATGCATTATTGGATTCTTCATTCTGGTCTGGATGCGGCAGAGATGAACAAATTTCAGTCCAGAGGTCCTGGCTGGAAACAGTAACCAGAGAATCAACACTTTCAATCATGATCATGATGCAGCAATTCTGAAAAAGAAGAAAGAAAGAAAATGATGGGTATATAACATCATATTGATATATATCTTCTTTTTTTTTTTTACTTTGGGACCAGAAGTAGAGTAACTTTTTTTAAAAAAAAAAGCAGATGTTTAAATTTTCTCAAAACTCTATGCACTTAAAATTCTTGGTGTCAATTTATCTGCTCTAGTACATACAAAACTTTGCTGACTCTTCCCTTTTCCCCAAGTCTTTATAATCAAAATGCTCAGGGAATTTTCTGCAGAAAAAGATTCAACTTTAAACATCTGGGAAGAAAATTTTATAAACTGAAAATAAATTCTTAAATATTTATGACTCCACAGGAAATTAGCCATTTTAAAGCTGGATTACCTGCATAATAAGCTTTTTTTTAAATTTGTGTTCTGTCTTCATTATTTTTTATAAATAACTCAAGGCAGCGAACATATCCAATGCACCTTCCTCCTATTTTCCCCACAACAACAACAACCCTATGAGATGGATTGGGCTGAAAGAGTGTGGTTGGTCCAAAGTCACCCAGCTGGCTTTTATGACTATAACAGAACTAGAACTTTCTAGCCTGGTGCCTTAACTACTAGACCAAGCTGTATTCATTGTTTTAAAATTTCTAATAGAAATCATATATCTTTCATTGGTAAAACAAGTTGGCCCAAAGGCCAGACTGAGTCTATCTAAAACATTAGTGGGCATAAAAAAGTGAAAAAAATACTTGCTTTTCATGTATATTTTATTAAATTTTTACAGTAACAATCTTTAGTATTTAATAAGTAACACATTTATGTGTTTAAGATTAATAGTAATACAATTTCCATTCCTACCCTTTATTCCATTTTTCTAACCATTTATAAAAAATTTCCCATGCTTGAAAGTATTTTGAGTCTTGCTTCCCCTTCATTTTCAATGTGAGCCTATCCATTTCTGCACAATCCAAATTTTTCTTAATTATGTCTTCTTCAGATAGTATTTCTTCATTTTTCCAGTATTGAGCAAATATAATTCTCGCTGCTATTAATATACAGGTATGTAATATTAAGTATACACTTTTCTTATCATAATTTTCTGAAGTTATGCCTAAAAGAATTAATTCCGTTTATAGTCTACATGTGCTCCTATAATCTTTTCTAGCCACCTATGTATTTTTGACCAATAGTTCTTTGTTTTAGGGTATGTTCACCAAAGATTATAATAAGTGCCTGGATTTTTAAACATTTTTGCTAATTTTGAAAGTGGTAAGTGCCATCTATAGAACATTTTATATAAATTTTCTCTAGAGGTAGCTGCCCTTGTTATTTTGTAATTTCTTTCCCATAGGTTTTGCCGTTTTTCTAACTCTACATGCAGTGCACATCACATCATACAACCCGCCTTGCCTTCCCTACAAGGTTCCATCCAAAAAAGGTACCGGAACTCTGTTCTGGGTGTTCTATGACAAAAAAAAGCCCTGTCTACATGTGCCCAAAGTTTTTTGCCCAAGTTATCATTGCTTCTTTAACTTGTTCATCTTCTGTTTTTAATTTAACAGAAAACTGTACAGTTTCTTAATCAATTTGTCATCTGATGACAATAGTATCTGGTCTAACGTTGTCTGGTCTTGGTAAAAACCATATATTTTTGCATCTTTCTCATATCTCATTTGCATTTGCAGGTGTGGCCATCATGATAGCTCAATGCCCTGTTCTTCCAATTCTTGTTCAGTTTGTAGTGTTCTATCAGTATTCAAAATGTCTTTATAAGTCACAAGTTTCTTATGATTCATTAAGTTTGGGTGTACAAATGCCTCCATTGTTGAAATCCATCCTGGTATTTTCATGTAAGTTCTTGATTTTACCTTTTCCTATATCAAAAGCAGTGCATAATGATTTTGATAGTATTAATGAATTTTGTTCTTCCCATATCATAGGAAAGCATGTCATCCTATGCATGCCATCCTACTAAAGCATGCCATCCTACTAATTTTAGCCATTGTCTATCCACTACTGGATGGCCTCTTCCACGTTTCCAACCAATATGGTCTTGAGCTTTCTTTTGCCAATTTGGCCCATAATATTTGCTGATGTCATTGATCCATCTTGTTTTGGGTCTCTTTTGTGGACGCTTTTTATGACTGCCTTAGTCCATCTGCTATGAATTCTTCTTGCTATGTGACCAGCCTTTTTCCATTTCAATTCTTTTACTCTTTTGATTGCATTGTATATTTGCATTTGTTCTCTATTCCATGTGCAGGTCTTTCTATCTTGTCTTGTGATGCCGAGCGTGTATCTTTCCATGGCTCTTTGTGCCACTTGTAGCTTTTGTATCGATGTGAGGTTAGTGTCCATGTTTCGCTGGCATATGTTAGAATAGGTAGCAGAACTACTACCACCACCACCACCATTATTACTGCTACTAATAATAATAATAATAAAAGCTGACCATTACCTAAATGAGGAACAGCCAGGAACTAATATGTACATTCCTTGGAGAAAAATAATTTAAAAATATGCTTAAAAGATTAAAAAAGAAAGAATTACAAAGTATATTGCTTACTGCAAACTGGAAAATGTCAACTCCAAAACTGCAAAGAATGCTGGCATTGCCCTCCCAATGCAACTTACAGATTCAGTCTGAACTTTAAATTGATATGCATTTATATTTATCCAAACATATCATCTGTAGGCATAGCACCAGGGCAGTGTTTATAAACCACAACAACTTGTGTGGACCTCAGTTCCAGAATTGTCCAGCTAGCAAATGAACCAGCATTCCCCAGTCCACACATCTTAAAGTTGCTAAAGTTGCAAAACCCTGCACCAGAAACTTTCAAGATAAATCTTTGACATAATGTAGGTATCATAGACTGTGACAAAATCAAATGCCAACTTCTTATAAAATACGCATTTATGAACTGTGTCAAGCTGTTAAATGCTTTCAATTGAATATTTTGGAAAGTTTTGAGTACTCAATGATATTGCTGCCATAAAATTGGAAGGGGCCCTTTAAGCCTTCCATTTCAGCTTCTCTTCCATGCAGAAATCCGATTTGGAGATCCCCAGCAGAGGGCTCTATTAGTCCATCTAAACATTCCCAAGAACGTGAGTTCACCACCTCCCTCAGGAATTTTGTTCTGCTGTGCAAATTCACTCCTACAGTGTTGAGGTTTTTCCCTAATTTCCAACTTACAGTCCTCCAGATGCGGTTAGCAATTCAAAAGTCCCAATCACACCGACCGGGAATTCCGAGTGTTGCAATCCAGAACAGCTGGAGAGTGTGTTGCTATCCTGGAGAAAGTATTGCCATAAAAGCCTTTTAGCTTAAAAAACGGCTTTGAAAACCCTGAATGACTTGGGCAATAAAAAAAAAAACCATGATACAGACACATCGCGTGCCCCACCTACCAAGAGAGCTGCATTGCCAAAATAGCACTGATGCGCCAATCTCGAGACACAAAAACGTAAGGCCTTCAACAATGATCTTTCCAGGTGATCGCTGGAGGGATCCCTCCCATTCTGCACCGCAATGGGTTTTTGCCCTATTCCCCCCCCCCCGCGCGCGACTTGATCTGCGGCTCCGACTCTTCCTACCTGGATGCATAAACCTGCTCCTGGTGCAAGTCAGAACCCGCCAAGAGAAAAGGAACAGAGCGAGCAGGTCTCTCTCACCTCCACGCTGGCCAATTGGCGAAAAGAGCAGGGGTGGAGGTAAGACAAACCATCGATTCCCCCCACAATTAAAGATGGATCGCGGCTGATTGGCGTTCCTATTTAACTTCCGGTTCCGTATGGCCCGTTGTGGCATCGTCCATGTGCGGGAGAGGAGCGCTGGAAAGACAGACCTCAAAGAAAGGGGGAAACATTAAATCCGAGCGCTGTTCCTATAGGTAAGAAGAGAGCATATTCATCCAGGGAGAAAAAGACCAGACTTATTTCGCAGAAAAAGTGAGTTCTTTAATCTTGCTAAGGAGCTTCACTTCGATTGTTTTGGCTTCAGAGCCCTCAGCCTGCATATGGAGACGCCTAAGAGCAACGGAAGTGGCAAACGTCATATGTTTAGTCTATCTCTTTAAAGTAACGAAGCCTCTTCTCCATGTAGTTAAAGACGACATCTTGGAACCGGGCATTACTTGGGGCGTTTGCGTTAACTCCGTTTTGGAATTCCCGAGACACGAACCGTAGCTTTTTCCTCCTCCTTTCTAGTGTTATGTAACAAACTGGAGAGAGTGGGGATATGCCATTAGGTTTACTGCGTTTGCACAGAGGAATCCTCCCTGTCGCTTCGTGCTGGTGGGTGTTTTGAGAGGTCCTAACTGCTCTGGACCACTGGTGAAGGGGAAGTCTGGTTCAGCGTGTGGTGTGAGAGAACTAGCTTAGTTGAGTTCACCGTGGGCAAGTATAGCATGAGAGCACAGCTTCCGATTCAGCATATAGTTTTGTGTTTGCTGTGCTAAAATAAATTATTTAGCTTTATCAATGCAGGAGGAAGGCTTGAAGCAGTGTGCCTCAAACTGGACAACTTTAAGATAGGTGGATTTCAATCCCAGAATTCCCCATGGATGGTTGCTAAGTTTCATCCATACTGGCCTAAAGAATGCTATAAAGTCAGCAGATGAAGTTTCCTGCAGAGGGAGTTGCTAGGAAAGTTGTCCTGGAAGGGGCT
Organism: Crotalus tigris; assembly: GCF_016545835.1. Taxonomy (NCBI): domain Eukaryota; kingdom Metazoa; phylum Chordata; class Lepidosauria; order Squamata; family Viperidae; genus Crotalus; species Crotalus tigris. The sequence goes on from NW_024100458.1 coordinate 488,836, forward strand.
TCTCTAAACAGTCTTATACTGTGCTGGAAGAAAACTGAGAAAGGCTCACATGCCTTTGACTTGAGAAGGGGTAACAGCAGGAACTTGGCTTCTAAAGCAGATAAAATAATTTAAGCAGAGTTTGGAAGCTGATGCTGAAAGACAACAGAATAATTTTGGGGAGGGAATCTGTGTTTTGGTGAGGAGCTAGAACAGTGATGGCAAACCTTTTAGAGACAGAGTGCCCAACCTGCAACCCAAAACCCACTTATGCATTGTCGGGTGCCGGGTGGATGTGGCCCATTGGCTGGGTGTGGCCCATTGGGGGGTGTGCCCCATTGGGTGGGCATGGCTGCGGTGGTAACGGCAGACTGAGTGGGACTAAAAAGTTCAATCAATGAATTCCAACTTTGCAAAATCTTTTTTTTTCCTGTGAGAAGTTGAAATTGACTGATTGATTGATTGAACCTTTTTTTTTTTTTGCATATGGCAGTGGAGGCCTAAAGCGAAAAGGTTTTATAAATCCCAGCTGAAGGCCTAGGACTGGGGCGACAGCACACGTGCCCACAGAGAGGGCTCTGAGTGCTGCCTCTGGCACCCGTGCCATAGGTTCGCCACCACTGAGCTAGAACTTTCAAATTATCTTCCACAGCTGTTTGGCATAAAAATAGTTAAGTTGCATTTATAAAACTGCACAATACCTGCTGAAATGAAATGGTGCTAAAGATCCTTTATTACAATGATGCTATTCTAAAATTCAGAGTTGGATTGATATGGTATGACCAATCAAAGGATTACAAGTGAATAGGCTTCTGAATTCATTGCCAGTCTCTCTCTGGTAATATGAAACTCTCTATTTACTTTGAACTTTAGCAGCAAATGAGTTTTCTATTTATGCATGCCTCTCGAATCTATTCTTAATCTTGGCTGCTTTCTGATTGATATAGGATTTTGTTTCTATACAGTTTTATTTAAACATCTTTTGGTTCTTCCTTTTTTAAAAAACCCACTGACTGGCTAGGAAAAATTGGGAACATTTATGTGCAATGAACTATTTGCTGCCTTTTTCTGTTTTGCTAATGGGACTGTTGCCAACGAGAACTATGGCTTGGACCTCAACTGGAAAGACGCATGCTGAACTGATCAACAATCTGTATAGTGAGTATAAACAGCAGTTTACATTCAGGACAGACTTCTAAAACACTGCTAAAGTACCTGGCTATTTTTCATAATTAACAATTCTGGTGGTCTGGTAAATTAAGAATGTCTTTTAACAATTATATCAAATGGAACAGCACAATACTGAAATGTTAAATAGACTAGGGGGAGTTAAGTGGTAGACAATCCACCACTTCCATTCTAAGGTGTACAGTATGATTCTTTCCCACCAACCTTTTTTTAAGGACAAAGTCCCAACTACATTAGGCAAAAAGACTTCCTATTTTCCTTTACAGTGGCCAAATGGTGATGATATACCTTTCTGTTTTTCCAAATAATTAATATTGAAGATAATATGTAACTATCATGAATAATAGTACTGATAACTTTATTATCCATTGACATTTAATTAGGGTTAAATGATCCAAGTTGAAAATTGTTACTATGTTTGTAACGAATTCCAGTTATCTAAGATTACACAAAAAATAATTTTATGCTAGTTCTAATATTATGAAATAGAGGAAAAATCTGAAAAGCTGAATTGTACTATTGTAGGCTACTGGATTTCAGATATAGATCATATTCCCTGATTTATAATTTAATGGATGTTAAGAAGCTAAGAAATTAAGAAAACTAAATTATGTTCTTAGTTTGACTTATAACTAAGATAATTCAGTATTCTTAGCTTTTTATAAAATCTAACATAAGCTATATACCAAGGAATATGATCTATATCTGACCTGTAGCTGTTTTGAGCTGGTCTCTATTTTATGACAGAAATGAGGTTTATACTGTATAATAACTTGTATTCATTTCTCCCTGTAGAAAATGGTGTGATTAAATCTCAAAGTGTTTATGCTGCGATGCTGGCTACCGATAGAGCCCACTATACCAATTATTATCCATATATGGATTCTCCTCAGTCAATTGGTAAGATCACAAACTATTAATAAAGAAATATTGCATATATTAGAGACCACATTATATATTATTTTCATGCTTGGAATCTCATATCTGTCCCAGGCCACTAAAAACCATGGTTTCATCCAGACTATTCTACAGGTAATAAAGGAAATATGAAGACTTTTTTATTAAGTATATTTATTTTGTTTTATAAAAAATAAAATATAAAACTGCAAAAAAATGTCCAGCTTTAACAACAAAGAAAAAAAATTGGTGTATAAAAAAAAGAGAAAAAGGTGATCCAAATAGCAAATAAATTTAACATCTAACATACAGTATAGAATCCATCCCGGATGAATGCTGAAAAAAAGAAAAAACAGTAAATTCTCCTCCCCTTTTACAAAGATATGTTTATATAAAAGAAGAAAGAGCGGTCAACGGATTAAGCTAAACATTGCACTAATCTTCAAATTGTTCTATTAACTATCTGTTATTGTATTTAGTGTGTAGAAAGTCCACAAACAGTTTCCAGTCTCTTATAAAGCTGTCTAGTTTATTATCTCTGATCAAAGCAGTTAATTTCATCATCTCTGCTAATTCAGTTAATTTTAAATCCATTCTTTAGCTGTCCCTTTTTCTTTCCAGTGCTTGGTAAGCACTCCAAATTGTTTTTCATAATACCTAAAAAACAAGCTTCAGGTTTCATTAATATTTGTATCTTAAATATTTTCTGTATTGTCATTGTTATGCTTGTCCAGTATGTTTTCACATATTTGCAAGGCCACCGCATACGATAAAATGAACCTGGATTTTGACTACATCTTCAGCACTTATTAGAAGTCTCTTTATACACTTTTGCTAATCTGTCTGGAGTCAAATACCAACAATACATCATTTTATAAAAAATGTCTTTCAAGCTATAATTTAAGGTAAATTTTAGTCCATTAGTCCATACATTCTCCCATTTAACTAGCATTATGTTATACCCATTTTTTTGCCCATTTTACCATACAGTCTTCAATGTATTCATCTTCCAGATTCATCCTAAGTAACATTTGATACACTTTAGCAATCAAGTGGTCATCTCCTAATATGAAGACTTTAAACAAGAACCTTAATTCAGGAGTGTCCATAGTTCCTGAATTTATTAGCTCCAGAGTTGTTTCTAAAAGATCTAAAGATCAGTGGCATAATTATCTGCCAGTTTGAGTTGAAAATCATACAGATTGGGCTTCATGTAGATTGGGCTTCAAAGAGTTTTTTAAAAATCCCTAAATATGATTCAGTGAAAAGCCTGACAAAACAAAAACAAAAATCCTGCCCTTTGCAGCCTTTACCTTCTTAAAAACTATTATACCTGCACTAAAAGGTTGCTCACCATCTTACACTTTTAATTGCCCGGAAGGATTGAGAAAATGAAGGGTTTGTAATGTTGCTTGAATGATGGTTCTTAGCATGGGGAAAAACCCCTTTTTTTGATGGTTTTATTTCAGGATACAAGGCTACCATCAGTGCACCTCACATGGTAAGACAGATTTTCATATTAAATAGTATATGAAGACATTCTTGCATTGAAAATATTTACTCAGTAAAGCAGAGACCACCAATGTAAGGCTTTATAATTTGCATCATCAGTTTATTTCCATGCAGCTTACTCTGGCATTGCTATATAATATTTTTGTAATAAAAGAAAATGGAATTTTATAACTTATAACTACAGAAATTGCCCAGATGATTTGACCTAAGGCTGTATCCATATACACTGCCACTGAATTACGTATGACACCCTTCCTTATGTCTTATATACATCATTAATCTACATCTTCTGAATAATTTTGTGTTCCATATTGGTACATCTCTTATTGAGGTATATGACACAAATCAATACAAATGCACGAAACTACGGGTAATCTTCAACTTCTCAGTTGAGCCCAAGATTTATGTTGCTAAGCGAGACATTTATTAAGTGATTTTTGCTCCATTTTATAGCCTTCCTTGCCACAGCTGTTAAGTGAATCACTGCAGTTGTTAATTTAGTAACAGGGTGGTTAAGTGAGTCCCCATTGACTTTGCTTGTCAGAAGGTGACAAAAGGTGATCACATGGCCCTGGGACACTGCAGCCGTCATAAATATGAGTCAGTTGCCAAGCGCCTGGAGAATCACCAAGAGTTTTGATCGTGTGATCATGGGGATGCCTCAATGGTTGTATGAAAAACAGTCATAAGTCATTTTTTTCAGTGCCCTTCTAACTTTGAACGGTCACTAAATGAACTGTTGTAAGTCAAGGACTACCTATATAACTGTACTACAGAAATCTGTCTGCCAGGACTAAGTTGGTGAGAACTAACTTGTTTCCTCTTTTGTATGAAAAAATGGTGCTAGAATCTAGTAAAAAAAGAATTGTTATTTTCACCTTGATGCAGTCGAAATGTTATTGGACTGCAACCTTTTCTTTTCTCAGCCCTGCACAGTTGGTGGTTTGATGTAAGAGAAATTGTCACTCAACACATCTCACTCAAGACATCAAGTGGGGGAAGACTGAGCTAAAAAACTGTGAAAATTAGTTATGTAGAAAATGTGTAATGTTATGTATAATGGTTGTTTCTACAGCATGCTCACGCGCTTGAGTTACTGAAGGACCAGCTAGTGGAAGGAGCGAAGGCATTAGATGTAGGATCAGGAAGTGGCTATCTCACTGCTTGTTTTGCTAGGATGGTAAGCAAAAAGCATTATTTGCAAAAAAATCTTTCTCTTCTTGCTACCGGTGAGAAGGCATACCTATGTGTGTTCTTTATAGTTAGTATTCTGTCAACTTGATATATCCGGTGAAATTGCTGTCTGGCTATTACAAAACTTAGACTCTGAAAAATTAAATGGAAAACACAAAAAATTCATTTGCATCTCTGTGTGTGTGCACAAAACCCCATCCAGAACATTCTTTAATTATTCTACTACTATCAGGCAATATAATTTTTTAGCACTGGAAAGAGATAAACCAAAAGTGAGTTCCACTTAATATGGTGGAATTTTGCTATGTGGTTAGATTTATATGAATTGACACATTTTTTCCTCACATTGGAACTGGAAGAAAGAAGGAGATGCAATTGTGCGATAGTTGCAAATAAATTGCTTGTGAGTATAACTTCCAATTACATAAGTAATGTTAAAAAAATCTAAAATTCTATTTAAAATTAATGAATCTTTACTAAATTAAACTCAATGATTTTTTTAATGAATTCTATTTTCTCTATAATAATGAATTTGAAGTAGTAATAGAGTTTGAATTATACATGACTCCTTTTATAGGTGGGGTCCACAGGCAAGGCAATAGGTATTGAGCACATAGAAGAATTGGTTCATGAATCCCTTAGGAATGTCAGAAAAGATGATCCAACCTTGCTTAGTTCTGGACGAGTGAAACTTTTAGGTAAGTTACCTGCTTTATAGCTATGGTACCAATTCTATTTTGATAGTGCTTGGTATTTTCAACAGTAGAGAAAGCATTCTAGAAAGATATTTCTTAAAATCTATTTTTCAAAGCTACAGGGGTGAGTTGTCTCTAAAGAATTATCTCTATATAATAATTCTTTTTATGGTAAATTGGACAATCTGGATGTTTTGATATTCACTGCTTTCCATATGACTTCTTTTTCATTTTACCCAGAAGTTTTTTACTGGATCTTTTTTAAAGCTCCTTCTAATTGGAAAATAAGAAATTAAATTATATCACTGAAATATTGAACGGAATAATACTGAATGGAACTTTTTCTCTAGTGATATCCATAGTGTGATGCTGCTACTTCAAAATAGGTCTCTTTTCAACTAGGAAACCTTTGTGTTAATGAAGCCTGCCCCTGACAATTAATCAGCTTGCATATATTTTGTTCTTTATCTGTCATTTTGCTCTGTAGGTCTTGTGTTTTTGTATTACACATAGAGTATCTGTAATTTAAACTAGACATTGTGTTTTCAGTCTCCTGCGGGGTTTCATTGAAAATGGATTGTAAATGAGAAAAATCATTTTCTTCTTCCTATAAAACCTTCACTGCCCACATTCCTTCTCCACAGTTGGGGATGGTAGGAATGGATATCCTGAAGAAGCCCCATATGATGCCATCCATGTTGGAGCAGCTGCACCCACTGTGCCAATGGAGGTAGGATACAGAAGGACCCCTCTCAGCTCCATTTAATAAACAATCTTATCTTCTGTTTTCCAAGGTGCAAAGAGTGCTATGGAACTGTGACCCATGCTGGAAAATTAGCCCCAAATAGAATAAAGTCAGACGAATACTTCAAATATAGAGGCTTTTGACTATATATATATATAATTGTGTTAAAAATATGAATCCTGAGTATACACATATTGCCAAAATAACAAAAAATCTCGAGCACCAGAATAAAGTATAAACAAACTGTTTAATATATAAAACTACTTAGCTTTCAGCGGCCAACCTGGTGACAGTGTCAGAGTACAAAGCAAAAGATCCGGGAGTTCGCTTATATAGCCGGCTGCCACTGCGCTCTGCTCCTCGATCGGGTCATTGGGCCGCTCATTTCCTCTAGTCATTTGTTCCTAAATGCCCCGCACCAGTCAAAATGCTGGCAACTTCCCGAGCTGTTCTCCTGCTCGTAATCGCTGTTGCTCCCCTGGGGCGCATGCAAATGCCCAGGGGCTGGCTCTTCAGTCGCTCTTGCTCATCGCTCCCCTCCCCTCTTGCCACAGGACGGACCTGAACGTCCTTCTTAAAGTTGTTTATAGGACACGCTTCCAAAGCTGTTCCCCTGCTCGCAATTGCTGTTATTCCCCTGCCGTGCGTACAAATGCCCAGGGGCTGGACCTCCAGTCGCCCTCGCTCATTGCTCCCCTCCCCTCTTGTTACAGTTACAGAGAGAGAGAGAAAGACTATATATATATAGAGAGAGAGACTACATATATGTAGTCTTTAATTTGCCTTAACCATATTTACTGATAATTTTTCTGTATTACCAGTTGCTGAATGAACTGAAACCTGGAGGAAGACTGATTTTGCCAGTAGGGCCAGAAAATGGAAATCAGGTTATGATGCAATTTGACAAAACTATGGATGGCGAGATTGTGGAAAAGCAGCTGATGGGTGTGATATATGTTCCTCTGACAGACAAAGAAAAACAGTGGCCTCGGTAAAATATTAAAACATTTTTTTTTTGTAGTTACCCCAGAATAGTGAATTGGTGTCCTAGTTGGCTTTTGCTAGGCAAAGTAAAGCTACTAATATGAGAGTGGAATCTCTAACAAAAGCACTAAAGAGACTAGAACTATCTTCCCTTAAGCAGACAAGGAATGACTACCTTAGAAAATAAAATGAAATTTTGGAGTTTGAGCTCATTATAATTTTGCCAAAACCACTGTTCAAAAATGTTACTCCAGATAATGATTTCAGAATCTCTTTGTATCTTTCTGATATGTTTCAGTTTTAATTTTCCAACATTTAATGCTATGAATACATGGAAACTGCAAGTTAAGTTCTATTAAGCTTCATAGAACTTGCTTTCCCTAAAACATGCATGTAACTGGATTGCAGGTGTATTTATAAGTGTGAATTTATATATACTTTGGTTTAATATTGATGTTCTAAAGGGTTTTATTATGCATATTGTAACTCCAAAATTTAACAATTATTTCTATACACTTCTTTGAATTAAAATTAACAATGGTAAAATCAGTTTGTAGCCGGAAAACAAAACAAAAGAGTAAGAGTTCCTGCTTTGCCCCTCCTTTCATTCTTCCTTATTTATGCTCTAATCACAATTAATTGTTCAATCTAAAACTGGAAAGCATGAATTAGTATTAATTTACTACTCAGAATCTTCAGTATTCTGATTACTTATATAACTCTAAACAGCCACCTTTGGTAGTATTTTTAGTGACACAACCAAATATTAGCATTGACTTTTAGGAAGAAAGAATGATTGTGTGACATAATAAAAGTCAATTATTTCTTTTTCTCTAGGGGTGAACTTTAAAAGATTTAAATAGCTTATAAAGGACCTTTTGAAAATCTATGAACTATATTTGGAAAAATTGATATTTGCAGTACAGTATATATGAATGCTGATTTATCCTCTTTGAAAGTAACATTTGTTACTTTTAAGAACTTGGATGGAATTTGGAAACAAAGCAAGGCAAATTGGGTGATTCAGGAATAGCAACACATTTCACAATTATCAATAAATCTTGTGTGTACCAACGTAGAATAAACAATGGAGCTACTTTCTGTGACTTTTATAAATATGATAAGAAATGGTTTATTTGTGATTTAATATTTGGAAAGTATTTTTCATATATCCTGTTAATGCAGAAAACAGTAACAATCTTGCCTGATAATATTGGATCTGGTTTTAGATACAGCAAAACAAGTCCTGACCAAAAGTGAATAACTGTACTTAATGACCTATTTTTCTGTAGTCTATACATAGTTTTAGCTGAAGTTATACTGAACATCTGAAGGCACTTTGTGCCCCAAAGCAAAAGTATAACTTATAATGATTAAAAGCTCAGTAAACAAATATTTCCTTGAGACTTAAAGATCAATAACTGATGCCTATAACTAAGATATTTTGGGTGAACCAATAAAAACCAAGGGTTTATCTTGATGACTTAAATGCTTCTTCTATGATTCTGTGTAGGTATAAATAAATTCTAGTATTTCTGTATTCCCAATTCTTTGACAAGAAAGAATTAGGTATTCTTTTTACCCATAAATTAGACCAGCGGTTCTCAACCTGTGGGCCGGGACCCCATTTGGGGTTGAACAACCATTTCACGGGGGTCGCCAAATAATGCAGTCCGCCATTTTTTTCCCCTTTTCCTTAGCTGTGCTACTCCCTTTTTTTTTTTTATTGAAAATTTTTATAAATTTTAACAAAAAAAACAAAAGAATAACAATACAACAACAACATAGATAAAAAACAAAACAAAACAAAACAAAACAACCCTTCCCCTACCCCCCCCCCCGGAACACCCACTCCCTCCCCCCCCGGGAGCTTCCCAGAGCAGAATATAGGCTTAATTAAAAAAAAAAAAGTTATATGAAAAAAAAGAGTATAACTAAGATATATGTATGTATATAAAAATAAAAGTTATAAAAAAGCTAAATAATATTTTTTATATCCAATTTAAATTGTATAAACTTTATCCATTTATCCCAAACAGCAAAAAATTTCTCTTGCGATTGTTCTTTTAAAAAAGCCGAAATCTTTGCCATTTCCGCCAAATAAGACACTTTAAGAAACCATTCCTGCAAAGTAGGCAAAGATTCCTTCTTCCAATATTGTCCTACTAACAGCCTTGTGGCTGTAATCAAATTTAACATCAATAAATCAAATTTAACATCAATAAAACAAATTTAACATCAATATGTGCTACTCCCTTTTATTCTATTGGCTTTTGAAAGCCAACAGAATAGACTCTCTTGAATAGAGTCTAATTCTATTGGCTTTCAAAAGCCAATAGGAATTGTCCAGGCTGTCTCTGCCTGCTGAGCCCGCCAAAAGTCCCATTCTGCAAACGGTGCTGCAAGTTGTCTGCAGTGAAGGCAAGCTGTCTGGAAGCTTCCACCCCTCCCTGCTGAGCAACTACTAAAAATGTAAGCAAAAGAGGGCCAGGGGTGGGAGGTGGGAGGCCGACGGGTGCAGGGAGGGTTGCTGGCGCGCGTGGGGCCCGGTGGGTGCCTTACTTCCCTTGGGCTGGCCCATCTGGTGGCCCAGCCGGTGGTCGCCCTGCGCCGTCTCTGCCGCTTCCCAGCTACGCCTCGGCCGGCGCAGGGGGCAGCACCACGCATGCACGGTGCTCCCGGGCAAGGAAAGTCCTCGACTTATGACCGATTGGGTAGTCCTCAACTTACGACCAGTTGGGGTCACGGCATTAAAAAGGTTGAGAACCACTGAATTAGATTGTTGAAAAGAAAAATGGGAGTAGGAAATGAAGCAGATTTTTGTATAATGTGACTTCAATCTCAGTTATATTGACAAATTCTGTTCACAATCTGTCCAGACATACCTTAATTCTACATACCTTATATGTATCATGTTATACCCTTTCAGGACAAGCAACAATACTGTGGAAAACAGAAAAGAAGTAAGAAATAATGGAAAAAGAAATATTGCTGAATTTGGTTTATATAATACCATCCTCTGTACTCTTCTATATCTTTCTTTTCTCACAAACTATTTTTGGTTCTAATAATAGAAGTTTCTGCCCCACCCCATCCCATTTAACAGCCTTCTGATCTGAAGTCAGAGAAATCCATCTTTACTAATAAAATACAATGTTTTCTTAAAGGCAATAAAAGGCTGACAGGCTGACAGGAATCAATCAACATTTAAAAGGCATGGCAGTTTTAACACCTGTGTCCATACTCTTATACCTCTGCCTAGCCAGGAAGATAAAAGACTCTTAGAATTTACATCCCAATCTACCTTCAAAGGCAGGACATAACACCTTATAAAAGAGAGAGAAACAACCTGACATATCTTCACAAACATGTTCAAGGAATATTTTGCAATCCAAAATATTTCAATTTCAAAGCCCTAGACTGGTATAAAAATCCATGTACTCATCAGGTTATTTTGCCAGTCATTCCAGAAACACCAAATAAATGGAGACCTCCTTTCCAATATGCAGCCTGCCTCAGACTTATTTTCCTCTGCTGGGGTTTCCCACCTCCCCTCCAACCCCCCCACTTGGATTGAGACACATGAACCAGATTTTTCTTCCAACACTACTATGCCCATACAACACTACACACATTGCCTTTTGTTGTTCACAATGCTTATCTCTCCCACTTTGTCTTCCTCTCAACCCATTCATTCTTTCTTTATATTGTTTTCCAACAGAATCCTCATTCATTTTCTGTATAAGGCTAACCACCTCAATAAACTTTTTATGTCACTCATTTTTGAATTCAATCCATTTTCATTTAATCATTCTTAACCTGCATCCCTCCTCATTTTACTACATATACTTTCCTATTCAGTTCATTCAATTTACTGTTACAACATACCCAACTCTCATTTCTATATAACAAAGTGGACAGATATATGCTCCTGTGCACAGCTATTTTATTTCAATAAACATTCATTTCTTCAAACAAATCATATTGTTATCATTTTTCATGGAGAAGACTAAAACCTAGATTTCCCTATTCTTAGTCCAGCACCTTATTATCCCAACACACAGTGTGTTTGTATGTATGTGTGTAAAATGAGCCTTCATCAGAGCACTTCATTCATTACTTTTGTAAATATTACATAAAGTGATTCCTTATTCATTTCATTGGTTTACCACTTACTTCCTTTACATTACAATTTCCAACACAGCAAATCATAAAGCTTTATTATTGTTATATTCCAACATATAGAGATGAGGTGGTTAGAAGAAACAAAAAAATATAATCATTGCAAGCTATTAACACTTATGTAAGATAAAGTTATTGTATGAGACATACAAGGTTATAAAAGATAAAAAGGAATGGAAATGGTAGACGTGGAACATCTATGCATCAAGTGAGAGACTATGCACTAATAAAGGAAACTAGATGCACAATGAGTCTAGTCTATATTTCTGAGTCCCAAGCACAAACCAGAACCCATCATTTGACAGGTTTTGAGTGATGATGCATAAAATGACAGCACTTCATGTTCATAAGGAAGATGTTGGCCATGTGGGGTCATCTTCCCCAGGTCTTGCAAGGTTGTATCATTGACCTTTTATTGTCATTTTATTATGTTTGGTGGATGTGTAAAAAAAAAAAAAGCTGGAAAAATTTAGCAATACCTACAATGGAGGAATGGTTGGTAAAGATGACAGAACTGCCAGGAAAAGCTAAATTTGTCTGATTAGCAAAAAGACAATGTTTATATTTATTTTCAAAACCTTAGTGGTTTTTTTGCATAAAAAAGAAAAAACTGAACTTGTATTATTCTGATAGGATAGACTATAGTCACGAGGTAACCTTAGAGAGCTTAAAATATAATGCCCTGAAGATCGGAAGCGTTTTTATTTTTGATATCTTTTTTTCTACTTTTCTACCTTCCTCTTATTTTTTTTTCCTTTATGCACGTCTTAACTTTTAGTCTCATTTTTTTAAACTTCTTTTTCTCCTTTAGTATTGTCAATAAAAATATTAAAAAGAGTGAGATGGCAGTATATATTCATCAACAACTGGGCCGATAGATTTTGTTCTCTGCCACAGTTTATAGCGCTAGTTAAGTGAAACTATCGCATGACTTTAATAAATTAAAGCTTGTACTATATCACCAGCTTTAATCGTATCTTTGCCACATAGTTCTTGCTAAGGGCAGTAAAAGTCGGTTTTGGTGCATTTGGGCCACTGTGCTGCAAATGCGAATAAAGCCCTCTTTTAATTCAGATTAACCTATTCAAGTTACGATGTCTGGAGCGCACTACTAACAAACCGGATAATCTCTTCAATCAAATCATTGGAAACACGCTCCAAACGTTACTCTGCTTGGTCCTCCCGAGTTCAGCAAAACAAAATGCGCAGCCTTCCGTAATCACTACGGCATTTGTAGCAGACAGCACGTTCTTTCCGTCGCTTACTTTATTCGTCACAGACATAGAATAACGTGATTGGGTAAAGATTACGCGGTCGCGCGGGGGCAGGGCTCGATAACGCCACGTGGTTGGCTGTCCGCCTATATTCCTCAGCATGCGACCCGCGCCGTTTTGGAGATCGTTGCTCCGTTTATTCTTAGTCCGGCCGAACGCAGAGCGCGCTTCCTTCGGTATTCCAGCTGACCTTGTGCCCGGCAGAAGCATGGAGGGGAAGCCGATCCCCGAGCCTAAAGAGCGGGAAAGCTCTCCTCCGGTGGCGAAGAACAGGCGGCTGACCAGGGGGCAGGGGAAGCGGCCGGGGCCGCTCGAAGAGGGAGAGAAGCGGTACGTGCCGCCGCCAAAGAAGCGGAATACCGGCGTCAGCTTCGGAGAGGCCCATTTCGCCGAAACTAGTTACTACTTCGAAGGTGGACTTCGCAAGGTGCGCCCGTACTACTTCGACTACCGTACTTACTGCAAGGGGCGCTGGGTGGGAAAGAAGCTTCTGGACGTCTTCCACTCAGAGTTCCGGGGTCGGCCCATCGAGTACTATCTGGCCGCAGCCAAAGCCGGACGTCTGCTGCTCAACAAACACCCGTTGAAAGACCTCAGCGTCGTACTCAAGGTGAGGAGGCCGGGCGTCAGGCGAAATGCCGAAAGCTCCTGCCTTGGACCCATCCCACGCGGCGAGCGTCCGGTGGGAGAATGCGATCACGCAGCGTAGAAAAAGCCAAATCAGGCAGTGAAGGTATCGGACAAGTCCCGTAGACAGCTTTCTGGTCATAGTAATCTCTCCTCCTTCCCCTCCGCTTTTCAATATGAACATAGCAGATATAGACCTTTTTTTTTTTTAATAAGCACCTCCTAACCTGTAAGTTTTGCAGTGACGGATATTTGAATATGTGTGCATATATCATAGAATCAGGTGTGCAAAAATACCCCATCAGTGCTTGAGTTGCGTGGTTTGCACCACAATGAGGCCCCAAACTGTTACAAATGTGTCATGACTCATTCTAGGAGGACAGTTGCCATTTGTAATGTGACTTTGTTCCATGTGAAAATGCAAGGATCTGTACTTTAGGTTTGGTTTTTGCACCTCAAGAGTAATACAGTTTCATGGCTGATTTCATACAGAGGATTGTAGTCTACAATTTGATGATAGTTTATGTTTAATAGATTAAACATCAGCGCCACTTAATTGTTAGAGTTCAGTCTCTGAATGCAGACATACTGGTATTATTTTCAGTTAGTTCCTTTGAAAAATTATATGAAAAGCTAGGAACATACTCTGCGTACTGTTTCAAAAAAACATTTAGCTAAACTAATGTATAATAATTGCTTTGTTTGCAGAATAATGACTTTCTGGAGAATACCATACATCGCCATGAACCTCCAGTTACAGCACAAACAATTGAGTTTATAGAGGATAACGATGAAGTTGTGGTTGTAGACAAGCCCTCATCTTTACCTGTTCACCCTTGTGGCGGGTTTCGGCACAACACTGTCATTTTCATTTTGGGCAAAGAGCATAACTTGAAAGAACTGCATACTGTTCATCGGCTTGATCGCCTGACATCAGGTGTCCTCATCTTTGCCAAGTCTGCAGAAGTGTCCAAGAGAATTGATGAACAAGTTCGACAACGACAGGTCAAATTGCTTTTGTTAATGATATTTGTAATATACTTCTCCAACAGCATCTGTATGATATACAGATTTAACCACCATCTTTAAAGTACTGTAAGAGTGCAAGAAGGTTAATCTGAGAGAGATTCACTGCATGCTCAGTGAACTTCATAACCCAAACAAAAATTCTTATAGGACTTCCAGGACCAGAACTTTAACCTCTATATGTATCTGGTACATTCCTGAGGAGATCCTGTTTGGGATAGTGGTTAAGGCATCAGGCCAGAAACTGGAACCATGAGTTCTAGTCCTGCCTTAGATCCAAGCCAAATAGTTGACTTTGGATCAGTCACTCACTTTCAGCTGTAGATAGCAGGCAATGATAACTCATTTCTGGAATCTTTCCAAGAAAATTGCAGGGACCAGTTCAGGAAGTTGCCAGGAGTCAACATTGAACTAAAGGCACAAAAAATCTGGAAATGGCTAAGAAGCCATCTATCTGATACCACGCATTCTTTGATAGATGAGCTGTAAATTTAACAAGTTCTGGCAATTTAAATGTTTCCTTAGCTAGTAAACAAATGAATATCAGTCTCTGGTTTTTGAGGTGCTTTAAAGCCAATTGAAGGTGCTTCAAACTTGCTTCCTGTCCACTTCAATATTGATACACTTTTAGCCTCAATACAGAACATGGTTAATATATTAACTAGATGTCAAACAATTTCTCCCTTGTCGATTCAGATGGCTCTGACTCTTAACCTTTGGGCTCTAAAGACCAAGCTGTTTCCCTAGACCAAGGGTAGGCAACCTTGGCTCTGGCTCAGGAATTCTGGGAGTTGAAGTCCACGAGTCATAAAAGAGCCAAGATTGCCTACCCCTGCCCTAGACATTCAGGCGGGGAAATTGGACTAGCCCTATTGATAGGATTTTTATGAATGGAAGATGTCATTCCTCAAGCAGTCATTTTTACTTGTTGGGTATTAATTTTTATACACCATCCAGATACACTGTTGTGAGGTAGATGGCCATATAACTGCATAGCTGCATAAATGATATTCTGAAATACATATTCCTTCTACATTCTATGCTCAAATTATTATTTTTTCTTTCCCCAATTCTAATAGCTGGAGAAAGAGTATGTATGCCGTGTGGTTGGAGAGTTTTCAGAAAATGAAGTGATCTGTGAAGAACCTATCTTGTCTATGTCTTACAAAATGGGTTTGTGTCGAGTGGATCCCAAAGGCAAGCCATGTAAAACTGTCTTCCAGCGCCTGAGTTACAATGGCAAGACTAGTGTGGTAAAGTGTTTCCCATATACTGGCCGTACCCATCAGATCCGTGTCCATCTACAATTTTTGGGGTACCCTATTGTCAACGATCCTATCTACAATAATGAAATATGGGGTCCTGAAAAGGGTAAAGGAGGCAGTGTTAATAAAACTGATGATGAATTGCTTCAGTCATTTGCAGAAGAATATGTCTCAAAAGAGAGTCTGGGAATCTTGGACATTGTTGAGGAGGACCTGAAAACCGTTTTAGAAGATAAAAAGCAGGAAACTCCAGAAAATGGAACAAAGCCTGTACAGGTCACTACCGCAGTTGATCATTCTGACAACATTGCAGAATCAAAAGACAAAGAAAAGATGCTTTCTCTGAATTCTGGCCCTCAAGCAAATGTGCACAAAACTGAAAATAGAGAAATGGGTTTAACTGAGTTCCAAAATGAGGTGGACCCATTATGTGAAGAGTGCAAAATGGTAAGGCCTGATCCATCACCCAAAGAGTTAGTGATGTATCTCCATGCTTTACGCTATAAAGGAATGGAATTTGAATATTGTTCCAAAATGCCTGCTTGGGCCCAGGATGATTGGGAAGAGACTTGAATCTTATTTTATAAAGTGAAGAGCGGGTGAGAAACTTTCTGCAAATGGAGTGGAAGAAGAGTCAGTATATCTGAAGAAACTGTTGCAAAATTTTCTTTTTATTGCAAGAAAATGAAATAATAATTTGGAGAAGCAATATTTCTTACCAAGTAAGAATATACAAGCAATCCATGAGTTATAACAATATTGGAACTTGCCCATTACGGTACTGTTGGAGTCGGGATAAATGAGCTTTATCCTTGCTCATCCCAGTGCATTCGTGAAACGAATCTTCAGGTCATTAAGTGTGCATGGGATGCCTCAGGGATGACCCTTGAGGGACTAGTACAGGACCATCCCTGCCTTGGGCCTTCCAAGGCCTCTCCCCACCCCTGAGATAGCCCATGCTCCGCTTCCCACCCTTAGAGTCCTCACAACCAGTTGGGCCTCTATTTCAATACTATACATTTCTGTACTCTCGTCTATTTTATTATGACTGCCACTCAGCTGCTCTGTTCCTTAATAGAGCAGCATAGCGTCTCCAATAAATTAACTTAATAAAAGGGCTCATTAAACAGCTGCAATCATAGTTAATGTGTCTTATGGGGAGCTTGTAGTGCCTATTTCATTGCTTTTAAAAAGCTGTGTAATAATAAAGCTGTTCCAGTTTCCTGGGAGCAATCATTGGTTCTAAAAATCTGATGAAACAGCTCTTTCCAATAAATACACACATTAAAAACATCTGTTGCTAATTACTTGTGCAAAGTTGACGTGATTTAAAATACCTGAAGCATGAATTCTGGGAGAGCTGAATTCCAGCCCTGAACAAAATGGAGTAGACAGTTGTAATACCTATGAAAAGTTAGGGTTAGAGGAATCATATTTTCCCAGTGACAAACTATTTCCTTTTGAATGGTTTGTATGTGGGAAATGCCAGCCAGTTAATTACCAATTTTGTTTAATACATTTTGAGTAATGGAATTATTAGAGTATGCCAAGTGTTTGAAAAATGCACTCTGCTTTGCAGGCAAGAAGTTTAACTAGGGACCCTCACTTTGATAGGAGAAATACAGTGTGAGATATTTTTCACAAGTGTTCTACTCAGTCTGACCATTCCAATAGAAAAACAGGAATCCCATGCAGATTTATATTCGTATGAGTGGCTATGATCACTTTCATATATAATGAGATGGCAAAAATGAAGTTAAGATATGTAATTGATTCAGCTCAGTGAAACTGAAAGCAGGCTGGAAATCTCTGGATGCCTAGAAATAACATTCACCTCTGGCAAGTACGAGGGTATGGGGGGGGGGGAAATAGTGTAAACTACATGTGTATATGCTAGTAATTTCTGACTTTGGCATGAATTTCACAAGACAGAAAAATTGGGAATACTCAAGTTCAAAAGTAAGTTTCAGGTCAGGCTGTCATTACAAAAGTACGATGTGAGTATTATACATTTGTTCATAGTATCTTACAAATATAATCACTTGTTCTCAGAAAAATATTAGAACAGTGGTTCTCAACCTGTGGGTCGGGACCCCATTTGGGGTTGAACGACCATTTCACGGGGGTTGCCAAACAACGCAGTCCGCCATTTTTTTTCCCCTTTTCCTTAGCTGTGCTTCTCCCTTTTATTCTATTGGCTTTTGAAAGCCAATAGAATAGACTCTCTTGAATAGAGTCTAATTCTATTAGCTTTCAAAAGCCAATAGGAATTGTCCAGGCTGTCTCTGCCCTGCTGAGCCCGCCAAAAGTCCCATTCTGCAAACGGTGCTGCACCAGTTGAGTAGTCCTCGACTTACGACCGGTTGGGGGGTTGCGGCATTAAAAAGGTTGAGAACCACTGTATTAGAAGATTTGAGTATTTTTAAGTATATAATGCAGATTAATAAGTGATACTAATAGATCAGGGGTCCCCAACCCCTGGGCTACAGCCCACTACTGGGCCGTGAGCCGTTCAGAACTGGGCCGCAGAAGCAGTGGGTGAGTGCACACACACATCATCACTTGCACGAGCAGCACATGAGTGCATGCATGCACTCCATTTGCGCAAGTGGTGGGCCTGCATGTCCTTGCCAGCCACTTGCATGGAACCATCCACTCCCCCACCACCACCAGTCCGCAAAGCTGGAAAGTTTGGGGAACTCTAATAGCTTATTGAAAATACTTTTAGTCTATGGGGAAAAAACGGGGAAATGAATATAAAATTTAACGGTTTATGTTACAATATTTTACAAAATTTACAGGTTTATAGAACGGTCAGGCTCCAAGATTCCCTCTTTTACAGTCAATTCACTGTGGCGATAATAGTGAGGAAAAAGTTATTATTTTTCTGGTCTTATAACAGAAAATTGGCTCTGTTCTGGGTGGGCCATATCCTCCTGGGGAGAAACAATTTAGAGGGCCATCTTCAGGTCTATTCATCTGCAGCAGCTTTCAAGGCAACTTCTGACAAGGTTGCTCAGATCTGTTCTGAGTTGGATTCTGCCCTGAGCAGAGTCCTTTGAATTGTAAACTCAGCTATTTGTACACTGATTCCATGTCCATCCTGCTCTGTTAGGCCTGCCTGAGAAGTGTCATGGGAGTTGGGCCAAGAAGTGGTCAATTTGTCCTTGAATGAAAAGGTGGCCTTGATAGATGATACTGGATAATTGTCCAATTCCTAACATCCTCTTTTTGGAGAAAGTGGTTTAGTTGCAATTTCATAGGATTCTGGGGGGAATGGATTACAGTATCTGATCCTTTAAAGATTGAAGCTTAGGTGTAGAAGTAAGGTAGCAGTGATTGCATTTCTGTTCATTTCTGAAAGGCTCAGAATGGGAGTGGCCACCCCTCAATTCTCAGCAGTTGTGCTGTGTCTTGGTTTCCTTTAGTCAAGCAATGGCATTTGATAGGATCAGAAAATGTGCCTTCTCCAATGGAGTAGTCCACCCACTCATCCACCTTCCCCCCAAAATTGGTCCAGACTCTGTTGGCTTTCAAAAGGCAATGAAGATCAGCTGCCCCATGAGCATTGGGCCAGGATCCTGAGCAATTCCCACCCCCCCCAAAAAAAAAACAAATTATCCCAACAGAAACTATATTAGCTAGTTTAAGCTAGTTAAAATGTCAAGCATGTAGAACTGTATTTTAAAACTAAAAATGAATCTCTACTAGCAAGAGCTCTCTTGAAAGGAATCCAAAACTCATGAAACACTCATAGCACTGAAATAATTCTAATTAGCTTTATGGAGATGTTGATCCTAACCTGCAATGTGTTCTGTTTAGAGATTGATGTTTGTGACTTGACTTTTAGTTTTGTTATAAATTGCTCAGAATTGTTTTAAATTGGGTGGCTAAATCAATAAATCAATCAGCTATATTCTAAAAATATGGAATTTATTTACATGTCTGAAAAGATCAAAAGTTTGATGAAATGTATTCGCTCTCAGCCTTTGAAATGACTCTTTATTGATGTCATGGAAAAATAGAATAATTTAGTCCATATTTTCTTTGAGACTTAGGCGTAGAAGTAGTCGTATTTGCAGTTGTATTAAAGCAATTAAATGAATAAATAAATTTCTGATTTCCAGTATTCAGCTTTCATTTGCACTGTGAGGGTTAATTGTAGTATTTATTTTTTTTAAGTTGTATACTAACAGCAGTAATGAAAAATAACAAGATCGTTCTAAAAAACAGACGGCAGTAAAATAAACACAACGACGAGGATGGGATTCGAACCCACGCGTGCAGAGCACAATGGATTAGCAGTCCATCGCCTTAACCACTCGGCCACCTCGTCGCGGAAGCCTTTCCTCTCTCCAACCTTATAAGAAGCGATTCCTACCAATGGCTTTCTCCTATTTAGTTTTACTTATGTATAGGCTCTCGTTTCTAAGCAGCGACAAATCAAAATGTAGGATTTTGTGCGGACATAAGACAACCGCTCGGATTCTAAAAAATTATTTACTCGGATTTTTGCTATTCCTCCTTCTCCTCCCTCCCCCCCCGCACATTATTTCGGCGTAGAACACTCGTGGCCACTTGGGGGGGACGGGGGTGGAGCATGATGTTGTACGGCAAGAGGAAACCGCCATGATGGAAAGGAGCCTTCAGGAGCCTTAGAGGCGGCGGCGGCGCATGCGTGAAGCCTGGCGGTTAGTTTGAATCTGACGGCTGTGGCGGCCTCAATTCTTGCAGCTGTGGCAGCAATGACTGGGAAAGTCGATCGATCCTGACAGCGAAAAAGGGACCTGGATTTAACCGGAAGCGGGAACGGAGCCAGTGTGTGGTACTTAGGACAGGCGCGAGTTCATGATTAGGTAAGGCGGGTTTGCGGCTGGTTTCCCCAAGGCTCGTCGGAACCAAACCTTTTTCCGAAACACCGCCCTCCCCCGAAGCCCTTTTCCTCACGGCTAGCTGGGGAAGGCAGCCGGAGGCCCGCCGCGAATGACTCCATTTTCTTAGGAACTTCCAAACAGCCTCCCCCCCCCATCTTTCCCTCCCTTTTTCTGTCGAAGATTTCTGCCCGCGGCCCACCTAGCGGAGCAGCAGTGACTCGTGCTGTAAGTGGGGAGGGGAGGGGAGGGGAGGGAAGAGGGCTTTATTTCTGCCCGAGCGAGAATCCTCGTCTTCGTCAGGGAGGCTTGACCGTAGTAGCTTCTGCAGGCTCAGCCTCTGTCCCGACCCTGCGTTTCTTCGGAACTCTTCCCTGCGGCCCCTCTTTTGCCAGGGACAAGCTCCCGGGCAAACCAATGCAGAAATGCCGAAGGACTAGGGTTGTCTCTTCTCTACTCAGATGTTCCCCTAAGCAGGCCCCGTGGCGAGTCCGGGTCCGAGCAGAGGTACTTAGTGGTCCCCTCCTTCTGGGGAAGGCCGCCGCCCTGGGGACGGACGTTCAGTGGCTGGGCCTTCCAGATTCCCTTCTGGGAACAAGGGCCATGCAGGGAGAGTTCATCCCTGGTCTCAGGTTCACACTTGGAAGGTATCCCATTCAAAATACAGGTAGTCCTCGGGTTGCAACAGTTTATTTAGTGACCGTTCAAAGTTACAATGGCATTGGAAAATGTGACCTAGGGCCGGTTTTCACAGTTACAACCTTTGCAGCATTCCTATGATCACATGATCAAAATTCAGATGCTTGGCAACAGGTTCATATTTATGACTCTATGTGCCAAGGTCATGTGATTAGATTTGGTGACCTTCTAACAAGCAAAGTCAATGAGGAAGCCAGATTCACTTAACAACCGGGTTATTAACTTATCGGCTGCAGGGATTCACTTAACAACTGTGGCAAGAAAGGTCATAGAATGGGGCAAAACTCACTTAACAAATGTCTCACTTAACAAAAGAAATTTTGGACTCAATTGTGGTCGTAAGTCGAGGATTACCTGTACTGTATCGATCCATGCTTGAAATGATCACGTGTTCAAAGCAGCAAAGCTTATTAGTTAAAATTCAATTCAAGTAATTGTTTCAGTATTTTAAGTTTTCTCTCAGGGTCTTGTTTGCTAGGTCATTGACAAAAAATATTTTCTCATTTACATTTTATGACATAAGGTGTGTTTATATTGTTTCCACCCTGGAGAGTTCCCAAAGGTAGCTTGTGCTTTGACACTGTATTTTGATTGACTAATGTCCCATTGTGTTTTGATTTAGTAATACTGCAGATACCAGAGTCTTTCAAAATGGACAGGATATATTCTGAGATGAATGAGGAAAAGTAAGTTGAGCTTACATTGATAGGTTTTTGTTACTTTATGTAGTATACAGCAATACAATTATTGCTGTTCTTACGTTTTAAATGCTGTTTTTATTTTATCTTTTGAAATAGTAACTATTTTTATTGTATGCATACATTTAATATATACACATACCCCTATGCATATTGTTGGTAATAAATGGATATTAGCTTTCATGTAGTTTTCTTTTATTTTATTTTAGAGACTTTACAGATGGCACGAATAAAAGAAGAATTTCATCAGTAAGTCTAACTTACCAGTAATTTTCTCTGTAGTAGAAAGTAATAGTAGTTTATTTATAACAAGTGATCTAACAAAAGTGTTTCTTTATAACATGAACAATTTATCAAAAAGATGTAACAACTGATGTTCCTTGATCTTATGTCTACTGAATTAATAGATATACTACAGTATATTTTTCTATTATTTTAGAAAGTTTTGTCATAAAGACATATTATTTTCTAGGTCTAAGGGTTAAGGCAGCAGGCTAAAAAGCAGGAGACCTTGAGCTCAAGTCCCGCCTTAAACATGAAAAACAGGCCTGGTGAAGGAGGAAGGCGTGTTAGATATGTTCACCACCTTCAGTTATTTGTAAAAATAATAAAGGCAGGATATAAACGAACTTACTGAACAACCATGGAAGACTACTTTCATGGGTGGCTAAACAAAAAAACAAAATATTTTCAGCTGAATATACTTTGTTATTACGATGATTTCTGATCTGAAAAGTCAACTGTAGGATAGCCCTCTCATTGACTGATTTTTTTTAATCCTGGCATTTTTAATTGATTTATCATAGAAGTGATGTCAACTCTTAGCAACCACACAGATTTTTCTCCAGAATGATGTGCCCTCAAGCTGACTACTGAATTTCTTGCTTTAAATAAACAGAAAATTTTTCATATCTGTGCAAGGCAAGAAATGTTTTGCAGAATATTCAGTCAGGTTTTTGTAACAGTTGCATACCAAAGAGGTTACTTTGTTTGAATTATTTTGCAATTCTAGCTGTGGAAAATAATGCCACAATAGTGTGGATTTCATATTTTATTGCATTTCATAATCTGCTCAATAGAATGGACTATTTGGATATTAGTTGAAATATTTACGTTATTATACGCTTACTAATAAGATGTGAATTAGTATCTTGTTTTTTATGTGTATCTACAAGACATGACCTTCAGGACATTTCTTAAATAGTTGAGGCATGTTAGAATTCATTTTGAATCTACTCTTTGAAGTTTTCCAAAATGGGTTGCTAGTTGGATTACAATAATTGGACTATTTAAGAAATATCCTGCAGGTAAATGCTTTCAGTCTTGGAAAAGAGAGAGGCCAAATAATAGAGGTAAGCTATAGTTTTATACTATATGTTAAAATCAGTGTACCTATCATTACGAAAACAACTGCTTACTTCAGAAATTAGCTTTTGGCAATGTGTACATTATTTTCTGAACTCTATTTATCTTCTTTTTAGATTTTAAAAGCTCCCCGAACACCTCTTTGTGACTTAGGCGCAGGAAATGAACTTACTCAGGTAACCACTAGCATTTGTTGACTGGAAGATAGTCTCATAAAAAAACCCTCATATTTTATAGATTATAGTGACTATACAAGAAAATAATGTGGCATATTTATGTGGGAAAAATCCAACTGAAGACAGTGAAATATAGTTCCAGGGAAGTTTATTTAGGATAAGGTTGCAATGTTCTGGGAATATTATATACCATGTTATTCCTTAATGTAACTGGGATTGTATTCTATCACAGACCTTAAGCATGTACCTTGATTGCAATTATCTGTAAAACTCTATTCTAGTGCTATAGAAAATTCAATTTTTCTCCTGAAAAGTACCAAACTGGGACAGCATATAATTTTTTTGACTTATTTTAGACTCTAGTCACATCTAGAACACAGTGAATCATTTCCAGTTTTGGAAGATGTGCTTCTAGAAAATTACAGGCCACTCCCAGAATAGTCAGAATAATGTGTTATGGAATAAAAATTAAACATTCTACATCTTAAACATAGTGTTCTGTCCATTCCTGCTGAACTGTACTGCAAACACAGCACATCTCCATGCCAAGACAATTTTAAAATATATTCCTTATCAGGGCTCTCAATTCTATTACTGTAGAATTGTGCTGCATTGCCAAGACTGAGAGGAAATCAAATCATGCTCATGGTTTTTGTTCCATGTTTACCTGTGATTAAATACCATAGATACATCTATCCCTTAAACTTTGTTCAGATATAGGCAGTAAGTTATAAGTCACCTTACCCATTTCGGATGTTCATCAAAAGAGAATTTGCCTTTGAATTTAATTTATCTTGCGTGTACAGGAATGCAATGTTGAGAAACGTCAGAAAAATTCCAGGCGGGTGAGTTTTGCAGAGACCATAAGGTGAGTGTGTTGAAAAAGCACTTCATATATAAATGCATTTCCTGAATATAAAAAACAATATATGATATAGAAGCTACAGAATATTCTTCAAGAAGTAATACTGAGATGTTTCAATTGTTTTAATATAAATATTGCTTAATTTAATACAAAAGAAAGAAAGTAAAGAGGAATCTCTTAAGTACTAAATAAGATTAAGTTGTCTTCATTTCTAGATATTTAATAATATGTAGTTAAATTTCTGACAGTTAAGTCAATTCATTTAATATTAGCAATCCAAAAAGAAAGAAAGTATGTATATTAGGATATGCAGTACATCTGTTAAAAACAGATGCCGCATTTTTCAAAGAGTCTCCAGTTTATGCCCAAAAACTGCTTGGTAAGAGTAACTTTCCAGGCACTAAATAGAACCAGGTTTGAAACAGTACAGGTTAATTCAAAGTCAGGACTAACTACAAGAAAAAAAAAATTTTTTTGTATGTTAGCAAAGTGTATGTCTCGTGAAATAAAAATACTGTTGTGTTAAAAATAGTTACTTCTAAATTTATATTCTAAGTATATATTCTAAATTTATCACTGCTTTTAGAGTCTTTCCACATGATCCTCAAACTTTTGTCGAATTAAATCATGCAGGTGAGAACTTTTTAATTATTCTTAAGTTGTAGATATGGGTAAAATAGATGTATTACATCAGCGGCCCCCAAGCTTTTGGGCACCACGAACCGTTTCCACGGAGAGAAATTTTTCTGTGGACTGGAGAGGGTGTGGTTTCGCGTGCTGCCTACATCCTGCTTGTTTGCAAGGCCTGGTTTCTAGCATGTTGTGGACCAGTGCCAGTCCATGGACCAGGAGTTGGGGACTGCTCTATTACATTACTATGATTACCACATATGTTTCTTATAACTTTGGTCATTTTTCACAATGTTTTGTTTTAGAACCTTCAAAAGAAGAAGCAAGAAATCAAAGTCTGCTAAATGAGTAAGTTATTGAATAAATAGAATGTCAAATAATTTCTTTTAAAATGGCCCCATCACTCTGTTTTGTATGCATTCATACTAATATTAGGACTGTTTGTTTAGTATAGTGGTTCTCAACCTTTCTAATGCCACGACCCCATAATACAGTTCCCCATGTTGTGGTGACCCCCAACCACTTATACATCACCGGGTGCCAGGGCGTGGCCAAAGAAAAGGGGGAAAAATGGCGGACAGCTTTGTTTGGCGACCCCCGTGAAATGGTCGTTCGACCCCAAATGGGGTCCCGACCCACAGGTTGAGAACCACTGGTTTAGTACATTTAATACATTCATCTTTATCATGTTATTAGTGTTCCAGTTCACAATTCTAAAACTGATGACTAAAGGAAGGGATCTATATTTGCAATTGGAGCTAGAAGGATTTCACTAATAAGATGTTTTCAGACAAATCAATGTTCTAAACAATATCCATGAATTTGTTATTAAATGCTAAATTTCTTAGAAACAGTCCATTAACTCCAGTATTTACAATTTCAAACTATATTCCTGTTTGCTTTGCTTAAGAAGCCTTATAATAAAAAGTTAATTTTAAGTCGGGTTTTTTTCCCCAGAAATGAAGAACCAGAAGCTACCAAGTATGAAATAACTGGTAATATTTATTTTATTACTTTTTATTTGTGCAAGTATTTCAATTTATATGGCCACCCAATAAATAAATATTCAAAGTTTTATTGATAGCTGTGATTCATAAAAACATCGTTGCTAAGCAGTAATATGAAATATATTGAATTTGTGACAGAGAAGCTTCTGAATCCTAATAGGCTCACATCAAATGGTTATATGGTAAGGCTGTTAAAATCAATATATTGTAGTAATTCATTTCTGAGAAAATGAAGAAAACTGCCAATTTTCTGAATGGCAGATAAGTTGGATATATGAAAAAAAATGGTAGAACAAATTGCATAGAAAAAAAAGAGCTAAATCAAGGGGCAATATTAGCTGATGTATTAGCAATAGCACTTAAACTTATATACTGCTTTACAGCATTCTCTGAGCAATTTACAATGTTAGCATATTGCACCCAACAATCTACGTCCTCATTTTACCTATCTTAGAAGTTTGGAGGGCTGAGTCAACCTTGAGGCAGTCAGGATCAAACTTCTGGCAGTAGGTGGGCAAAGTTAGCCTGCAGCACTGCATTCTTACAATTACACCACCAAGGATCCTCATATAGGGAAGAATGTAACCCTATATGAAGGTGCAAGTGAAAAATAAGACTTGAGGGCATGGTCATTTGCAGGGTGAACAAAAAAAAGTTTGTTAAATCATGCAACTGACACAACTTACATATTTATCTCGGACTTCATGAGTTTTAGTCCTGCCTTAGACATGAAAAACAGGCTTGGTGACTTTGGGCCACTACTCTCAGCCCAAACCACCTCGCAGGAAAATTGGAATAGGAAGGAGCATTAGGAATGTTTGCTACCTTGAATTATTTATAAACAATAATAAAGGCAGGATAAAAATGAAAAAAATCAAATAATTATATATTTTGTCCGATTATGGATATATCATTGTGGCTTGTAGTGGGCACCGCTGCTTGAACAATAGAAAGTAGAATGGAAACCAATGGGATACAAGATGGATACTATGAAGAAATTTCTTGCATCTAGAAAATTTAATCTTTTGCTAGCATTAGGTTAGGGCAGAGAATAGATTGATTATATATATACATAAAGTATGTGACATGTCAAAATGCTAACCAGAAGGATTTAATCCTATTTTCTTCCTCAAAGGGATGAATACTTTACTTCATGCTCCTATCCACACTTTGCAACAAATGGAGGTAAAATACACCAAAATTTAATCTTTGTAATCTATCATATCAATTTAATATATTACAATAAGATTTATTGGAATGATTAAAAACACCTATAAACATCACTAGAGGTTTTCCAAAAGAAGGTAATGCTGCTTCCAGTAATTCCATGAGTTGAAGGATAACTACCCTGTCAACATTCCTTTCATAGTTGCTTATTTTGGCAGCAACTCAAATAATACTTTATTTAAATGGATGATAGTTTATTTCATTCAAATTTCTTGAACAAAAGATTTAACTGGAGAACTTTGGCTTGTAAATTACAATGTCTGTTTATACATAAGAGAAATTCAAATTTAAACATTTTCAATGTTTGTTCTGATTTAGATTCCACACTGATTTTTAATTCCATATTTTTCAGTTTATATTCTTGACATACAAGTCCTCAAACTTTCTCTTCATTTTTCTGCCTTCATGTAATGTATTTAAACATGATTCTGCCAGTAAACATATTTTGAAGATTTTCTCCTTTCTTTAAAATAACTTTATAAGAATGACTGTTGAGAGCATTTGGAATTTGTGATGCCCCGAGTACTTATTAAAACTATCTTTTCTTTGAAATCTGAGACATAATTGATACATAAATATATGTAATTGATCTGAACTATTCTGCAGATGCCTCATTTTTATCTCCCCTTCATTTATTGCAGATAATAATTGCTTAGTTTCAAAATTCAGAGTTCTTTCTTTTTTTTTTTACAGTTTTCAGTTAAAAGCAATCACATTTGAGCCCAAAATTGTCAAACCATTCCCATTTTTATGAAATTCAAAAGATGAATTTAAAATAAGTAGTGTATTTTAATTTGTTTATAGAAAGGACTGAGCATTGGTTTTCAGTATAACATAGGTTTGTAAAACATAGCTTAAATATAATTAGTAGTTAAAATATCAGCAATTTCTTCTTTTTTATAGTGTCTTGATGCCAACCCTATCCAAGAGTTGAACATCATGGATAGAACACAGATTTTTTCAGAACAAAATGAAATGGATATGACATCTGGTCACACAGTCTTGATTACCCACGACACCAAAGTCTGCCAAGAAAGTGACAAACCCAAGAAAATAAATTTTGAATCATTTTTGTCTGAGATAAAGCCTGGAAAAAAAGCTTCACAAGTTACTGAAACCTGCTTCTCATATAGCCCTGTAAAAATGAATGAAAGCAATTTATCTCAGAAGACAAATACTGAAAAGACACACAAAATTAATTTAGGAGACTTTTTGGAAAGTTTAAGGTCCACTAAATTATTTTCAACGCCATGTAATGAGATTACCCCTTCAGGTGAAGCAGCTTTAGAAAGAAATACTTATTCTTCCAAACAAACTGCATGTTCTCATCTGCAAACAGAAAATTGCAACATGACTACTGTCTTTGGAGGACTTGATGATAATAGGCAACACACTGAAACCTCTGCTGTATCTATTGAAAAATTATTTCTTTCTGCTCCAAAGCAACTAGGATGTGCTGAAAGAATGGATGCAATTACTGCCAATATAGGAAGACTATTGCCATCTGGAACTAGCACAAGTAGTATGATAAACCAGCAGACTCTTGGAAAGGATAATTGGGTTACTCATAGCACAGTTAGCTGTACACTAAGGACTTCAAATTATCAGCTTGGTATTCAGCAAAAGACAAATAGGTATCCCAGTGAAATAAATATAAATAACAAGGAAGCAAACATTAACCACAATTCTGCAATCAAGATAACTAGCAGGAACACCTCACCCTCACAAAGTAGTTTTGGAACTATTACAGAACCCATGTGCCTTTCTTCTGTTACTTCTCTACCTGTTCTCTATGGTGATAAAACTAATTTCTCTGAAGATATGGAAATGACCAAGAATTGTACAGGTTTAATCTGGCAAGTACATTCTAAAGGAACAGATAGCCCTGTTCATGGCTTAGTTCAAAAACAGAGAAATGATGTTTTCGAGCTAATGGACAGAACTAATTTTAGAGAGGTTGATATGGACATTACAAAAAATCATATTTCCATGAATTCTTATGTAAACAGTATGCACCCTTCTAACTCAGTCAATAAGATGACTGCTGCAGATCAGGAAAATGATTATGGTAACATGGAACTTTTAAACCAAAGAGGAAATCTTAGCTCTGCAAAAAACATAAATACAAGTCAAGTTTCCAAGAGTTTTAAAAAGCAGATAGAGACTCCATTAATGCCATATGCTACTAGTGGTATCACTAAGTGGACTAACTCAGCAGTAGGAGATAGTACAATTAATACAACAGTTGGGCTTTCAAACAATGTAGTATCTTTAATACCTGAACATGAAAATACCTTCACTTTCAGTAAGAATATGGAAATAAGTAAAGCTGCAGGATCCTTAAGACATAATTCTCTGAAGCCTGTTGCATTCCGGGATACACCACAGCAGTTGACAGGTGCTAGTAGGAAAAGCATAACTGATTCAGATTCTGATAGGTTTATGGCATTGCCACTGAGTGAAGACAATGAAATGGAGATTACCAAGAGCTGTACGGTGCAAGTAAATTACAACATGCAGCAGTATGACAGACCCACTGAAGTGTTTCCCTTAGAATCTGTAGACAAAACTACTAATATATATAATGATATGGATGAAACTAAACCTGTAACATGCATAATAAATCAGCATCTCGAAAATTCTGGTTCCCAGATTATGCAAAAGCAAAATAAATCTGGTAGAACTAGATCAACCCAAGATAGGACTATTGTGTTTTCCCTCAGTGACGGGAATGAAATGGACATTACTAGAAGCTACACAGTAGCATTAAACCATGATGCTGTCACCTATTCAGAAGATAGGCCTGTTCTATCAATTGTACCTTCAAATAAAACTCTGCTATCTACATTAAATAATGATGTGGAAATAACTAATCCTACGGCAAGTGAAACTCTTAGAAGTATACCTGACTTTCTTAATGTGCCAAAGCAGAATGCAGAAACTGGAAGGAAAATAATTGAATCAGATAGTGATACTTCTGTTGCATTTCCTTTGATTGCAAACAGTAAACTAGAGTTTAGGAAGAGCCTCACAGAGGCAGTAGAAAGAACTCAAGAACAAACTTCATCTTCTGAAGAGAATACCAACATTAATAGATCAAATAATATAGCAGTAAATAAAAGCATGTCTTTTGTTCCTGCAGATAAAACTCTAATGTTTGTGCATAATAACGACATGGAAATAACTAAACCAGTAACTATGACATCTATCGAAGATACTGGCTTTGAGACTTTGCAGTTAAAAGACAAAGAAAATGGCAAAGCAATTCTAGTGAAATCTGCCAAGGAAGGAACTGATGTGTGTTTGCTGGATGAAAATGAGATGGAAATGACAAGAAGTCATACAGTAGCAGTAAACTATGATATCCAACAAGCTAAGACGGCCCCTCAGAAATTGTTTTTAGATTGTGCAAATGAAACCAATAAGTCTGTACATAATAATTATGAAACAATAAGTAAATACTCAAGTTTTGTTCCTGCAGAAAACATGATTATAAGCAATAATGATATGGAAATGACAAAATCTTTATCAGCTGAAATTTGCAAAAATAGTCTAAAACCTTTGCCACAGAACTGTGAGTCTACCTTAGTAAACCCAGTTAATTCTAGTGTTTTTGCACAACAACATAATGAAATGGAGATTACAAAATGCCACACGGTATTAGTTAACCATGAGGATGTCTTCCATAACAAAAAGACTCTGCAAATATCTGTTCAGGATAATATGGGTACTGCAGGATTTGCTACATTTGCTAAAAATCCTGAAGAAAATTTTCATAAGAATAAGACTGAACCAGAAAAGAATGCTGAATGGGAGTTCTCTTCAAATCAAACAGCTACTGAACCAGTAAATACTAATATGCACACAGTATTGTTTGATAACAAAACAATTGAATATTGCCAGGTGTCTAGCCAAACTAAGCAACTTTTTCCTTTCAATGAGACTAACGCCTCCACATCTTATCGGGATGGCATAGAAGCTACTAGCTTGCACTCTGATACTATAAGTTGTGGGAATCTGCAGGAATTTAAGAAAGAGATGCTAGAAAAAAATATGGAACAGAATCACGAGGAAAAGACAAATGATCTGGAATTTATCAAAAAACACACAATTACCAACAAGGAACATAATTGCTATGTGCTGTCTGTTGAAAAACAGATACCAAGGACCTCCAGAATGTCAAAAGAGAAAACAGCTGCCTTTTCAGATGATGGGAACATGGAGGTAACTAGCAACTATACAACAGGAATTGAAAGGATGTTTAGGAGTGATAGAAATGAATGTGAGTTACATTCCCTTGCTATACCTAATGCGGAATTCTCTGCTTCAATAGTGGATTGTGAAAATAAATTAAATATTGACAAAACTACATCTGAAAAGTCCATTGTCCAAGTACAGCAGAACATTTTGAATACTAAAGAGAGACAACTAGAGTCTTACACAACTGAAATTAATAATCATGCAAAGGAAATTGTATCAAATATAGATTCAAATAAAAAGAACAAAATTATATTTCCTATCCAAAAGTCCTCACTAGTGCCAATCCCATCTGATGAAATTGCCCTTGATTTAGACAGAGAGAAAAACCTGTTGGAGAAAAGCAAAATGGAAAAAGATGACCATAAAAAATTATCTCAATCAAGACAATTGGATGATATCACTATAAAAGCAATGGATGTTCTTCCATATGATGACAAAATCAGAAAGAAACCTGAATGGGGAAGCTTTTCAAAAGATCAACATAGCGACTTGAAATCCAGTCCCATAAATATACTTCCAGTGGAAGAGCCAGTCATTTTAAAGAAAGGATCTAGTGTTATCAGCAATTGTCCAAAGTTACAAGATGCCGAGAAGAAACCAGAACTTGTTCTGTTCTCTTGTGATGCTGTGTCCAGTTTTAGTGAAGAATTGCCGAAGCTGATAACGAAGCCAGATTGCTCCTTGAAGTTGAAAGAAGACAGAAGAACCGAATCCAATGCAATGGCTTCTAAAGCAGGGATAAATACAAGTTCTACTGAGGGTATGCCTCTTAATGTACCTTTAAGTACAGATAACAGTAAAATAAGAAGAATACCCTTGGCTATCTTCCCACCTAAATTACCAAATAAAAGAAAATCTGCATTTTCCAACATAGAAGCTACTGCTGCCAAGCTGGATAAAAACTCAGAAATTCAAGATTCCGAAGTCTCTTTACTTACAAAGAGTTCCTCAGAAAAAATAACCCAGAAACTGCCTTCTTTTTACATAGATGAAGAACTGCTTCCTTCATATGCAGAGGAAATGGATTCTAATGAATCTTCCTGCCATGAAGGGCCAGAAAAATGTCCTGATGAGATAAATGAAAAAATAATTGTTAATAATGAAATGTTTGAAACTAATCAAAAATTAAAGAGAGCTAGAAATCAAGAAAATGAAGACATTCAAAAAGAAAAAAAATTCAAGAAAGACATGGACTGGAATGATATCGCAGAACAAAAGGAGGTTGGTAAAAGTTTACTATTTTGGTGGGTTATTGCAAGTCTGTGGATTAAAAAATAGTTACCCAGCAATAGGATTTTATTTTAAAGAAATCAGCAGTACCTACAAATTAGCTAGGTAATACTGGAAAACATTATTTCAGTTGTAATGCTGGCACCTGTATCTTGAGGATAAAGTGCTCTAAAAAAAAATGGTGATAATGAATAGGTTATATAACTTTTTAAAAGGCGTATAATTTTAAACTAAAGATGTATAATCTTTAAACTTTGCTTTAACCTCTGACTCATACATAAAGCTGTCTGTATGTTAGAAGAAAATGATTTTTTTATTGTGGAGAAATTTAGATGATTAAAAGTAGCTTTTAAGGCTAATCAGAAGTGTTTTTTCTTCCTTTCACTAGTTTTCTGTTATGCTAAATATAATTAATAAACATTGCTATCCTAACTTTGCTAGGATTGTAAGGAGTGATCATATTTTTGGTTGAGTACTATTCATTTTGACATGTTAAATTTTTATTAAATAGCTTTTTAATAAAGCTATTTATATAAAGCATTTTCTAAAGGAAGCAACATATGAATACTCAAGTTAAGGGTAGGTTTTATAGGGAAGAAAGACTATATGGTTAGGAGTGGGTGGCCCTGTATTGTGCTGGTTCTCTTCCTACACGGCTGATTCCAGGCAACGTTGATTGGGATCAGCCTCTGCTCTGCAGGGTCCTGTACTCTCTCTACTCCTTACAGGAAACTTTGGGGTGAGATCATCTGTCATCATGGGGCAAGCAAAGAAAATCTTTCCAAGCATTTTGCTGCCTATCTAACCCCTCTTTAGGATCCAGCTTCTGCCGGGGCCATTTGCTACATGTTTCTGCTTCAGCCACTTTCATTTTCCAGCTTTTTCTTCAGATTGTGAATGCTGCAGAAAGATTTTTTTTTTGCTTGCTTGCTTTCCTGGAGTCAGATTTTTTTTCACCCTCTTTCCAGACAAGCAATAATTTAGCAAATGAGGTTTTTAAAAGGGATAGAGATTGAAGGGCAGAAGCAGAGAGTTTAGTTTTAGCACCTAATTTGGGGGGGGGGGGGAAGAAAGATCAACAAGTTTGTCCCTCCCAGCTTTTTTTTTTTATTGAAAAAAAATGGGGCTTTCTTGGGGAGAGATGCGGTTAAAGCAAGGGAAAGATTTTGAGAAGCCTGTCCAGAAGCTGCTGCCTTTGCAGCTTTCCCAAAACGTAGCAAGAGCCAGGAAAGAGTTTGTATCTACCGATTGTCAGCTGATCAGGAAAGAAAGCTCTGGAAAGCTAGGGAACTGATCCTTGTTTTGCCCCTGAAAGGCAGAGGCACCTCTGAAATAAAAAGGGCAGCAGCAGAATCAGGAAAGGCAGGAGAGCTAAATGTTTTCCTTCTCTATTGTTTCTTGCTAGCTCCTAGGCCAGTGATGGCGAACCTTTTAGAGACCGAGTGCCCCAAAACCACCCTGCCCCCCAGCCCACCCCCACTCCATCCCTGCCCCCGCCCTGCCCGCCAGCAGGCCCACACACTGCCTCCACAGCCCGCTGCAGATTGCCCAGGCAGCCCTGCAGGGCCATGGCAGCCACACCCAGCATCATTTGCACATGATGGGGCATGAGGGCGGAGTCTTGTCCCTGCTGCACGGCTGCCATGTCCTTGGCTGCGCTGCTCCGTGTGGGCCACACCTGGGGATGACTCTCAGGGGGAGGCTGCTGGTGAGGGGGGCACAGGGGGAGGCAGGGCTGGGGTGATGGAGTGCATGCCCACAGAGAAGGCTCTGAGTGCCACCTCTGGCACACATGCCATAGGTTCACCACCACTGTCCCAGGCCACATTCCTCCTCCTCTTCTGGAAGCAACCATCAGTTTGAAGGGACCATAAGTCATTATGATTACTCTGAAAATGGCACTTGTTTCCAGGCCGCAGCCCTGTGGTGTAGGAGAGCATCTTGCTTTCATTACCATTGCAACTACACTTCCAGAAGGAGGTCTGTGTTAAAAGATAATGATCAGCAACTGAGGTGAGGGAGGAGCATGTGAAACTCTAAAGGCAGTGGTGGGATTCAACTGCTTTGCAACGGTTCGGCAGAACCGGTAGCTAACTTTTTGATGACTTTGGAGAATCGGCTGAAGCCCTAGCCCTTTTTCACAAGGCCCAGAAGGGACTGCTGGAAGTGCGTGGACGCCACTTCCGGAAGTCCATTCTGAGCCTCAGAAGCCCAGGCCCAGAACGGACTTTCAGAAGCGGCATCCATGCAGAGAATCGGTTGTTCATGTATTTGAATCCCACCACTGCCTAAGAGGTAGAGCACTGAGTATCTCAGAGGGTGGCGAAGGCCCAAGGCCTCCCAGCATCTCCTCCATCTCTGAGGTACCCCTTGCTTCACTTAGCGACCCACACATTTATTTAATGATTGCACTGGGAAGAGCAGGGACGGCTGATCATAACTTGAGTTAACATGTATTCCAACTGTAATAGGCAGGCTCCATTATGGTTTTAACTTGAGAACTACCAGTACATCACTTCAATTAATAGGCAGTATATTTTAAAACTCCATTATAATGTAATGAACAGGCAGTTAATTTTCTTCTAGTGAGAAAAATAACAGGAAACCTAACTAATCCCTGTATTTCAAACAACCGTATACATAATGTATTTCCACGGCAAGGGTATTGCTTTATATGATGATATATAGCAAAAAATCAAACCTTTAAAGTATTTGTAACATTGTGATTTAATATTTTATGAATAATGACTATTTTAATTTTAGACCCTTCATAGCACAGTGGTGCCTCATAACAACACAGAAACTGATGAAAATAAGTATATTTCAGAAGTGATGGACACAAAACTGGAAAAGAGACAAAGCAGCAAGAACAACCTTATTGATTCATTTAAGGCTGATACAGATTGCAATGGTAAGATTTCTTTCTAACCAAACTAATGACTGAAATACTGTA
Organism: Crotalus tigris; assembly: GCF_016545835.1. Lineage (NCBI taxonomy): Eukaryota > Metazoa > Chordata > Lepidosauria > Squamata > Viperidae > Crotalus > Crotalus tigris. The sequence continues at coordinate 524,385 of NW_024100458.1, forward strand.
GAGGCACTTTGCAGTATTGTATATGTCATGGACGTTTCTCCTTCAGTTGGCAGAAGGTATTTGGGCTTATTTCAGAGGCAGCTTATCTACTAGATAGACAATTCCTCTATATGTGGAATTTTGCTGCAAAGTAGCTACTGTGATTCTGCTCGTTCATAAAATTATTGCTGTACTTGTCATGCCAGTTTCAGAACATTGATTGCCATATAAGATATTCCATACCCCCCCAAATAGATACACTTCCAAATAAAGCACATCAGGTAATAAACTATATATTTTTTTTTAATTGAAGTCTAGCAGGGGAACAAGGGAAATGTTTGTGGCACATCATTTTTCAAGGGATCTTATTGGAGATACAATAGTGAGGATGGACACAGACAGTCAGAAAGTGGAGGAAGAGAATGCATTATTAACTTTTTAAAAGTTGCCTTACCCTTGAACCCAAGACACATTCTCTCTAGCAAGTCTATAGCTTTTCTATTAATCTATATCATATTTTTGATAATGTAATATTAGTCCCTCTGATTCCATGAATCTGGGTGGGCAAACTCATTATTGTGTTTTCTTAAGTGGGTGGGACTGAATTATTCAGACCGAGTTTTGAAGAATTTGAGAAGAGAACTGAAAAGGCTTAAGGGTTAATTTTATTCTTAAAACAGGGAAGGTTGGTTGGGTCTGCCTCTTCTGGGGATGTCATGACATCACTGGCCATGCCCACTGTGGCCTCTGGGCAGGATACAAAAAAGAATGCAGACTGGTGATAAAAAAAAAAAAAGTTTATCATCACTGCCATAAGTTGGCAGTTGTGTTTTTTAGAAACACAGGGTGAGAAGCTAGATTACTTTAAATTTAAATACTTCTGTAGAATTATTTCTTCACCCTCACTATATTATTTATATCTTGTCCTACAAATAAGGTGTTTCTTCTCATTCATCTCAAAGATTATCAGAATATTAAATGAGGAAAAAATCAAAACTTTATCCCAAATAAAGTAAAAATAAAAATGATTTAGGCTGTAAATCAATGTTGATTGTTACTGATATAACTTTCTGTGGGATATTTTTCTCACTTTTCTCACTATTTTTTTTCTTCCAGTTCAAAAGAACAGTGAACTGGAGACTCAGCTTCTCATGGACAGTATTTGTGAACAAAATTTGCAAGAGGTATATATTAAATTATACCTTTTTCTTTCAAAACATATAATGATATATAATGAATGTTCTTGTAATCTAGCAGATTTTTTTATAATGTTTTATTAACTAGATTTTATTTTTGCTGTTTTGCTGAAATTGTGTCTGTTGATCCATTATCTTAGATAATGCTTTAATATACTAAATTTATTTTTATTCTTAAATTTTGATTATAGTTTAATGGTTATATTAAAAAATATAATAAAATTCTTGTGACTCCCAACTAACGTTTATGCTTAAATGTTTCCATTTTAGAAATTGCTGGAAGGTACCATCACAGTTCGTGAATTTTTCACGCTTCTCCAAGTCCATGTTTTAATACAGATGCCTCGCCAAAGTCAACTTCCGCTCAAGGTGTGTATGTGTAAAAGGTCCTAGCCACTATGTTGTGATATGAATAGGTATTTGGTTTTAATTATTGAAACAAGCCTAGTGCTTTATATTAGAGATTATCTAAGATTCATCAGTATCCCTATTGGACTTTATAGGTCTCATTCTGCCATTATAAACATCTTTTTTAACATTCAGTTCAGCCAAAGTTTAATTTAGTTTTATGCAAATTTGGCCTCTTTGGAATTGCTGTACTTAGAAAGAAGCAATTAGTATTGCTTCCAGTTCAATTTTGTGCATATTTGTTTTCTCAATTCTAAACAGAAAAATTCTAATTCTAATTAGATTCCTTCTTAAGGAATACATGTTTTTTTCCCCTCTATAGCACACAGTCAACACATCATCTATCCCAGAAGATGAGATTCTCAGCCACTTCATCTATCATCCGAAATTACAGGTTTATAAGGAAGATTGTCAAACTCTTCACAAGATAATAGAAGAGTAAGATACTTCCATTTTTTTTCCAGACCTTATTTGTATTAACATTTACTTGAAACTTGACATGAATTGCAACATTACTGATATCAGTTGATCACTTTAATGCGTGCATTGTAATTCTTTCAGAAATTCTTAAGAATCTTCTGAAAAAGATTACAAAGTAAAGCTGTGCATAAAATGGAAACTGTGTTGTTCTGGACACAAATAAAGTTCTACTTCTATTCATTTTGGATTGACCATCCGAAGCCTTGGAATGTTTTGATTTGTGTAGTTTACACTATCTAAAGGGATCCTGGCTAATTTGATGGGATGAGTACTGCAAGGCTGGTGCATGTCCCTCACAGTTTCTTTTCCTGCCTCAGCTCAGGCATTCCCAGTGTGCCAGCACAGCTTGTCCCACTGACCTGCCTGAACACTGATCTTTCCAGCAACTTTGTTTTCTCTACTACTTCTGTTTTTTTTCAGGCACTGCTCTATAGCCAGTATATTAAACAGGCACAGGTAGTCTTTGACTTACAATCACAACTAGGAACAGAATTTCAGTCACTAAACAATGTCATTCAGTGAGTCATCACATGACCAAACCCAATATTACAACCATCTTTATTGTAGTCATTTAGCAAATCGTGTGGTCATTAAATAAATCACATGGTCCTAAAGTGAATTCAGCTTCCCCAATTGACTTTGCTTTTTCAGAAGCTGATTGGGAAGGTTGGTTTAGTTGAGGACTTACCTGCATATTTTTTAATCCCATAGCTGTGACTAGGGAAAAGTTCTGATAATGTCACTAAAACGGGGTAGGAGGGGAGCAGATATGAACTGTAAATTACTTACCACTTATAAATTGATCACTGTGCAACACACTATGGCAAGAGTCCCCAACCCCCGGTCCATTGACTGGCACTGGGCTGTGGCATGCCAGAAACTGGGTTGCACAAACAAGTGAAGCCCCATCTGTGAAACCATGCCCTCTCCGGTCCACAGAACAACGTCCCTCTGGTGCCCAAAAGGTTGGGGGTGACTGCACTATGGGATTAGACAAAATCCCTGAGAAAAATCAAACAATTGTAATGCAGATACCAGACTTTTTTTTTTAAAAAAAAAGACATATTCCATAATCACAAATATGCTGTCCCCTAAAATCTTGCTGTGTAGAAGACATCCAGTAAAGAGGGATTTATAGAAATCCTCAAGATTAGAGCTGGTTACAAGAGTAATGTAATATGTCTATTAATATTCATCCTGGTTCTGTTCTGTGTATAGTTCTACAGGTTTTTTGCATTTAGACATGTAGGTAAAGCAGAAGTGAGTGAAAATAGAGGTAATTATCATTAAACATTATGAGTGCAAGCCAGCAGATCTGTGTGACACAGAGTTGAGAGATCCAAATAAACTATAGATTAAATAGGCTATTAGTTAATAGATATTCCCAAAGTTGAACACCGTCACAGGAAAAGCTAGTACAGCCATCCTTTGTTTTACTGGATCCCAGCCAAGGTATTTCTGCTTTCTATCAGCAGGCTAGTACAGACATTTGTTGTTTATTCTTGTTTGTTTTTTCAGATTAAAACTTCATGCAGCTGACCAAGATAAACTTCTGATGAATATGAATAAAAGTTTTTGGGAAGTAATGAAAACTTGTTCAAATGAAGAGGTATAGACAACTGACTTGTTATACTTAATTGTATCTACTGAGAAATGGCAATAGGTTATCTTAATTTGTGAATATTTGGCTATTTTTCCGTGGCACTTTGTATGGTAATTGCTTATATATGCTCACTTAAAAAAAACATTTTATATAAATGAAAAAGTATATAAATAGAAAGTATAAGAAAAATATAATGTACAGATAGTTACTGTATGCTCACTCTTAATAGATAATGGACTATTCTTTTAGATTGAATAACTTTAAATAAAAAGTTAAACATTTTATTTTCAGTAAGCTTGTTAGAGCATTAAAAAGATGAGGCTCTTACTCTCTTTGGGAGTATAAATTTTAAATAATTAAAATAGACGAATAAGTAAAATTAATAACAGAGGAGCTTTGATAGTAGAAAGGGAACATCTGGGAAAGAGCCAGGTGAAGAATAATGTGAATGTAGTGCCCGAATCAATATAATAAATATTACAAAGTAACCTATTTAACTGGGGAAAGGTGCATTTATTCTTGCAATTAGCATGTAAGACCTGATTTTGTATATTTGTGATATGTTTAAATACAACAAAAATGTGTTATGACATGAAGTAGCAATAAGATTAAATTAAACCTGTATAATTATTGATTACTGAAAGACTTGGAAAGAATCTATTCCCAAAAGGTACTATTCTCAAACCTCTTTTTAGGAGGAATGGTATTACAATGCTCTGTAAACACAAAAATTAATCCCTTTTTCAAAGGTATTAGACCTTTTACAGGTATTCCTCGATTTATGACCACAGTTGAGCCCAAAATTTATGCTGCTAAATGAAACATTTATTAAGTGAGTTTTGCCCCATTTTACGACTTTTCTTGCTATAGTTGTTAAGTGAATCATTGCAGTTCTTAAGTTAGGCCCACAGTTGTTAAGTGAATCTGACTTCCCCATTGGCTTTATTTGTCAGAAGGTTGCAAAAGGGGATCACATGACCCTGGGACACTGCAACTGTCATAAATATGAACCAGTTGTCATCTTTCTGAATTCTGATCACATGACTAAAGGGATGCTGCAATGGTTGTAAATGTGAAAAATGATCATAAGTTACTTTTTTGAGTGCCATTGTAACTTTGACGGTCACTAAATGAACTATTGTAAGTCGAAGACTACCTGTACTTTCATTGTTCAACAGATGTAAATGTGGATGCTCTTAATAGGTCTTGTAGAAGCAGATGTTTTTACCAATTTCACAAAGATCTTCCAGAAAAACACTACTAAGGGGGTTTATTAAATAGGATAGAGATGTTGAAGTGAGGATGGAGGTATCCTTAGAAATTGAACAGAGGCTTGTTACGGACCTCTTCTTTCCATCTACATGATAAAGTTAATTCAGCAGATTCTACCAGTTCATTGTGAATTCAAAGAAAGTGTTTTGGAAAGAGATGAATAAGAAAAATTGTTTCTGATAATTGTTTGGTGTAGCCAAAATTTGAATTCAATCCATTGTGACCGTAGCATGCTGCTAGTGAATTATCAGCTAAACTAAGGAAAAAATTAATTTCATTGCAGCTGAGAGGTTTTGGTGCTGAGCTGAACAAAATGAAATCCTGTTTCACCAAGAAAAGTAAAGTTCTTGCTCACAAAGGAAAAGCAAAATTATATGTGAACTTGGTACACCATGCAAAGGTAAATTATTTGTGGTAACCAATGAGATGTAACTGTTAACAATTTTAATTATTAAGAATTCTATTTTTGTAACCTGCCCTCCTTATTAGCTGCCTTTTTTCCTTTACAATGCAATTTTATAAGGTAGTCTGAAATGTGGTAGCTTGTTCCTAGAAAAACAAGCAAAGTACATTCTGTATAATCCGAGCTGCTGACTATTCCAAAATGAAATTTATATCTGAACAGGGATTTGAATTCAAATTACCTTGTCCCAAGTAAAATGTAACTTGAGTAAATTCTGAATTTACAAATAATGTCATATAGCTCAATACTCTCTAACTGGAGTTACTACTCTTTTTTTTAGTTTTATTCATTTATAACATGAAATGTGAAAATACAAAAGCAAATAGTAGGGAGCAACAGTAGAAAAAGGGAAAACAAAAAAGGTGTGAAGAAAAGGAGGGGAAGAAACAAAATGCATTGACTTCTGACTCTGTTGCAGTAAAATCAGACATTAAAATAAATCTCAACTTTTTACATTTCTATAGTGGTATGCACTAGCCATTTCTGTATCGGCAAATCAATCTAAAACCTAAAATCATGATATCATTTTTTTCTACTTCAAGCACAAAGTGCAGAATTGGTTTCCAAGTAGAAACAAAAGTACTTATATTCTTTTCTTTTATCGGCACAGTCAATTTGGCCATCTCTGCTAATTCCATCAGCTTTTGTAACCATTTGTCCATGGTGGGAATGGAGGCATCCTTCCACTTTTGTGCATAGAGCAATCTTGCATATGTAAAATCAGAGTTCCAATTTTTTTTCCAGTTCTCTTTCCATTAGACCCAAAAGGAAAGTTTCTGGTTTAATCTTTATGTTCACTTTAAGAATTTTCTCCATTAATATATGAATCCTACTCCAATATTTCTTTGCTTTATCACATGTCCACCATAAATGATAAAAAGTCCCTTCTTTACTACTTTTTTAAATATCTTTTAAAAATATATTTAACAAACAATAAAATAGAAATTCACAATTCATGTAGCTGAATTGCAGGATACATTTTCCATCTAAATTTAAACTTGCAATGATATAATGTGGATGGCCTACTACAATTACTAACATTGTTACTAGCATTGTTTATTGTTAGCTTTTCTCTCCCCATAATAGTACAAAACCCATTTTAATCTCCTCCTATAAATAATATAACAAAAAGTGTAGCAAATCCTTTGTTTTCTTAATTTTTAATATGTCAGTATAAAGCATATTCCATGATGGACATTACAATTTTCACTTGGCATATGATGAATAGACTGAAAACCCTAATTATGCAGCCATCAAATACAGTATATTTGTCAGATCTATCCTTTGGTTGATACGTCACCCAATACTTTATGTAATATTTGAATATGATTACATTTTTTTAATTTTGACATTAGCAACCAAACTTTATTAGATGGCAGTAGTCAACATTAATTTTAGATTTACTATAATATAAATATTACATTACAAATAAAAAGTATGCTCTAAATATTCTTTATCATATAAGCTGCAATATGAAAAACTACAATCAAGATTAGCTAAAATGGATGAACTTCTGAAAGAAATGGATAGCTGTCTTTTTGCTCTGGAGAAAGGTACAACTTTAAAATTTTTTAGTCAATTCAGTTTTCTTGAGTTAGTATAAGTTGCTGTCCACTCCTCCTCCACACCCTCAGGCACCTCCTCAAGCTGTTCTATCCAATTATGAAGATGTTTTACTTGAGATTTCAATTTTTAAAATCTTTCTGTTTGAAATGCAGTAACAATTTCCTCGATGCAGTCTAAAAATCTCCTTGATTTCAATCTTTTTTTAGGGGGTATTTGCCCAAATAATGGGTGTGCCAGATCACATAACACCTTTCCATATTCCAGGTCTTGTGCCACACTCCTTCTGATATCTGGTGGGGCTGTTCCCTCCAACATCCAGCAATGATGCAATATATAGCACTAAGCGCCCGATCTAGCTGTACAGAGTACACAGACAGAGCCTCAGACAGGGCAAGCATATTCTCTTCCCGAACAACATAATGCAAGGGAAGCCATTTGCAGAATAGTAGAATGGGCACCCCAAGTAGTTCCAGCCAACTTTCTAAGGAGATGATTGAGAGTGCCGATCTTTTGCTTTAAATTGCAACAGTGTCTTTTAAAGGTTAGTGTTTGATCCAGTATAACACCAAGATATCATAGCATCTCATAATCAACCAGACTCACTCCATCCCAAATAATATTAAGCTTACATCTGGCTGGCTTGTTTTTAATGGATTAGTTTTTGATGGATTAGGTTTTAGTCCATTCACGTTATAATATTCCAACATATTCTTAAGAACCAGAGTGTGCTTCTCTTTCACTTCCTCTAAGTTGGTTCCATAAGTGATAAATCATCAGCGTAGATGAAAGAGGATGTATCAGGGTCAAGAGATTGATCATTTGTTTATATATTAAACAACAGAGGGGCAAGAATACTTCCCTGTGTGATATCATGTCACTGGTCTCTCCACCGACTCCTTTTTTCCCTGGAAGTCAACAAAATATCATTGGTTTTTCAAGTATTGTCTCAGTGCATTTAGTCAAAGCAAGTTCACGTGTGATGTATAATTTCAGGAGAAGCTTCGTGTGATTAACTGTGTCATAAGCCTCAGATAAATCCACGAAAGCAGCTACTGTCATTAGACTTGATTGAAAGCCATCCTCTATATGCTGGACAAGTTTAAGTATCTGACCTGTGCAAGACTTCCCTGGCCAGAAACCAGCTTGTTGGGAAATAAATGCTGGTTTGATAAAGTTTAAAGAGATGGCAAAGGAGAGAAATTGGATGAAAGTTCTTAGTCTCATTCAGGTTTTTCCCAAATTTTAAAAGTGTGATAACCCAGGCTTTCTCCCAATCTTCGGAATACACTGAGGCCACATATGCATTAAAAAGTGATAGCAACCATTGCTTACTAAACTTAGTTTCTGTGTTGCAGTGATGTAAGTGTTCATCAGTCCTCCCTAAACCAATGCAATATGATCACTATTTGGAAGTTTTGCCTTTTTTTAATTGGAATTGTATCAAACTGTAGACACAATATAATAAAAATAAAAGCTGTATCTATAATTTATACTTACCAGAAGCGTTTTAGCATTTCTGTTTTCTCTTTAAATAAAACTACTAAATTTCTGGGGTATAAACTTTAAAATTAGAAGCATACTCCTTTATAATGCATTTTCTACTAAATTGTTTGATAATATATGTTATAGTTTTGGATACATGACCTTGTTAAATATTACCTGATTTTTAGAAACTGCTACTCTGGATGATTCTAAGTTGGATGCTAATTATGCCATGGAGGAACATGAGACCAAACTGAAACATATTGAGAGCGGTAAGTAAATTTTTTTTAGTTAAATGAAATAAAAGATTTGGAATTAATTTTTATTAGATGAGGGCGACATTTATAATAGTGTTCTTTTACAAAAACATTTCAGGCAACAAGAACATTGGACTCCATTACTTAGAGCAGTGGTTCTCAACCTTTTTAATGCCGCGACCCCCAACCGGTCGTAAGTCGAGGACTACTCAACTGGTGCAGCACCATTTGCAGAATGGGACTTTTGGCGGGCTCAGCAGGGCAGAGACAGCCTGGACAATTCCTATTGCTTTTGAAAGCCAATAGAATTAGACTCTATTCAAGAGAGTCTATTCTATTGGCTTTCAAAAGCCAATAGAATAAAAGGGAGTAGCACAGTTAAGGAAAAGGGGGAAAAAATGGTGGACTGCGTTGTTTGGCGACCCCCGTGAAATGGTCGTTCGACCCCAAATGGGGTCCTGACCCACAGGTTGAGAACCACTGACTTAGAGCCTTTAAAAATAAAAAGTTATTTTAATAGTATTCCTCCTGTGTAATTATATGGCTATTATGATTTTTTTAACATAGAAATATTTTAGATAGTATTATCGTTTTTGATTATTTTTGTTGTTTTAATCTAGTCTACATATGGGTAGGAGTGTAAACCATTCAGAATCTCTTGATTAATGGAACCATATAAACCTGACAAAACAAACTGTGATGACATTCCTACACAGAGATTATCTAGGGCAGTGGTTCTCAACCTGTGGATCGGGACCCCATTTGGGGTCGAATGACCATTTCACGGGGTCGCCAAACAAGGCTGTCCGCCATTTTTTCCCCCTTTTCTTTGGCCATGCCCCTGGCACCCGGTGATGTATAAGTGGTTGGGGGTCACCACAACATGGGAAACTGTATTATGGGGTCACGGCATTAGAAAGGTTGAGAACCACTGATCTAGGGAATATTTGAAGTACCTGAAATCTACTGATACCTGTTTGCCAGCGGAGTATGCATTGTTAGCTAGAATTTGCCTTTCTTACTGCTTTTACATACCCCAGAGGTATGCTTTGGATAGTTAGATCTTGTCATGTTCAATATTGCTCATGCTCTAAAAACCTGTGGTTGACTTTTCCTCCTAATATCTGTATATTTTGGTTATATGCTGTGAACTGAATTCTTCTAGGATCATCACGATCAGATTAATGTACTCTTTTTCAGGCCAAAACCTAACATAGTGTTTTCCTGGTATGCCAGAAGGGCATTGCAAAAGGAGAATGGCCAGCACCAAAACTAAGCTTAAATGAAATTAAATATAGTTAATATGATCATTTCCAAGTTATTTAAGAATTATCCTCTTCTATTAAATTAAAACTCACAGGTCAACAAGAACTTTTCAATGACCCCGGAGTTTGCATAATGTTTTACACAGAGGCACTGTAGGACTTCTGTTCCATGTAGAGTGCATATTTGTGTGTGTGCAGGATTCTCATACCTAAATTATTTCCATGTAATCATTTTCATTCAGCTCTAGATCTCTTGTTCTACAATGTTGGTTGTCTTGATCAGTTGAACTAACTTATTTCTGACTTTGCTGCGTTGTATTTAAATATAGCAAAATTAATATTTCCTTTGAAATGTTGCAGCTCTGTTGAGTTTGTGGATGGTCTATTTCCTGTTTACAGAAACTGTCATTTCACACTGTCTTCTAAAGTTCAGTTGTCTTAGCAGATCTTTCAGGATTTGCATATTTCCTCCCCCTGTCCACCCTTTAATAACCACTCAGAATATTTTTTTGCAGATGACCAGATAAACTCATATAATATGAAGTAAGGATAGGCAAGTCATTTTACTTCAGTTATTTCCCTTGGAGTGGGAAAAGTGAAATAACCTTTCTCTTTCCAAGTCCTGAAGCTGCTTAAGATATTCTTAGTATTGTGCAAAATTGGCAGCCATGAATACAATTGTATATTAGCATCATCTGCTTTTGAAGAATTGGAGAGTGGAACGAAAATTACAGCACTGTGGAAGTACCAATAACTTTATCTTGGATGGAAAAATAGAACTGGATGTGTTTAATTAGAATAAATAGCTATATTTGTATTCTATTGCCAGATTTTAAATGTATTTTTCTTCAATTTTAGAACTAGAAAATTACAAATCCCAAGAAGATAATCTTCAAAGGTAATATTTATCACCCAAATACCCCACATTTGCAACCTATAAAATATATCAGTTTTCAACACTATTTTATTCACATGTTGCATTTTTGCAGAGATCAGTCAGATCTCAGAGATCAAAAACAACAGATAATTTCTGGAATCAACCAGCTTCAAAGAGACATAAGAAGTTGCCAAGAACGTACAGAGAAATACAAGTAAGTAAATTAAAGAGGATTTTATTGTAATGCTATTCATCCTCTAATTAGAACTGTCCCCAACGTATTCTGTCCCTTTGGGAACTTAACTGTGATCACAAGATAGTCTTAATTGATAGAGAATTGTCTAAAATTTCATTTGATTATTTCATGACTACTATTCAGTCTTATTGAGGATTGACAATATAATTACCCATTTTAAAAAACTATCTGATGTTGATAAAATTGTCTAGGAAAATAAAACTCATGAGTTTTCCAATAATAGTTGAAAGAACAAGTTCTCTGTTTCGGTATTTGTGTGGGGATGTGTGTACAGGCAACTCTCTGCATGGTTTTGAAGTTAACTGACAGGGTTTATTTTATTTTATTTTTATTTTATTTATTTGTATCCTGCCTTTATTATTTTTACAAAAACAAAAGGCAGCAAACATATTCAACACACCTTCCTCTTCCTATTTTCCCCACAACACCAACCTGTGAGGTGGGTTGAACTGAGATGTTCAAGGTCACCAAAGTGACTTTCATAACAAAGATGGGCCTTGAACTCACAATCCCTCGTTTTCTAGCCCATGCCTTAACCACTAGACCAATCTAATTTGATTTAATCTTAAAATTAAAGAGACACTGATGTTGCTAGAGGTTCTCTCATAATCTGTGAAAGTCTGAGTTTTCTTCTGGAGCTTCTGCACAAGGCTTTGACTAAAGAATTCTGCTTCCTTCCTTCGTCTTCCATTTGGAACCTATTTTTTCTCGCAAAGGAAAGAAGTATTTTAAAGAAAGAAATGCGAAACTGATTAGTATTAGTAGCACCAGCAACCTAGTCTAGAAACACTTCATCACTTTTCAAAAGTGGAAAGAGCACTAATACAAATGTTGATATGTGTGCATATCTTGTCTTTCTAATGTTTTCTCTTTAATTAATCTGTGATTGTGTAATGTTTTCTTCTTGCAGCTTCTCTGAGTGGGTAATAAAGGAATGGAATGATCAGCAGGCAGTATTTACTTTCCTTTATGATTCTGTTGAGTTCACTGTGGGGTTTAAATGTCCCTCAGGTAAGCTGCAAAATAGCAGGAACTCTTACCTGCTTTCTATGGCATTTCTATAAATAATGTTTACAATTATTTGAATTTAACTGTTCATTGTGGCTATTTGGTACCACTATTTTGTGAAATTGCGTTTTTTATTGTAATGGAACATTTTGCACTAGAAGGTTGGTTGTAAATACTGAATTTGTATAACCAAGACAGCTTTAAGGTAGACGCTGATATGATCAGTTGGCTTTCCATACAAACATTCCTCAGGATCAGAAATATGCATAGGAGGATATTCAGTTTACTCATGGGTGTATAAATCCGATTCACACATCACCCTGTTCTACATATTATTTGTACACGTTACTAGAAATGGAGTACACAAACTTCACTTTGAAGATGTGTTTCACACTGTGTGTGCTTTTTTATAGATGATGCTACTTTCAAAAACAAGTTCTACCGGGAAATTGTTAGTCTGAATTTTGAATCATTATTGGATGGTAAGATTGCAATATTTTATGATCATAAGGAATTCCCAGCGCTTCATATGAAATATAATGCTGAAATGGAAAGAAATAGGAAATACAGACTGATATCAGGAATCTTTGCTTTCTAATTTTTATTTTAATTTCTTCTGCAGTATATTTTTTGCATTAGGAAAATAATAGTCAAAGATGTGGGGAAATGGAGGATTTTATAAGTACTGATAATGCATAGGTCTTTGTTAAATCTATACAAAGGAGATATGTGCATGGACTGTTAATGTTTAAAACATCTGAAATTATCTGTTATTTTATTCAATTGTTATATGCCACCCAGAGTCACTTTGCGTGAGATGGACAACCACATAAATGTGATTAATAAATAAAATAACACCAAATGATTTAAATATAACTTAATTTTTGATAATAATCTTTTTTACTTTTACTTGCTATTTTCCCAGAAACAAAAGCAGTGCCTGCTGCAAAACTAGTGCATAAGCTGATCTTTCAGTTTATTAAAAGTCAAAATTCATGGCAAGAGAAATGCTCAACAGTGTATCAACTTTCTCAGGTAAGGAACTAATTATAAGGAAGTCTAGAATTTATACACTAAAATAAAGCATGCATGACAGTAAAGCTCTTAAAACTGTCCTCAATTTTATTATTTGCTGATTCATTTTCCTGATGTTTATGGGTTGAACAAAAAAGTTAGAAATTTATAATGAAGCGTATACATTGTTGGAAAAAATCTGGATGTTACTATAATGAGTATGGGTTAGAGCAGTGGTGGCGAACCTATGGCACGGGTGCCAGAGGCGGCACTCAGAGCCCTCTCTGTGGGCACACATGCCGTTGCCCCTGCCTTGCCTTCCTCCACGACCCCCTCACCAACAGCCCCCCTGGAGGAGAGTCGCCCCCGAGCATGGCCTATGCGGAGCAGCACAGTCAAGAACATGGCATCCAGGCAGCGTAGACAAGACTCTGCCTTCACACATCATCACGCACAGTTGATGCTGCGGGGTGCGGGCAGAGGGCATGGCCGCCATGGCACTGCTGGGCTGCCTGGGCGATCTGCGGCGGGCCCTGGAGGTGGTGAGTTGCCCTGTGGGCAGGCGAGGTGGGGGCAGGGCAGGAGTAGGGGCGGGGCCAGTTTTTGGGCACTCGGTCTCTAAAAGGTTTGCCATCATTGGGTTAGAGTATTATTTTTTGGTTTAGTAGCAGTAACACTTGGCTAATTGATTGCCTTTAGTTAAAGAAGCTAAGTAATGCATTTTTTTCTTAATGTCTGCTTTATTGTTCTACATGCTGCTTTTAGAGTGCTTTTAGTATAGAACAGAGGTCTCCAACCTTTCCAGCTTTGCAAACAGGCAGTAATGGTGGTGGCAGGAGGGAGGGGATGGTTTCATGCACGCACCTGCCGCTTGCATGGCCCAATTCCCAACGGGCTGTGGACTGGTACCAGGCCACGGACTGGCGGTTGGGAGCTCCTAGTATAGAAAAGCCATACCTTTCTCTACAATACATTGAGCCATATATTACTCATAATGGATTGGTTCCAGCCACTTATTTTGCCAAGAGACAACTGCTGTCAGTTAGGAGGGAGGTAGCCAATTGTTAATTCCCAATGCCCTGCACCTCTACCACTTTCTTCCATGGATTCCAGATAATGGAGATGTTGGTGGTGAGGATGAGGATGATGAGAGGAGACTGGAGACTAGAATCACCAGAATTTTTTAAGGAAAATTTCATTTTTGACAAACCATATTTTCTAGAAAATTTATGTGTGTGTATTAGGATGTCATACTTTTGTTTTGATTGTTAAACCAGATATTGCGTGATCTGTCTCTCATGGTGAACCGCTGTCAACTTCTGGGAGAAGAGATAGAGTTTCTGAACAAATGGGGTGGAAAATTTTACTTGCTGAAGACTGAAGTGAATGACACAAAGTAAGTAATTGTTTAATCTACTTTTATTTGTATGCTTGGTGCATACAAATAATTGAAAAAAATGCCTTCCCAGTTTGTAAATATATGTTATAATCCAGCCAAATTACTCCATAGTTGTACGCTTAACTGAGAACACTGAAGTTTTACCATGGTGAATTTTAAAACGAGGGGCAGTTTCCAGGGCTGGAAACCAAGGGGCTATGAGTTCTAGTTCCTGCCTTAGGCACAAAGTCAGCCAAGTAAAAATCAGTCACTCTCCCTCAGCCTAGTACAAAGGCAATGGCAAATAATTTCTAAAAATTACAGAAATTTTTATGGTTTGTCTAGGCAATTGTCAGGAATCGTAATCCGTTTTGCTGAAGGCAGAAAAAAAAAGTTGAACAATTTTTGGTAAATAGAATTCAAGGAGCATAATAAGAAACAAAAATGCACAGTTTTCTAATATGATGTAAACTTTACAAAATGCATACAAACACAGTAAATAAAAGAACAGAGAAATATTCAAATAGTGGATTCCAGAACCAGATTAAAAGAAATATTAAACAAAATAAAAACTAAAAAGAGTTAGAACAGAAAATTTGACAAGCAACTTAAAAAAAAATACATCAAACAGGCAGATCTGACAGGGGTTTTTTAGTAGTAAAACTTGAAAGATTTTAATACTCACACAATTTATGTATGTTTATTGTGAGAAAAATATACATAAGGGTTTTTGTTAACATTTATGATAATGATAATTTGTATACCACCTCTCATTGAATTATTATGGATGGATATAATGGGATACAACAATAAAAGCACAAGTAAAACAATAATATATCAGAGTATCTGCAAGTTATATTTATTAAGGAACTTTATTAAGTTTCTGACTATTTATGTATCTACAGTTTCATACTTATTTAAAATGTCTCCAGAGATAAAGCAGAAGCAAGTAGTGGCCCTGCATAACAGTCCCAGTTTCTCATGTGGCCTTTTGGGAAAATTAATTGCCATCTCTGGTTTACATGGTGAAGTTACTGAAAATAGGCTGAATTTACTTTTATTTATTAGTTTCCATTTATCAAGTTATTAATTTAGATTCCAGTTCCCATTATTACTACATCATTTGGTTTAGATGAAAGATAGTTAGCCATGTTCACAATTTTTCATTGTAAATCCGATTGTTTCTCCCAATTATTTCACATGGGTTTGTTTGGATAGTAACATACATAACTGTTAACTTTATGTATCTGGTTTTTTTTGTATATAGTATAAGCCTTTTGTTCTCCAGTTCTATGCCTCTTGCAAAGTTTGAAGTCGAACTCTATTTATCTGCCAATTATCCAACATCTCCATTAGCTTTCACTATCCAAAAATGCACAGGCAATCTTGGGTGAGTAAAACAAAGATGAATGTCTCTGGGTAATGATATATGCTTCATTTCTGTGAAAAAGTTTAACAGAAATATTTTCTTAATCAGTTTATATATATGCATTTTCTGTTCTCAGCCACGAGGAAATTTCTGTGGTTTTGTCCAGTGTTCCAGTGGGAGCCAACTATTTGAAGAGAATGGTCAATCACATTAGTTGTAATCTACTCCAATATCCTTCAGCAATTCCAAAAAATAAAAGAGCAATTGTGCAATAGTTTGTTCTCCTAGAATACTTGGAAAAACATCAACTATCATGCACGCAGTACTAGAATTATTACATCTTTGTTTAAACTATAAAAAAGCAGAAATGGTTTGCCTTTCTTCTGTAAACTGTAGTGCAAAACTGTAATGTGGTTCCTCTATATTTTTTTATTTCTTTTCGGTATTTTTCAGTAGTGCTTTGCCCTGCCTTTTATTTCTGAGAGACTATTTTATAATAGAATAAAGTATATTGTAGTTGATGTAATTTTGAAACATACTGCAGTGAAGGGATGCTAAAACGAGCTTTTGATTCCTATCTATAAAGCACTTAAGTAATTGAATGTTGGATATAGAATACTGGATCAGTCTCCTAATCTTTTAAAAATGATCATAGGATGTAGTAAAATTTTATTCTATTATACTGACTGAGGAAAGTCTTCAGTTTCAATGAAGACAGCAGACATTATTATTAGCATGCATTTTTGTGCAGGCTCATCTTGTATCTGTAATGTTGACATTCTTACAACAAAACTTCTAGGATTTGTTCTCTTGTCTAATATTTTGTTGGTGGACAAATTATGTTTATATGTAAAATATTGCATATTTAAATGCTTTTTGATGTTTGTGTGTTTTTTAACTTTAGTATTTTGTCAAAAAGGAAAGTGTAATAAAGTTTACAACAATACTTTTACCATCTTGGTAGTGATTTAGAAATTAAAAAAACACTGCCAACACTTATATTCAACATTATCTCACTATGTTATTTCTTTATTTTATTTTGTATTTTATATTTTTTATTTTAATAAGATTAAAAAATGCTTTATATATTTTATTTTTTTAAAAAAAATCTATTCCCTCTAAATTGTGTGAATCACATTTTGTTATTTATTTAGAATGTTTCTGTTAACATTTAAAATGTTGGGTAAAGCTACCTTTATTTCACACCAATTTTATGAAAAGAAAAAATAAGATTTTGTAGAAATGCTTTTATAAGTAGAACTGAACTATGCATCCAAATCGAGAAAGGTTAACAGCATGTGTAATAGAAACATTGTGGTCCAGTATTCAATAATAGTTATACTTTTTATTATAGAAAACAAAAACTAGATTAATATAGTATAGTATAAAACTTTACTTTTTATAGATTTTGCATTTTTCTTATTCAGAATCACATCTGAAAACATAAGTAAACAAAGTTTTTTTAATTCCTTTCATCTTAAATACTTAGTATATTTTTATACACTGCTTTACTTCCTGTGTTTTCCTCTTATTCATGTCCTGTTTTTGTCTGTTTTTCTTGTATCTTTTCTATTTATTATTCCCCCATTCTGTTTTCAATAGTTTTAATTTATACTAGGATGTTACATGTCCCTAAAAATAAATCCTAATGAAAGTTAATTGACACCTATTTAATTTGAATACATTGAATATGGAAAAGCAAGGACATCAGCCTGGCAACTAAATGTAGATTAATCCACATCATTATATTTCCCATAGCTACTTAAGAGTAGCAAAAGTTGGTCCATGAAAAAATTAGAAGGAAAATCAACTTGTTTGAGCTGTAGTGTCAGGGAAGACTCCTATGCATTCCTTATACAAGAGTGTATACAACTTATACTTGAAAGCCAAAATCACAAAATTTCAGCCATGTCATGTGATCAAATGCACTGGAAAAAAGTTATGCTCAGAATAGTTGGCAATAAGAGAAAATGAGGCCACCAAAAAATGGTAGCTATACGTCATCAAAACTGACACCAGCCAGAGCATAAAACAACTGAAAGAAGCTGTACAAGAGCATATTTTTTTATATTTTATTTTCCCCTTAGTAGCCCTTTATGCACATGTTCATTTCAGCTTAATAGATAAGAATGATTTATTAAGAATGCTGTTTATCCAGAGACCAATTTATTGCAGTGGTTATTGTGTGATACTATAATGTTGATGTTATGGTGGTATACAAATATTATTTGTTAGATTGTTATTCCACCTCTCATTCAGGAGCTCAAGGTGTCCTCAAATTATAATATTTGACAATGATTGAACTTCAACTAATGAAGCAAGCGCTACTTTGCAGACTTAATGTATATAACACAATATATGTTCTACTTATTTCACTGTAGATTGCATCAGAATGTAGTCTGTATCTGCCCCCCATTCCTTTCCTGGAATGAAAGGGAGCAAGATGCCCAGGGAGAGGAGGGTGGGGGTCTTCTCTTAGTCTGTTAATTACCTGTAGAATGACAGACCCCCATTGGGGTCCTAGACCACCTGGCAGAGCCGGGTCTTCAGTCTCTTTTGGAAGGTCAAAAGAGTGAGTGTGGATCACACTTTGGGGCCATGATGTTCCAGAGGATGGAAGCCAGAAACTACAATGCCTTCTGTAATACATACTGAGTTTTACAACACATTACCAACACATATTAAGTTTGTAGTTAACAGTATACCAAGGTTTTTCAGAAGTACAATTGTGGACAGTTGTATTTTCCTACCTTAAGAAGATGGTTCATATTAAAAGAAATAATCACACACTGTATTAAGCTATAGTTTATTGAATAAATCACTATTTGTGTTTCTGCAAGATAAAACTACAAACCATAGTTATCCAGTCATAAATTCCTGGTTCAGAGTGAGCTTAAACCAGTGTTTTTTAAACCTGGCAATTTTTAAGATGTGTGGCTTTCGTCTTGCAGAATTCCCCAAGCAGCAAGCTGGCTAGAAAATTTTGGAAGTTGAAGTTCACACATCTTAAAAAGTTGCCAAACGTTGGAAAAACACTGGCTTAAGCAGAACTATATAATAAGGCAGTATGAACCAAGTTGCAACCACGTGCATTTGACAACAAATGGTTAAACACCTGCATGGGGGGGGGAGCAGGACACAAGAGTAAAATAGAAAGCCAGTTTAACGTGGGGGTGGTTAAGACATGAGGCTAGAAACCAGGAGACCGAGTTCTAATCCCACCTTAGATAAGAAAACAACTAGGTAACTTTGGGTCAGTCAGATTCAGCCCTACCCACCTCGCAGGGTGATTGCTGTGGAGAAAAATAGGAGGAAGGAATATTGTATATATTGGGTAGTTTGAATTACTTATAAAGTAATCTAAAAAAAAAAGTTAAGAGATCTAAGAAAATAACATCCTGACTTAATTCGCACTAGTTTGCTTTGTGCCACCGCCTGCCCCAATTTTCAAAGGGAAAAGATGTTCAATTAGTAGGATCTGCCGTCTATCGAAGTAACTAAATACAGGAAATGTACTTGCTTTGGTAGGGAATATCTTTTTACGGACCCATGAGCAACCCTCATTCCAAAATCTCCGTGGGTATGCAGTATTTTGGGGAAAAAAAATCTTCAAACAGACATAAACGTTGATTCTCCTCTACCGCCTACATTCTCTATTAATACATCGCGTATTAGCTTGCTTCACTTTCCCACATGTATTTTAAAAGTTTCAGGAAGTTGTACCCATCCAGATACAAGATGCATACATGAATAATCACGAAGAGAAATGTTCGGGTTGAAGTTGGCATTTTGAAAATTATGGCTCTCTACATAACCGATCTATACATCACCAATACAAGGAAAGAACCCTAATCAAAGTAAACCACAAGATAGTTTTTTTAAAAAAACCAAACACTTGGAAAGACCCCTCTTCAGCTGATCAAACAACTTTCTTCCCCTCCGCCAAGCCCACTGCGCATGCGTAAGAGGCACTTTTCTTGTTTTTAATGTCCAGCCCGCGTTCCGCGGAGACGTCTGTACGCCTGTGCGTCGGTCATGTGACCTGTGGCGGGTTAATCTGAATCTGGAGGAGGAGGAAGCGAGCGAGCGGGTCGGTCTCGAGGGCTGAAGGATCTCGGCGGCACCAGGCCTTCGAGGGGCCCGGTGGCGGCTCGATTTAGGTCTCCACGGAAGAATCGAGCTTGGTTCACTTTCCACACGGAAGGCGGCTGTTGGATGCCTTAGGTCGTCGGGAATCGACCGTCTCCCTTTGGGCCTCTCGCGGTGTCGGAAGAAGAGACTTGGGGACCCGAAGGTGTTGTTTGGGGATTTGTAAAGGGGGGGGGCTTAGTTCCGGCCAGGAATAAAACGAGGGCCGCTTATTTAATATTAGTCTCACGTTCACTCCTGTTAAATGTCAACTACGCAGTATGACAAGAAATGCGTAACATCCTACAACAAAGGTGATTAGGGGACTGGAGGTTAAAGCATATAAGGAACGGCTGCTGGAATTAGGTATGTCAAGTTTAACGAAGAGAAGGACGAGGGGGATATGATAGCTGTGTTCCAATATCTCAGGGCCTACCACAAAGAAGAGGGAGTCAAGCTATTCACCAAAGCACCTGAAGGCAGGACAAGAAGCAACGGATGGAAACTAACCAAAGAAAGAAGCAGCCTAGAACTAAGGAGAAACTTTCTGACAGAACAATTAACAACTTGCCTCCAGAAGATGTGAATGCTCCAACACTGGAAGTTTTTAAGAAGAAACTGGACAGCCATTTGTCTGAAATGGTATAGAGTTTCCTGCCTGAGCAGGGGTTGGACTAGATGACCTCCAAGGTCCCTTCCAATCTTATTATTATTATTAGTGTTTGTGTTTGTGGGTTGTCTTCCAGGTAGGATTACTTTTCAATGAAACGTATGAAAATATAGAGGCTATTAATTACCATATGGCTTATAAAATTAAAGGGTAATTTTCAAATGCTGTACACCGTTAATGTAATTTTGTGCCTTTTATTCAAACTTCAGTTTTCTCTCTTGATAGGAATATTGAATAGTTTGTACCATGGCAATGCAAATGCAATGTGATGAGAGCATAGATATCTCAACGGAGGAGGAAAGCTTTGGGCCTCAGCCTATTTCCCGTTTAGAGGTATATAACTAACATACATTAATGTGTAACTCTATTTGGAATCATGTCTACAGTCCCATCTTATATTCTTTATTGATAATTTTCAAATGTTTCATACTGTTTCAATGAAAGTTTCAATGAAACCATACTGGCTTTTTTTAAAAAAAATTTTTTGATGAAATAAAGCTCCTTGCCACCAGTACTGACAGTATAAAATATTTTACTCGACAAAAGTTAATCTATTTCTTTTTGATGCAATGTTTGAAAGAAGTTGAGAAAGGACTTAAGTGTCATCCAAATCTTTATATTTTCCAAATCTTAGTGTTATTGAAATAACTTATTTTTAATAATGTATTTTTATTTTAATAAAGATTTTATACTTTTATAATGACTGTTTTTATATATTGCTTTTACTGATTATTGTAAATTACCCAGAGTTCCTTCTGTGAAATGGGAGGCCATATAAATGTGATAGATAAATAAATCTTAAATGTATTTCTTTTTGCTTGTAAACAAAAAGAAAGATGATAGGTATTGATTCATTATGCAAAATACATTTAAAAATATTAGCTGGTTTTATTTTCAAAATCTTAGAATATATTTTTACTAAAAACTATACTTGCTAAAGAATTTAAAGCTCTGTTTTTCTTTAAATTGATGGAAATAATTGAAATGGACAAAGCTGATTATAAATGTCAGCTGCTATCTTTGCAGAGTGCAGGACCAAATCTCACAGAGTTCTGTGGAGCTCACTCTTACATTAGAATATTACGTTGTTTATGTTTGTTATCTATTTCATTTGGATCATTATATCTGATATGTATAGAACTCTTTGAATTCTACATTAAATTTGTTATATAACAGTATTTGTTTTTCTAGCAATGTGGAATAAATGCAAATGATGTGAAGAAATTGGAAGAAGCTGGTTTTCATACCGTTGAAGCTGTTGCCTATGCACCAAAGAAGGAATTGCTCAATATTAAAGGCATCAGTGAAGCTAAAGCAGATAAAATCCTGGTAATCTTGCTTAGCTTAAACATGTTCAGGATGTATGCAGATAGTCCTCGACTTAAAGCAGTTCATTTAGTGACTGTTCGAAGTTACAACAGCACTGAAAAAAGTAACATATGCCCATTTTTCACACTTATGACCGTCGCAGCATCCCCATGGTCGTGCAATTTACATTTGGATGCTTGACGACTGACTTATATTTGTGACGGTTGCAGTGTTCCGGGGTCATGTGATCACCTTTGCGACCTTCTGACAAGCAAAGTCAAGGGGGAAGCCAAATTCACTTAATAACCAGGTTGCTAATTTAACAACCACAATAATTCACGTAACAAATGTGACAAGAAAAGCTGTAAAATTCTCAAAAATTCACTTAACAAATTTCTCACTTAGCAACATAAATTCTGAGCTCAGTTGTGGTTGCTGGTCGAGGATTACCTGTATTTAGGCAATACTGAGTATTATTTGTATTATGTTATTGACTGATTGATTGGACCTACATGGCCCTATACTTCATATAATGATTCTTGGTGGCTCATAACAATCCATAAAACAGAAATGCCCTTCTCTCCATGATGTCAGATCAAGCAGCCTCCCAGCTCAACCCCATCCTAGCTTAATGTTGGGGGAGAGCCAACTTTTCACAGACCTCTAGAATAGGGGTCCCTAACCCCCAGTCCATGGACCAGTACCGGACTGCGGCATGCCAGCAACTGGGCCACACAAACAAGGAAAGCCTCATCCACAAGATGCAGGCAGCACACAAAACCATGCCCCCTGTGGGCCGCAGAAAAACCTCTCTCCATGTAACCGGTCCCTGATGTCCTAAAGGTTGGGAACCTCTGCTCTAGAAGACTAAAAGGGTAGGGATCCCTCAAATCTCACATGGGAGGCTATTCCAAAGGGCTGGGGTAGCCACCAAGAAAGAGCACCTCCAAGATCCCCATTTGGTGACAACATTTAAGAGAGAACTTGGAGCATGCTCATCCTATCACAGTGATGGCAAACCTTTTAGAGATTGAGTGCCCAAACTGCAACCCAAAACCCACTTATGCATCGTCGAGTGCCGGGTAGGTGTGGCCCATTGGATGGGCGTGGTTGCGGTGGTAACGGCAGACTGGGTGGGACTAAAAAGTTCAATCAATCAATTCCAACTTTGCAAGATCTTTTTTTTCCCCGTGAGAAGTTGATATTGATTGAAACTTTTTTTTTTTTTTTTTGCACACGGCGGTGGAGGCCTAAAGTGAAAAGGTTTTATAAAACCCTGCTGAAGGCCTAAGACTGGGGTGATGGCACGTGTGCCCACAGAGAGGGCTCTAAGTGCCGCCTCTGGCACCCGTGCCATAGGTTTGCCACCACTGTCCTATCATATACTTTTTGAAAGTGATTAATTGTAATTTTTTTAAAGGATTATGGCAAAATATGTGAGAGTTTTAACACAAGGATACAAATGAAATAACTGAGTTGTAAAATAAAATCAGTCTTTTGATTTCACTGTGATTTGCAGGCTGAAGCAGCAAAATTGGTTCCAATGGGATTCACCACAGCTACAGAATTTCATCAAAGGCGCTCAGAGATAATTCAAATTACCACCGGATCCAAGGAACTTGATAAGCTTCTTCAAGGTATAACATTTGATTTACAATTGGTCCTGAACTCATTATTATATGTTATAAATCAAAAGTGGATGGCATAAATATACATAGTGGTTTTGGATTGCTTCTCGCATTAAATATAAAAAAGCATATTTGGAGGTCTCATAAACCTTGAATTTCATATTTATATTATAGTGCTGTGCAAACTGAACACAGTGAAGTTTACTTCTGAAAAAAATAGTAAAAAATTGCTAAAAATTGTGGAGATTGTTTCCCAAGCTACTTAAAGTCTAGTTATATCTTAATTTCTCCTAAAAGAGTTGCTACAAAAATATTCTCATTCAAAAATGGAATAATAATAGCGTCCTAGTAAGGCCATATAGAAAACTTTATCTAGTTGTTGAATAATATTAAATAATTTTCATAAGAAATCAAAATAAAAAAGCTGTTGTGCAGTATGGCTTATTTAATAAATAATGTCCATCTGAATTCTGTTCATTACGCATCTTGTAACTGGAACATGTAAACGTTTTTGAATTTCAGAAGTCAATTTGTTTAATATAGAATATATTTGCAGAAATAAGAAAGATTTTCAGATCTCTAAGTTTGAATTTAAACATATGTATTTAAATGTAGGATGTCTACAGTTATTGTGATATGCCTGAAAGTTGTACTTCTTGTCCAGGTGGAATAGAAACTGGGTCAATAACAGAGATGTTTGGAGAATTTCGCACAGGAAAAACTCAGATATGTCACACACTGGCTGTAACCTGTCAAGTAAGCAACTGTGACTCCTCTTTGTGTAGTACTGTGCAGAAAAATCTTTAGAATTTATTTTATTCCATATGTTTTAATTACATGATTCTCATGACTGGGAAGATAATGCAGTAAGATTAGAATTCTGTAGTCCTTTTGACTGCGAAGGCTAAATTAGATGTTTGGTTGAAGACCCTGATTTGGAAGGTTTGGTTTCACTGAGGTGGAGAATGCTGCAGTTCTTTAAATATGCCAATTAGGCAGGACATCTTTAGATTAAGCACAAAGACATTCTAGAACAGGGGTGTCAAACTCGCAATATCATGTGATGTGTCGCGACGTATCGTGACTTTTTGCCATTGCCGGTAATGGGGTGGGCGCGGTTTCACTATGATGCATCCGGCCTGTGGGCCGGCAGTTTGACACTCCTGTTCTAGAAGCTGAAAGCTAAAAGATACTTGATAACAGATCCAGGCTTGGGAACTCGTAGGCTTGATAGATGCTCTTAAATGTTTTTTTTTATTTACAGTAAAATGGAAAATGGTTCTTAATTATTTCTACAACTATAATTTCTATTGGTAGGCCCCCTTTCCACAACAGTGGATTCATTTGCTATATCATCATTCAGCTGATGGCTCTTAGAATGAATGTAGTTTTCCTCAATTATTTGTAATGTTTTATCTGATGAAATTTGCCCCATAAAGTTCATCAAGTAAATAAATACTTGTTCTGGTATATAAGCTATACATTATTGGATGGTTTACAGATATTTTAATCGTTTGTTGCCATTTAAAGTTTATCTTAAATTAGCCTCTTCAGTTACCCCTTTCTTCATTTTCCTTTTAATAAACCTATTAATAAATCCTTTTAAGAATTACAAATAAAATAATACACTTTGGTTTGTTTGGTTATCTGTTTGCATTTCTAGAGGATAGTAAAACAACTCCCCAACATCCAAATATAATGGATTATATCCAGTGTGTGTTCACTCACGGGGCAGATTACTTCCTTATCATATACACACTTCAGATTGGCCCTAGAAGATTGGGGGATCCTCAGCATCAAATTTAGAGAAGGGATGAGTAACTGGATTGGGAGAGGATCACCTTGCATAACAATGGAAAAATGATGTGTGGAATATTCATATCATAGAAAGAAATTTTGGTTAATTCACACGTTAACTGAATTGGTCTTTTTTTCCCAAGCTCCCTATTGATCGAGGTGGTGGTGAAGGAAAGGCCATGTACATAGACACAGAAGGCACTTTTCGTCCGGAGCGTTTGCTAGCGGTGGCTGAGAGGTCTGTACTTCTATCTGGAAAGTATTGGTATTGCATCCTGAATACAGGAATTATGGAGCCATCTGTTGGCAGTATTTAAGTAACATATTTGTTTCTACACTGGTAAAATTGATCTATTTTTTCTTTATAAATATAAATGTTTTTGAAAATGTCGTGTTGTTTGCTTAGAAAATTAGTAATGTTTTATCTGGCCTAAAGGGATTGCTAAATTTTTATTCAAATCTGAGATTGTCTTTCTTCTGCTTTATTTTCCTAGATATGGTCTATCTGGTAGTGATGTACTTGATAATGTGGCTTATGCACGAGGATTTAATACAGACCATCAAACCCAGCTGCTTTATCAAGCCTCTGCTATGATGACCGAATCAAGGTAAAAAAAAAAAAAGTCAAGGAAACAGACTTTTCTTCTTTAACAAATTAAAATGTTTATATTAAAAGATATCCAATTTAGGATACGCATCATTTTATACAAATTGGAAAGATAATGACATAAAAACCTTTGGTCCTTTCACTTATAAAAGTTCTGATGATAAAATTGCCTTTCAAAATAAGCTGTAGTTTGCCTGCTTCTAGGAATCTTAGCTAAAAGCAAAACAATATGTGTTACAATAGTTCAATAGAAGCTTTGTTAACAAGTTGCATTCCTTTGATAAACAAATTGCCTAAACTCTTCATCACCATATGTTGAACTGCATGGAAGTGCCTTCTTTTATTATTGTTCCCCCTATGTCATATTTCAAGGAAATTATGGTCCTTTATTTATAGCATTTTCTGATATTAATTCTAACGTATCTGACGATATTTTTAACCAGTTATCACTGTGTTTTACCAGTATCATCCTGATAGAGCCAGTTTGGTGTTGTGATTAAAGGCAGCAGCTTAGAAACCGCGAGATAATTAATGCTAATCTTACTTAGGCATAAGCCATCTAGGTGACCTTGGATTGGTCACTTTCTCTTAACCTTAGCAAGAATGAGGCAATGGTAAACCACCTCTGAAATCTTGCCAGAAAAACTGGAGGGACTAGTCTAGGTGGTACCGAGAACTCCAAAAACTGTCTCAAAGACTCCCGCACATTATCTTGGCAAGACATGATGGAGAGCCGTACAGAGGCTGCTTGTTGTTATTGGGGCAAGCCTGCTTTACAGAACAGCTTAGTTAATGTGAAACTGAATGGATACCAAGAAGGAAATAAAAATGGTTCTCAGTGCTCAAATTGTCAGCCGGTTTGGTTTCCATTCTGGTAAGGCTGTAAATATTGCTAACATGGCTCTATCTTCCTCAGGAGGAGCAGTAAGATGTATTCCTTCTTTGGCATTTGAGGTATTCAGTCTAAAGATTGGCCAGACAAGCCACAAAAGAAAGGACGTTTGGAGAGCAAGAATTAAAATCAGTACATGAAAGTGTGTTCTCCTGCTCTTTTCTTTTAGATATGCTTTGCTGATAGTGGACAGTGCCACAGCTCTTTACCGGACAGACTACTCTGGCCGAGGGGAATTATCAGCCAGGCAGATGCATTTAGCCAGATTCCTGCGCATGTTGCTTCGACTTGCAGATGAGGTAATCATTAGTTCCACTGGCAACGTTTTGCATAAAGACCCTTGTAGCAATGTGTAATCCCAAGCCACCTGGGGATTTTTTTTTCTTTCATTCATTCATTCATTCATTATTGAAAGGGAGATTTACACTAGTAGTCCTGACAACCTAATTGCTAGTTCGTCTGGTTTTGTGCCTGCATGCTTATCCACAGTGCACCATGGGTGGGTGAATTAACTTGCACCATCTAGCAGCATTCAGATTGATGACATCATCTGAGGCCTCTTCCGCCGATCTCGCCTCATGTCCAGGCAGGCCCAGTGGCCGCTTCTGTTCTTCTCACACAGCTAGCTTTTCCCACTGAAGTGGTACCTATTTATTTAGTCACAATAATGCTTTCAAACTGCTAGTTGGCAGGGCAGGAACTACAGACAAGTGACGGGAGCTCAGTTCATCCCGTGGTACTACCAGGGCTTGAACTGCCAAAGTGTCATCTAATTTTTGATTGGCAGATCCAGTGTATTTAAGCCACTTCCACCATGCCTCTTTTTTTCCAGTTTATAACGAAGAAGCTGAAATTTATTGTATGTTTCTTTCATAATAGTTTGGTGTAGCAGTTGTGATCACAAACCAGGTGGTAGCACAAGTAGATGGAGCTGCAATGTTTGCTGCAGATCCTAAGAAACCTATTGGAGGGAATATTATTGCACATGCTTCAACAACCAGGTAGGATGGCAGATGCTAGTTTTAATTAATACAGTTTTCATGTTCTCATTTGATTGGAAATTTTGTGAACATTAGGATGAAGCTTCAATGTGATGTCAGTTTTTTGCGGAAAATGAAGCCATATTATTTCAATAGAAACTGGTGATTCGTAGTCTATTCAACTCATCTCTGAATGCTTTTTACAAAGAAAAACAATAAAAATACTTTAAATAGTTTAAAAAGCAGAATATAAAATATACTTGTCAGCCTCTTTTAAAAGGCTGCTTATTTTATAAGGCCATATTGGTTAAAAAAAAAACTCCAGGTGTGCATTACATTTGTCTTATAAAAGAAATTCAAAGAGTTTAATCAGGTGGTTGTGTTTGTGATATCAGTTGGAGAGAGCTGGTAACTACAATAACAGGTAAAAATTACAGAGAGCTACATTTTGTTTTGCAAAAGAGATTGTGATTTATAAAAATAAATTACAACAAACAGCAGATGTACAAACAGAAGTAGTACAAAACCTATAATCTTTGTGCTTCCTGTAATTCATTTCCACCACAAGGTGGCCTCAGGTCCACTCTGTCTATAGCAGGGGTTCTCAACCTTGGCAACTTTAAGACTTGTGGACTTCAACTCCCAGAATTCCTCAGCCAGCTTTGCTGGCTGAGGAATTCTGGGAGTTGAAGTCCACAAGTCTTAAAGTTGCCAAGGTTGAGAACCCCTGGTCTATAGACTTCATAGATTTCAGAGGATGTTGTAGAGATGATAGCCTCAAGAATTACAAGTATGAACAGTGGTCATAAAGTTCCCATAGGACAAAAAGGGTTACAATTTGCTTACATGGTGGAGTTGCAAAAGATCTAATTAAAAGTAATCCTGATTATGAATACTGTATAATAATTATAAGCAATTGTTACGTGATGTCTTCAAAATGTTCATTAAATATTTGGAAATGAATGGGAAGTAATTATCTGCAAGCTTTGGAGAATACAGTAATTAACTATATAGACAAGTATTTTTAATATGAGAAGTTTTTTTAAGTGCCCTGCTTACTGTCTTCAAATAGTTGAGAAATTTGACAATAAAATGTTAAATTATAAATAAAACAAGAGAAGGAAAATTAATCTATTCAGATTTTTTAACAGATTGTGTATTGGGTACTGGAATTGAATTCACATTATGAAGACATTGAAAACATTTGCCCCCTTTTTCAGTGTACAAAAGAGCTGAACCAGAGCTCTTTTGTCATAGAGCAAGATGAAATTAACCAAACACACGCATACACATATTTCCTGTTGACTGAAAGAAATCCTTTCATGAACTCCAAATAAATTTTCCTTTCTAGGCTGGATGGAGTCCTGAATAGCAACTTTCCTTTTAGGGGCTGAGATTCACTGTAAACTTTTTTGGCAGATTCCCACATGATTGATTACTGTTGAGAGAAGCCGATATCCATAGTCCCTACAGTCAGCATGATTTAAAAGAAGTTACAATTTAAGATTATATCAAATGTTGTTTTTCTTCTATGAAAACATTTTATCCAACCTTATCCAACCCTCAACATAAGTCATAGGAAAGTTTGCAAGTCTCCATCGTTTTCCCATTTGAAGAAACCTACCCTAAGTAACAGATTCCATGAATGGTAAAAGAAACGAAGCCAAAGCTTATTGATCAAGAACAGGCGGAATAATAACTGTGATTCTTTGGACCTGATTATATTCTATAATGGACTTCCAATGTGTACCTTCTAGAACAGGGGTTCTCAACCTTGGCAACTTTAAGACTTGTGGACTTCAACTGGCTGAGGAATTCTGGGAGTTGAAGTCCACAAGTCTTAAAGTTGCCAAGGTTGAGAACCCCTGTTCTAGAAGTATAAAGCTAAATTTCAATGTTCAGCTACTAACATGATGAAGAAAATTACCCTACAAATTTGTCATAATGATATATTGTAAAATAGTAGTTGAAAGCAAAAAAAGTTGTATATTTAATATGAATATGCATATTTGTAAGTTGCAATATAAGTTCTTATGTGGACATTATTATGATTTAATAGAAGGCTACTTATTCAGTCACTTCTTTAGCCCTTCCAGATATTCAAACACGCATGAGTATTTTGGATAATACTGTGCTCTGCTGTTGATGTTCTCGGCACATCAGTGTGCTGTGGGCAATTCAGGTCAAATGCACGACTTCCTGTAGGGAACCAACTTTATTTGACTGATGTCAGTGGGACAATACTTAACTGGAGCACTTGTGAGGAGTAAGAGAAAGGAGCAAAAAATACAAGAGACTAGTGTTCGGCATTGGATTTGGTTATGTAACTCTGTATTAACAAAGATGAAATAGGATTTTTTTCTGTTTGTCACAATAGCCTTTTCCTTTAACTCACCTACTTATTCTACCTGACCGTTTTATTTGAGTTTCCAATAATACATAATGGATGAGGAAAACCTTAAAACACCAATAATTAATTGAAAATTGCCCAGAATATTCTCTGGTTGATAGAATGGAATATAAGTTGAATAAATGTCTAATGTTTTATTTAATCGTTACTTTTTATTTTAATAACTGTATTAATTTGTCTGCTTAGGCTTTATTTGAGAAAAGGTCGTGGTGAAACTAGGATATGCAAGATATACGATTCGCCTTGCCTCCCTGAAGCAGAAGCCATGTTTGCTATTAATGCTGATGGAATAGGAGATGCTAAAGACTGAAGAACTTGTCTCTTTGATTTATGGTGCAAGACTGGGCCAAAGAGGCATTTTTTTCCATATTATCCTGTTCTTCATGAAACTTCTGATATAGTACCAGAAGAAACAATCATAAATCGTTATTGTGGAAAACTCCTGGACTTTCTAAAACATATCTGATAACTTACTAAGATCTTGTTGTTTAGTGCAATAGAATAGTGACAACTCTGAGAAACAACATTTGCAGAATTTATGTAGTTTATGGATATATATCAAGTGTGAACATTCAACACTTTATGATTTTTTATGACTGAAACCAAAATAAAAATGGAAGAAATTTGTTCAGTAAAAGAACTATCTAATAAAATTAAAGCAGGATTTGTTGTATTTTGGAAATTTTGTTTTTCAAGGACAAACTAGAAGTTGTATTTTTATACATATACATATATATATGTATGTGTGTGTGTGTATGTATATATATATATATATATATATATATATATATATATATATATATATATATATATATATATATATAGGTCTTTGGTTGTTCGGGTTTTCTAGATTTTACGCGGGAGAAAACCCGAACAACCAAAGACCTATATACAAATACCCGCGAAAACCTCAGAAAACATATATATATATATATATATACTTGCACAGCTGTAAATTGAAATGTTGCATCAGCCAAGAAGAGCTAGCTATTATGCTGTTATAAGCAAAGACTGAACATTTTAAAGATATGTTCCATGTCTCCCATTTGTAAATATTTTCATAATTATAACTGATTTAATTAAAGTTAATCATACTATGATTGAAATTTTGACAACTGCTACATTTGTGTTCTCATTCTTATTTATATTTTGAGACAAACAAATCAATGAATGGGTAATGTAGGAAAAAAAATCAAGATTTTTTTATCTACAGTATTATGCAAATAATGTAATTTCCATTTCAATTTTTTATTTAACAGTGATTTCCACAAATGTAATGGCTCCTTACAGGTGATAATAAGGTACAGAGAAAAACTAGAAAACACCTGGAAAAACTACAGTAGCTCATTTATTCAATTTAGCTACCACCTGAAACAAACTGGGCCATTTTTATTTACCGTGGTACCTCGATAATCGTCGTTTATTAATTCCTGGAGATGTGATGAGTACTACAAATGCCAAACAAACCATGTGACTAACACATGACTTTGTTTTGGCTGGAAAGGATAGCGAGGCAGCCAACACCGACAACCTCTAGCTTGTGCATCAAGTACTGAATAAACAATGAGTACTGGGACAAAATTTTCACAAAATGCAAGGAGTACTAAATTCAACAACTTTCAGAGCTATCAAGTAGTGAGTACAGTATTATATCTAAAACTATCTCTACTCCTCTACAAATATATAATAAAGATGCACAAGGACAACAGAAGATCTTTTTTTTTTAAATACAGAAATCTCTTGTTGACTTGAGCATCTACCGAGCAAAGATTAAACTTTGCTCAGAGAGCCGGTTTTGTCTAGTGGCTAAGGCAACAGATTAGAAAGGCAACACTATGACTTCCAGTCCCATTTTAGCCATGAAAACCAACTGGGTAACCTTGGGCAGTCACTAGTAATAGTAATAGTAGTAAAGTTGGAAGGGACCTTGGAGGTCACCTAGTCCAACCCCCCTGCTCAGGCAGGAAACCCTACACCATTTCAGACAAATGGCTGTCCAATCTCTTCTTAAAAACTTACAGTGTTGGAGCATTTACTGCTTCTGGAGGAAGGCTGTTCCACTGATTAATTGTTTTCACTGTCACTCCTAGTTGCTTCTCTCCTTGATTAGTTTCCACCCGTTGCTTCTTGTCCTGCCTTCAGGTGCTTTGGAAAATAGCTTGAATTCCCTCTTCTTTATGGCAGCCCCTGAGATATTGGAATACTGCTATCATGTCCCCCCTTGTCCTTCTCTTCGTTAAACTAGACATACCCAATTCTAGCAACCGTTCCTTATATGTTTTAGCCTCCAGTCCCCTAATCAACTTTGTTGCTCTTCTTCTCTTAGCCCAACCCATCTCATACGGTTGTGGGGGGGAAATAGGACGAGGGTGATGTGGGATATGTCTGCCATCTTCAGTTATTTGTAAAAATAATAAAGGCAGGATATAAACAAGTATTGAAAATGCTTGTTTGAATATGAACTCGGTACTTAGAATATATCCTAAACTGGCATTTTAGATGTAGTTATCTGAATGCTGAATATCGCGTGTCAAAATGTAGTGAATATGCTCTAGACTGTACTCTAAAATAAATGATAACTAATGCTTAAGGACTACAGAAGTTCTGAGGAAGTCTGACTAATAAACCCTCCATGAACTGAGCATGAGTTTCTGCTTTTTTTTGTTGTTGTTCTTCAAACAATACAGTAGATTGAGAGATGGAGGGGAAACTGCATTCTGCTGCCTAAACTGACCCAAACAGTTTCAGTACACTGGTTTTGTTACTAGTCACGAACATCCCACTGCTGCTTTGTGGAGGTCAAACACATCTGTACATATTCAAGAGAACTGGCAACATAGTGGGCTGTACAATTAGCATGTTGTACAGAAATTTAGCTGCTCCCTAATATATGTGAGATGTGAGGAAAACTGCTGTGCCAGAGGAACTGAGCCAGGCAGTTGAAGGAACAAATGGGTAGCCTATGTTATTGAGAAATCTCTTTCTTGGAAAGAAAATACACATCTTGTAACAAATTTGTGGGAAGAGAATTGGCTGAAATCATCACTGTGTGTGGCCACAGAAGTGATTTTCAGAAGCATATGCTAAGCTTTTCCATATGTGAGCTTAATTTGTGTAAAAATAGAGATTTGTACTTCATGTCAACGATTCGGGTTTTACCAACGAGTTTAATATTTGCTTACATACAACTAATGTAATGGATACCCAGACATGAAGCTCATATGTAACAGGTGTGGCATTTTCTATTGGACAATCTGAAAAATGCAACCTGCTGCTTTATGTTATTACCTTCCCTTAATATTCTCTGCACAAAGTTCTGTTGCGTAATATTTTAAGAATTTTTAGAGACGTGGATGATAAATTAATAGATCGGTTTTAGATAGATGAAAGAGAGAGGGAGGCTCTACATTTGAGTACCAGGTAACAATACACAAACAAATAGAGAAGCATTACAGAGCTTGGAGACAATCCCCAGCTTCTATTTGAAATAACAAAAGCTCCGCAATAGTTTTATGCTGCTTCTGTATAATCCCTATTCATATTAATAGAATTCTATGGATTGTGCCACTCATTCTCAAGGCCATCAGTGTAGTTTATCGTTAGTTTTGTAGCCCTTCCATGCCAAAGTTGTTAAAACATTTTAATGAGTTTAGTGATCTGGCCCTATTTTCATGAGCTGGTCTGAAGTTTGAAACTGCAAAGGCAGTTTTATAGGCATAGAGCGGTTCCCGTTTCTGTTTCCCTACAGAAATACTGTATTGACCAAACACACTATTATAACTTAATGTGGGTATTTCCTTATACAAAAGAAATTTTCAAGTCCAAGTCAATTCCTGATGACTTCACAAGCAGGTTCATGAAAAAGCATAACAAACTTCCACACAAGTTTAGAAGGGCTGTGAACATCATTATTACTTTTTTCTTTCTTTCTTGGCAAACTGTGTTACAGAGCAGTTGTAAAATAGTCTTAAACTGAGAGGTGCAGGGTTGTGTAATGATAATCTCAGTCACAGCTGAGAAAATACTGCACTAACTCCTGCCAATGCTGGCACCAGTCACAATTTCTATATATTTATATACTGGATCTGCGTGTGTGCATATGTGTGTGGATCAAATAACAGAAGGAATGCGTAAACATAAACATGCATATATCCTTAAATTGCTTTCAGACTGTAGGATTTAATGCAGCTCAGCTTCTTGGTTTTGAGAGCTGGTGCTTCCGTATGACATGGGCAGCTGACACCAAGAAAGGGCACCTGTAAGCCACCAGCAGTGGCACAGCCAAGCTCCAGGCACCGGCCTTTCTCAGAAGAAGGCTCTTCCTTCCCTTCCCTTCCAAATGGCCAGCAAAGAGTTAAAGGCCGCCTGTCCCAAGGTGAAAGCAGTTGGAAGGGAGAAGGCAGACAGTCACGCAAGGGGGCCCGGTTCTCACGGCATTGCTGTAGCAACCCTGCTATCCATCTTGTCACAAGCCAGGCCCTCATGCCAGCAATAATCTGCACCGACAGTGGATTAATCTTCCCTCACAAACACATACACACTGCAACTCCCAAGGGTGAAAAAGGAAAGCACCCGGAGTGGGGCGTGGGGCAGGGGGAGGGAGAGAAACAGCTCTTTCCTCCTTTGGCTCAGAATGCTTCTGAAGTAGCAGTTAGCAATGATGCTTGGATTTTTTTTATGCTGTTTTTTTTTTAATTATTTGCTTTCTTCTTCTCTTGGCAAGTCCTTATTTTCTCTGGCAAGTTATCCAACTCTCTATGCCGAGCCACAAATACATCGAGGGAATGTCATTAGAGGCATGGAAGGCCCTTTTGGACCAAGCTGGCATACCTTTTTGCTGGAAGCTACCAGCAGGTGTTCAACAATCCAGTGAAAAGCTTGTTCCCTATAGCTCTTTGGAATAAGAGGATGTTCCCTTTGAAGCAAAGTACCTAAATTCTTTGAGTATGGATGTTTGATCCTTCTCGACATCCTGTACTACAAATTCCGGCACTGCTTAAAAGCATAATCAATGAGAAGGGACTAGAGTTTCATCTGGAAATGGTGGGAAACAGCAACTGATTTCTGCAATTGCATGTTCCCTGATGTCAAGGAATATTCCAGGGACACACAGTGTGCAACCCCTATTTTACAGAGACAAAGCTTGCTGTTTGCCAAGATAGGACTGGAAAAGTGTATCCAGAATAATTTTCAAAAGACTTGATAACATTCTCTTCCTCTAGAATTTGCCAGAGGACGGTCTTTTGATCAGATCAGATGGCCATTTTATTTTTTTTTCTATATGTTTGGGAGTTATTTATTGCTGAAGTTAAGTGAATACACTCCTACCCCATCTCTAAGAAAGGCAACTATTGCAATAGCTATGGGTAAGTATAGAATTAATGGTCAAATTTGGATTTGAATTTCTATGTCTTAACAATATTTGAGAAATGTTAACCCTTCTTTTCCTTTGAATATATTCCGCAATACTAGACTGCAAAAATATAGAGGATCTCAAGATGGCACCAAGGAGATAGAGAAAAAAATATGTATCTCTCTGCTGCCATCTAGTGATGGTCCAGACTTTTGCAGTTCAGATACATTAGCCCTAGTTGTACATCTCTTGGTAGTCATCAGTTGTGCCTAATTTAGATTCTGGTTTCATTCATTTACATCAGAAAGCTCTCTTGTTTTATATCTTTTAATATCCAAAATGTAAAGAGAAAGACCAATATGATTTTTAAAAAGACAAAAGCATGAAAAGCTCTCTTTTTAAATCTTGACCACATATTAGCTGGCCTTTTTTTTTAAGGCTTTCCATAGTTTCTTGCTATTCCTGGATGACTGTTGTCCTTTGTCATTCAGTAGTAAGTAAACACAGAATCCTACAAGAATGGAAACAACCATATGCAATGGCATCCTAGCTTTTTTAGTCATTTTTAGCTCCCCTGCCCTTTTCATTACAAAAAAAGGGAGGAAATCTCACAATAGGGACTGATATAATATCCATCTCTGTGCTGGCAAATGGAAAAATGGTTGCATCTAAAACTAATTCTTTAGATAATTCTTATCTTAAATACAGAAGTTCTTTGCTAAGGCAAAGTAATTTGTGATTATCCTTGGAAACTGGCATTAGTTTGGTAAGATCCTGGCTCAGAAATTACCAGATCACTGGGTCTGCATGA
This sequence comes from Crotalus tigris, assembly GCF_016545835.1. Taxonomy (NCBI): domain Eukaryota; kingdom Metazoa; phylum Chordata; class Lepidosauria; order Squamata; family Viperidae; genus Crotalus; species Crotalus tigris. The sequence goes on from NW_024100458.1 coordinate 560,842, forward strand.
CACACTGAATCCTTACACCATCTGTTTCAAGGTATCACGCAAATGTAGCTAATGTGTACATGTACTAATCCATTTTATAGCTCAAGTCACTTGAAAGGCATGATTTATAATAAAGAATTGAACTCCTTATCATTTCTTCCCAAACAATTCCTTGTTTCAAGGATTGTTGGGTTGGGTTTGAGTTTAATGTTTGTTTGGGTTTTTTTTTAAATAACAAATATCCTAACTTTGTATGCAGATATGTGAATGAAATAAATAAATTACAATTCTAACAATTTAAGTCTAAACACAGTTAGTGATACATACAAGTATTAAATCAACTGGTCCATTAGCTTTGTACAAACACAAATCAAGAACCATAAACATGCACAAAACAATGTATAACACAGTACCATCTACAGGTAATTGATACTAAGCATACATTTGATTATCACAATAGATGGCAGCACCTAGCCAAAAGTATGTGATCTCAAAAAAGCCAAGCCAGTTTGGATCTGGTTAGTATCTGGACAGGAGGACACTGAAAAATCCCAGGGTAATAGTTAGCCTGGGAAATCAGAGAAATACAACATTTTAACATGCAATGGCAATCTACTTATATGTTGTTCCCATGAAAACTAAATGGACATCCCCATGCACTCAACAAAAGTAACTATAGATTTACTGTATCTCTAACTTTATACATCTCTAGATTTATACATCTTCAGTCTTTCAATGAAAATAGCTGCTAGAGATGTTTGACATTGCCACATCTTTTAAAAAGCTCTTCTTTGCTTTCTAGAGACAATAACCCTATCCCAGAGGTGTCAAACTGCTGGCCCAGAGGCCGGATGCGTCACGTGGAAGCCGCGCCCACTCCATTGCCAGCAATGGCAAAACTGGCCTGATACATTGCGCAATGTCATGTGACATCACGAGTTTGACATGCCTACCCTATCCCATCTTTACTGCAGATACAGTAGTGGCCAAAATTGTGGAAACCTTTTGGGAAAAGTGTACAGTAGAAATGCCACCTTTGGTTAAGTTTCCACCCATTTTTCTTCTAATTTCTTTATAACTTTAGCCTTATTCACTTAATAATACTATTTTACATCGCTTTCTGGGCAACCAGTCAACTCTTTGCATATTACTTTAATTTTATTACGTTTTACAAGCTCACTAAATGAAAGAACACAAAAAAACCCAACCAACTTGATAGTGATCACATAAGACACTGACAAATGTCCTCCTCTCAGCTTCAATACATGACATCAATAACTGAATCCTACTGTGATCTGATTGGCTCACTGCCAAAACAAGGTGACACCTGATTGGCTCTCTAAACACTCATGCTCATTGGCTACAATCAGATGAAGGAAAGCTACCTGATATCAATCTAAGCAAGTTGTGCTTCCTTTTTTTGGTTATTTGGCTATAACTTTTCATAGAATACAGTACAGATAATTGAACAAACTTTGTTGCATTTACATTCTTGATTTAATTATCTTTCCATTGATGTATAATTTTATGGTACTACTCCAAAAAAAGTGGTGTTATTAGCCATCAAACCTCAAAAATAAACTTTTCCCAAAAGGTTTCCACAATTTTGGCCACTACTGTAAATGGATCGCTGCGAGATTTAAAAACAGCCATTATAGGAATCTATGTGGTTGCTAGGAACTGAAAACAACATGATAGCAAATAATCAACCACAGGAACCAGGATGTTGATATTATCAACTGAATAAGTATGTATCTTTTTCTATTCCCTTTTTTAGTGGGAGGCCAAGCAGCAATATGAAGGATGAAGGGATATGCATCCCATAGGAGGCAAATTTGAAATAATGGAATCCAATTATTTATGAGAGTAGCCTGGAATGTTTAGAAATGCCTGTTTTGACTGTTTTGTTAAAGCTGCAAGTGCAAAAATGATGGTGAGAGCACATTAAGATGATATGGGTGGCAGTCCAGGGGTTCAGGAAATTGCTGGAAGGCAGAGACATTTGCAATGTTGTAAAGCTAAAATGTGCAGAATGCAGGAAAAAGAATCCCCAGAGATGGTAGGTAAATAGAGGCATAGATTTTGGGAAGAGATAGGAAGCCCTTCCTAGACTTACTGGCTCCAGATTAACATTAAACTAGCCCTTAAAGGCTATGTCATGGGAGGGCGGGGGGGGGGAGGCAAACTGAGGGAAAAGAAACTACTGTTATGGTGGAAGTGGAAAGTTGGCTCTGAAGTACATATCAGGCCACAACTTTAGGTATGGAAGGCAGAAGAAGGAGATAAGAAAGGAGAAGTCTCTGGATCCACCAGGCTGTGATGTTCCTCCCCCCCCCCACCCTCTTTGCTGGCAGAAAAAAGCTACATCTGAGCAAGAAATAAAGCAGAAAGGGCAAAAAGTAAAAGAATTCTGGGCCGTCGTTTTAGCAGTTCAGGCAATTTGGAACCAGAGAAGCTGGAATTTTCTCCCATGAGGAAATTACCCAGTAGATTCAACTGGGGTGAATTGTGACTTAAAGGGCCAAGAAGAGAAATTGAGAGAAGCTGACTGATTTCAGCTGGGGACAGAGTTAACCCAGAGAAGCTGTAGCTGAGTTGGGAAATGGATAATTGGAACGGGGTTGCCATGATAAGCAAGGATATTAATTTGGATGTTAAGAATAGATTTATGGGGAAGAAATAAAGGGATGCTTAGCAAACAAGAAATCAGGAAATCAGAAGTGGACACACACATACATACACACAAGAGGATAGAAATAATATGAAAAGGGGAAGTGGTATAAATACTGTGGGTGCAAAGAACCTGGTAGAGTGTCCTCACTAGACTGAGATAAACTTGACTCAGACACAAAGGATAGAAGTAGTTGCTCAAAGGAAATAGGACAGTGGTGGCGAACCTATGGCACAGATGCCAGAGGTAGCACTCAGAGCCCTCTCTGTGGGCATGCGTGCCATGCCCCGGAGATGGCAACTGTCCCTCTTCAACCAGCCGTCCACTAACTCGCTGAGGTCCCACGTGGCCGGATGCATCCCGGCACGGCTGGTTTCCCTCCCCCCCCCGTCCCATCCCTCCTGGCCTTGTATGCTCTTCCCTGGCACGACCCATTGCATCGCCTCTTCAGCTGTCGGCCGTCCGTCAGAGGCGGCTTCTCTGAACTGCTGGCAGTGGGCTGCGGAACCCCAGAGTGCGCTGGTTGAGGGGCCAGCAGGCTGTGGCTGCTGACGGACACTGTTGGCCCCCATGCACTCGCTGGCCTCTCTGTGGGGGGGGTGATGGTGTTAGGCAGCAGCCACCCTGGCCCTGCCTCGCCTTGCCCTGCGACAATGGCACCCCCATGCTGCCTCACTTTGCCTCACCTCACCCCGCAGGACGAGCCTCCTGCCCACCGCCCCACCTGCCAGAGACCCCCTAGATCTCCCCCAACCCTGCCCGGCCCCCACAGGCATCCCTCCCCACGAGCAACATCGAGGTGACCATGTCCACCTTGGCCACACCCACCTAATCTGCCATGACCACCACAGCCACGCCCACCAGTGGGCCACACCCACCTGGCACCCGGTGATAAATAAGTGGGTTTTGGGTTGCAATTTGGGCACTCAGTCTCTAAAAGGTTCGCCATCACTGAAATAGGAAAAGGGAAAAGAACTGGCGTTAAGAGGTAGCCTAAGATAAACAGAGTAAGAGTAAAACTTTCAAGTAAGAGAGAAAAATCATCTGTAAGATGCTTAAGGAGATAATGGGATATGGCCACATTATTTGTAAGAGGTAAAAGGAAAAATCTGCTTGAAGTCCCTGTTCTTGTGCCTTGCTTGGCATGCTTCCTTCAGCCACAAGAGGAAGAAGCAGATTGTAGGGGTGAGAGAAATTGGGATTGGTTGACACACTTGGCCAATGGGGATAGCAGGCCGACAAGTTTCGCCATGAAGCGTGCCAGCTGGAGAAATGCTGTGTTACAAGGAAGACGAGAAAACTGTAAGAAGGAAGCAGCCAAGATGGCAGGAAAAGAATGTATGAGATTCTTGTAAAGGCAATTGTGTCTGTGACCTTTTTATCAAAAGGCAAGATTTGAGAGAACTTCTACTGTGTTTTTGTATTGCGCTGTCCTCAGAGAAGCCTTCTGTCTTTCGAGGGGAACAGGCTTTATATGATCTCTAAGCAAATCTCCCAAAAGACTAGAATTCAGCTGTAGTCTTAGAGACTGCCATCACTGGGCAAGACTCGGAAGAGAAGGATCCATTGTTGAGTGCTGTTTAATGTTGACTGCATCTGTGTATCAGCATACCATTGCTTGTACCTCTGCAGTTATGGACTGGGAATCAAGTAATCTATGCCAGCCAGGCAGAAGACAAAAAGGAGAACATGATGTCCTTTTGTCGGACATCTGATAATCCCAGTAAAAAAAAGAATGATTTGCAAAACAAACTTTTTTTGTAACTAAAGTAAAGGGTCATCTAAGATTTCCAGAAATCAACTGGGATGGAACTTTGAAGAGGGGGAGCTGTTAAGATATTTCTGAGTTGAATTAATAACTAGCCCTGACTTTGAGTTTTAGGTAACTTCATCTGTTCATTATTCCTTGCCTCTGCATTACTTTGAGGGTGGAATGAAAAGATATGCTTCCAGTTCCATAAGTTTAGCATATTTTAATTATACTCAATTATACTTAAAGGGATATTTTCATAAGTAAGCAAAAAATAAACCTTGAAATGAGCTGTTTTGTTATCTCTATTTACTTCTCTACATAATTACCACCATTCGCTACTCTGCTCTGCCAAGAATGGGCAAGCTTCTTAAAGCTAGTATGAAAGAACTCCACGCTTCAACCAGTTCCTGGCGTTTTTTTCCACCTCTTCACCTGAGATGCACAAAAGGGTATTCCTTCTATTTTGGGAAAGGTTGGAAATCCTAGGTGGATTTGGATTGGTGCCAAGTCTGGATTGTATGGTGGATGGGAAAGATCCAACTTCACAGACGCCTCTTGATGACTTCATAAGGTATGAATCTTAGTACTGTCCCTTGTGTGTCTGAATTTTATGTTGTTGCAAAGTCTTGAGTGTTGCATGCATTGCGCTGAGCTAATAGTTCAAGGATATCAATATGAACAACACTACCTGTATCCCAAAACACCTATGTGGATTTTTCTGCCTAATTCTGGATTTTGACCTCTCCCCCCCCCAACCTTTTACACACATGCAATTGAAGCTTTGTAATGCTTCCATAGACCAGGGGTCTTCAAACTTGGCAACTTTAAGACTTGTGGATTTCAACTCCCAGAATTCTGGGAGTTGAAGTCCACAAGTCTTAAAGTTACCAAGTTTGAAGACCAGTGCCATAGACTGACATTTGGTTTGTGTTCATAATGATAAGCCCATGCTTTGTTGGCTGCCACAATGCAAAGAAGAAATTCCTTACTTTAATTCTGGTAGCATGACAATAATTGCTGGCAAATATCAACTTTAGAAACTTTCATTTCTACCATCAGGAAGCAAAGAACATTTGCACAAACTTTCCAATATTGAACAAGATCAATAAAGCAACACGTGTGTTTCTGTGAAATGCCAGGTCTGGCAGCAAGTTACCTTTGAACATCCACTAACTGTTCTTCATTCATTTATCAATCTTTCTTATGTGAAAGTCATTGGTTGCTGTTACAGGTCAGCCACTTTATTCTTGAATACACAATTAACTCTCCCCGGTTCACCATCTTTTACACTTTTTTGACCAGCAACACACAATACTCATGTCAACACATTTATTAGCCATGAACAACCTCACTTTCAATTGGAATGAATTGAAAGCAGTCAAGAATTCAGTCCTAGTATATGCACTGATACGTACTCACTGAAAACTTCCATTGCACAAACAACAGCAATGCAGCTTTTTCTCATAGTAATTTCTTGACAACTGAAATTAAAAAAACAAGATGCTTAAAATTTTAAATCATCAGTTTTGCCATGTGCTGGAAACTTAGAGGCGTTACTTTTCATTCAACCATTGCATTTTCTCAGTGTTTCTACAGAGACCAGTGCTTTAAGGGTTCCATTTCATTGCTAAATTAGAGCATGATCACACATCTTGCTGCCATTTGTTTCTGAGCGCTCATAAGATTAATTTCATCAACATTTTAATGGATTCTTGGTTCCCTTTTGGGCACAGTCTAAAGAGAATAGGAAGGATGAAATATAACTTCCATTTTGCCTTGTGTTGGAAGCAATGACTATTGCTCTTAAATTTGTCATGTACAAAATTTGTTATTCCTTCTCACTATGTTAAAATTACTTTCATCTGTCCAGATTTCCAAGTAGCAATAGCATACATGCTAATTATCGCTTTGCATTTTTTTCTAAAGTTCACAGGGCGGAGGCACTTTAACCCTCCAGCCGATATTCTATAATAATCATAGTTATGTGTTTACAATTATTAATAGATATGACTATAAGATTCCATAAATGTCCATCTCTTTTCTCTATTTTTTAAAAATTCTCTTTTGCACTGAGTAGTTTGTGAAGGGCAGTTTTTGGAACCTGAAGGTGCTATTTGCTTTGCTGGGGTGAATACAGATTTTTGTTTCATATCTGTATGGTCCGTGTCTATCATTAAATTAATACCAGTTTTAGCAGAGAGAATATAGAGAGGTGAAAATATTGAAAGAATATAGGTGACCCTCCCAAAGGTGCTTTTTCAAAAGGCAACTGGATTTTGTTTTTCCTTGAAGACGTTTTGCTTCGCATCCAATAAGCTTCTTCAGTTCAGTTCAGTCAGAACTGAAGAAGCTTCTTAGATGAGAAGTGAAACGTCTTCAAGGAAATACTAAGTCCAGTTGCCTTTTGAAAAAGCACCTTTGAGACAACCATGACCTGGATGACCAAGATTCTTCATAGACATATAAGTGGACCTTGTTTAATGACCACTCATTCACTGATTTTGACAGGTCCTCAACATTCCATCCATCAGAGCTCCCATAGGCATGCGATTAAACTTGGCAACTAGCCTGGACTTCTGATCTTTGTAGCATCCTGCAGTCATGTGATTACGATTTACGACCTTTCCTGCCAGCTTCCCCCACAAATCAAAGTCAACAGAGAAGCCAGCAGGAAATTGGAAGTCATCTGAGAGCCTCGCTCAATGATCCATGTAGTCTTGATTGATAGATAACAACCAGGGACTGTTGCTAAGTGGTGTCGGTCACATGACATCATGCTTTAGCACTGCATCATTTAGTAACAGAAATCCCAGTCCCAATTACTATTGTTAAGCAAGGACTATTCGTATTATAAATATCTCACTTATAAGGAGAGATACAATTGAAATGGTTAAAAAAAAAAGTAGTATACCAAATTTGATGTTTTAGGAATAAGAAAACTTGGCTAAATGGAAATGGCATTTTATCGTAGATTTGATATGTTATCTAGAGCAGTGGTTCTTAACCTGGGCGATGGAACGAAAAGAGGCGATTCGGGGGCGAAGGAACGAAAAGGAGGCGATATGGGAGCGATGGAGCGAGAAGTTTTGGGGACACTTTTGAGCCTTCCCCTGCGGCTCCGAGCCTCCTCCGCCATTTGCAGAAAGAGACAAAAACAGAGAGAGGCACTTGTGCTTCTCTCTCTCTCTCTCTCTCTCTCTCTCTCATGCGGATTTGCCCCCTCGCAGGGCTGCTGATTGGCCCTGCGCCCGGGTGCCCCGCCCCCTGGGAGAAGCGCGACCAGGAAGTCCCTTTCCTTGGCTGGCCCCATTCGAGGTGCATATGGCCGGGGAACTGCGTGGGGAAGACCCAGGATCCCCACTGGGAACAGCCCGCCAGAGCCTCAGCTGAGTGGGTCAGCCTTCCCGCAAGCCGCGGCCCCGAGGGAGAGCAGCCCCTGCGATCCCCAGCCGTGGGACTGTTGGCCCAGTTGGCCAGGAAGGTGCGCCGGAGTCCTGGTTGCTTTGTCATTGAAGGTGAGCAGAAGGTGGGGGGGGGAGAGAAAGGGAGAGGGAGGCATTTTCCAACCAGCACCAGAAGAGCCCCGGCTGGACCCAAGGGAGCGCCTCCTCCTGGGGCCCGGTGCCAGCTTCCTTGCCCTCCTCCTCCTCCCCTTCTTCCTCCTGCTGCTCCCTGGACGGCAGTCCTGGCTAGGCCAGCGGCCGGCGGGGGCATCGCTCCCTGGGCAACACTGGTGGGTCACGGATCGCCGGGAGTGCTGCGTGGTACAGAGCGGCCCCAGCTCCTCCTGCATGACGGACCTACCGGCAGCACAGGAGGCTCCAGCATTGGTCCTGGCAGGAGGCGGATCGTTGCCCCGGTTCCAACCGAGGATGCCGGCGGTGTGGGAGAAGGTTTGGCAACGAAGCTGATGGGGGGCATTCCGTGGATGCCCTGCAACTTAAGCCCGGGGACGCCGGCGGTGCGAGGGGAGGCTTGGCGATGCAGCCGACAGGCGAGGCATCCCACAGATGCCCCGTGGCCCCAACCTGAGCCCGGGGATACCAGTGGCATGTGGGACGGCCTGCCAACATGACCGTGAGCTGGGGTGTCCCCGCAGGCCAGGTGAGCAGCAGAGCTGGGTGCCTCCAGCGGCGACAGGGTCTTCTGCTGCCTCCTGCCCCCCTCCCCGCCCCTTCGGTGTCCTCTGCCTTTCGTTCTCTCTCTCTCCTCACCTGGAGAAAGAAGGGGGGAGGGAGGGAGAGGAAAGAGAGAAAGAGAGGAGAGGGGAAAGAGAAAAAGAGAAAGAGAGGAAAGAGAGGGAGAGGAAGCGCAAGTGCCTCTCTCTCCCTCTCCCTCTCTCTCTTACACACACACACACACACACACACACACACTGTGGGGGAAGAGGACTGGCAGACCAAGGAAAGAAAGAGGGAGAGAGAGGGAGGGAGAGGGAGGGAGGGAGGGAGGGAGAGAGAGAGAGAGACCCTTTTGACATCTAAAAATGAAGATAATACTGAAGATATATATATATATATATATATATATATATATATATATTATATATATATATATATATATATATATATAATAAAGGTAAAAAAGGATATATGCAGTGTTATCTTCATTTTAATGTCAAAAGGGTTTTGCGGCTCCCAGTATTTTGTTTTCAGTGGTCATTACATTTAAGTGTCTTGAATAAATAAGATAATAATGAAATACATGTATCACGAAGTTTGGGAATAAAGTGACGGGTGGCACCAAAATTTTTCACACAGTTGAGATATGGGAAAAAGACTGGAAATAAATTATTTGCATCATATGTCCTGATGACAATTTTAAAGAAAACAAAAGAAGTGTTTGCATAAATTGAAGAATTATTTCCTATGTTGTGATTGAGAGGTTATGTTGGGGGAGGGGGGCGATGACAACTTCCTCATTGGCTCAAGGGGGCAATTTGTTCAAAAAGCTTAAGAACCACTGATCTTCTAGAGCAAGACTCCAAGCAAAGAAAAGTTGAGGCAATGATGCTCAAAAATATCACAACTATCAACCAATCAGACTAGAGCTGGAAGAGACCTTGGAAGTCTTCTAGTCCACCCCCTTGGAGTCTTCTAGTCTAGGGGCAGGCAACCTTGGCTCTTTTGTGACTCGTGGACATAGCTGGCTCAGGAATTCTGGGAGTTGAAGTCCACGAGTCATAAAAGAGCCAAGGTTGCCTACCCCTGTTCTAGTCCAACCTCCTTACAACTAAGTAAGCAACAACACACACAAAAAACCAATATGACTATATTATTAGAATTAATGTATACATAAATTAACAGGCTGTTAATTGTTTAGATTATTAAATGTTCTTTAAAGAATTTAGAAAGCTTCCCATCTCAGCCTAGTTCTAGATTCTGGTGGCTAGCAACAGACAAAAACAAAATAGAGCAAAATAAAATAAATATTATAAAATGCAACATAGGGCAGCTGAGGCCCTAAGCAAATCTCACTCATAATGAATAACACAACCTGCATACTAGGTTCAACGAACATCCTGGGTCTGAGCATAGAAATCTGGAACTTCAACATGTGGGTGCCATCTTGATTTTTTTCACCATACCTTGTAGCTATCCCTGAATAGTCATCACACATACCCTTTATGCATCAAGGACTGAATCACCCTAAACAGGGCTGCTAAATGGCTACATGCCAATGCAATAAGAGGAGAAACATAAATATATTGTGTTGCTCTCATTGGCGCAAAGCACCCCCTAATTAAAGATCTTACTGTGCTTGGTTGTATTCATTACATATTTTGTTCCAGCAGCTCTCTAGGCTTGTCTGATGCTGGTTTCATCACCTGGTGTTCTCTGAAAACCAAGAGGTCCTCTGGAATCCATGCATATCTGAGATTCCCCACAGGCATGATATAGTCCAATCCAATCCAAGGTGATTGTCACTTGCTCATCCCAAGAGGAGACTAAAGCCTCAGTCAAACCATGCAACAGGGCATGGGAACAACTCCAAGCTAATTCTGAAACCCATCTGGTTCATCAGGAATCTGGGGTTGACTGATCAAATAAGCCCTTCCTCCTTGAGGCAGAAGCAGCCAGAGAGAGTATTAAGGTTAACAGAGAATGACAAGGAACCAATGGCAACATTCCCAACTGCAGATCATATCACCACTACTTAAAACGAAACACAGAACTATTGTCTTTAGCCCCACTGTCAATAGCCTGCATCAGTTTGATGGCTGCTGGGGTAGCCACGATCATGGTAGAATGTGGATACACATTAAAATGAAGGAATGAATCAGATTTCTCATTCTGAAAATCATTTATCAGATACAAGAAGTTATTGTAAAGGACGAACTCAGAGAAACAGAATGATTCAGAATAAGGGGATGTACGATAGTAATGCAAGCAAGTGTATAATAATGGCATGATTGGAAAAGATATCCAATTTTCAATTCATTAACAGTTTTAGATATGCAGATTATACCATGTTATTGGTTGATAATAAAAAAAGAGTTAGAAGAGTGCATCATGAGTGTAAAAAACAGAAAGGGACAAACTTTAAATATTAAAGAAAGAAAATAATGGCAGCCAGCATGCTTAGTGAGTTTATAGTAAGTCGCTGGCAAAGCAGTATTTGGGGGTTTTTTGAGCAGAGATGCTACTCAGGTATAATCCTGTCCAAGTCTTCAGCCACTGTTGTATTCTAGGGTGCAACTAAAACCTCAGCAGCAGTGTTCATTATAGCCCCAAGGAAAAACCTCAAGCACCCTCTGGAAATCAGAAGGATCCATTATATGCCTAGAGTAGACCAATCTACAAGCTCAGTGTTACCTGTGGAGATCGGTTGTACTGATCAAGGGAGCCAGCATAGGATAAAAGTTAGTGACCTCCACTTTTAGACTGCATCTACCCAAGAGTAAAGTCCAATTATAATAGGTGGCCCTACATGTGATTCAGGCCCAATTACCTTGGACAAGCTCATGGTAGTCATGGTGGCTATAAATCTGAGCTGATTCTTTCCCCCTGCTCTGAGAAATTAGATGAAAGTCCTCCAGTACTACTTGGACAAAGGCCAGGAGCTCAGTCAGGGACCCTCCTGAGCATCACAGTCATTCCATGAGCTGTTGCAAAAAAATTATCATAATTTAGTATTATAAGAGGCATATGTTTAAAACTGTGAAAAGACTGGCATCATTTTAATTTACTTACCAGATATTTGTTTCCTGGCTGATTTAACATGTAAGTCTGTAGCCAGTTATAACCACATTGCTATATTCTTTTCAGACATGTGATTTTGTCTACAAGTATGGTTTTCTCCTGAAGAAAACTGAGTATGTTTATAGATCATTATGCTTATGCCAATTCTGTATTTCTTCTCTATTTGTCATACTATCTGGGTTGAATCACTTTTAATGCAAATTGAGCCCTTGGGCCCGTTCAGTATTTTGTAAGCAAAGAGAAGCTTGTTCTGAAACTGTCTTTTCCATGCTCCTTGTTTATCAGATCGAAAGGAACTGTATCTAAATCAACCAATTCATGCGAAGACTGGTATCCTACAGATAGTCCTCGACTTAATGACCAGTCTCTTGGTGACCAAAGTTATGACGGACTCCCAGAGAGCTACTTACAACCCGGTTTTGAAATTCTGAAGCCTCCCCAGTCATTTGGCAACCAGCCCACATTTACGGCCATGGCAGTGTCCCACATTCATGTGATTAGAATTTACTTTTTTTTTTTTTTTTTTGCAAAAATCGACATTTACTTCTGGTTTTTTGGCAAAAAATAGCAAAATAACAGAATTACAGAGTTGGAAGGGACCTTGGAGGTCTTCTAGTCCAATCACCTGCACAGGCAGAAAGCCCTATACCATTTGGGACATGTTGTCCAATCTAGACATTAGATACAATGGGTTTGCAATGTATTTTTTTTTTTTTTGCCAGAAAGGAGAATAGATTGTATAATGACCACAATGTTCACTTAACAACCACCACAAGCGTTCATAAAATCCAGAATAGTCATATGGTGACTGACTGAACAACTAGTCACACATCGAGGATTCCCTGTATAACAATTCTTTGACATACCATACCACGGTTGCAAAAAAAAAAAAAAAAAGGTACCGTATTTTCTGGCGTATAAGACAACTTTCTAAACCATGCAAATCTTCTCCAAAGTCAGGGGTCATCTTATACGCCGAGTCGTCTTATACGCCAGAAAATACTGTAATTTCAGACGTATAAGAAGACTTTCTAACCATGCAAATCTTCTCCAAAGTCGGGGGTCGTCTTATACACCGGAAAATATGGTAATCATTAGCTGGCAGGAAAGAGTTTGAGGGTTATGCATCCTTTCCTGCCATTTAATAGTCACCTAGATTTTTGCAAGCCGCTCATGGTATGCCTTATTTTTCTACTGTGTGTTTGTGTGTGAATTATAGTGTTGGCTAAAATTGGTGGGACCACTTTGAAGTACAAAAAGAAGATGCCATTCAGTGGAGGGACTAATAATAGAGCTAAGTTTAAATACTTTGGATACTTAATGGAAATCACTGAAACATACCGATGATTGGAAAAATTGAAAGCAACTGAAAAAGAAGCCAACAGATGACAAGGGGCTAAGATCTTTTTATTGTTGACAATTAGATAGATGCCAATATTAACAAAAGCATGAACTTCTAAAAAGACAAAGAAGCAATTACCAACAGACAATTCTGGCCAAAAGATGCCGCCTGGTGTATAAAACCAGAACTTTATATATATATATAAAAAAAAAGGTGCTGGAACTCACACACATCATACAACCTGCCTTGCCTACCCTACAAGGTTCCATCCAAAAAAGATGCTGGAACTCCGTTCTGGGCGTTCCATGACAAAAAAAAAAATCCTGTATAAAACAACAACAGAAACTGCTACATGAGCTGTGTTCTGACAACATATCAAGTCTTGGATTCCTTAACCATAGTTGATAATAATAAAAAAACCCAACACTGATTGGGTTCACATTTAATACATTGCATCACGTTACAAACAACTTTTGCCAAGCTTGCACAATACAGCAATATGAAAACAACATTTGGGCTTCCTTAGTTGTGTGAACCAAGCCACCGAGAGCTTCCCAGAAGAGTAAGCCTATTAGAAGATAACGCTTGCCTACCATAAGCAGGGCATCTGTTCAAAAATTGATACTCTCACCATGTGCTCCTAATCAAACACCTATATTAATGCATAAATGAGTGCAAAGCAGTTTCTTAAACATACACACAAATACACAATTTTTCTTACTTTGAAAAATGGAAAAAGAGATGTTTTATTCTTCAATCCTTCTGCTTATGGCTTGATAACATCCCTCCCTCAGTTTACTCAGAAATAAGATGCAAGAAATACATAGCATGCTTATATCCTAGACCAAATATGCCCACTTGCATCTACTTTTTTTCCTCTCCTGGGAGACATCATCAGGAAACAGCCATCAATCATTCATTTTCAGTTTAACTCAGCGTTAAACACTTCCAGCTGAAAGGGCCAAAGTTTAATTCATAAACTAACCTACTGAAAAATCACTCTGGTTTATGGGGGCAAGAAGCATCCTTAACATCCTTAATTACAAAAGGGCTCACACCCTGGGCCATTGGGAGTGGCATAATCTCATTCCCTGAACCTATTGTTCAAGATGAATAGGATCTGCAACTGTCAATGAATGATCCTGCAGATGCGCAGGTGGCAACTAAGAATTGACTAAAACTGGGGAAGGGTCATACTTAGCTTTTAATTATTTCTTCTCTTCTATATGATTTTAAAAGATCGAAAAGGAGTTCTAATTCTATGCCTAATAATAAACTGGCTTCTTTGCAGAGATACTGATTTGAGAAAACTAGAAACTAGAGCCCAAAAGAAACTACTTTTTCTCAATGAATGCTATGACTGTACCGTGTATGTATTGTCCATGATAGCTGATAACCTAATACAGATGCATGAAAAAACCCATAATACAAAAGCTATTTTTGTGTTTATATTGGTTTTACTATCCTGAATGATTAGATAAAGCCACTTCCATCTGTGGGCCCAGAAGAATACCTTAATCTGATGTTTTAAATTGGCATGGATTTTTTTTAAAAAACTCATTTATTTAAATAAAAAAAATCTTCTAGACAGTTGTAGAATTGGCTCGTTTGTGAAGCATAAACTGACAGCACCTCACTTCCCCCACCCCACGGAAATGGAGGAAGCAGATCCGAGTCAGAATTTCAAAGTGTGATCATATTATTACCTGTTAAGAGACTAGTTTGGATTTATTTAATGCTAACATCTGGCTAAAAAAAATGTGAGTGACTTTTTGCTGCCCAGATATGGTAGCTTTGGGATTATTGGTTGATTAATGGGAAGCATAGCAAACTTTATCCAGGAAAGAAAATGGTAAATTAAAGCCATATGTTCGGGAAAGAAGTTGATTTTACAAGGCTCATTCCTAGTCCGGGACACCACGTAGCAGTTGGAAATACATTGCCAATATCAACAATGATTACTATTGATTTTATTACTGGTTGTTAAAGATAAGCAGAAGAGAAATCGTCAGGCTGACTATCTTGCAGACGTGTCACGAAAAACTGACTTCAAGAGACACAGCATATATATATAAAAGATGCTCACTGTTGCCCATCTCAAGTTTATTCTGATGGAGGTTAAGGGAAGGGTTATGGTCAACATCTTGGGAAATTTACCCAGTGACATCTATGCCCCAAGACTTTGTAGGGGACCAAATGAAATATGGACCAGTGAAAGGAGGCTCTTAAGGGTTTGTGGGGAATGGCAAAGGACCACATGGCAATGTGCAGGTCAACAATGCAAAGTAGTTGGCAGAGCTAGCATTTCCTCTGGGCCATTTGTGTGTAGGGGAGATGCCTTTGGTCTAGCTGTTAACAAGAGTTACTGAACTGCCATGAATTTTGCCAGCAATACAGTACAGCAGTGTTTCCCAAACTTGACAATTTTAAGGCATGAGGACTTCAACTCCCAGAATTCCACAGCCAGCAACGCTGGCTGTGGAATTCTGGGAGTTGAAGTCCACATGCCTTAAAATTGTCAAGTTTGGGAAACACTGTAGTACAGGAAGAATTACACTCTGTTCTTTCTCATCTAAATTTCTTTAAATTTCCTTCAGCCAGTTCTCATCTTCAAATAATAATATATTTTATTACTTTATCTTCAAAGGAAGCCCTCTGGGCCTCTACTCATTTCTTCCTTGTCCTGATTTTAATTCCCTGCAGCTTATTTCAAGAAAAGACGAGTCTGTTCATTTGACTTCACAGAACCACCAATCGAAAATTGCAGGAATGGCTCTTCCAGGAAGCAGAATGTGGCACTGGATAGGCAGGGCAGACATGAGATCAGTGCAATATCAGCCTCGGCCTAGCTCAGCAAAGCAGCCTACTGCCCTCAGTGCAATTGACTGAGATTCCACTCCCAGCCTTGTTGGTTTCTGTCCCTGAGTTGCAAGTGGAGCTTGTTTGTCTCAAGCAGAAAAATATTTTGGACTAACTCCTGACAAATCCAGGCCATGATGAATTACCATTGCCTTCTCGACTGCCTGACTACCTCTCCTGGCCAATTTCAGCTAGGGTCCCTTCTGGGTCAGGGTGCTTTTTCACAGCCAGTTCCACATGCAATGTTTGGAAGCAGGAGAGCTTCCCAATGCACGCACACCCTCGGAAGAGAAGTACATGGGGGCAGAACTCCAAACTCTTCCCCCCCCACACTTTCTCTTGCTTCCAGGCAGAGCTGGCAGGAATTAAGTATAGCAGCACTTTGCAGCCTGGAATGGATTGGATTACACTGTAACAGGCTGACAGTAAGCAAGTGGAACATTTCTTGCAGATCTGGGATACTGGTTTGCATGCCTAAACTTTGCACATGAATCCAATTTCCCTTCAGTTCTTTTAAAAATTCTAAGGCTTGTCCATGCTAGTTATGAGGAAGAGGATGATGACATACACCTTTATTGCTCCCTGGGTATCATTTCAAGAATGCTGCTGATACTCTGGTATGCTACCTAATGGGCAGGATGAAGAACATCTGTACTAAAATTAAAACCAGTAAAGACAGGAGTGCTGATGTCCAATAAGAGATTAAACTGGGGATTAAAGTTCTGCCTATTTTCAGCAGAGTTGTTACCTCCTGAAAAAGCAGTGTTCAAACAAGATTGGGAAAGAATACAGACTGTGCTGTCTTCTGGATTCCTTTCCAGCCCATTCAGTAACAGTGTTGGTGCTGTGTGTGTGTCTATGTCCTTCTGTGTAACAAAGTTAACATGTTCCTCTCTATGTTTGTTACGTTGCACCTGTGTGTGTTTTACTGGTGCATGGGGAAATACACAGCTGACTTGCATGTGCTCTGCTCTGGGTGCATCATGACCAGGAGGAAAGGCAATTAAAAATGGAGCAGTCACTGCCCAGTGGCCCTTCTTACAAGAGTCCATTGGGGAAATGTTACTCTGGGTTTTGTTTTTCTCCAAAGCTGCAGCCAGATCCAGCCATTTTAAAACTCAGTCTTTCTTTTGCTTGTTTTTGCTGCTGTGCCACATCTGTACTACATTCTGCCTGGTTTAGAGAGATGTTATCCTGCTGACTGACTGACAGACAGATAAATTAGATGCCTCTTTCCCCACATTCTGTTGCACTGGAGAGAATTAAAAAAAGAAAAAGAAAAGAAAACACTCCAAAACTTTTCATAAGTTTAAGAACTGTCTCGATTAAATCTTGGAACTGTCAAACCATTCAAACCCTTAAGGTAGCTTTGTCAGACGGCTGGCAAACATCTTTCTAGAATAATAGGGTGAAGCTACATCCAGTTTAATTAAGCCCAATCCTTGTGATCCCAGGGCCCTGACATTTTGATTTAGCACGACCATTAAAGGCTCATTCACACAGCATGAATGGAGTGCAGTCCATGTAGAACAGTGTGGAAATTACTCGAAGAATATTTTGCTTATGCTAGGAAAAATGCCTTTTCTCTTTAAAGCTGACAGCAAACCTTTCTGTCCAGGAAGATATTTTTAATATATGAAATAATAAGCTGTCTTGGGGAATAAAAAAACGAGGTCAGGTATTCAAGAGGAGTTTAGAAGAAGGCTTCGACAAAAACCTCACCCTTGCTTTACCCAGGTTGTCTCAAAGAACCATAGCAACGTAGCTGTAGCCAGCTGAGAGAAACCAAAGTGGAAATAATTCCATGCCAGGCAAAAGCTGCAAACAAAGCACATGGTCTGAACTCTACTTAACTCCCTTTGAATGCTTATCAGGAGCAGACTGTCCCAAGAGACAGCTAGCTCCCTCTTGGGACAGGACTGCCCTCATGATTATAGTCCAGACATTGAGTTTCCCTTGCAATAAAAAAGTTAAATAATTGGCAATTATTTTGCTCCTTTTGTTTAACTATATTGTTTTCCATAAAGCCTTGGACATGCAGTAATACATTTTTTCAATCTTTAAAGTGCCACACATTTATTTCGGCCAGAACTAATTTCACATGGCTGTCCCTCTGGAAACTTTAAGTTTAATTACAATCGAGTGTCTATACGATTTTTTTCCTTAGTTTGTTTGTTTATTTATTTATTTATGAGACTTATATACCGCTTTAAGTACAAGCACTCTCTAAGCGATGTACACCAGTAAGCAATGTATATATATATTTACATTGTCCCCAACAATCTGGGTCCTCATTTTACCTACCTCGGAAGGATGGAAGGCTGAGTCAACCTAGTTTGAGAGGAAACAACCAAATTGCTGCTAAAAAAGCTCCCCCCCTCTTTTTGCTGGGAAACATTAGTGCTATACTTTCATAATGCTACTTTTATCTTCTGCTGCTTATTGATCTGTCCTTATCAACACTCAGTACTTAAAAACAATGTTCTGAGTATAAAATGCAAGTGAGGTGGGTGAGTTAGTCTTTCTATCTTTCTGTCAGTCTTCCTCATTCTCTCCCTCTGGACTGGCAAAAAATAGCAAAGAAAAAGAGAAGGGGAAAATGTTTTCTCATAAGTGGACAATACGGAAGAGAGATATGTGTGGAAGAGGGCAAATAATCAGTTTGTAATAAATCCCATCTGTAACACTGAATGGGTTCTTTCATTCACTGCGTTCATATTTTACTGGCATTGTGAAAACTAGAAACGAATTTAAGGAAACCAACGTGAGCACTGTGGATGAAAATAAAGATGACTGATGTACTTTATTATATCAACTTTTATTTTAGGTTACATTTTTATTTGATTATGGATTAAAATCTACTTTGTTGATCTGCAGAATATAAAATGTTTAAATATAATTTCTATATCTTCTTTCAAAGATATATCCGAGCATGTTTTTTTTAAATGCTATAATTTACATTTATTTAAAAATAGGCTATTTGAATGGCTATGTAAATACAGAAGAGACTCTGAACACATACTTGGCTTTGTCTTAAGATATGGTTCACACTCTATGAAGCTCAGAGGCAATGTACAGTGATTAATGCCACTCCTGTTATTTATTCTTATTTATTTACTGAAAGGTACAGGATCCCTACATATTGGGGGGAGGTCATTTAGCTTTCTCTATAAATATTGTTGAAAAACCTTTGCTCTATAAAGCCATAAACTATCCTTCTCCTACAATCAATATTAGCACTGAATAACTCTGGTTTCTTCACCCCAAAAACCTGAAAAGAAGAAAAAAAATCCAAAAGCTTAGAATTGCTGTATTCATTATTTCAACAATGTTTTATTACTCTGGGAAGCGGAATTTTCAAGCCAATAAATTAGATTCATGTCCTTAAATTGAAGAACTCTTATCTTGCATTTAAATATATATAGCCATTCATTTTACTACTGTCATCGCTAAGCCATGCAAATGACTGGTTTCCATCACTTTTGTTCCGTCTAATTTTATTTTTTATAGAGAGGCAGCAGAAGAAAAGAGAACACACTGAAACACTCCAGTTTAAATTAAACAGCTGTCATGTAAAAGTTTTTTGGGGCCATTTCTAATGGGTTGTTCCAAGTTAATCGCTATCCATTCAAGTGGCTACCGAGTGAGAAGTTGCAATTATAAAGACTAAGAGCAAGGCTGTGAAATTGACGGAATTAATACTAATCACTCAGTATATAAGTGAAAAGTAAACAATTCAGAGCAATATCTGTTGATGGTCTCCAGGCAGGAATCTCAATATTCATGGAGAATTCCTCACCGTACTATTCTTACATTTTTTAAAATCTTATAGAACTACCTGAACTACAAACAAGCCCTAATATAGTCTCTTATGTGAAGAGACTATATATTAGGGAAAGATCTCGGGGATGAGGGCCAATATTGTAAGTTTATTTTTACAGGGTAACATCACTCAGTAAGTAGCCACTGGTTCTGGACCAAAACATTTTTTAACTTTTATTTATTTTAATTTGCTATTAATCTAAAATCTAAAATTAACTTCTCTGTGTTGCTTGGAGTTCTCCCTCCATAAACAAAAGCCTTTTTGCTTATTAGAAAAATGAACTGCTGCCCATGCTATCTGAAAATAAGATCGGGTCTTCTATTTTATTTTATTTTATTACCAAAAGACCCATTAGGGCTTATTTTTGGAGGATATCTGACTTTGCGCCTGCCCGCCCACTCCATCCCACCATCTGGTTGCTCGCTGCCGCAACAGGGCAGGAGGCTGAGTGGTACACCAGTGCCACCGCCACGAGTTGAGGCAAGGTAGGTGGGGGAGGTGGAGCTGCCTGACGCACCCCACACCCACTTACCTCAGGATCCCCGCAGCCAGCCACTATTTCCTGCTTAGTGACCTCCCCCTGCCAATTCAATGACCTAGATGCCTCCCGCCTCTTCCCTTTAACTTCCCTCCCCAGCCAGACTGCTATGCTATGGAGGATGGGCAAGGAAAACTTTCCTGGCCCCCCTCCACAGTTTTGGAGCCAGGGGGGGGAGTGATGGTGAAAGGCCTCCACCACCGCTGCGCATCAGCCACCTCTGCCACTGGAGGGGCTTTCTTTGGTCCCTGCTGGCCCCATCTCACCCTGCAGATCTCCTGCTCAGCGGCAGTTGCTGCCTCCTCCTCCTCCTCCCTGGATCCTGCAATGCTACATCACGCTGCCTGCTGCCCGTTTGCCGCCTGTATTTTTTGGTTTCAATGGCGGCAGCTCTGGAGACTGGTGGTAGGCTCTCTGCATTGTCCCTGGGCTGGTGGTTTCAGCCACTGGCCACTTTCATGGGTCTGCCCTCAAAGCCACGGGAGATTGGCGGCTGGAGTCATGGAAGTGCTGTCTTCAGAGCGCCCTCGCCGCCAGCCTTGGTATAAGTGAAACTGGCTTCCCCACTGACTTTGCTTGTCAGGTCGCAAAAGGGATCACGTGACCCCAGGACACTGTGACTGTCATAAATATGAATCAGTTACCAATCCTTTGAATTTTGATCACATGACCACAAGAATGCTGCAATGGTCGTAAGTGTGAAAACAGTCATGTCACTTTTTTCAATGCCATTATAACTTTGAACGGTCAATAAATGAACTGTTGTAAGTCAAGGACTACCTGTATTTACAAGCTTTACATCGTCATCCATATGAAGTTTAGTTAAAATCATTCTACACAATTTGACTCACTGAACTAAAGCAACCTTCCAGCATTGTAATAACACTACACAAGTATGGTCTCTCCTATTATTGCTGGTTTTGCAGTTGCAAGCAGACAACAAAAGGTTTACTGCTGAAATATGGATGGCTTTCAGATAAATATTAATATATATGACAATGAGATATACCTGTAATTTATCTTTGTGGTCACTAAGAGACGATAACAACCTGATGACACATAATAAATTGATCAATGAGATATGCCACACTGTGAGACTTTGAAGTAAAGTTTGAAGTCAGCTTCACATTTCTCCATATCATCTTCACAACTTTCATGATTTCCATACTTTGCATATTTTTTCCATCTCACCTCTATGGATGGAATCATATGATACAATTGAAGTATAAGAAAACTAGTTTTTTTTCCACAATGCAGTAAGTCATAACTTGTTTAGTTCTAGAAAGATGTGTGGTATGAATCTAGATATTGTGGTCTATAAATTATAGCTTATGACTTAGCCATGATCACTTATTTACCATACCATGGTTTAGCACTATGTTAGCGGAATCCATCTCTCCAAGTTTAAAGGAGATGTGCTGAACAACAACATCTAGAAAAATTACATGTAGGTAGCATAAACAAAGCTACTTAAATTATTTTCAGTACAAATTCCAACAGATGTGCAAACTGGCAAAAGTCAGCTCAAAAGATTTTAATTACAATGAATATGAACAGCATTGCTAAATAAAGTTTGCAACTTTGTAGGAAAAAAAGAACCTTTGAATAAACAAAACATGCATCTATTGTTTCAAATTCATATAAATAAGGCTAAAAATGACATTTTCCTACATCAATCCCATTAAATGAAGAAGCTTTAGTACTGCCAGTTAAATAGCACTTGTCAGAATTTTCCCTACTTCTTGAATAATATGGAAGTTTTGAAATTATTCCAGCATGGCTCTGAAAAATTTGTTATTTACACATGCACGCACGCACACACAATGATGAAAGGACAATGATACCAAGTACACTGAATTCCAGCAATTTAGAGCAGCCCACCCACACTGGCCATCAAGACAACAACAAAGGCTTTTTGGATTATGATTTGGTGGAACATTCAAAAGATTGAAATTGATAATATAGTCATGGTAAACGCTTGGGCATTTCCCCTATGCTGAGTTCATGTGTGTGAGAGGGATGAGAGGGGAGGAAGGAGTAGGGAAGAAGTAGGATGGTTAGAGGAGAAGGGGAGGTGAAGTGAGTAGGAGGGGAGGAGAGAAAGCGGAGGGACGTGGGGAAGGATTAGAGAGGGTGGACGCAGCCTGGGGGGAATGGGCAGGCGGTACCAATGGTTAGGAATTTAATTGTATTTTGTATGAATAAATGGAAAATAAAAACTTTTTAATAATAATAAAAAAACACTGTATATTTGCCTGAAAGTTCTGGGCATTTACAGAGAACTATGTAATAAACATGGGCTATAAATTAAGCATAAGCCTATTATGAATGCAATTAATAATTTCCATTCCATGCTACCAACTCTCACAGAGACTTTTGTAGGTGTATTTACATTACAAATACATACATACATACATACATACATACATACAAACATACATACATATATGAGCCATGGTGCTGCAGTGGTTAGTATGTGGTATTGAAGGCTAATTCTACCAACTGCCAGCAGTTCAATCCTGACTGGCTCAAGGTTGACTCAGTCTTCCATCCTTCTGAGGTCGATAAAATGAGGGTCCAGATTGTTGGGGGCAATATAGTGACTCTATAAACCATTTAGAGAGGGCTGTAAAGCACTATGAACCGGTATATAAGTCTAAGTGCTATTGCTATTTATATATATATATGGTTTTATTTTTTCTTTTAGCCAGTGAAAATTGAGGAAATTAGTTTAAAAATCTCTAAATGGCAAAGTTAGAGGCTTACTCTCAAAGTCAGAATATCACAGCTTAATTATTACTTATTTATTTTACATTAAATAAAGCTCTTAGAACTGAGCTGCAGAAATCCAGATGGCCACTAGATAGTGGCAAAGAAACACAGATTTTTTTTTAAATGCTATTTGGGGGTATTCTGATTTTTGCAACCCAAATCTGCTAAAAGTAAACTCTTGGGAGACCCCATGCTTTCAAAGGCTGTTCAGTTGGCAATTGTTCGTTTGATTTTTATCCTGAATTTTTCCAGAACTTCAGGATGGGGGACATACTATAGCTTAGGTGGACATCCTCCATTTTTTCACACAATGACTTTAAGAGAGAATGGCTCAAATTGAGCTGAGAGAAAATGGCAAAATCATCCAGTGAGGCTCTGAGGCTGAGTATTGACTTAAATACTATATTTCACTTTAAACTGTATTCACATTTACTTCGAGATACAGTAAGCCTTAATGAACTCAGTGCACAGCTGACTTCTAAGCAGACAAATAAGAGATCTGCAAAATATATACATCCAGGACAAGAAATACATCAATATATTTACACCTGATTTTCCAATTTTTAGAAAATAAATCTGATTCTTTTATATAATTGTCAAATAATTATAATTAAACACAACCTTTTTGAGTTTTTTTAAAGAGAATATGTATGTTCTGATAATAATTACACTTAGTGCAAGAATCATTATTCAGTCTAATCCCTGGCCAATATGCTGTGATGGTTTTCCTTTACCATTTCCAGATGATGGGCATCACTCCAGTAACAAATATGCTTACTTACTGTTTTTATCGGGCTGTGTAATCTTACACGCTGAAAGAATAACTTATGTTCATAAGGTGAGCCATTCTTTTGGAAAGTTCAGCAGAATCACATCATGTATGTATCTATTCTTATTTCATGCCTTTCTTCTTCATTGTTTTTGTGTCTTTGAGTCTGTCTTGACTCCTGGTGACTGCCTGAACAAATGCCTGCAGTTTTGTTGGCAAGGTTTTTTGGAAGTGGTTTGCCATTTTGCCTCTTTCCTAAGGCTGAGAGAGAGTAACTGAACTTCACAGCTTCAAGGTTTCCAGCCTGATGCCTTAAACTAGGGGTCCCCAACCCCCGGTCCATGGACCGGTCCGCGCAAACAAGCAGAGCTTCATCCACAGGATGCAGGCAGCACACAAAACCACGCACCCTCCAGGCTGTGGAACAACCTCTCTCCATGGATCCGGTCCCTGGTACCCAAAAGGTTGGGGACCTCTACCTTAAATCACTACACCAAACTGGCTCACTGTATGCCAATACAGATATCCTATCTCTAAATGCATAAACCCAGAGACTTAGGTTAGCACCTGTGGGGACTTAGGTGTAAAAAGTTCACAATAGGAAGATGAAAAAGGCAAACAGAATGGGAAAAGGGATAAAATATTAATGGATATATGGATCTCTCAGATGTAATAGCTATTATTACTCCTGCAGGAATCCATAGAGCATACAACAGCATTAGATATTATATTTAATAAAACAATTTGATAAACCCAACAAAAAGTAAAACTCTCATAAAACCAAACAAGTACCAGCAATGCAATTTAAACAAGCAGCAGTTATTTATATGCTGCATGTCAGAACAATAAAATATGAAATAGCAAGATTATTGCTCTATATGTAATACCCTTAATTCTGTGATCAGAAATCTCTATAATAACTTAGCCATTAATTGTGCTTTAATTATACACAAGCCTGGTAGAAAGTTAAGGGCTTCAATACTGAATCCCAGACTGCTTAGGAAGCCTTTTGGTGATTAGGCAATTTTGGCCTTTTGTGGGCTGAGGTTGGAATGGAAGCAGGTCCTCTTTTCTATAAAACGCAAAAACAATAACACAGGTGGGATAATGGGGTTTCAAGAAAATCTGTGTCTGTAAGTTCCCCCCATCTATTTCAGAAATACATGGTTTTGTCTTCATCTTTCTCCAATAATAGTAATTACTGGAAATTATTTGCATCTTTTAATGCAAACTTCATCTACCTGGGGCTCTGCAGATACGGTGAACTAAACTTCAAGACTGACCCCTTTCTTGGAAGTTGTAACCCAACACACTGAGAGAGCACCATGTACACAGTACTGTTTCTAGCATACACAATCATTGTTTTTATTGCTTTGCTGGTGGTGAAATACATTTTTAAGGATTTCAGATTTATCTTTAGATAACCTTACCTTTCTATGTTCAGTAAAACATTTGTCACTCATTTACATGGAATGTCAAGTATTAATAAGAGTCCCCTGTGGATTTTACTCAGCTAATCGTTGCCAACTATAAGGGATGACGCTCAAAGATCCAATCTGGGTCGGTCATTGGGATAGGAGGTTAACCTGGTGACCAACCCAGATTGGATTTTGTAACATTGTCCTGGGACACATATATTTGCCTTCATTTGATCATCTCATTTCTGCATCCCTACTTGTTAACTTTATGTATGTATGTATGTATGTATGTATGTATGTATGTATGTATGTATGTATATTGTTCAATAACACAAACTTCGATCTCCGGGAGAGGTATAAACCAGTTGTTTATTGCTAAAAAGATATTTAAAAATAATAAAAACAACTATTTACAATGTTAAAAGAAACAACTTAGCTTTCGCTGGTCCCCTGCCAGTGTCCTCGGAGTGAGGCTCAGGGGGTGGGGAGATTCTTTTTATACACCTTGCTGGTCTAATTGCTTACACATTGCCCATGTGATAGGGCCATCCTTCCTGATTAACTGTAATTGCCTTGGTTGCCCCACCTTCTCTTTTTTGCACTCCAATTCCACACTTTTCCTCTCTCATCCTTGTCAATCTCCTCCCTCCCAGTACCGTTTGATGTGCTCTCTAACCGCTCCCTCCTACTCATTCCAGGCTGCACATTCAGACCCAGTGTTCCAAAAGGTTTGCATCAGGGCTCCCTTCCTTTCTAGCCCGTTGGTCTGCACGCTGTTCCTGCCTTTCGTCATCCATTCCTGTCAGTCTTTTTTTCGGTTTCCCTCCACCCTCGGGTGTGCACATGCTCCATCGTGCCTCATCCTTCTGCTCTGTCTACCCACGACCAGTGGGGATGCCTATCAGCTTGCTCTTAGGCTCAGCCCCTCTCGTCCCCATTAGCCTTATCTCCCCCAATTTCCTTTCATACCCAGCTGTGCGTGTGCACGATCGTGTCCCGTCTCTCTGCCCTGTCTGCCTACGGTCACTGGCTCCTCTTTAAGTCCAACCTCCCCCCCTTTTTTATCCCTTTCCCCCTCCTTCCCCTTCCTGGCTAACCCTGTCTTGTTTGGTATCCCTGTCCTACGTGTTTTGGGTCGTACGGCCAGGTCTGGCATTCCTAATGCCCCCTCATTGTCACCTCCCCCCTGCGACTCTTCACCATGCTCGCGTCCTACTTCCTTTTCACCCCATCCATCCATCCATCCATCCATGATACAAATATTTCACCATCCATCCCTGCCGTCCCTATTCCCGCCAAAAGTCCCATTCTGCAAACGATGCTGCAAGTTGTCTGCAGCGAAGGCGAGCTGTCTGAAGTTTCCACCCCTCCCTGCTGAGCAACTACTAAAAATATAAGTAAAAGAGGGCCAGGGGTGGGAGGCCGGCGGGTGCAGGGAAGGTTGCTGGCGCGCGTGGGGCCCAGCGGGTGCCTTACCTCCCTTGGGCTGGGCCAGCTGGTGGCCCGGCCAGTGGTCGGCCTGCTCTGTCTCTGCCACTTGCCAGCTATGCCTCGGCTGGCGCAGGGGGCGGCACCAAGCATGCGCGGAGGTCCCAGGCAGGGAAAGTCCTCGATTTACGACCGGTTGGCTAGTCCTCAACTTATGACTGTTTGGATAGTCCTCGACTTACGACTGGTTGGGGATCACAGCATTAAAAAGGTTGAGAACCACTGTTATAGAAAGAAGTCAAGTGACTAGCTAGTGGCTTGAAATAAATAAAAGAGGCAAAATGGCAAAGGGAACAGCAGTTGTCATGGTCATGTATTTTTGTGCTGATTCAGTGATGGCTAGGAGAGCAATTCAACTCAACAGTGAGGAAAGGGACTAATGAAGATCAGCATAGCAAGCCCTTAAAAATATTAGAAGGCACATCCTCAAATTACACACACATCTGGTAAAGAATAGTTTCTCTTTTTAAAAAAATCAAGCAAGTATGATATAAATCATACTTTTGTTTTAGCTCTAAGTCTTGCTTAAAAGCAACAAAAAACCCCACTGAATTCTCAGAAATTTATGCAAAATACTGTTGTAATTCCTCTGCCAAAAAAACAAGCTTATCAGAACACTTGAGCAATTGTCTCCATTTGGCAAGACAGCTGGGATCAACAAGTTGATAGAACTGGCAGGCAATTATCAATTAATACTATTTCTTTCTTTGTGAGGAAGGTTAGGAGAGGGAAATGATGAGAAAATACTGAATCTGAAACTGTAAATATTAAACTATATCACTCCATTTTAGACAGTAACGGTAAGTTTAATCGCAAGGATTTGCAGAAAATTTTGGTGTCAGTTTTGCACTCTAGAATGATGTCATCTATCTTCCACGTGATCTATAATAGATGCTTGCTTTATTTCAATCAATCAGAATAGAGCTGGAAGGGATCTTGAAGGTCTTCTAGTCCAACCCCTGCTCAAGTAGGAGATCCTATACCATTTCAGACAGGTAGCTGTCCAGTCTCTTCTTAAAGACATGAAGCACCCAGAACTTCTGAAGGCAAGCTGATCTGCTCATTGATTGTTTTCACTTTTAGGAAGTTTCGCCTTAATTCCAGGCTGCTTTTCTCTCCTTGATTACTTTCCATCCATTGTTTCGTGTCTTCTGGTCCTTTGGAAAATAAGTTGATCCCCTCTTCTTTGTGGCGGTCCCTCAAATACTGGAATACTGCTATCGTGTCACCCTAGTCCTTCTTTTCTCTAGACTTGTTGTTGTTGTTAATTGCGAAGTCGTGTCCACTCATCGCGACCCCATGGACAATGTTCCTCCAGGTCTTCCTGTCCTCTACCATCTTCTGGAGTCCATTTAAGTTCACACCTCCTGCTTCAGTGACTCCATCCAGCCATCTCATTCTCTGTCGTCCCCTTCTTCTATTGCCCTCAATCTTTCCCAGCATTAGGCCCTTCTCCAGTGAGTCCTTCCTTCTCATTAGGTGGCCAAAGTATTGGAGTTTCAACTTCAGGATCTGGCCTTCTAAAGAGCAGTCGGGGTTGATCTCTTCTAGGACTGACCGGTTTGATCGCCTTGCAGTCCAAGGGACTCACAGGAGTCTTCTCCAGCACCATAGTTCAGAGGCCTCAGTTCTTTGGCGCTCAGCCTTTCTTATGGTCCAACTTTCACAGCCATACATTGCAACTGGGAAAACCATGGCCTGGACTATACACACTTTTGTTGGCAGGGTGATGTCTCTGCTTTTAGACTCTCTAGACTGGCCATACCCAATTTCTGAAACCATACTTCATGTTTTAGTTTCCAGGCCCTTAATCATCTTAGTTGCTCTTCTCTGCACTTTTTTTCAAAGTCTCAACATCTTTTTTATGATGTGGTGACCAAACTGGATGCAGTATTCCAGGTGTGGTTTTACTAAGGTTTTATAAAGCGATACTAATACTTCACTTGATTTTGATTCTATGCCTTTGATTATGCAACCAAGGATTGTATTAGCTTTTTTGGCTGCTGTCGCACATTGCTGGCTCATATTTAAATGATCATCCACTAGGATTCCAAGGTCCCTCTCACAGTTATTGTTTTTGAGTGAGGTTTGGCCTAATCTGTGCTTGTACCTTTAGTTTTTCTTGCCTAAGTGTAAAACCTTGCTTTTCTCTGTCAAGATCCATTTGGATCCCGAGCTTGTCTTCTGGGGTATTGGCTATTCCTGCCAGATTAATGTCATCTGCAAATTTGAGGAGTTCCCCTTCTATTCCCTCATCTAAGATATGTATATTAAACTTGTATCCTGCTTGATTCTCAATAACTCCTTTGCTGACTCATAACCACCAAAAGCTCTGATTTGTTACAGTCACCCATGACACAGCTTGACACAAAGATGACATAATTAGATCTACCTACATGACATTGATTGCATGCCACCAATAGCCCTTAATATATGTCCAATAACTGGTTATTGTCTTTTTATATAAAGGTAGTCCTTGACTTACAACCATTCATTTAGTGACCATTCAAAGTTACAACGGCACGGAAAATAGCAACTTAGGAACGTTTTCGCACGACCGTTGCAGCATCCCCAGAATCACATGATCGGAATTCAGACAACCAGTGGCAACTGGTTCATATGTATGATGACTGCAAGGTCTCAGGGTCATGTGATCACCCTTCTAACAAGCAAAGTCAATGAGGAAGCCGGATTCATTTTACAACTCTGTTAGTAACTTAACAACTGCAGTGATTCACTCACTTAACATCTGTGGCAAGAAAGGTCATAAAATGGGGCAAAAATCACTTAGCAACAAAATGTGGGGGCTCAACTGCGGCTCATACATTGACGACTATTACCTGTGACATTTTTGACATTATGCACTACCTTATGCCTTTCTTTACTCATTTATTTATTTATTGGTGCCTTTAAATCACTGTTAACTTCTGACAATGGCCTAGACAAGCCTCTGCAGTTTTCTTCATAGTATTTTCAAAAGTAGTTTGCCACTGCCTACTTCCCAAGGATGAAAGTGATTGGCACCAAGTCTCCCAGCTGGCTTCATGCCTAAGGCACGACCCTAACTAACAGGTTTCTAGCCTAATAACTTAACATGGACTGGGGCTTTTGTTTTGCTTTGCTTTGTTTGCACTGTGTTGGCTCAATTTTACATTTCATACATCTTCAGTTCAGTGAAAATATTTATCGGCAAGAATAGTACTAAATGTTCTACAAATATTGGCAAGCACCAAGTGTGGCTCAGCAGTTGGCTAAAATGACAGACATGCATCCAAATGAGGATAAACATAAAATGGCTTATAGGCTTGATGGTGTAGTCTGATTCTTAGCCTCAGTTCCCTTCCTGCAAAATTTGAAAAATGAGTTCTGAGGATCCCTGAAACAAGAGTTTGCTTTTACAATTTAACTGGGTTGTTACATTTGTTCAGGTAACAGAAGGAATAAATAAATGTTAAAGAATTATTATAAAATATGCCTGCAAGTATGTGACACAACTATGGAATATGTAAATTTGGGGGCACCCAGAAACATACCCTTTAGCTTTCTGTAAAAGTGCATTAACTGTATTTTGTTAAAACAGTTTCCTCACCAAGAGAGAGCTTGGGGAAGACTAATATTATATATAGTTAGAGTAGAATCCAACTGTAGATAATTACAAATCTGGGACTGTTTCTAAGAATACTGTGGACTGCAAGGACTAGTCTGGGTCCAAATATACATGCTTCCCAGCTGTTGATTAGCAAGCAGAAAATCACATACAAGGAGTTATGGATTTGAAAAACCGTGTTTGGCATGAAGACGGATATCTGTGATTACAAAGCTAGAACTTACTGAAGACAGGTCAAGATGGTTGGTGGCTATGTCACATCTGAATAAATTAAATTTCTAAAACTTGATGGTTCCCACAGTATGAATTTTATCACTCTATGAGCATTTGTTTGGCTTGTGAAAACAAGTGATTGTTTTCTCTTTACTTTAGCTTAATTTCATATTCACTAATTCTGCATAATGAAAGGATATTGTCCAAAAACAGTTTAAGGAGAGAGCATTTTGAAAGCAACTTAACTTTTTTTAATTTGAAAATCTGGTGGGTATTGTGGACATAAAAATACTAGATGGCAGAGGGCAAAATTTGTTACTCACACTTTGGTATTTAAAAATTCCCCCTCAGTTGCTATTCCTTTTTGAAAACATGTTTTGATGTCATATGTAATTAATTTATTTAGCATGGTATCATTTGTCTCTAATAATTCGGAAGAAAACCTTCAGAACATTTTAGTGCAAAAAAATGCTTGGACAACATTCCCCAATCCGCTACTTTCCAACTATTTTGGTAGGAATTAAGGGAATTACAGCACATGTTGGGGAAGATTGATGGAGAAACTAAGACACTTACAATTTGAATTATAGCAGTGGTTCTCAACCTGTGGGTCGGGACCCCATTTGGGGTCGAATGACCATTTCACAGGGATTGCCAAACAACGCAGTCCGCCATTTTTTTCCCCCTTTTCCTTAGCTGTGCTACTCCCTTTTATTCTATTGGCTTTTGAAAGCCAATAGAATAGACTCTCTTGAATAGAGTCTAATTCTATTGGCTTTCAAAAGCCAATAGGAATTGTCCAGGCTGTCTCTGCCCTGCTGAGCCCGCCAAAAGTCCCATTCTGCAAACGGTGCTGCAAGTTGTCTGCAGCAAAGGCGAGCTGTCTGGATGTTTCCACCCCTCCCTGCTGAGCAACTACTAAAAATGTAAGTAAAAGAGGGCCAGGGGTGGGAGATGGGAGGCCGGTGGGCGCAGGGAGGGTTGCTGGCGCGTGTGGGGCCTGGCGGATGCCTTACCTCCCTTGGGCTGGGCCAGCTGGTGGCCCAGCTGGTGGTTGGCCTGCGCCGTCTCTGCCGCTTGCCAGCTACGCCTTGGCCGGCGCAGGGGGCGGCACCACGCATGTGCGGTGCTCCCGGGCAGGGAAAGTCCTCGACTTATGACCGGTTGGTAGTCCTCGACTTACGACCAGTTGGGGGTCGCGGCATTAAAATGGTTGAGAACCACTGAATTATAGGGAAATGGGCTCTTAGACATCTAGTTTGGTGTAGTGATTAAAGCACAGGGTAGAAGTCAGGAGACTGTGAGTTCTAATCCCACCTTAGTTATGAAAGCTGGATGGGTGATTTTGAGCCAGATACTCTCTCTCAACCCACAACTTCAGACTCTGGTAACTAGCCAATCAGTCAATGTTGCAGTCAAAGCTGCACATCTTGTCAGAACTGGTTGATCTGGAAAAAAAAAAGAGGACCCTGCGCTCAGTGTAAACACTGAGAAGAAAAAAAAAAGAAAATCAACCTCCACCCACCCATCTCATTAGTATACAGTAGTCTTTGACTTATGACCACAATTGAGACCAAAGCTTCTGTTGCTAAGTGAGACATTTGTTAAGTGGGTTTTGCCCCCTATCGTGACCTTTCTTGCCACAATTGTTAAGTGAGTCACGTGGCTGTTAAGTGAAATCTGGCTTCCCCATTGACTTTGCTTGTCAGAAGGTCACAAAAGGTGATCGCATGAACCCAGGACTCTGCAAATGTCACGAGTCAGTTGCCAAAACATCTGAATTTTGATCACGTGACCACAGGAATGCCACAATGGTCTTAAGTGTGAAAAACGGTTATGTCGCTTTTTTTCAGTGCCGTTAGAACTTTGAACAGTCACTAAATGAACGGTTGTAAGTTGAGGACTACTTGTAAAGTCTGCCTAGTGTACTCGTATCCCGTTTCATAAGAGAGGGAAAATGAGGCTGCCAGTCCAAAAGCTGCAGGAATCTCAGCAGCAAAGCCTTGGCTCTTGGCCTGTAGGCCAAACTTCCAGCCGGCTTCCTCCTTTACTGGTTTTGGTCATTGCTCTTTTTCCCTCCAGTCACGAAAGCAGCAGCCTTCCAAGGCAGTCAAAGGTGGCTGGCAGAGTCCAGCCACTCTCCCGCCTGCCTTTGGCTCTTGCTGTGGGGATCAGGCAGGAAGCGGGCTTTGGAAAGCTGCATGCATTCCTGACGTGCTGGTTCGGCCTGCTCTTGCTATTCTCTCTGGAAGGGAAGCAGGGCATGGCTGCGCACAGGGGACTCTGGGACCATCACAAAGGGGGGAGAGGAGCAGGAGGAGGAGGGAGACAGGCTCGCCTCGGCACACACCCCCTTAGACGGCTTATAAAATCGCGGCCGACCTGCCCGATTAGAGCAAAAACCGGGGGCAAAAGGAGGGCCCGCGCCCTCGGGCTGAGAGTCGCTGCTCCCCACAGGCGCAGAGAAGGACCCTTCCTCTCCCCCTTAGAAAGTGAAAGGGCCACAACGATGGTGCAAAGCGAGGACAGACGGGGCGGGGAGATCGCCGCGCCTGTCCAGAGCGTCTTGCAGCCGGCGTTGCTGCTTTCTTGCGCCCTCCTGCTCTACTTCTGGGCGGCGCGCAAGCGCTCCGCGGCTCCGGGCAAACGCCTTCCCGGCCCCGTCGGATGGCCGCTGGTCGGCAACGCCCTGCAGCTGGGTCGCCACCCTCACCTCACCTTTTGCGAGCTGGCCAAGCGCTACGGCGACGTCTTCCAGTTCCGCCTGGGTTCGCGCTCCATCGTGGTGCTCAACGGCGAGGCGACCATCCGGCAGGCGCTGGTGCAGCAAGGCGGGCCCTTCGCGGGCAGACCCGACTTTCCCTCCTTCCGGATGGTCTCCGACGGGAAGAGCGTGGCTTTCGGACGCTACACGGAGCGGTGGCGGGCGCAGCGGCGGGTGGCGCACGCCACGCTGCGCGCTTTCTCGACGGGCAACGCGCCCAACAAGCGGCTCTTCGAGGAGCACGTGACGGCCGAGGCGCAGGAGCTCATCGACGGGCTGGTGAAGTTGAGCGAGGGCGGCCTTTACGTCAACCCGCTGCCGCTGCTCGCCGTGGCCAACGCCAACGTGATGTGCGCCCTTTGCTTCGGGCAGCGCTACAGCCACGCCGACGGCGAGTTCCGCGCGCTGCTGGGCAGGAACGACCGCTTCGGGCAGACGGTGGCGGCGGGCAGCTTGGTGGACGTGCTGCCCTGGCTGCTGTCCTTCCCCAACCCGGTGCGAAGCGTCTTCCGCGATTTCCAGGCTATCAACGGGGAGATGCTCGAGTTCGTGCGCGCCAAGGTGGCGCAGCATCGGCTTACTTTCCAGCCCGGGACCCCTCCCCGTCACATTAGCGATGCCATCCTGGGCCGCATGGAGCACGGCCCCGGGGGGAAAGAAGGACCCCTCGGGGACTACGCGGAAAGCACGCTGACCGATCTCTTCGGCGCCGGTCAGGACACCACGTCGGCTGCCCTAGCTTGGCTGCTGCTGCTGCTTCTGAAACACCCGCAGCTGCGAGAACAGTTGCAGACGGACCTGGACCGCGTGGTCGGTCGCGAGCGGCTTCCGACGGCTGACGATCGCGCCTCCCTGCCTCGCCTGGAAGCCTTCCTCTACGAGATGCTGCGCTACAGCAGTTTAGTTCCGGTCACCATCCCGCACGCCACCACCGCCGACGTGTTCCTGGACGGCTTCCACATCCCCGAGGGCACTGTGGTTTTCGTCAACCAATGGTCTGTCAACCACGATCGGGTCTGCTGGAAGGACCCGCACATTTTTGACCCAACGCGGTTCTTGGACGTCCGGCAGGAGACTCTCGACCGGGACCTCGCTCGCCGCGTCCTGATATTCTCGATGGGCAAGAGGCGCTGCATCGGGGATCAGCTCGCGAAGTTGCAGCTCTTCCTCTTCACCGCCATCCTTTTGCACCAATGCGACCTGACGGCCAACCCAGCCGAGGAGATAAGGGTGGACTGCGAGCACGGGCTGGTTCTCAGGCCTCTGCCCTACACCTTGTCGGTGACTAGGCGAAGCACTTCCCGGGCCGAGGAGGACAGGAGCCGGAGCAACACCGACATCGCCTGCCCTTCTTAGCGCCAGCGCGACCTGCCTTGCAGAACCACCTTTAATTCTGGAGTAAGCGCCGTGGCGGGAGAGTGTGTGTGTGTGGGGGGGGGGAACAGTTGCCTTTCCTTGACTAACGTTTCTGAAATCAGCGTCTTCACTTTATCAGCAGCGGGAACTCAGACAAAGGAAGTCCTCTGTCAAATTTCAGCTGGGCTCTCCCCCCCCCCATCTGAAGATGATCAAAGCAATTGAACTGGTGTCCCCATCCCTATGTCCAAAAAAGCCTTCTCAGGCTGGTGCCCGCTTGCTGTGCTCAACTGCAACTGCCTTAGGCTCAAGGTGATCAGTAACTAAAATGTAGATGGAAAAAAGGTTGTTCTGCATCTCCATCAGAATGGTGTATCTGGTATTTTGGTTTCAGAATGCAATGTTGGGCAGAGTTATCCTGTTATAAGATGTGGAACATGCTGTTTTATTACTCTCAGCAGCTGGGTAAAATGGAGAAAAATGTCCTGGTGCTTTTCCCCCCACTATATCAATTCTGTCAAGTTAGTTGTCACTTAGGAGTCTGGTGTGTGTGTGGGAGAGGGAGGGAAGAAAGAAGGGTTGGATGCTGTGATTAACTACTTTAATGGGAAGCACTTATGGAGAAAGTGCGTGGTTGATCACAGTGACAATAAACATACCTAGTTATATACATGGGCAAGGAGCCGCAATTGGGAGGGAGTGCTCCTTATATTTGTACAGTAATTTGTGCAGTAATTCAGTTTATAACTTCTTGAAGAAGTTGTGTTGGTCTTGGGCTCACACTGAAATAAGAAAAACTAGCTTTAATTAATGTGTCCACAGGTGCTACCTCCTTTCCCATATCTAATTGGAATCACCTTTTCCCCTTTGAATTTGTATTTCTTTATAGCCATGGCACACACTTTGCCTAGAAAAAGTGTAGTCTTCTTGTCACAATTTGTACATCCTTATGCCTCCATGGTGAATAATTGTTAGATCTGGAGCAGTTTTAATTTGTGATGATGATGATGAAGAAGAAAAACAGTAGCCTCCACCTGAAGAAATCAGCAGCATCTTTGCAGAGTGCTCTAACTTTTTTCAGAGCAAGACCTATTATCCATTAATGGCTTGCACCTTGACTGCATCCCAGTATTGCCAGATAGTTAATAAAATTAGCAAACTTTGATTCAATGTTAGGCATCCAACGTATTATACTTCAATATGGAAATAATCTCATGGCATATAAATGTGTTTTGTTATTTCTATTCCCTACATGTTTCTCATGCTGAAAAATAAGATGTTATGTGTTTATGACTAAAGGCAAAAAAAATGTTTCAGAATTCAAAGCCAGATGCTATAATAAAGAATTAAAATAAGCAGGGAGAAGGAATCAAAAGACAATTCTGAGATGTCAAATCATCATTAAGTAGAGGCTGCTGGGCTTTTTATAACAATCCTATACTATGTTTTTATCTATTGCTCTGGTTTTATGTTGTGAGATGCGCAGAATTGATTAGAGCTGGGTGGTACTTAAATCAAAATAATAAACAATTAAATAATCCCATCGTTTCAACCCATCCAGTCAGAATGGACATGCTCCAAGTTCCATTGTTAATAGTGTAATCTGATGGGTCCTGACTGCCTGTCCTCTCTGTTCTGATGCCTGTCTTTGAAGATTTGTTTTTTTCCCTTTGCAGATAATCTCTTATGGAAACTTTATTAATGAGTTGGTTTATTAATCTCTCAGTTACTGCCTTTTGTGTATATTGTATTGTCTATTTCTAGCTTGTACATGACCTGGAGTCACTTGAGCTGTGGGGAGGCTGCAAATTTTATTTACAAATAAATAGCAATGTAGACAATTTTTTTACTGTACGTTATCCCTTGTCTTACTATGTAAGCTTGGATAGAGAATAAGATAGGAAATTAATAGTATGCATTCCTTCCCCAGCCCAAAATATCACACATAATACAGAGTTTTTTTGCATACAATCCAGCTGTGTCCATATGTTTTTGGGAAAAAGTCATGTGTAGAAAGACCCATGCTTAAACGACTCTTCATTTCACAAAGTAGGAAGAGAATCGGTTTAATTCACTTTTCATCTTCTGCAAGTGACTGCAGGGATTTTAACTGGGTTAACTGGGTCTGTTGGAGTTGGGCAACAAGTAAATGTAGATAAATAACTTTTATCCCTTGAAAAAATGCAGGAAGATAATCTCACATTAGAATTGAATTCTGTAGTGGAAGGATGTTCATGCAGATTCATTGATTGAAGTGTGAGTAGAAACTACAGGTAGTCCTCAACTTAGAACAGTTCGCTTAGTGACTGTTGAAAGTTACAACAACACTGAAAAAAAGTAACTTATCACCGATTTTCACATTTATGACTATTGCAGCATTCCCATGGTCACCTGACTTACATTCAGATGCTTGATGACTCTGATTTACGACAATTGCAGTCTCCTGGGCTCGCGTAATCACCTTTTGTGACCTCTGACAAGCAAAGTCAATGGGGAAACCAGATTCACTTAACAACCGGGTTACAAATTTAACAACTGCAGAAATTCACTTAACAAATGTGGCAAGAAAAGTCGTAAAGTGGGGCAAAACCCACTTAACAAATTTCTCACCTAGCAATATAAGCTTTGGGCTGAATTGTGGACATACGTTGAAGACTACCTGTACATCTACTTATTTGCTAGCCAAACATTTAACAAGTTTGAACAAACAGCAGCTTTTAAACTTTACAAAGTAACAATTAAAAAAACAAAACAAAACCCCAAATAATTGAATTCTAAAGCATTTCATTACTCTGCATGAAGTATCATTTTCTTAGATGGCAGTCTCTCATATTTGTTATATGATAATATTCAAGTCTCAGTTACTTCACACTTTTAAACATGTGACCGAATGTCCCTGAATAAAAGTTTTTTTTTCTTTTCACAAATGTTTACAGCAACTTACAAGCATTCTCGTAGTGACCACTCGAAGTTACAGCACTGGGAAAAGTAACTTATGATCACTTTTCATACTTGTGACCGTTGTGGCATCGCCACTGTCATGTAATTCGGACACCTGGCAACTAACATATATTTACAATGGTTGTAGCATCCTGGGGTCATGCAATCACCTTTTGTGACCTTCTGACAGGCTGTCAGTGGCAAAGCCAGATTCGCTTAGCAACTGGGTTACAAATTTAACAACTACAGGGATTCACTGTGGCAAGAAAGGATGTAAAATGGGGCAAAATTCACTTAACAACTGTCATGCTTAGTAATAGAAATTTGGGCTCAGTTGCAGTCATAAGTCCAGGATATATATTCTTATATGGACTACTAGAAGCCTTTGATTGTGTGGATCACAACAAATTGTGGCAAGTTCTTAAAGAGATGGGAATACCAGACCATCTTATTTGTCTCTTGAGAAACCTATATGCGGGTCAAGAAGCAACAGTGAGAACTGGACACGGAACCACTGATTGGTTCAAAATTGGAAAAGGAGTCCGGCAAGGCTGTATACTGTCGCCCTGCCTATTTAACTTATATGCAGAGCACATCATGAGAAAGGCAGGGCTAGATGAATCAAAAGTTGGAATTAAGATTGCCGGGAGAAATATCAACAACCTAAGATGTGCAGATGATACCACTCTAATGGCAGAAAGTGAAGAGGAACTAAAGAGCCTCTTGATGCGGGTGAAGAAGGAGAGTGCAAAAGTTGGCTTGAAACTCAACATTAAGAAAACCAAAATCATGGCATCCGGCCCTCTCAATTCCTGGCAAATAGATGGGGAAGAAATGGAGATAGTGTCAGATTTTATTTTTCTGGGCTCCAAGATCACCTCAGATGGGGACTGCAGCCAAGAAATTAAAAGACGCTTGCTCCTGGGGAGGAAAGCTATGGCAAATCTAGACAGCATACTAAAAAGCAGAGACATCACCCTGCCAACAAAAGTGCGTATAGTCCAGGCCATGGTTTTCCCAGTTGCAATGTATGGCTGTGAAAGTTGGACCATAAGAAAGGATGAGCGCCAAAGAATTGAGGCCTTTGAACTATGGTGCTGGAGAAGACTCCTGCGAGTCCCTTGGACTGCAAGGCGTTCAAACCGGTCAGTCATAGAAGAGATCAACCCCGACTGCTCTTTAGAAGGCCAGATCCTGAAGTTGAAACTCAAATACTTTGGCCACCTAATGAGAAGGAAGGACTCACTGGAGAAGGGCCTAATGCTGGGAAAGATTGAGGGCAATAGAAGAATGGGACGACAGAGAATGAGATGGCTGGATGGAGTCACTGAAGCAGTAGGTGTGAACTTAAATGGACTCCAGAAGATGGTAGAGGACAGGAAGACCTGGAGGAACATTGTCCATGGGGTCGCGATGGGTCGGACACGACTTCGCAATTAACAACAACAACAAATGGACTACTAGAGAAAAGGCTATGGGTAGACTATATCCAAGATATTGCCCTAATTCATATATTATACACCACACATTGGTTTGTTTTATTTTGATTTAGCATGTTGTGAGAACCAGGGAATCATGGTTTATTCAAACTGGTTAAACCAGGGTATAGAAGGAGCAAACCTGGTTACAAAGTTGAGATGCAAATGAGTTAGGAATTATTTTAGA